>NC_083430.1:25893007-26541507 GCF_020745735.1 Hemiscyllium ocellatum
AGTCTTGCATAGTGTAACATTGAACATTACAGCATTTGCTTTAGCATTATGCTCCTAACTGGGAATATTGCAATATGAATATAACATTTCAGTGATCGGGAAACCTGTGCAACCTTAGACTTGAGTTATATTTAATTGCTGTCACCAGATTCGTATTGTCTCTGTTGAACTGCAGTGTTTATGCCTTGTAATGCTAGTGATCAGAAAGAAACCTTGAGGTGATACATCGGGGATAAGCACCTAATACTGACATTGAAACAAGTCTGAAAATTTGGAATTTACAGTTGAAGAGGTTTACAGCTTGTGTTCCTGGACTTAGGAGTCAGTCAGTGAAAGATTAACCGACCATTTTTTAAACACACTGTGAAGAATCTTATTCACCCTAGGAGTGTCTGATGCCAAACTTATTATAGATTGCACGCTATGGTTAGAAATAGCAATGCAAAGTATTTTTTTACATCATGAATCAGAAAATACCTAGCCATCAGATTCTTAAAGAGCAGCTTAAAATATTATACTGCAACTGTCGGCCACTGCTTAAAATATCTTTTTTTTTCACAGTATATATTGCACAATGAGATAAGAAATGCAGGAACTGTGGAAAAGTTTTAGTTTATTTTCCAATTCCTCAAACATTTTCCAGAATCAGATTCCCAATTTTATTCATTCTTAATCCAGTTCATTTTTCCTGAACGTGCTTTGTAAATAAAGGAAAGTGGCATGAACAGAATCTATTCCCAGTTTGACCATTCTAATAAAATCATTGGATGATCAAGTATTTTGATCCAATAATCTTTATATTTATAAAAGCAGTATGTAGTAAATGATTTGAAGTGGTACCTGTAAAGATCATGTTGGTGTTGTGCAAAACTGAGCAGCTATTTGTGCGGTCCTATATATATATAATATTAGTAATCTCCAAACATGAAGTCACATCATGAAATGCATGTAGATATAATGAAAATGCTATATTTTGAGATCCCCTGCATGCAAAAACAATTGTCTGTTCTGATGAAGAGTCACCAGACTTGGAACATGTACTCTGCTTTCTTCCCATGGATGCTGAGAGACCTACTGAGTTTCTGCAATTTGCTTTTGTTTGAAAAGTATTTCTGGTTGTGGAATGTGGGAAGGCTAGACTAGTTCTAATCTCATTGCTTCTGCACCTGGTGTGAAGTTGTTTCACAATATAAATATTGTACAAATCAAATAATGTTTTTTGTCGTAGTTGTTTTTTGAGTCAACAATTGATAGCTATCAAAATACATGAATTTGAAGCATTGATCAGTTGTTTGCTTAAAGCTACTTATTTTCCTGTATCTCAAATTCCATTAAATTCTAAAACTCTAAGCTTTAAATTTTAGTGTTCAGGCAGTCTGTCACTTTAAAATTTGGAACCAGTTACTAACCAATTAGTGTTTTGCTTGGCAACTCCAGATGTTCTGATGCTAGGTGTACTCTTGTTGACCTTTCCTAATGTCTTAGTGTTAATGTGTTCTTATGCATGACAGACTCTCTACCCTCTTACAAATCCAATCTCCCCACCCCCTCCTGATGGATTAAATTACTAACTAACTGGCAGACGAAGAAGCAGTGCTGTGGTATTCTGAGTTGTGTTGAACTGTTGAAAATTCTTTAACTCAGATGTGGTTTCTGCATAATGCTTAGGAGCACTTGAAACTAGATAGATAACTGTACTGAAGAACGCAGTAAATGTTACATTGCACACATTTATTTCATGTAAAACTACTAAACATAGTCTTAAGATAATTTTGTGAACGTACCTAACTGGTATTGTTGTAAATTAGTCCAGATTTTCTGATGGCTAAACAGCCATTATTCTATTCTGGATAGGACTTGGGTATGTGATCCCTGCAGAGTACCCACCTTAGCAGATTCTGAAGGAATTACCCAGGAAATTGAAGTTTGTGCTACCAATTTTCCATTGCTTGGAACCTTCTGAAAATTTTCATTTAATTCAGAGGCTTCCAAATACATTAAGTAAAATAATGACTCAAGAAATGTTAGGCTGTTAAACACAGTGTAACTCCCTTGTAACTATTCAATTTAACCCATACCCTTACCCCGACCTTGCGACTCCCCTGCAGCTGGATTGGAATCCACCCCTTACGCAAGACCAGAACACAGACCTAACACCCACCCACTGTCCTTGCCATAACCAAATTTCACCCACCCACCTCGACCAATCCTAAACACTACATCACTCACCTTGCCACCTTGTGCCAAGGCACCTTACCTACTTGACAACCTACTCACCTAGCACTCTACCCTTCCAGTACCCTAACTTTTATCTAATGTACTTTTAGTTTGACAGCAGCTGTCAAAGAAGCTGTCAAGACTTGTAACATTTCAGAATAAGGCAGCTGACTGCTGTGTAAAGGGAGCATGGTTTGTCTACCCCAATAATTTTGTGCTACAAAAGAACTGTCAGAATGAAAGTGCAACTTCATATTTCTGTAAAAGGTCAGATTGAATCTTCTCTCTTAAACTAGGAACAGCCCTTGTGAAAAGAACGGCCGGAGAAGCAAACTGCTTGAGATTGCTAACCTTCAGAAAATCTAGACCTCGATTTCCTTGGTTGAAAGGGTCAAAACTTAACTAATGGTGGTTTCTATGTCACATTAATCTTGAAGGTTCTTTTTTCTTTTGTCCTTGCTTTAATTTGATTTAGATTATTTTAAAATATTGTTTTGAAAGTTATTATCAATGGTTCATCTGCAGGTCGTTCGTTAGACTTCTTGGTTAGTCCACCATTCAATGTAGAACTGAGCCATACAGATCAGAAAGTTGCTAAATTGTTTCCCAGTCTGTGCTCAATTAATTCATTTGAGGGGGGCAACACACTCAATACTGTATTTAGCATCACTAACCAGTGACCTACATTGATTAGGTGTGTAGCAATAAACAGCTGGAGTATATGCAGAGCTACAAAAAGAGAAGGGGTATAGGAGAGATCATAGAAAGGAAATGTATTTAAGTCTGAATGTTTCTGTGTTTTAAATTGAATAAACCAAGTCAAAAAGATTGCAGCTATCAAAAAAAATCCAACTTTACACCATGCAATTCCTGAAATATTTGAAGCTCAAGTTTTATTTACCAATTTATATCTCCTAATTTCTCCAAGTATACCTTGGGTGTGATGAATCAAAATGTAAGTGTGATATATTTGTCTTTGTTTTAATGTACCTCATAAGGAGCTTGTAGCTTCAAGTCAAATGGCTGGCTGCCAGCTTTGATTGCGATAATTTCTTGGCTAGGCCACTAAGTAAAAGCACCTGGTAATATGGAACTTTTCCACAAAACTGGCAGACAAGACTGATGCCTCACGTTTTCACAGCACCTGTGGAGAAGTCAAAATCAATACCATTGGGTCAGTGGGTCAAAATCCTGAAACTCTCTTCTGAACAATATTGTGGCTGTACCTACACCATATATACTGTAGCAGTACAAGAAAGTAGTTCATCACCACCACCCAACCTCAAAGGCAACCAGAGATGAACAATAAATGCCCAGCCAGCACTGCCCACATCCAGTGAATTGTTTTTTTTTATAAAAAAACAGCTTTCGAGGTCAATTAACTCAGTTGGCTGGACAGCTGATTTGTGATGCTGAGAAACAATTCTGCTTAAATAGTTGGAGAGCCCTTTCCCATCCCTTAAGTTGCATTTCCCACTTACCAATTCCAATGGTCTTTCAGTGTAAGATCACAACTCTTCTGTTATACTGTACAGCCTGAATCTACAGGGATCTGAATGAAGACTTTCTTGATCTACATATGGAAATCCTAACTATCTTGGATTTATTCAACCGAAGTCCCACAAATGAAGGGACATGTCATGGTAATCCACTTTGTCCCCTCCCCTATATTTCTCATTTTTATCATAGCTCTGAAGTTGATAATCTACCTTCTAGTGCGTGAATAAGACATATTCTGTAAAAGGCAAATTAAATTTTTAAGCTTGGTATTCTTGTACGTCCTGGTCATATTTTAATTAATGCAAATCAGAATGAATTAACATCAATGAGCAAAGAAGGAACGATTCAAAGTACAACAAATGAAATCAAGATAGTTTATGAATTTACTATTTTTCAGCTATTTAAAATCGGAAGAACTGTTGACTGAAATGGAAAAGTTTTCCATACATTTGGTTTTGTTTCTTTTCATCAGAATTACCTAGTTGCTCTTGTCGCTTCCTCGTGTTTAATGACTTGCACATAGTATGTTATCTCTGTATTCTCCTATAAGAAAAAAAAGCCCCAACCTATTTGATCTTTTCCAGAATTCATAAGCTATGACATTGGTATCATCTGTATACATATATATTTATGCTTTCTCCATTGCTTCTATGTCCATTTTGCAATTTGGAGATTAGAATTATGCCCAGTATTCCAATTCCAATCTGATCAGGGCCTGTGCACATTTGTTATGATGTCCCTACTCGAAGTTCTGTATCACCAGAAATAAATCCTGGTGCTTTGTTAGAAATTTTAATTCCTTTGTTGACCAGCAGTGCTGCTGCTAATTGTGTCTTCACCAGTACTTTGATCAGATTGTAAATTTTTTTTTTAAAAACTTCAGTGGAACCATGCCTTTTGAGAGAATTTTGGCTTAATGTGTTATATTTGGAATTTATTTTTATTCATCTACATTAATCAGAGGAGTATTTTGGAATCTGAAACTGCCTGTGGAAAGAACTATTACTATTAGTGCTGTGCTGTCAGGATCGTAAAGGATTGACTGTAGGAAAAGCTAACTAAAGAAACATTGATTCGCATCAGTGAATCGAAACCATGTTCATTTATTGTTTAAAAAAAACTGTAGCTTTTTGAACAGTGAGCTTTGAACGTTTGCGTTTCAACTCAAAGATCTGCTTTGGAAAAAAAAAGTGCTTAAAACTAAATAAACTTTTTAGAAAATAAAGATTATGTAGTGAATGGATTATAGTGCTATTTCAGGAACTCCACCGAGTACAAGCTATTATAGTAATCCGAGTTTCCATTGCGCTTTGACAAGCTTTTTGACCGTTCTGTAAAACAATACACGAGGGAATGTGATTTCAAACTGGTGGGCTAATGGCCGTTTACCCTATCCACTCCTGCTTGTATCAGTGTGTGGATGAGAGCAGCAAAACAAGGAAACCAAGGGGGCAGGGATTGGAGAGACACCCAAAACATGACAAAACAGAAAAGGAATTTTGAGTCTGATGTAGTATTTCCG
Organism: Hemiscyllium ocellatum; assembly: GCF_020745735.1. Taxonomy (NCBI): domain Eukaryota; kingdom Metazoa; phylum Chordata; class Chondrichthyes; order Orectolobiformes; family Hemiscylliidae; genus Hemiscyllium; species Hemiscyllium ocellatum. The sequence continues at coordinate 25,898,247 of NC_083430.1, forward strand.
TATCAAGATTGTGCTGAAAAAGGCAAAGAAATTTTCCTCCAGAAGGTCTTGCATTCCATTGGCTGATTTGATGTTGAGTAGAAATGTTTTGCATTGCACACATGGTTTATTTTAGCTCTAAATTATAGCGGCTGCCTGCTTTGTTGAATTCAAATCATCATACGAAGTCGGATGACATTAATACTAGAAAATTCAAAATAAACAAACAAAACTTTTAGTAAGATTATAAAGTTTTAAAAGTGTAGAGTTTTATGAACTTAAAAAAATTCTGCAATCTACAAAGTTGGAAAATTAGGAATTTTAACATCAGGCTGAACTTCATAGTTCTATTTATGAAATAAAAGCTCATAATTTTAACTAACTTAAATTTGTGGTCTTCAATTTTCAAAGTTTTTAATTCTTACATATGTGTTTTAATGTTTTTAACCTAGATGGACGTGATTTGGACTTGGGGTAAGAGACTGACTACACAAAGCTAACAGAATTAATTCCCTGTTTCTAAGGAGTATTTATAAGAAATTTGATACAGTCAAAGCATTAATTTTTGAATGCCATATTCTCTGCTGCAGCTTTTTTTAGTGTATCCACGTCTCCTATGTAAGCCACTGTAGACGCGGCAGTCACTAAAGAGTCAACTTATTCAGAAGTTGCAGCTTGACCACATGGGGGTGAAACGTAAGAGAGGCAGGGGAGGGTGCACAAGTTGGGACTTTAGCACTCTCAATGTTTTCGGACTGACAGAGAAAATAAGATCACAGCAGATGCTACTCAGCGTGTGTATGTGTGTGTGAGGGGTGGGGGGGAGGGGGGAATCGAGCGAGCAAAAAAGGGCGTTTCTTTGTCTGTGTAAGCAGAAAGACACTCAAGTCAGTTGAGAGGAAAAAAAATGTACTGGAAACCGTTTGCCTGCCGTACTGTTTAAGATCTTGTGGCAATTTAACAATCTTTTTTTAGAAAGTAAGTGTTTAAAACTTTTTTAACCTCTTATCTAAGTTCTGGAAAGTTGACAAGACTGCTACGGGATTTTTGTTTGGCTGTGAAAGCATAATACATCTAATTAGCCACAGAAGCTGACGTCGGTTGTGGGATTAATCACTGCTGCTTCACATTGCCCATGAGCAAACCAGTTCTGCTAACTTACTTTAAACAGCACATGCTGAGGAAGAGCTGGCCGGGCAAAGCAGATTTTTGGAAGGGCTGGTCAGAACGCGGAAGCTCACCAAACCCTTTTGTTCAAGAGTAAAAGTTTGCCTTGGAGCATGTGATAACTGGACACAACGCTTTTTCAAGATCTGGGAAGAAAATTAACTTTGTGTGCCATGCTGCTTCTAGGCTGCTTGTTACAATTCATAAACCAGGAGGAAAAAGAAAAGCTGCTTGGCAACTGATGGGGTGGGGGGAAAACACCTGGACCAAAGTAGGTAAATAAGCAAGTCATACTACAGTAGGAGCTGACAACTCTTGGCACTGGTCTGATTCGTGCCGGAGTTACTCTTGCTCATCACGCTCTTTGGATAACCGTTAAACTAGACTCTGGCTGGAATTGCAGAATCATGGCAAAGTGGTTTAATAGCATCAACCTGCAAATGATTGATTTATAGGTAATAACCTTAAATCATTCTTTGTAAAAACAACTCATCTGGAAACCTTTAGTCATTGTTCTGAAATTGTACAGTTTTAAAAAATGCCATGATGTTGCTAAGAAAGGAAGCAGCTGAAGCTCCACTGATTGAAGAACTTCCTGTCTTTGAATCTGCCGGAATATCCGCCAAGAATCACTTTTCAAAAGAAAACTTGCCAGTTTTCAAGGACTGCCTCTCCTGCAGCAGTCGTGGTCTTAGACATTGTAGTTTGTGGTTAAAATGAAAATAATTTGCACAGTTTTGGACTAAGCATACGAAAGGCCGCCTTCTGTTTAACCAGGATGTACATTATCAGAAGACCAGAGAAGATCTGATTGAATGCATAAATGTAGTTTTGGCTCTTTTGTGTGAAGTGATTTTATTGATTGGATATACTTCATTTAATGTGGCAAGTGAGTAATAAGCTGTTGGAACATCTACACATTAGAGACTTCTAATTGAATAAAAATTCCCAAGCATATTTCTCTGTTGGATTTGAAGTGAAAGACACACCGTTCCAAAAATCTGGTTAATTTTCCTTTTTTGTGTGTTATTTAAGACACTTTGGAATTATGGGGAAGCCACTCAGCAGGCCAGACTGTTTACGACGTAATAATCCCACCTGTTTAGGAAAAAATGAAGATGATGATATGTACATTGAAGATTGTTACATTCCACAAAGATCCATATATGACACTATGAGAATTAATGAACAAATAGATCTAGGAACAAAAGGTAACCAGCCATCAAGAAGTTTTGCTGATCACACACACTCTGTAAACCAGAGAGCTGTAGAGACGAGCACGTTATCAAGTAATGGAACTCCTACAACATCCAGTGTATTTGAAACAAGAGCTAGTTGTGAAAGTAAAAAATTAGATGAAAGAGTTATATTTGATGCATTAAAACTGAGCAGTGATGTGATCCGGTCCTCTGGCCCACCAAAAAGGAGACCGCATGTGGAGAGGAAAGAGAATATTAATAGGAGATCATGGAAAGCTTTCTTGCCACCAAATTTTCCAGACTTTGCAGAAAGAACCGAAATCCCACCAAATGAATCTGCAGGCAGCATAAATTTGAATCAAGAGAAAAGACATTCTAGCCAATTCCCTGTTGAGCTTCCTAATCTATCTTCTGAAAACGAATTGACCATAGTGAAATCAGCATTAGAAAATGAAAATAATTCCACATTTCAGCATGGAGCTGAAAGTAAATTCAAAGATACTATAATACTGTCTCAAAGTTCGGAAAGTGAATATGTTCCATTACTAGAATACAAGGATGTACCAGTGATGGCTAGACATTTGCCAGAGAACGATGCATGTGTATCTGCAACATGGCCAAGAGCCTTCAGGGCCAAGGGAACATTAGAAGATGCCTCATTTCTGCATAGAAGAGCATATGAAATAGCAGAGGAAAACAAAACTCTACATGCAACATCAATAGAGTGTGGAGGTGTTTCAAATTTGGGTGCAATCAAAATAAACACTGACATTTACAATGTACAGGTTGATTTTGGAGAACAGGATGCTGTCATAGAATTCAAAAACCAAATTAATCCTGGGGCTGGGGCGCAGTGTGAAGATGAAAAAGTATTGTTTAGTTCAGAATGTCTGAGTGAAGAATCAGCACTTCTTCACCTGGATGCTGTAATCCAGGAAAGCATAGAGGGAGACATAGACTCACTGTTACAATTTGAACAAGAGGAACAGTGGTTAAATGAAAGCAAAGAATATCTCAGTGAAGAATTGGCACTTCAGCAACTAGATGCTGCAATCATGGAAATTACAGAGGAAGAGACTGACCCTCTATTAAAATTTGAAGAGCAAACATTTACTGATGACAAACACCTTAGTCAAAAATCAGCTTTTCAACATCTAGATGTAATGCAAACTTCAGTAGGTGATATAGACTCTCTACTACAATTTGAAGAAGAGGAGAGAAACCTCATTGAAGACAGCAATGTTTTCAATGAACTGTCAACACTTCAAGCAAGCTCCAAGATCTTGGAAAACACAGAAGGAGATAAGGACTCTCTGTTACAGTTTGAAGATGAAGAAAGATACTTGATTGAAGAGAGCAACACTTTTGAAGAAGAGTCTGCAATTCAGCAAGAAGGTGCTATAATCCTAGAAAACACAGTGGCAGACAAAGATTCATTTTTGGAATTTGAAGTGGAAGTCAGCCAGTTATTGGATGATACCGAAATAACAGATTCTGATGTGATAATTGAAGGGAAAGAAAACCTTATGGCTGTCCAAAAATTAAGCTCTGCAAGTACAGAAAAGTCTGATGAATGGAAAATAATTGAAGAGTTAAACAGAAAACCACAAAACAGTAGAAAAGCTATTGAGAGAGAAACTGTCATTGAGCATAAATCAGCCAATACAGATTGGAAAAATAATATTGATCAGAAAGCAAAATCTGAGGGCATCTTTGAATCTGAAGGACAACAGACAGATTTAAATTGTGACACTACTGGACCAGAGGAAGCTGATGTATATCAAAAAGGAATTGCAGCTATATCTAAGGATAATTATAGTGAGATATTCACTAATGATCTTTGGAAGGAAAGTTTGGTTGATGCAGAGGATATATTAGTCAATTCAGAGGAAAAATCTAAATGTGATAAAGAAACCACTGTTTTGTTTGAAGCAAATAATAAAAGTACTGATTATGAAACCCTAATCCAGGAATGTGAAATATATAATCCTGTCTTTACAAAAGATGGGCAACAAAATTCTGTTAAATTAGAACAATATGGAACAACAGATTCATCAATACCATCCGATCTAAATCTTGATTACTGTGCTCAGGAAGTAGTAATTTTGCCAAGTGTGCAGGAGAATAAAGAAATGCAGGCAAACTCTGTGCAATTAAGTGAGCATGATATTGTTGAACATCCTTTAACAGTTTCCATAGTAACATCATGTCTCGATCTCTCATACCGTGCTTTGGAAATGGGAACATTACTCAGTGACGGGAAGGTTAAAGAAATGCAATCACCCATTGTACAACTAAAGGAATGTGAAATAGTTGCTGAGCCTCCTACTACAAATTCTCCCTTAGAATCCATCACGGATCAATCCAACTGTAGTCTGGAAGTATCAACATTTCCCAGAGTATGTAATGCAGGCTTTGAAGTGAAGAAATTCATTGGTGACTTTGAAGGGAAGCAAGGCCTACATTCAGATAGCGAAAGTAAGAAATGGGTTGAATTTGAAATGCAGGAAATTAAAGTTCAGTTGGAATCATCAAACATGGATCTGGAACCTGGTGAAACTCAAATTCAAATTCCTGTCACTTGTAGTTGCACTGATATTAAGCAGAAAGATTTGTCAGACTTAGATGAAGTTAAATGGTCAGGAAGTTTCAATACTGTTTCTTGTGACACAGTGGATGTGTGTAGTTCAGGACAACAGTTAGAAATTGAGCCTCTCAGAATAGATATTGAGTCTGATGTGATCGTTCATAATAATAGATGTTCCAGTGAAGTACTGTTGTTTAACATTGATGTGGATCGACCACTTGAAGCAATCCGGTTTCTCTTTCAATGTGATGAAGAAGTGGACGTTAGTGAGCCAACTGTCACAACACAAGCAACTGCAGCTGAAAGTAGGGATTTGGACCCAAAAGCAGATGTACGGGAAAATGTTTCGAATTCATGCTTTGGGGATGACTTTATTGAAGCAGGAATGCTGGAGTATTTATTTCAGTTAGAATCACGTGAAGAATCCAAAGTCACTATTCCAAGGATAGTGACCTTGGAACCAGGTTCACACGATCTAAGTTTAGATACTAACACAAAGGAGTTTACTACGGAACCAAATGAAGTTGAATTTTCTGTTTCAAGTGAAGATTTGGATACCGATATTGAGGTATTTATGATATTCTCTGCTATTCAAAATTCCTAATAATCTTGACAAATTAGCAATAAATATGGAATGAAAGCGTATACAACGATTTGTAGCTCTGAATAAATTTTTAAAATTAAGTTTCCACTTTGGCAATTTCAAATATATCTCCTGTCTTTGTAAAAAAGATTTAAGTTAATCGATAAGTTATCATAGGAGAAAAAATCATTTTCTGCCTCCGTTTCCCTTTTTAAAAGTCTGATTTTAAAAGTCAGTTAATTATAGGGTTCATGAAATATATCTAATGCAATGTGAGTGGAAAGTATCTGTTGTGTTCTTCCAGATCTAGCAAAGATCAAAGAATTTGACTATTTAACCAAAGCATCCCAAGATTTCAGAAATAATCTTAACAATTAAATGAAATATGCACATTAGTTTTGATTAACAATGATTTATCTGTTATTGCTGGTCTACTGAAAGGGTTTTGAATTCCTTAACTAGATAACCACCAAGTTCAAGTGTCAGACTTGCAGGTAAATTGATTCACTTAAAATCAGTAAATCAGCTGACTTTCAAACTTTGCCACTTTCGATTTGAATTAGTCTGGTTGGTTCTCGTTACTTGGATCACAACTATAGCTGGTTGTTTGAATAGCATTTTTTGGCAACTGTTCAAAATGTCTGTCATCTAAGACATTCCAATATCTTGATAGACGAAATGTTTAAAATTCCATTTTTTTTTATTTTAAGCATGTGCCTGTAAAAATTAGGTCTAGGCTTATGCTCAGATTTATAATCTAGCCAAATAAAAAGAGGAGCTTTTAGTGATCTTACATCACTATATTCAATGTATGTAGACCAAACTTTTCAGAAGAGGAAATAGCAATTTAAGACTATATTACATAAATGGCCACAATTGTGCAGCCATTTCGGTAGTCACTACAAAAAGTTTGTTGTGCAAGTACAATCACCAGTTTTCACAGCTGGTTGACACTTGGATCCAGAATGTTTGCATATGACTTAGCTTTCTCAGAGCAGCAGACACCAGACAACTTCACCTAGCCATTGCCAGTTGAACCAGCAAGTTTGATCTTTTAAAGGCATCGTTCTTTGTGCATATTTGGATTCCTATCGTTCATTGTGAGAGTAGGAAAATGATTTATTTTCTATTGTGTCAAAATTGTCATTTAAATGGACCTTACAATTTGTGGGGAGGTAAAAGGCTATGTGGCATACCATTCTTCTCAATTCTGTCAATAATCTATCTCTGAAATTAGGAATTAATTATTCAGGGAACTGACTTAGAAAACTTCTATTCATTTTTCCTGTTGCAGCATTGCATTGGATAGGAGCTGAGAATGTTGTTTAAATTTGTACGAAGTGATGATTATTTCAATCTTTTTAGATATGAAGTCATTCTGCTCAATTTCTAGAAATGTGATTGTATGATATTGTTGCATTGAATTAGTTGCAGAGGCAATGATGCTTAGTTTAGCTTACTTGTGAAAGTATGGATATTTTATGTTGTATGTGTTCCGCAGCTTTTCTGTCATTTATGGTTCTGTGCTGTTTATGTAAGTGTGATCTATGTTTAATTGATACACTTGGGTGTTAATGATGTCACTGAACATGGTTACCCAGTTTAGATTAGATTAGATTACTTAGTGTGGAAACAGGCCCTTCGGCCCAACAAGTCCACACGGACCCGCCGAAGAGCAACCCACCCATACCCCTACATTTACCCCTTACCTAACACTACGGGAAATTTAGCATGGCCAATTCACCTGACCCGCACATCTTTGGACTGTGGGAGGAAACCGGAGCACCCGGAGGAAACCCACGCAGACACGGGGAGAACGTGCAAACTCCACACAGACAGTCGCCTGAGGCGGGAATTGAACCCAGGTCCCTGGCGCTGAGGCAGCAGTGCTAACCATTGTGCCACCATGCCGCCCTTTGAATGTAGACTCCACTGAAAATTACACCTTGAGTCTGTTTTCTGATTTGATTTGTTGCATATTTTTAAAAGCAATAAATTTTGGTCTTCAACTTAATTGTGTCCTGAATTAATCAGGAAGTTTTACCTTGATCAATGTCCAACAATTCCATGTTTACTGACTAGTGGATGTGTAACTTAATCTGCAAATGCAGCTGCGTACGCCCTCTAAAAGACAACAACTGTATGCCAAGCTTTCATTGCTGACCTTGTTTAAAAGGATGTCATTTGTATCTGCCAATAACACAATTTGTTTTGCATATTCTTAACTATCTAAATGCAGTAGCAGGACCAAGACTTCAACGATTATTGTTGGAAAAACATTACTTACCTTCTATATTAGTTTAGTCTGGTGGTGTTGGAGCAGGGATCCGGCTGTCTGAGTGCATTGATTGAACTTTGTCTCCCTGTACGCACATAGTGATTTGAACAAAATTCTGGTAATATGACCACACACTGTCTGTCCCTAGCAGTTATGAAAAAGTGGTGGTAAGCTACCTTCATAAGCTGCTTCAGTCTGGTGGAGGTGTTCCAAAAATTGTATCAGGTAGGGATTTCCAGGATTTTGTGTCCCCAACAATAAAGGAGCTGGCCTATATGGTCTCGTCGGAATCTTAAAAGTTGCGTTGATCCCATTGCCCTTATATTTAGTTAAGGCTGCGAGTTTGGGAAATGCTGTCGAAGAAAGTCTTAGCAAGTTGCTGCAACAGAGATAGTAAACTCTACTGCCTCTGTATGTTCGTAGTGGATGAGGTACTGATCTTGAGTATTGCTGCATTTACAGTTACAAGGCAATTGAACAGCCTTCTGTTACACCATGACTTGTCTTAGTGAACCAGCAGTGGTGAATCAGCCACTGCAGAATACCCTTGACCACCTGTGGCATCCTGATACATGTTAATAAGCTCATCCTGTGGATTTTCTGTTTAATGCATTTGCTGACCCAGGTCAGGAACTCGGTAATAATTTCATTGATTTTGCTATTGCAAGATGGTTATTTGCACTTGAGACTCTTTCAAAGCAGTTTTTTATTATTTTATAAAGTTAGACCAACACCAGGCAATAACATCACTGATGTAATTTCATTGTCCAAAGAGGAAGTTCTCAGTAGCCCATGGCTTTTGAAGACTTCTGAATAGTCATTACCCTCCCAATGGTTACAAATTCCTTAACCCTTCAATGTAATTTTTTTCAGTCTTTTCATCTTTGAAGTTCTGTTGCTCTTTTCTTGATTATATGTTAGCTCATTTTGGGATGATGTGGACTGTGAAATTGTTCCTTTTCTATTTGCTCCTTGACCACCTTAATGCTTCAAGGCTATTTCCACTTAAATCAATTATCATTCACATGCCATAGTTACTTCAGTTGATTTTTTTCGATCATCAGCTGCAATGTGTACATTAGAAATGTCGACAGTATATGAAAAGTATATGTTTGAAATCAGTACTTTATTAGAAAATAGCACCATGTTAATAACACTTGTTAGCTAAGCCCTTGGGCTTTACTAGCTTCTGTTTTTTACATTCAAAATTCACCAAATACAATCATGAAAGCTGTTCGCATATTTCCACTGTTAGTTACAAAACCATTCCTGGTCAAGATAATTTCCTCTTAAAAACAATGGCATATGAATATATAATAGGCTTCAGCACAAAATAGGCATCAACAAATCAGAAAAATGATTTTGCACTCTGCCCAAATTGTCTTGCTGGCCTACCTGAAAAATAGGTTCCCAATTTGCTGCTGCCCAATTACTATCCAAGTGAACTGAAAAGTAGTGATGTGTTGATAACCTAAAACTTTTTTTGCTGCCCAACTCCCTTTACTGAAGGGTGGGGAAACCATTTAAATGCCTGTTTAAAAATTAGCTGGGAGTTGGCTTACCACACAAGTTAAGTTTAAACATTCTGATAAAGGCAAAATAAAATAGATGCTAGAAATCTGAAATTTAAAAAAAATCCTGGAGAAACTCAGCAGGTCTGGCAACATCTATGAAGGTTTAAAATTTAAACGCACAGGTTAAAATTTTGAGTCCACTATGACTCTTCAGAACAAACTTACAAGTCATATTGGACTCAACATTAACACTGACTTCTTTGTCTCGCCACAAATGCAGCCACCATTTTCTATTTTTATTTTCAAGTTAAACATTGTTTAAAAGTTTGAGAAGATTTGTTGCTGAGGTGCTCATTGTTGTGGTTCTGTTCGCCGAGCTGGGAATTTGTGTTGCTGACGTTTCGTCCCCTGTCTAGGTGACATCCTCGGTGTTTGGGATCCTCCTGTGAAGCGTTTCTATGATGTTTTCTCCGGCATTTATACTGGTTTGTCTCTGCTGCTTCCAGTTGTCAGTTCCAGCTATCCGCTGCAGTGGCTGGTATATTGGGTCCAGGTCGATGTGTTTGTTGATAGAATCTGTGGATGAGTACCATGCCTCTAGGAATTCCCTGGCTGTTCTCTGATTGGCTTGTCCTCTAATAGTAGTGTTGTACCAGTTGCTTGTCATCCGCGTGTGTGGCTACTAAGGATAGCTGGTCGTGTCGTTTCGTGGCTAGTTGGTGTTCATGGATACGGATCGTTAGCCATCTTCCTGTTTGTCCTGTGTAGTGTTTTGTGCAGTCCTTGCATGGGATTTTGTACATTATGTTGGTTTTGCTCATGTTGGGTATTGGGTCCTTTGTCCTGGTGTCTGAGAGTGGCTGTTGGTTTGTGTGCTGTTAGGAGTCCTAGTGGTCGTAGAAGTCTGGGTCAGCAGAATGAGGACATGCCACAGCCCAAAGGACTAGCCACATTACCATACATCAAGAACATTTCTGAACTGACAGCCAGACTGCTGTGACCACTAGGACTCCTAAGAGCACACAAATCAACAGCCACTCTCAGAAAACAACTCACCAGGACAAAGGACCCAATACCCAGCATGAGCAAAACCAACATAATGTACAAAATCCCATGCAAGGACTGCACAAAACATTACATAGAACAAACGGGAAGACGACTAACGATCCGTATCCATGAACACAAACTAGCCATGAAACGACAAGACCAGCTATCCTTAGTAGCCCCACACGCGGATGACCAGCAACGTGAGTTCGACTGGTACAACACTATTATAGGACAAGCCAAACAGAGAACAGCCAGGGAATTCCTCGAGGCATGGCACTCATCCACAGATTCTATCAACAAACACATCGACCTGAACCCAATATACCGGCCACTGCAGCGGATAGCTGGAACTGACAACCGGAAGCGGCGGAGACAAGCCACTATAAATGCCGGAAGAAAGATCACAGAAGCCCTTCACAGGAGGCTCCCAAGCACTGAGGATGTCACCTAGACAGGGGACGAAACGTCAGCAACACAAATTCACGGCTCGGTGAATAGAACCACAATTGTTTGTTAACATGCATAATTTAAGTTAAGTTTTTCTGTCTTTGGATAAATCCACAATTAGGCAAGATACATAACCATGGTTGACCACTTTTTAAAAAAATTCGACCCATTATGGCACACATCCAGAAGAGGTGATGCTTGAACCCACCTTCTAGCCTGGAAGTAGGGACTCTGCACCTATATGACTAGAGATTTAAACCAAACAAGTAGCATTTTCACTTACTCCCAATACTGAAAGAGACTATTTGTAAGCAGTATCGAGAGATGCATTAATTTGTAATTTTTCATGTGCTTGAGCAATAGCAAATTACAGCTCATGAAGTCATATTCAATTCTGAGATTTTTAATCAGTAATGAAATCAAAGATTGTGGAGAAAATGCAGGAAGGTGAAGTTGGGTTGTCAGGTCAGCTGTGATCTCATTGAATGATGGAGCAGACTCGATGGTCTAAATGGCTTGCTTCTATTCCTATATCTTATGGTCTCCATTCCAACTCTGTGCCTATCTTGTACAGTCCAGTGCATTTGAATGTAAAAAACAAAAGCTCGGGACTTAGATGACAATGCTAATACTTGTTACAATATGCAAAAGTAAAGTAACTTATTAAGTGCAGATTTCTAATACCAGGAGATTTGATTTCACATGCTATTGAAATTTCTATTGTGGAACAATCTGTCTCCTAACTTTATTTTTTTCCTATTCCATGGCATTCTGAATAAGTAACAAAACTGAGTAATGACTCTGCCATGTCAGTGCCAACCCTCTTAAAACAGTTGGGCATCTGTAGGTGTTTCAACTTGTCACCTTCAGCACATAAAAATTTAATACTATGTTTGACAAAGTTTTGCTCAGTTTTTGTACCCATTGAGAGAATTACGTCAAATCAGGTCAGCTTTTTACGTATTCCAGAGACCGCTTCTGTTGAACTAATGCCTTAATTTCTCTCACTATATAGTAGTAGAGAAAGTAGTAGTCCTATGGTTAGAAGTTTTTGCATTTGGCACAAAAGCAGAAAATATCCGGGAACTGTGCTGCTTTAATTCTTTGACTACTGAGTCTATCATACAAAAAAAGTCACTATTTGAAAATTGAAGGAAATGCCAAAGTATTTGTTCATAGTCAGATGTCATAAGGTTAAGTTATATGGTCTAATATTGGAATTCAACGGCATCAGTTTTAATTGTCTCGAACTGATGGGAAATATGTTAACAGATGTATTTTATATTGAGAGATCTGAGGACTTGAGAGAATTTAGTTTGATATAAACTACAATTCAATCTTTTTACAGTTTTCAACCTAGGCCTTGAACCTTCGTCATTATGACATTCCAAAATGTGTATTTGTATATCTAGTTAATGATTTTAATTGTATACTGGTTTTGTGTGGGGACATATGGTGATGTTGCCATTCTTATGCAAAATAGCATTATTTCAAGGTGACCAGTATTGTTGACTGATTTTTTTTTACTCATTTCATTATTCTTCTTTTGGTTTAGACATTCCAGAAAGTTCAGGTGGATCCCATTCATTACAAACTTCAGCAGGCTAATGCAGTGGGGCAGGGTCTTATTCAGAGTGCTGCAAAGAATGCCAACACCCAAGGACTTGAACATGATCTTGATGAGACAAACACCAGATGGAACACACTCAATAAAAAGGTTTGTTCTTCTTTGCTTTGAAAAAGAAACCATTTTGTTTTTGTAGATATATAAGAATTATTAAGGCTAAAGAAAGATTAATTCAAACTTTTAGTGTGCTTTGTACATTCCAAGTTTGTTTAATCAATAATCAGTACAAAAATAAAGGTTCAACCCTTAAAATCGGGATGCTGGCCTCACAAGATAGCTTAACACTTACAACATTAAGAAGTTAAGTAAATCTTTTTTTAAATTGCACTTCTATAATGCCATATAATGTTCTGTAAAGTATACCAAAGCACTTCAATACCAGTGAATTACTTTGAAGTGCAATCATTTGTTTTCAAATGAATGTTGTAGAAACCAATACACCAACTTTCAGAGACCAATCGTATTGTATCTTCTGATGAACCAAACAAATCTGTCCAGATGAAAACAATCCAATATTAATCACCAGCCTGTGTCTAGGTATCTCAGCTTATCTAGGGCAGCATTAAAGTAATTTAGATTGGGAATACTCTCCACCTTGTTGAGTGGTGCTTCCATAGTATTGAATGGGCTAAATTAAAACAAATTTAACAACTCAGAAATTAGTGTCCAAGAGACTTGGTGCCATCAGTAGCAACAGCATCTGCAACCTTGTGATCCAGCGCATGTACCATTCTACCTTTGCCATAACTCTGGAGAATCCAAACAAAGAGACTTGAGGATGCAGGTGCATAGTTCCTTGAAAGTGAAGTTGCAGGCAGACAAGATGGTGAAGGAGGTGTTTAGCATGCTTGCTATCATTGGTCAGAACATTGACTGTAGGAGTTGGGACTTCATGTTGCGACTGTACTGGACATTAAAGCCACTTTGAGTACTGCATACAATTCTGGTCACCCTTCTATAGGAAGGATATTATCAAACCTGAGAGGATGCAGAAAAGATTTACAAAACTTTTGTCAGTATAGTGATTGTAATAAGATCAGTCAGGTGGACATCATACAATATGCATTCTGAGGAAGGTTCACTCAACCTGAAACATCAACTCTGATTTCTTTTCACAGATGCTGCTAAACCAGCTGAGCTTTTCCAGCAACTTGTGTTTTTTTTTACCTGATCATTTGAATATGAGTTCGCTAATTGGGGCTGACTGATATATAAACAGGAGAGTCAGACATTCTGTCCCCTCTGAGTCTGAGGAAGGCGAACCAGTCAAGTACTATGCACGTGTAAATAAAGGGTGACATGGTGACAGGACACCATCCTTTGTGGAGTTATTTCAGGCAGGACTAAAGGATTTAAGTTATAGGGAGAGGCTGAACCGGCTGTTTTGTTCCTGGAGCATCAGAGACTGAGGACTGACCTTTATAGGTATTTTATAAACTCATGAGAGGTATGGGCAGGGGGTTTAACCAAGGTCTTTTTCTCAGATAGGGAAGACCAAAGCTAGAAGACAAAGGCTTAAGATGAGAGGGGAAAGATTTTAAAAAAGACCTAAAAGACAGATTTTTTTTTCACTGAAGCTTGTACATGGAACAAGCTGCCAACAGAAGTGGTGGAGGTGGGTATAATATTTAAAAGGCATCTGGATGGGTGCATGAATAGGAACAGTTTAAAGGGATGTGGTCCAAATGCTGACAATGGGACTAGGTCAGATTGGGATGTCTGGTCAGCTCAGACAAATTGGACTGAAGGGTCTGTTTCTGTGTTGTGTGACTCTATGACTATGACTGTACAACCATCCTTTTTGATATAGAGTGCAAAAGGGTAAGCCAGGCACACCTAACAATGAGGTGAAACTGTAACACAGGACAGTGGCACAAGCTGCTTGTGTTGTTTGGGGCTAAGCGATCACAGAACCAACAGATGAGATCTGGCTCTGCGAGTTTTGAAAAGATTTGTAGCTCAGGTTGAGGTTTTGGATGTAGGTTTGCTCACTGAGCTGGATGGTTCATTTCCAGACGTTTCATTACCTTACTAGGTAACATCGTATGTGAGGATACTAGAAAGTAATGTCTTTTTGTGGCTAGTTGGTGTTCATGTATCCTGGTGGCTAGTTTTCTGCCTGTTTGTCCAATGTAGTGTTTGTTACAGTCCTTGCACGGTATTTTGTAACAAAGGACAGTTCCTAGAGGTTGACCATTGCTCAGGCTCTGTGTCACAGGTGCTAATCTTCAGCTGATTCACTTAAATCTGTGATATCAAGAAATAACTGAAGCTACTGGACGCAACAAAAATTATTGACCCCAAGATATTCCAGCAATCATATTAAAGGCTTATGCTGCCCTTAACTAAGATGTTCCAGTATCGTACAGGCATCTGCCTACCAATGTAGAGGCAAGCCCAAATCTGTCCTCTTCACAAGAACAAGACAAAATCCAGCCTTTTTTTTAAATTCGTTTGTGGGACATAAGCGTTGCTGACTGGCCACCATTTATTGCCTGTCCTTTGTTGTACTTCATTGTCCTTCAGAAGGTGGTGATAAACTTTTTGAACTGCTGCAGTCCACATATTCTAAATCTAGCTGCAATACCATTAGAGAGGCAATTCCAGGATTTTGACCAATGACCATGAAGAAATAATAGTATATCCAAGTCAGGATGGTGAGTGGCTTAGAGGATTACTTGCACCTGGTGGTGCTCCCACCTCCTGCCCTTGTCCTTCAGAGTGATGTAAGGAGTTATTGACAATGCTATTGAGTTCAGGTTTGGGGGCCAGGGACCCACTTTTGAGTTCCTCTTGGGGACCATAGACACCTAAGAGGAACCAGATTTCAGGTTAGGGGGTGACCTTTTGAATAGGTAAGAGTGGCTAGTTGTGACCTTTCAAAGACATTTCATGGAAATGCTCTAAGGATTGCCATTTGGGTTGGTTACTGGGGTAGCTGCAGAGTGTGATTTGCCCTGGGACATCACATCTCCCTAGATACAGCTCTGTGGCCACATAACTGTTGTTGGAAAAACTTCCTTGGTTCACTAATGCTCTTTAGGGAAGGAAATCTGCCATCCTTACCTGGCCTCCATGAGATTCTAGAGATTCCGGAATAAGATTGATTTCTAATTGCCCTCTGAAATGTTATAGAGAGCCTAACTGGTTTGATGCTGTGCACATCCTTCTGAGAATAAAAAAAACCACAAGATGCACTACAATACCTCACCTAGGGTCCTGCAACAATATCTTCCAAACTGCAACCTCAGCCACCTAAAAGAACGAGCAGTGGATGCACAGGAATACCAGGATCTGCAAATTCTATGCCAGCTGACGCATCTTGAATTAAAACTGTGTTGCCATTCTTTCAATGTCACTAGGATAAAATCCTTCATAACAGCACTTTAGGTATGTAACTGCACCACATCAAATTCAGTAGCTCAAGGTAGCTCACTGCCCACTTCTTACAAGACACTTAGTGCTGAGAACTAAGAACTGACCTAGACTCTGAATGAAAAAAGAAAGAAATTAGCTTCAGTTTCCACGGATTCTCAGTCCTGATAGCAATCCAGAATTTTTATTCTAAGTGTATGTGCACAAAATAGTGAATGAAGGCAGACTTGGATTCAAGCTATCATACCACTTTGAATTGAGAAGCCAACAGTTATTCATTATCTGGACTGACAAAAACAATAACCTAATTGAGCAATTTCTGTATGTGGTCTTAGTCTAGTAATGTGACACAATTTTCTGGAAAAGGAAAGAAATGCTATTTAAACTCAATATTTTGGTTCATGTGATTAAAAAGTAATATATTTAGGATTTTGGTTGAAGAGAACTTGGGCAATTGTATCGGATGAAAAGCAAAATAGCAATGTGAAACTAGAGCATTTATCATGGTTCAGTTCCTAGTTTAAACCCATTGGCAGTCATGCTATTTAATTTCCCAGATAATTATTTGTGGTATTGCAGACAGTGAATCAATCTTCCATGTTAGTGGAGCCTCCCTGTCTTCAAATCCCCTTGACCTGATGTCCCTTCTCTTCCTCTACCACCTTCTCCTCCCAGAATACCTTCACCCTGCCCCCCACTCCCACCACCACCTGCACATCTCTACCATCTCTCCCTAGCCCTTTCTTTGCCTTTGTGTCCATGGTTCTTTCTCTGCCCTTTCTTTCACCCATCTCTGGCCTTCCACCCCTACACACTCCCATCCCTCTCTGGCCTCCATTGTCCACTCACACTTGCGTCTTTATCACGACTTGTTCCTTTCTCTATCTTTCCTCTGCTCTTCCCTCTTTAGCTTGGTTGTTCTCATTCTCCTCTACAAATCTTGTATCTGTGGAGGAAAACCCTAAATTAGAATTGTTTAAAAAAAATTGTTCTTTTTCAAGGTGGCAGAGCGTATTTCCCAATTGCAAGAAGCACTGTTACACCGTGGAAAATTCCAGGACGCTTTGGAGCCTTTGTTGAGCTGGCTTACAGATACTGAAGAACTGATCGCTAATCAGAAGCCTCCATCAGCTGAATACAAAGTGGTGAAGGCACAAATTCAAGAACAGAAGGTATTTTGCACTGTAGAAGCAAAGCAATACATTTGGTTTCTCTTTTGCAATAGACAGGCTAGAATAATGGCAGATTTTGTTTGAAAAGCCATATAATGGGGTAAAATTTGAGACATGGATCAAAAGTTTAGAATACTGCACTGCAATTTTCATCTCCAGGAATTGGATTATAAAGAGACATTTGTTCCATATGCAGAGATGAACAAATGGCTATCCACTGAATTAATGCCAAGGCTGGATAGTGCAAATCACTATTCTTTCCTCCAGTTCATTGGTAAAATAAAATGTCTCAGTGCCAGTTTTCCATTTTTTGAAGAGCCCTGTCTCCAAGAAAAAGTGCTTGGCAAAGGTTTCTTTGCACATATACAAAGTAAAGACTTGAAATGCCTCTCATGTTACGAGATTGAGGAAAGTGGCACATAATTCCTCCCTTCTCCAAAGCAAAGGGGGATTTGTGAAACAACCTTTAACGAAAGCAATGTTTTTAATAGACTGAAACAATTCTCTTGAAATTTTGAACAAAGTTGAAAGTTTTATTCTGTTAATAGCTGGAGGTGTGCAAATGGACCAGCAGAGTTTTAAGGTGAAATTGATAATTAATTGAAGAGTAAAATTTGTTTATTCATATGATTCACTTTCAAAATCTTGCCCTTTATGCAGTTCCAAGAACTTTTGATATAAAGGTTCACCTTTCAGATAATGTACACCTTTCTCTTATTGCTGAACAATTGCCTTGATAATCCTGTTACAGTAACAGCTCAAGTAGTTTCAGTTGAATTAACTCCTGAATCAGCTTATCATTACTTTAGTCTTTTCTTCAGAATAACTTAATTATGTTTCAGTATACTCACAAGAATGTTCATTTGGATATATTTTGTGAAATAACAGTACCCAGTGTTTTGCGGGTGTTTATGCTGACATTAATGTCGCTTTAATGTTTCAAAGAATATTAATTACTGGACTAAAATTGATCAGGCTATATAGTAGTTCCATTATTTTAGACCACTGATCATTGCCAATAGAAGGATTCCATTTGTTGGTTTATTTTTCAGGATTTTTGGATGTTTAATCATCTAATTATGGTAATATATTATGTTAGTTTGATAATTGGATCAATGTAGCTAAGACAGTGAAACGCACAAAGTACTCTTAAAGTCTTTTAGTCCTGGATACAGAGTTACATATTGTTTTGATTGTTTGTCAACATATGTATTCTTTAGGCTATATTTATATTAGGTTTTTTTGCAAAGAGCTGAATTCGAAGGTTAAACAATTTTACATATTATCCATATAGTGTATGATCTTAAGCTATCCTGGCATTGTACAGCTTAATTTTCTATGATATAAGCTGAACCATTCCTAATTGTCTGCCTCTTTGTAGTGTGGTGTAATATAATACAGTTAGCAACATTTTAGTTGCAAAACGAACTAACACATCAAACACTGCATCTTTTATGTTTGGGGTTCAGCATCAAAGATATTTTCTCCTGGATATCTTGCTGGAATCTTTTTTCACGATAGAAGTTGGTCCTGCATTATACAGTTGATAAAGCTGAGAGTCTGGGAATGCCCTGTGAGGGGGTCAGATCTGTCTGTGATAAGGGTACCTAGGAACTCAGTTAAAATTAAGCTGGGTTGGAGGACTAAGAGAACCTTCGAGAAATAGATCTCTTTCCAAACTGGTAGTATTGGCACAGCTTTTCATTCTTCCAGGCATCTTCTGAGAGTGCATTTAATTCACAGAAGTGGATGATGAATGTGGAAGGAAATTATTAAACTCGAAGTGTGTCCTGAGGGCTGTAAGATACCTAGATGAAAGATAAGATTTTTCCTCAGCTTGCATTGAGCTTCAGTGGAGCCCAGTAGCAGACCTGAGACTGAAACATTGGCATGGGAACATGGTAGTGTGTTGAACTAGAAGGCAACTGGAAACTTGGGATCTTTTTTATGGAGAGAGCAGAGCTGTTCGGCAAAATGGTCACCCAGTCTGTGTTTCAACCCATTAAAAGGGTCAACCGCTATGTTAGTAAGAGACAGAAGATGTAACTGTTTCACTTAATTTACATCCCGTCATATCACAAGATAACTTTGAGCACTATGGGCTCATTTTTCTCTCAACATGCAAGCATTCAATAAAAATCAGGAGAACAAAATAGCTGAATGGTTGGACAATGTTTCCATAGTATCTTGCGAAGAATATGGAAAGCATAAAGGAGTCAGGAATGCGTAACAGCCTCTCAGGGCAGTTGCTTTGCAACATTGTTTCACAAAGAAATGAGATTTAAGTCTAAAGGAACTTGGCAACTGTAATTTGTTTTTGCCCAGCTGCTGCAAAGACTACTAGATGATCGCAAATCAACAGTGGAAATTATTGAAGCAGAAGGAGAAAGGATAGCAGAATCAGCAGAAACAGCTGAAAAAGAGAAGATACAAAAACAACTACAGAGCCTGAGGGAGAGATGGGACAGTTTGCTCAGCAAGGCCATTGCAAGGTATGTGGCCTTTCCATATTCATGTGGGAAGAGACAAAATCTTGTTTTACAAATAAATAAAGATATTGTTCAAACAATTTTGTCAAAAGAAGTGTAACTTTTCCGGAATTATAAGTTCCCACCATTCTTTGTCAACTATGTCGAGTTTGAAATCAAAACTGAAATAGATTGCATGTTCTAAGCTTTTGTTTTAATGGATTGTGATTTCTCAACTACTTTTGTAACTGAGTAAATACAACATTTTCAACTCTATAAAGGGAGGAAAAAGCAAACAACAAAATAAGCTTAGCAAAACTTTAATATTTTGAAAATAATTTAAATTACATTTGTACACGTAAAGAAAGGAAAGGTTTGGAAGCAGGAGCAGATTCCAGGTTGCAGTTCTCATTAATAAATGTATGAAAATAGAACAGAAAATATGTAAAAGACAGACCATATATTTGCAACACCTGAATTCAACAAAACTTCATGTCCATTTGTAAACACATGAGGACTATGTGTGAACTGATGAGTTTTTACAGCACCAAAGCAATGTGAAAAACCTTTTTATTGAGACATCCGTAGGGCTTGTAAAACTTGATTACAGTGTTAGAGTTCAGGAAACATGTGCACGTGCAGCTGTGTAGAGAGCCACTGTCAACTGAATTTACAACTTAAAGCAAACTTAAGTTAATAGTTTTTATTCCATTTTAAGTCTATAGATCTATTTATGTCACTGCACTGTAGTCAAGTGTGTAGGCATTAGAAGGAATGCCAATTGTTCCTGCAAGGAAGAATGTACTAGCACAGAACTATTTCCTCAATCCTACTCTGAAATTCTATTTAGGGCACAAGGTATGAGTGCCAGCTTGGAGATAAATCTAAATGCACATCTACTTAAAAGAAAACACACTGCTGTGTAGTCATTTGAAAAGAGATATCTCTGCATTGATATGAAGAAGATGGATTTGAATAAGTATAATTTTACATAATTTATAAGTTCCTTTCCATACAATTGAATTAATTATTCTAAATCCATGGTTGTGCAGTGAGGGGTGTTGTATATTTGATCCTGGCAGCACAAAGTAAATGTGCATCTAATCACTGCCATTCAGCGGTCAAAATCATTGTTCAAATGCTCCAATGGAGATTTCACTGCACTTAGTAACTAAAGTTATTATATTTGAACATTTAAATTGTAGATTATACAAATTCAAATTTTCCATTTATCCAAAGGCTTGTCCTCAGAATGTTAACTATAAAACTTTTTTGCATTAAAACGATTTGGAAGTTCAGAAAATATTCTGAATCCATTTGAAAAATATGCATGCTATCTGCCTTAATCATTTGACATTCTGACAGACATCTTAAGTCTTGTGGAGTATAGCAAATATGCAGCAACAAAAACAGGATGAATTAACTCTCATTCTTTGTCCAGATGCTCACATTAATTTGACAGTGTTCAAAATAAGTGAATTAATTAACATATCAGTGCTGTAAGCAACAGGAAAATGGTAAAGTGACAAATTCCATGTGAAGTTGTAAATCTCAGTAGTCAATGTGGCTAAGCATTTGTACAATCTTCTATTTCAGTTTGTCCCAATCAAATATTCACACTAGCTGTTTATTGCACTGTCTATTATGATCATGTGCTGCAAAGACAGGTTGTATTAATACATTATGCAAAATGTAGTTTTTATGTTGATGCTTTCATGAGCTTGCTTAGGTTGCTAAAGTCAAATTGTACTCAAGAATGTGTTACCAGCTTATGTTCTCTCTAAACCAGAGTAAATTAAATATTAGGATTTAGTTTAATTGAATGCAGTCAACCCGGACAATTTATGATGCTGTTTGTATAAATATTTGCACTGCTATAATACTTTGTCTTTCTTCATATTTTAACGCAGGCAGAGCCAGTTAGAGAATATTTTAATCATTGCAAAGCAGTTCCATGAGACAGTAGAACCTTTGAATGAGTGGCTGACCAGCAAGGAGAAGAAATTGGCAAACTCTGAACCTGTAGGAACTCAAACTTCTAAAATTCAGCAGCAAATTACACGCCATAAGGTAAGTGGCATTATTTCAAGGTATAATTTCTTCACACTGAGTCAGTTGTAACTGAATGACATGTTGTAAAATTCTTAATTTTTAGTCTCTTTTCTTGCTGTCATATTAATTTGTGTATTCTTATGTTACGAAGTGCACCAGAATTAGTGCTAAAGTTGTGGTTTGACTTTTAACTGCAAACTGTCTTCACTATGCAGTCCTTCAACATATTCCAAAACCCATCTCCTAAGGAAGGAGAAGGTATGATGTATCTGCAGTGTAAAATGACGCATTGCTTAGGAATGATTTGCAGAAATGTACAAGAGCCCTTTTTTTGGTTGTAGATAAACAAATGGAATGGAAATCCAACACAACCATCTATTTGTCCCCATCCCCTCCCATAACAAAACTTGTCAAATGCTGTGATGGTTATGGAAAAGGAAAACAAGCTTCCTTTTGTTTTGGCTGACGAGTTCAGACGTTTTCAAATTTCAGTTTTTAATGGATGTCAAGGAAACGCTAGAAAGAGAAGATAGGTTGGTAGCAAGCCAAGTTTTCACAATGCCATTCAGCTGAATGAAGAGCTACTACTTTTGTTAAGGACAAGCTAAAATCTGATTTGTTGATTTGAATTAAATTCCGAATCAGTTGGACTTAGCCTAGCAAGAACATTTTGTGTATGCATACAGATGCAACTCTCATTCTGATTTGTAACTAACCTTCATATTTACGTAAATCACTTTGTCTCAATTCAATTCCTACACACTTCCTTAATAAGTGATGTGAATTTGCCCAGTATTTCAGAAAAAAATCTTATTGTGAGAGCCTTTTATTTTTATGTCCATTTGAGGTATATTTATACAAATTATTTTTTTTTAAAATTTAACCATTTGCAACTTGTTATGAAGATCTTTCAACCCTATCCAACCCTAGCTTTAAATAAGGATTGTGCTGCTGTCAAAAAAATCGTGAGTTTCTTCCCCTTTTATAAATTGCTAGTTTTTGCCTCTCCTCTGAAGGCATCGAGTTTTTATTGGGATAAAGATTATTTGAATGTCTTGTCATTGTGGCTTTTATTCCTGTATTAATATTGTTGAAAGTATTTTACCAAGGGCACTTTTCAATCAAGGCAATTCTGTCATTGTTCAACATCCATACATGTGAACTTCAAACAGGATTCATGTTGCTTGATTTCTTTCTGCTGGAACCAAGTTTCCTATTACTGTCCTGGATGAGACTAGCTAATTTCAAGCAAAAAAAATAGCTGCAACTTCCCGGTTTGTATGACTCAGCCATTCACTGGATAAACTGGCTCTCTGGAGAACATAGTTGCAACTGAATTGCATTTTTAATTAGCCCAATTCTGCTGTGCTAATTAATTGTGGTCAAATAAAAAAGGCAGTTTTGTTCAGCATCTGTAATGAACTTTTTTTTACGTAATGTGAAAGACTGTTAAAGATCAGTCTTCTATGATTTCTCACTTAATGTAGACTGTTAATGAACAAATATCCTTAGGCGATTTAATGGAACTTCACAGCTCTGACCTTCTCTGTTATATAAGGATAAACGATAATGGTTGATGACATTAGTGAGAGTTGTAAAAGTATGAGTGCACTTTTTGTTGCATACAGATTAAGTGTTTCTAAATGCACAGTTGTCTAACCTTTTTGGACATAATTCAGTCCGTGTTAATGAAATTAAAGTGTCCTGATTTGCAAATTTATAAAGAATCTCTGTGCCATATGTTGGCCAATCTCAATTCTATTCTCGTGACTTTTGAAGTGGTTGTGTGTTTATATATAATATGTTTTTAATTATACATTATTGATGTAGGAATGCTACAGACAGAAAACGAGATTGAAGTGTTGAAGTGTTTACTGCATTCCTAGATTAAGAAGAAATAGCTTTGCAGATGTTTGCTTTAAATAAGCACCAAGACTGTTCATTTATTATTCTGGTTGCATTCAACTTCAAAACATTTTAGACTTTGCTTTGAACTTGCATTGCATTTTTTTTTGCATGGTTTGTTTGACACAATTTTTGCACCAGACACAATAAGCTGCACTAAATACTATCTTTGCAATTAATTCAGTAAACGTGTCTGGATAAAAATGGCTATGTTCGATTTATAACCTAATACTTCCACCACTTGATCTTGTATGAATGATTTATGATCCAGATTAAAGTGGTCCTTTCTGGTCTTTTGTCACCCTTCCTTTTTGTAACTCCTTAGAAAGTTTTGTTGTGTGAAAGATGTAATAGAAGGTGTAAGTTTATTTTGTTGAAGTTTATTTTGATATATTAATTTCTTTTCCTTTTTGCTTTTTCAATTTTCAATTCATTATCTTGTTTCTTTATGCTATAATTTTATCCTTGGTTCAGGCCTTGGAGGACGACATCACAAACCAAAGCCAGAACATCAAGCAGGCTGTCAATGTCGGCCAGTTTCTTATGACCTTAAGTGCTAAAGCAGACCAGGAGATGGTAGAGGACAAATTGGAGTCTATCCAGACTCAGTATAGGGAGATTAGGGACAGGTGCAGCCGAAAGGCAGACCTGCTCCAGCAAGCCCTTGCCAACGCCAAGATCTTTGGAGAGGAGGAGGTAGAGGTGTTGAATTGGCTGGCTGACATTCAGGACAAGCTCAGTCTGGTGACCGTCAAAGATTACAAATCTGATATCCTGCATAAACAACACACAGAACAACTGGTATTTCATTTTTTTTCTCATCTATTCTCTTAATTTTTGCATATATACTTTACCAATTTTTGTGTTTGTTTAATATTCATTCTGATTTTAATTGATTCATTTTATATTGGTTCAAATGTAACTTTTTGGTTGCGCTTAACATTTTGTTTCAAGATTTTCTCGAAGAATCATAAAAGATGCAATGAAAATAATTTGTCCCACGTATGTTATCAATCACACTATTTTATAAATCCTTACATATAACAGCTCAATATTAATATCCTAAATGTTTGCCTTCCACTATGTTGTTGAATTTGTCTTATTCTCCAATATTAGATTTCCCATTTGTCTTGACATATTGAGTTGCAACTGAATGTTTTAAAATAAGTTGAAGCTTTGAATCCGATTCATGTAGCCAAAATGTCATATATTTAAACTGGAGTCTAAAATACCACAACTAAGTTGACCCTATACAATTTTATGGTTCTGTTTTATTTGATTTAAATAGGAATATTATATTTAGAAGTTACTTCACAATATTTTCATATTTAATTGCCAAAACTCAGAATAAGCATGTTTAACAATGTAATACATTTAATTCAGCATTGCTGTGAATACTGGCATCAACCTTTTGAGCCAGTTGATCTGTTTGTTTTGTAAGTGCTCAGTGGCTATGTACTTACAGTAGAATGGCATAATAAGATTAAACAAAAACAAGTTAATGTTTTAAGACCAAGATTTGAGAAGTGAATCTTCAATCATTTAGTATTTTGATTTAACTCTGGGCAAATAGATTTTCTAAAAACAGATCCATCAAATTTTTGCTGTTATGTTAATTGCACTTATTAATTTTAGAAGTCAGCTGTTTAATTTTAAATTTCACATGTTTGGCTTTTCAATTATATAATTCATAAAGCAGCAATGCTATAACCAGCATAATCTAATGCTGGCCTAGAAAAATGTTTTGATTGTAACTCGATTTGAGGAATATGTGGAAGCTCATGTTCTAATGTGTCATTCTAAAGAATTGCTGCTCATTTCACACTAAGTCTCAGCACTGGTCAAGACAGCTGCTCTGTAAGTTTTCTTGCATTTGGCTATGATTCAGATTGAATCCTTTTTGGATCTCTCGGCATTAAAGTCATGAGAAGCAGGAATGATGTTTCCGTAGAAACCTCGCCATCCTTTTATTAAGCAGCTGCGATGATCTCTTTATAGGCTTTGAATGATGACATTATATCCCAGAAGAAGAATGTAGATCAAGCCATTAAAAATGGACAGGCCCTACTTAAACAAACTACAGGTAACTTCTCACCAATACTCCAAACTTTCTTTTTATTTTTGATCTTAAAATGTTGTTAGCAGATCAATATCAAGACGAGCAGGTACTAATTTCCAGCATAAGCAAGATTGTACAATAAATGATGTGTTTTTTCAGGAGTATATTGTAAACTTTTAATCAAGGCTTTGAATTCATTGTTCTGACTTGTCATTGTGTTGTTACTTACCGAAGCCCAGCATCAATTTTATACAGTGCATAAAGACACCATCTGCCAGCTTCCTGGCATCAAGAATTGGACTTGGAACAAAGCCCAATACTGTCCTTAGGAGTGAATGAGTTAAATTGTGCATTCTAAAAACATATAGATAAATGTTCTGCAACTGAAAGAAAGTTTTAAAATGATTTGTCTTCAAGTTAAAGCAGGTATTTTTAAGCAAAATGGCCTTCATCTATCACATTAGACACTGAAATTCAAAAGCTGTTACTGCTATCGGATATAAACTTATAAAATTTTGATGTTTTGGTATTGATTGCATGGTGATTCCTAGCCAAGAATTCCACCATAAGACTACTTTACAGTCTTGTTGTTCGATTAGCTGCAAAATGATGTCTTACTGGCAGAAGTGATAGCATGCACATTATTTTATTTTATTGTATCCAAGACACCACTAATGCCATATATGAAATTGGAAATGTGGGTGTTATCTTCTGCACTCAGGCTGTGTGGCATTTGCACATTCTCCCCGTGTCTGCATGGGTTTCCTCCGGGTGCTCCGGTTTCCTTCCACAGTACAAAAATGTGCAGGTTAGGTGAGTTGGCCATGCTAAATTGCCCATAGTGTTAGGTGCATTAGTCAGGGTAAATGTAGGGAAATGTGTCTGGGTGGGTTGCTCTTCGGAGGGTCGGTGTGGACTTGTTGGGCCAAAGGGCCTGTTTCCACACTCGCAACTTTAGGGGACACTTATACGCTGCTACTGCGCTGTTCTGAATTGGTTGACATTCTTAACATTACTTAAACAAAGAAAGCAACTGAAACATCTTTAAACAGATGCAGTGGATGCGGATCCATCTCCATCTCGAGCAACCGACAACTACAAACATCTATTACAAACCCACCGACTCGTGCAGCTACCTGAACGACACCACCTTTTACCCTGCCTCCTGTAAAAACCCTATCCCTTATTGCCAATTCCTCCACCTTCACCACATCTGTTCCCAGGGTGACCAGTTCCACCCACAGAAAAACCCAGATGGCATCCCTTTTCAAAGACCGCAACTTCCCCTCCCACATGGTCACCGTTGACCTCCAGTGCATCTCCTCCACTTCCTGCACCTCTATCCTTAAACCCCACTACTCCTGATGCAACAAGGACAGAATCCCCCGTTCCTCACCTTCCACACCACCAACCTCCACATACATTGCATCATCCTCCGCCATCTACAATCAGACGGACCCCACCAGTAGGGACATATTTTCCTCCCCAATCCTATCAGCATTTCGGAGTGACCATTCCCTCCGTGACACCCTTGTCAGATGCAGCCCCGCGCACCCCAACCCCCACCAGCCCTCACCCCACATTTGGCACCTTCCCCTGCCCCACAGAATGCAAGACCTGCACCATACCTCCCCCCTCACCTCTGACCAAGGCCCCAAAGGATCCTTTCACATCTGACAAAAATTTACCTGTACCTCTTCAAATGTCATCTACTGTATTTATTGCACTAGATGCGCACTCCTCTACATTGGGGAAACTGGACGCCAACTTGCGAATCATTTCAGGGAACATCTCTAGGACACCCTCACCAACCAACCAACCCCACAGCCCCATGGCTGATCGCTTTAACTCCTCATCCCACTCCTCCAGGGGCATTCAGGTCCTGGGCTGCCTCCATTGCCAAATCCTAACCACCTGATGCCTGGAGGTGGAACGCCTCATCTTCCACCATGGGATCCTGCGATCACACGGGATTAATGTGGATTTCACCAGTTTCCTCATTTCCCTCCCCCCCCCCCCCCACCTGATCCCAATCCCAAGCCTCCAACTCAGCAAGCCCTCCTGACTGTCCATCGTCTTTCCCATCTATTCACTCCACCCTCCTCTCCAATCTATCACCTTCTCCCCTACCTTCATCTACCTATTGCATTCTCGGCTACCTTTCCCCCAGCCCCACTCCACTATTTACGCACTGAGGAAATTCCTTGTTATTTGTAACAATCATATAAACATAAAATATCTTGAAATTGTACTGTTATCAGACTAGGCCATTGCCATACATTTAGCAATAATTTTTGTGTATCCACCATGATTTCTAAGAAAGTGTAGTTTTTAAAAAAAAGTCACTCCCTACCTAAATCACCCAAGAAAAGGAAATAACATTAAACTTAAAACCCCTTGAAAGGGCCTAGCAAGTCACTCACTCAAAGGGCTATCAGGGATGGACAACAAATACTGGCCTTGCCAGTGACATCCCACATCACGTTGTTTTTAAAAATTATTGTTGTTTGTTTTATAGTAACAGACCACTTTTTAAACATTTAATCAATCCTGAGATGTAGGTTTAAAACACTCAAAAATCAATAAGTTAGATAAATTAATATTAGAGCTGTCAAATGGTGTGTGGAAAGTCCAACGACTGGAGCAAAATTCCCATTATTTTTTTTTTAAAAAGTCGAAATTTTAAAATGCTTCAACTGGAGATTCTCTTCCTTTTATTTGGGAATAGAAAGCAGAACAGATCTTTAAGAAAAAATTGGTTTAAGGTTTTTTCATGTCGATGACCAGCTGCTAGATGTCCTTTAGAGGACAGTATTAAAGTGACGATGTTAACAATGTTAACATCTTAATCAGTACGTTGAATCTTCCTATTTCTTTATTTGTTACTTAATATTTTCTTTGATATTTGTTTCTTCAGGTGAAGAAGTGATTATAATTCAGGAGAAGTTAGATGGTATCAAGATTCGTTATGCAGAAATTACTACTGCCAGTTCCCGGGCGCTGAAAACATTAGAGCAAGTTTTGCAACTTGCCACAAAATTTCAGGCTTTTAATGAGGAACTGTGTGGCTGGCTTGATCTGGTAGAGGCTGAGCTTGCTGCAGGTACTCCACAGTCACCAATTGGAGAACAGATTCCACAGGTTCATGAGAGACAGAAGGTGAGCAGAACAGTCATGCATTAGGAGAATGAGAGTAGTATTTTATGCTCAGATTTTATTGTGCTGACATTTGGTTAAAGACAGCAGATAATGGTGCTTAACTGAATACTCAACTCCTTCTTAACAATCAGGAGTTGAAGAAGGAGGTGATGGAATACCGGTTGGTTCTGGACACTGTGAATGAAGTGAGCAATGCATTATTAGAACTGGTGCCATGGAGAGCACGAGAGGGTCTCGATCGCCAGGTGGCAGAAGCTAATGAGCGCTACAAAACTGTGAGCGACACTGTAACACAGAAAGTTGAAGCAATCGATGCTGCCATTCAAAGGTCACAACAGGTAAGTTTTTTTTTTCTTATATGAGCATTTCTGTGCCTGTTTCAGACACCACCTGGTTTGTGATAGAAATGTTCCCAGACACTCTGAAGCTCAAGCAAGTAAAATTGTCCTATTGAATACTGCAAACACTAATTGTGGAAACAGGTCTACACAGGATTTGCATGCTAATGTTTAAAACAGTGATGGCTAAACGTGAAGGATTATCCAAATTTATAGCCTGTCTGCTGAGCCTTGGAGATGCATTTTCTCTTGTATTTCATGCTGTTTGTTTTGACTGACATCTTATAGGTCTTTACTCGTGAGGCAATTGCATTAAGTTGATAAATCCTACATCACACCATGAGAATTTATTCATGTTAACAATTTGACGTGTCTGCAAATTAATGAAAACGTTATTATATAATGTGCATGGGGAAATTGTATGCACTTAGGCCACACAGATTAGATATTGTCTTGAACACTTCTATTACAGAAGATGTATGTTAACCAACTTCAAAGGATAGACATGGGGTAAACTATACATTTGGATTATGCCACTCTTATGAGAATATTTACCATAAACTTGTGATTAAATTTGATTCATTGCACCCTAATCTCCCGAACACACTCTTGACAGGGAATTGTGAGATG
Organism: Hemiscyllium ocellatum; assembly: GCF_020745735.1. Lineage (NCBI taxonomy): Eukaryota > Metazoa > Chordata > Chondrichthyes > Orectolobiformes > Hemiscylliidae > Hemiscyllium > Hemiscyllium ocellatum. The sequence continues at coordinate 25,927,833 of NC_083430.1, forward strand.
AAAACAGGCTTTTCTCCCTTTTCATCTTTGATATCAGACTGGCTTTAGTGAGGGTACGGGAGTAGGCTGTACTGTTTCCTCTGTCAAAATTAATTACAATGTAAGAAATCCAAGAGAAAGAGGAATATATATTCTGAAGTCTGCACAAGTGACAACCTGCCAAGCCTTTATTCTGCAAGCCAACATTTTGAACATGATTGTGCACATCCGTAATTTCAAACAATTTAGAAACCGAACTAGGCCATTGGCCCATTGAGTCTGCTCCATCATTCAATCATGGCTGTTATGCTCCTCACCCCCAGTTTCCTGCCTTCTCTCCATATCCCTTTAACTCATTACCAATTAAATATCTGTCTAATGTCTCAAATTTACTCACTGTCCCAGCATTCACCACACTTTAGGATAGCAAATTCCACAAATTTACAACCCTTTTGGGAGAAGTAGTTTCTCCTCAACTTTATTTTAAATTTGCTACCCCTTATCCTAAGTTGATGACCTCTCATCCTAGAATGCCCCACAACAGAGAGAATCCTCTCCATGTCTATTTTATCCACACCTTTTATCATCTTGAATACCTCCATTTGATGTCCCCTCATTCTTCTAAATTCCAGAGAGTAGAGGCCTAAACTGTTCAATCGCTTCATAACACAAAGCTCTCATCTCTAGGGTCAATCTAGTGAATCTCCTCTGAACTGCTTCCAATGCCAATACATCTTTCCCCAAATAAGGGGACCAAAACTGTGCACAATATTCCCAGGTACATATACCTTGTATAGTTACAACAATTCTTCCTTATCTTTATATTCTATTCCCTTACCTTTAAAAGCCAGCATTCCATTCACTTTCCTAATGATTTGTTGTACTTGCATGCTAGTTTTCTGTGACTCGTAAATTAGTGCAACAAGATCCCTCTGCACCAGAGCACGTCGAAGTCTATCCCCATTAAGATATTAGGTTGCTGTCCCATTTTATCAACCCAAATGAATGACCATGCACTTATCCACATTAAACTCCATCTGCCACATTTTGGCAACTGTCCTAATCTATCTATATCTATTTTTAAGGTTCTTATTTCCTCATTGCAATTTACCATCCCACCAATTTTTGTCATCTGTAAATTTGGCTATAGAGCCTTCTAACTCTGTATCCAAGTTGTTAATGTGGATTGTAAATAACTAGGGTCTAAGGACTTAATCCTGTGGCACCCTCTAGTTACATGCTGCCATCCAGGAAAAAAAAACATTTATCCTGGCTCTGTCTTCTCTCGTCAGGCAGTAATCAATCCAGGCTAATAAATTACTCCTAATCCCATATGATCCAACCTTGTGAATTAACGTTTGTGAGAAGATTTGTAGCTCGGATGCTCGTTGTTGTGGTTCTGTTCGCCGAGCTGGGAATTTGTGTTGCAGACGTTTCGTCCCCTATCTAGGTGACATCCTCAGTGCTTGGGAGCCTCCTGTGAAGCGCTTCTGTGATCTTTCCTCCAGCATTTGTAGTGGTTTGTAGCCACACGCTCAGATGACAAGCAACATGAATTCGACTGGGATAACACTACTATTATAGGACAAGCCAAACAGAAAACAGCCGGGGAATTCCTAGAGGCACGGCACTCATCCACAGATTCAATCAATAAGCACATCAACCTGGACCCAATATACCGGCCACTGCAGCGGACAGCTGGAACTGACGACCAGAAGCGGCAGATACAAATCACTATAAATGCCGGAGGAAACATCACAGAAGTGCTTCATAGGAGGCTCCCAAGCACTGAGGATGTCACCTAGACGGGATGAAACGTCTGCAACACAAATTCCCAGCTCGACGAACAGAACCAAAACAACTTGTGAATTAACCTTTTGTGCGGCACCTTATCAAGCGCCTTTTGGAAGTTCAGATAAATTATATCTACTGCGTCCCCTTTATCCTCTTGTTATTACTTTGAAAAGCTCTAGCAAATTAGTCAAACATGATTTGCCCTCATAAAACCGTGCCGACTCTGGACAGCATTTTGACTTGCCAAATGTCCTGATTTTGCTTCCTTAGTTGTTTCTAATACTTGCCTAACAACAGACCTTAAACTAATTGGTTTCCCATATTATACCTCCTTCCCTTTTTGAATAAGGGCACTATATTAAGCCATTTTCCAATCCATTGGAACCTTTCCCATGTCCAGGAAATTTTGGAACCGCTGGATCAACTATCTCCTCTGTCCGTTCCTTTAGTACCCTAGGATGTAGGCCATAAGGCCCAAGAAACTTGTCTGTCCGCAATCCTTAGTTTGCTTAGTACCTTTCCCTATCAATGTTGATTGTTCTAAATTCTGCCTTATCTGTTGCCTCTGACTTGCTCATTCCAGTAGGAATGGTACTATTGTCCTTCACCGTGAAAACTGAGGCAAAGTATTGATTCAGCATTTCTGCCTTCCGTGTTCCCCATTATTAACTCTCCGATTTCATCTTCCAAGGGGCCAACGTTCACATTAGAGGCTTTCTTTCCTTTTATATACTTGTAAAAGCATTTGCTATCTCTTTTGATATTTTGTGCTGGTTTTCTTTTGTAATTTGCCTTAGCACCTCTTATTAATTTTTTAGCATCCCTTTGTTTGAAAGTTTCGCAATCTTCCATCCTGCCACTGGCCGTGGCAATATGGTATACCGTAGTTTTTGACCTTATTATCCTTGATCTCCTTGTAGCTTTAAATGTTTTTTACTCCCCCCTTACCATCTTTTTCCGTGGGATATATTTTAGTTGTGAGGATTTGAGCAGCTCCGTAAACATCTGTCATGTCTCATCCATTGTCAGACAGTACCTTCCTGCCCAGTCTATTCATGCCAGATCTGTCCTCATGCCTATATAATTTCCATTGTTTAATTCCGGAATACGACTGTGCGACTCCACTTTCTCACCTGCAAACTAAATTTTGAATTCTATCATACTAATGTCACTACTGCCCTGAGGAAAGGGCTGTGGTTCATCATGTGCGATAACAAGCATGCACTTAAAAAGATTTGTATTTGACCCTGTGCTGACCTGCTCTTCCTATATTCCACAGGCATCACAAATACTGGCAACTTTCTGCTTTGCCATATGGGGGCCTCAGTCATTTCTTTGCTGAAAGTTTTGTGCGTTTAGTTACTTCAATCTTTTACGAGCATGTTCTACTTTTAAGACCGGTCTTAAAACTCACATCTGTAGCAGGCATTTTTACCCTTACTAATTCCTCCTTCTTTGGTTTGATTTTTTTTCCGTGTGGCTTTGTGCGATAGCGTGGAAGTTTCTTTAACATTAATCCTAAACTTAAGTACATAGAGTCATAGTGATGTACAGCATGGAAACAGACCCTTCGGTCCAACCCGTCCATGCCAACCAGATATCCCAACCCAATCTAGTCCCACCTACCACCCGGCTCATATCCTTCCAAACCCTTCCTTTTCATATACCCATCCAAATGCCTCTTAAATATTGCAATTGTACCAGCCTCCACCACTTTCTCTGGCAGTTCATTCCATACACGTACCACCCTCTGTGAAAAAGTTGCCCCTTAGGTCTCTCTTATCTTTCCCCTCTCACCCTAAACCCATGACCTCTAGTTCTGGACCCCTTGACCCCAAGGAAAAGACTTTGTCTATTTACCCTATCCATGTCTCTCATAATTTTGTAAACCTCTATAAGGTAATCCCTCAGCCTCTGACGCTTCAGGGAAAACAGCCCCAGCCTGTTCAGCCTTTCCCTGTAGCTCAAATCCTCCAACCCTGGCAACATCCTTGTAAATCTTTTCTGAACCCTTTCAAGTTTCACAACATCTTTCCGATAGGAAGGAGACTAGAATTGCACACAGTATTCCAACAGTGGCCTAACCAATGTCCTGTAAAGCTGCAACATGACCTCCCAATTCCTGTACTCAATACTCTGATTAATAAAAGAAAGCATACCAAACGCCACCTTCACTATCCTATCTACCTGCGGCTCCACTTTCAAGGAGCTATGAACCTGCATTCCCAGGTCTCTTTGTTCAGCAACACTCCCTAGGACCTTACCATTAAGTGTATAAGTCCTGCTAAGATTTGCTTTCACAAAATGCAGCACCTTGCATTTATCTGAATTAAACTCCATCTGCCACTTCTTGGCCCATCTGATCAAGATCCTGTTGTAATCTGAGGTAACCCCCTTCGCTGTCCACTACACCTCCAATTTTGGTGTCATCTGCAAACTTACGAACTATACCTCTTATCCAAATCATTTATGTAAATGACGAAAAGTAGAGGATCCCTGTGGCACTCCACTGGTCACAGGCCGCCAGTGTGAAAAACAACCCTGCACCACCACCCTCTGTCTTCTGCCCTTGAGCCAGTTCTCTATCCACATGGCTAGTTCTCCCTGTATTCCGTGAGATCTAACCTTGCTAATCAGTCTCCCATGGGGAACCTTGTCGAATGGCTTGCTGAAGTCCATATAGATCTCATCTACTGCTCTGCCCTCATCAATCCTCTTTGTTACTTCTTCAAAGAACTCAATCAAGTTTGTGAGACATGATTTCCCACACACACAACCGTGTTGAATATCACTCATCAGTCCCTGTCTTTCCAAATACATGTACATCCTGCCCCTCAGGATTCCCTCCAACAACTTGCCCACCACTGAGGTCAGGGTCACTGGTCTGTAGTTCCCTGGCTTGTCCTTACCACCCTTCTTTAACAGTGGCACCACGTTAGCCAACCTCCAGTCTTCTGGCACCTCACCTGTGACTATCGATGATACAAATATCTCAGCAAAAGGCCCAGCAATCACTTCTCCAGCTTCCCAAACAGTTCTCGGGTACACCTGATCAGGCCCTAGGGATTTTTGTGGTGTCACTATCCATTGTAATCTTCACCATATCATTAAAAAAAAGTTAAATTTCTAATTATTACTATGTGTGTATGTGGGCTTCAACAACCTGCAAATCTGGGGTGATGTGGCCCATGTGATCCCTGCAGTACCACAGTGGAGAGAGAAAAGATTGGATGTGTGTAAGCTGCATGATGCAAAACTTCATTTGTATGTGATCTCCTTGCCCAAAAATATATCTCCATATTTGAGACAAGTTCTTACTTTGCAGTAGATTACTAAATTTCAAGAGTAGTATAACTCATACATATATCTGAGTGGCAATTTCGAGTTTCCACAGCTTGAAGGATCCCCAGAGCTTGACAAGTATACCGGATTCTTTTTAAAATGCTCGTAAGAGCTTAACTCCATAGTCATCCAGTAGATAGTAGTATGATAAGTTGGAATGACTTTGAAAATTAGATGTAAGTTTGCTCGCTGAGCTGGAAGGTTCGTTTTCAAACATTTCATCACTCTACTAGGTAACATCATCAGTGAGCCTCTGGTGAAGCACTGGTGTTATATCCTGCTTTCTGTTTGTGTTTAGGGTTGGTGATATTATTTCCTGTTTTTCTCCAGAGGGTGGTAAATGGAGTCCAAGTCAATGTGGGATGGGATGCCATGCTTCTTGGAATTCTCGTGCATATCTTTGTTTGGCTTGTCCTAGATGGATGTATTGTCCCAGTCCGTTATTTGTATGTAAGGATACGAGTGATAGTGGGTCATGTATTTTTGTGGCTAGTTGATGTTCATGTATCCTGGTGGCTTGTTTTCTGAATGTTAGTCCAATATAGTATTTGTTACAGTTATTGCAAGGTATTTTGTAAGTGATGCTCATTTTGCTTGTTGTCTGTACAGGGTCTTTTTTAAGTTCATTAGCTGCCATTTTAGCGTGTTGGTGGGTTTGTGGGCTACCATGATGCCAAGAGGTTTGAGTAGTTTGGCAGTCATTTCCAAGATGCCTTTGATGTTGGGGAGAGTGGCTAGGTTGTTTTGTCTGCTTGTTTGGAAATGTTGCTGAGAAATCGGCAGACTGTGTTCTTTGGGTACCTGTTCTTTTTGAATACACTGCATAGGTGATTTTCCTCTGCTCTTTGTAGTTCCTCTGCGCTGCAGTGTGCAGTGGCTGATTGAAATAATGTTCTAATGCAACTTTGTTTGTGAGTATTGGGATGATTGCTTCTGCAGTTCAGTATTTGGTCCATACGTGTTGGTTTGCTGTAGATGCTGGTTTGAAGTTCTCTATTGACTATTCACTCTACTGTGACATCTAGGAATGCCAGTTTGTTGTTTTCCTCTTTTGTGAATTTTACGCCATTAAGGATATTATTGATGGTCTTGAAGGTTTCCTCTAATTTGTTATGTTTAGTGATGAGAAAGTTGTCATCCACGTAGCGGACCCAAAGTTTGGGTTGGATGGTTGCCAGAGCTGTTTGTTTGAGTCTCTGTATGATGATGATACCTAATAGGGTGAAGAAACATCTGAAAATGAACCTTCCAGCTCAGTGAGCAAACTTAGATCCAGAATTTCAACTTGAGCTATAAATCTCAAAACTCACTAACTTTGAAAATTATGTCACTTGATATTTTTATCCAAATGAGCGTTGTTGTTCAAAGAAGTACCTTTTTAGTTATTTGCGAAGATAGATCATTCGGTTTTTTTTTTGTTGACTAACACCCTATTCACTAGTTTTTCTTTAATTGCAAAAGGGAATGCCATTTGGTGTTGGTCATGTCCGCAATGACAAATAGGAGTGAATTGACTAAGTTTGTCTTTTAAGTAGTTTTTGTTAAATAAAAGGCTTAGTCACTATTGAACAATAATGTTTGTGGTAGATGTCGGATGTATGTCTGGAGGAGCTAGTGCCATGAAGTTCAAAGGGTGGTGAGGTACATTTTACCAAATGTGGTTTTGTTGTATAATGTCCTGGACATATTTGCACACTGGAAAAAGTTTCAAAATGATTATTCATTAGCATCAGACACCAGTCATTTGTAAGCCAGTGAAAATTTATATATATTCCATTTACATTGTGTATGAGTGCTTGATTTATTTGAATTAGGTGATTTATGTGATCCTCATATTAACCACCACTCAGCATACTTTACTTGTATAACTGCCTATGAACTGAGTTGCTGTAAAGTGCGCTTTGCCACATTTATTTGTCAGAAGCTCTTTGTTATTGTCTTGTTTAACCCTTTAAGAGTTGTATTGTTTAGCCCTTTAAAAATTAATCTAAATTCCACTGGAGAACATTGCTCCTTCAGTTTATCTTCCTGTCTCAAATACTGTTCTGCACATGATTGGAATTATGCAAATTAAGGCTGTTAACTATAATTGAGAAACATGGCTTGCTCTTTTTAACAAAATAACTCTCAAAGGGTTAAACTTTTGTTACAGTTTGCATTCTATATATTGTCATCATGTTTGCAAACTTCTCGATTAAACCTTGTCTCTTCTGCCTTCTGAAGAATGTCAACAAGCAAACTTTGTCTTCCATCTTCATCTGTAAACTTGAAACTGTTAGCAGGATTGATATAGAAATATTTGAAGCTGCTGAAGAATGAAATATAAATTCCAAAATTTACAGTGCAGTGCCCCTCAGTAACAGAGGGTAACACCACACAGTAATTTTTTAATGTACCAATGGAGCAAAATTTTTGCTCAGTAGCAAGGGTGGCGGTTAGTTTGCTATCAGAATCCATTTTCAATACTCAAACATTTAATGTATTCTTGCTGCAATTATTGCCATCTTGCAAGTCGTGTTCTCTACTCCCCTTACCCTACATTGTTTAACTGTCACTGATTTTTCTATGTCAAATGTATCCCGAAAAAGATTTTAATCCTCTCCAATTCAATATGAATGAACATGAGCTAGTGTGGGCAGCTGACAAAAGAAAATTGCTTCCTTTTATACACCTCGTGTTCTCTATTGGATTCACAAGGAAGTACATTTACTTGTTAGCTATTGTACACTCATTTTTCAGATCAAGGAGGCCGTTTAGTATAATGATGACATTTGTAAGAAAATATAAGAATATTTCAAGCAAGCTTCAAATTCAGTCACAGTGGAGCTCTGAAGTTATAGGAACAGGATAAAGCCATTTCACTCTTAAGCCTGTTCCACTATTCATTGAGATTGTGCTGATCTGTAACATCACATCATGTATATGCATTTGTCCCATATGTCTGAATATTTTTTTGATTAACAGAACTCTATTAGTGTCCTTTTTTTAAACTAACAGCAGGCCTACATCAACTGTAATTTGAAGATGATCATGCCAAATTTGTCCACATTCCATCTTTTGCACATTGAAGTGTTTTCGAACTTTACCCCTGAGAGGTCTGGCTTTCACCTTTTAGGTTGTGTTCTCGATCCTAGATTTCCCAAGCAATGAAGTAGTTTCTGTCGTTTTGGTTCTCCATAAATTCTTGGAAGAGTTTAATCAAATCACCCTTAACATATTCAAAAGAAAATCTTAGTTTGCATAATTTCCATTCATAATTTAAAATTTGGAATTCAGGCATCATTCTAGTAATTGTCAACTCCCTCTGAAGACCTTACTAAGGTTTGCTGTGCTAAGGTGTACTGAACACAGAACTCCATGTGTGGTCAACCTAGAACTTGGATCCCAGTTCTCTAGATCAGAAGTGATGGATTTCATTATTTTTTATGATTTATCTTTTGTATCCATCCATGGCATCTTAATTATCTGTGTACATTGATCCCTAAATCTTGTTAGATTTCCGTTTCTTCTAGGTTTTCATAATTTAAAGGGTTTTCTAATCTACCCTATAGAAGCCCAAAATGAATGACCTCATCTTTTGTCTACTTTTAAATTATTTATTGTAGCTTTATCCCGGTTTTCCTAAGCCATAAATTGTATACTTAGATCTGCGCATGTTAGAATACCATCTATGCAATGGCAAACTTAGACATGTGGTTCTTTATTCTGTCATCTAAATCATTGTATTTATTGCTCGAAACGTCGAATTCTCTATTCCTGAGATGCTGCCTAACCTGCTGTGCTTTGACCAGCAACACATTTGCAGCTGTGATCTCCAGCATCTGCAGACCTCTTTTTTTTAATCAATGGTTGAGGCCCCACATAGATCCCTGATGACGCCATTAGTCACCACTTGCTGTTTAGAGTACCTGGCTATCATCTTCAATCTCTGATTCTTGTCGCTCAGTTAATTTCCTCACCAGGACATAAATTTGCCCTCAGCTCCATGAATTTCAAATTTAGCTACTGAGCCATTCATAAAATCAAATCCATTTCTGGAGCTCCATTATGAATAATACCCAGTGGCATGCCTTTTCCAATATTCTGAAACTTTCATCCGGTTCTTCAGATATAACCAAGTCGCTACAAATGTATTCTGCGAGTAATATTCATGGAAAAGCAACTCTTCACAAAAAGTTAGCTAACTTAAAAAATGAGTAGATTGAATAAATATCATTGGAAACAGCATTAGAGGTTTTGGGAATAAGCATGGATAACTGATTTAAACATTCTCAGTATACAGGGTAGATTTTGAACTCCTTAGTCCTTCTAATTTAGTGCAATTGAACAAAGGATAGAATGGTTATTACTGTTGGATGTATAAAAATTGTACACTTTTTTGCTTAGTTTTGAAGAAATTGGGAGAAATTTTATTGAAATTTCCTTTTTGATTTGTTTTCAAAAAGGGTATTGCATATGAGGTATGGGATTAACTGACTCAGACCAGCAAATAACCTTGTATTACCCCGTGTTTGAAGCATTTTCCTCTGGAGAAGAAAATGCAAAGACCAATTAAAAGTTTTTTGTTACCAAAATTGGAGGTGAAGTGGACAGCGAAGAGGATTACCTCAGATTACAACAGAATCTTGATCTGGGGGCCAATGGGCTGAGAAGTGACAGTTAGAGTTTAATTCAGATAAATGCGAGGTACTGCATTTTGGGACAGCAAATCTTAGCAGGACTTATACACATAATGGTAAGGTCCTAGGGAATGTTACTGAACAAAAAGACCATGGAGTGCAGGTTCATAGCTCCTTGAAAGTGGAGTCACAGGTAGATAGGATGGTGAAGAAGGCATTTGGTATGCTTTCCTTTATGAATCAGAGAATTGAGTACAGGAGTTGGGAGATCATGTTGCGGCTGTACAGGACGTTGGTTAGGCCACTGTTAGAATATTGCCTGTGTAGATTCTGGTCTCCTTCCTATCGGAATGATGTGAAACTTGAAAGAATTCAGAAATGATTTACAAGGATGTTGCCAGTGTTGGAGGATTTGAGCTATAGGGAGAGGCTGAACAGGCTGGGGTTGTTTTCCCTGGAGTGTCGGAGGCTGAGAGGTGACCTTAGAGGTTTACAAAATCATGAGGAGCATGGATAGGATAAATAGACAAACTCTTTTCCCTGAGGTCAGAGAGTCCAAAATTAGAGGGCATAGGTTTAGGGTGAGAGGGGAAAGATATAAAAGAGACCTACTGTGAAACGGTTGCCCCTAGGGTGGTACATGTATGGAATGAGCTGCCAGAGGAAGTGGTGGAGGCTGGCAACATTTAAGATGCATTTGGATGGGAATATGAATAGGAAGGGTTTGAGGGGATATGGGCTGGGTGCTGCAGGTGAGGCTAGATTGGGTTGAGATATCTGGTCGGCATGGACGGGTTGGACCAAAGGGTCTGTTTCCATGCTGTACATCTCTCTGACTCTGACTGGTTTGACAGGATAAATAGGTATAATGCTCACTGAAATTGAGGAGAGAAGATAGATGTATACACTCTACACAGATAACTGTCAGGGCATGAAATGGTCTAAAAAATAGAATAATCGAGGCAAAGACCAAAATCTACAGATAATTGCTGTTCGCGCTACTTGCTGTGTGAGCTCAATACATTCTGAGAACCTGGAAAGTCTATTTAAAAGCTGCTTCGTAGGAGATGGTTAAATTCTTGGACAATGTTCACTGCTGAATATTCTTTCCCCTCTCATTTTCTGCATGTCCTCACTGGAAATCAAAATCACACCATTTTGGTCATATCAATGATTAATACAATCAAACATCATTTAAATGTTTTATTAAACAGGTTTTGAGTGCTAGTAAATATGTTGTTCTGGTCTGCAATTAAAAACAGGTAGTGTCCCTGTAAGCTAGACATTTTCAATTTACAAATTTCATTTTTAAGTTTAAAATTAACCTGCTTGATTTGTTTACTGAATCAATAAATTAAGAAATATAATAGCTATTTGGTACCTAACTTGACTCCTGCTACAAAGAGTGACACATTATGTCAAAACTTTTCATCTTGTACATCAGGACAGTTCATAAGAAATTTCAATATAAAAAGAAAACTATTTAATGCTTATATGTGAAGAGTGCTGTTAGGCTGGCAAATGAATTCTGGTAGCGATGTCATCATTGTGACAATAATATGACTTTAAGATTTCTATTTTGTCCTGGGTTGTTTTCTTGCAGAAATATTGAGACAGAGGTAATGAGCAGTCTGCTCCAGAGCAAATAAAGTAAACAGTTTGTGAGGCCTTTAGGTTTTTTTTAAGCTGGAATAATAGAAGCAGCTTGAATGGATGGGGTAAAGTTCCCACAAAAGTTTTTTTTTAAACATTTTGACCTTCAGTTGTAGTATCTGTTGACCTGAAGCTGGATGTAGAAGCTTTTATTCCCCTCATTGTTACAGCTAACATTGTTACAGGGGTTCTCTGCCTGCTGCTAAAATTACCTGAGGCAATCTATTTCACTGAGTTTGTCTTTGACAATGGTATATTTATGGGATGCTACAATATTGGAAAGGTTAATTAGTAGTGGAGTGTATGTATTATTTTAAGCATTTCAATAGAGTTACAGTTAAGCCAATTCTTTTATTTTATCTGTATTTTGAGTATCATGTATGAAGAAGGTGTTTTGTTTCAAGCTTGGTAGTTTGACCAATTGAAATGCATTTGGAACACAACGCTTTACACTTATCTTTAAAATAAGAAAAAGTTAAGCTTTGGGCAATTTTCTTAATATATGTTGAGGACATTTGGTCTGGTCCATAACACCGTGGAGAATGTACCGGTTAGAAAACTAGCAGTTAACAACCAAGGTTTGTTCAAACTTAAATAAATATTTGATTTTATTGTTGTGATGTGCAAAGATACAATGAAAAGTATTGTTTTGTGTGCTGTGCAAGCTGATCAAATCATACAAAGTGTGATCAAGTAGAAGTACAGAGTGCAAAACAATTACAGCTGTGGAGAAGAGAGAGAGAAAGATTGACATTAATATTTGAGAGGTCTGTTCAAAACTCTGATAAAAGTGGGGAAGAAGCTATTTTTGTACATATATTTAAATTTTTATATCTGCTGCCCACTTGAGGTTGGAAGAGAGTATAACCAGGTTGGAAGGGTATTGGATTTTCTTGGTTACTTTGCCAAGGCAACGGGAAGTATTGATGGAGTCAATGAATCAAAGACCAGTTTGCATGATGGACTGAGCTGTATTCATGACTCTGCAGTTTCTTGCAGTCTTGGAAAGACCAGTTGCCATACTAAGCTGTGATACATCCAGAAAGGATGCTTTCTAAGCTGCATCTATAAGTGCATTTTGAGTGCGTGGCTGGGGATTCCCATAGGGCCAGTCACTTTCCATGGATTCACTCTGAAGAAGGTTGATTTAACATCTGCGTTGGTGACCGTGGATATGGGATCTATTGGGGTGGATGAGATCATTTCACTGATCTGCTCAAAGTGAGCATCAAATGCATTGAGCTCATCAAGTAGAGATGTAATGTTGCCCTCCATTCTGTTTGACTTCGCTTTGTAGCCCATTATATCATGTAAGCCTTGCTACATTTGGTTAGATTGGGTCTCAAGCCTAGTTTGGTATTGCCTCTTGGCATCTCTGATGGCCTTACGAATATCATATTTGGATTTCCTGTATAGATCAGGCTCACCCAACTTGACTGTCTCGGCCCTGGACTTCAGTAGAGAGTGGATCTCCCTGTTCATCCACATTTTCTGGTTGGGGAATGTTCAGATTAACTACTTCGGTGCGCAGTCTTTACACACTTACTAATGAAATCTAGAATGGTTGCGACATACTCGTTCAGGTTGGCCACTGAGTTCTTGAATATGGACCAGTCCACCAATTATAAGTAGTCCTGCAGAAGCCCTTCTGTTGCCTCAAACCAGCACTGCATTATCTTCTGTATTGAGTCCTCATGTTTCAATTTCTGTTTATAAGCTGGGAGGAGGCACACAGGGTTGTGATCTGATTTTCCAAAATGCAGATGGATGATCGAGTAGTAGGAATCTTTGGTTGTATAGCAATGGTCAAGGATAATAGGACCTCTATTGGGGCAGGAGATGTCAATGGTATTTTTGGTAGCACATTCTTGAGGTTGGCCTGGTTCACATCACTGTTTACAGTGAACAGGCCTGGGGTATTCCATCTCGACTGTTTGTCACGGTGTCTACTTCATCAAGTGCAGTCTTCACTTCTGCATGGGGTAAGATGTAGACCACTGTCAGGATAGTGGAGGTGAACTCGTGTGGCGGGTGAGCCATGTCTCTCTGAAATAGAGCACACCGTAGTGTCTCAATTCCATTTGGAAGTGAGCCTAGCTTTAAAATCATCCATCTTGTTTTCAGTGGCTTGAACGTTTGACACAAGTATGCTGGGAAGGGGGTGGGGATTTGCAACTGTGAAGTTTCAATCTTACCTGAAGTCCAGTGCATGTCCCCCTTTCATGGGAAGATGGCTGCTTCTAGTCAATCATAGATATCAATGCAGGAAGTCTTCTGCTCTGAAAGGTAAATAGGTACATCTGGTGTGGTCCTGGACACGAGTTGCAGTCTTGAACATTCGCCTGGGGGGTGGAATCTGAGGTTGGTTCAGTCGGGCATCCTCAATGTTGGGTCACCATTGGGTCTGGTCCTCTTCCCATGTTGGTTGGGCCTTAGGTCTGGGTTTCCATGGGGAGGTCAGGCTTGCAGGAGGCTGGTAAACTATTGACTTGTCTTGGCTTGCCAAGATCACTCCAGCATCTGTAATCGGGTCTCACCAGTTGGAGAGTCTTCAGACCTGAAAGGAGAAGAGACCATTATTAGTAATTCTGTAAGACTAGAATTGAAGTTTAGGAGAGCATAATGATCATAAGATATGTAAGAATAAGATCTGCTGTAGACACACCTAAAGATTCACCATGCTCTGGTGTCAGCTTGAATCCAGCCAACATGGTTGATGATTAATCAAGGCATGGCCTTAAGGAATGGATGAGAGAACAGCTGTTGCTTAGTTTGTTAAATTGAAATGGGTGCAATGTGTGTGCGTGTTCCTTCATTCGTTTTGCAAAGAACCGAGCCGTGTGTCTCAATTTGTGCAATTTCCCACGGCACAAGTGCAACCATATTAAAAATACATCAATGTAATTCCTAAACCACTCTGGATTATTTAACAAATTTTGTCCAATTGTGGAATTAAATGTAACTCTGTTTTGGATGATGCAGGCATTGAATGATTGTGTATTGTCAGTAATTTTGATCAAAAATTCAAAGGGATATGCTGTTGGGTACAATCTGCCAGTATTTATGATATATGGCCCATTTACTGAGCATTACACTGGTGTGAAATTCTTATATCACAATTGTGTAGTAAGTAAATTGTTTTAGCTTAATGGAGGTATTCTATTGGCGCCAATCAAATTTGCGACTGCATAATAGCACAATATAGTTACCTTCAGTTCTTGATCAGTTACCTTCTGGAGATATCTAAAGTATAGCACTCTCCAGGGCTAGCAATATTGATGGTTTTTGGTCCCTTTGTCAGTTATACAATGAGAGATACTTTGGTCAGTGTCATCCAAAGATGGCTTTGCATCCTATGTTGAAGTCCAGCTTGCACAGTGAACAAATGGCTTGAGCCCCATTTTACAAGGTTGCAATTGAGGCCAATCTTAATGTTTTCCCTTTACATTGTCATTTCTTTTGAACTGTCCTGATAAGTGCATGGTGAAAAGCATCAACAAATTTATCTTTTTTTAGAAAAATAAATGTTGCTGCATTTAATATCTTTTCATAGCTAGATTTTAAAAATGGACTGAATCTAGCAATAGTAGAGTGCGGTGCTGGAAATGCACAGCAGGTCAGGCAGCATCCGAGGAGCGGTAGAATCAATGTTTCGGGCAAGAGCCCTTCATCAGGAATGAGACTTGTGAGCCGAGGGGGCTGAGAGATACGTGGGAGGGGGTGGGGCTGGAGGGGAAGGTAGCTGAGAGTGCAGTAGGTAGGTGGAAAATGGGCTAATGGTGATAGATCAGAGAGGAGGGTGGAGCAGATGGGTGGGAAGGAAGATGGACAGGTCATGAGGGTGGTGCCGAGTTGGAAGGTTGCAACTGGTATAAAGTGGGGGAGGGGAAATGAGGAAACTTCCACATTGATGCTGTGAGGTTGTAGGGTCACAATGTGGAAGATGAGGTGTTCTTCCTCCTGGAGTCGGGTGGTTAGGGTGTGGTGATGGGAAGGCCCAGGACCTGCATGTCTTTGGCAGATTGGGAGGGGAGAGTTGGCAACGAGGCGGGGGTGTTGGTTGGTGCGGGTGTCCCTGAGATGTTCTCTGAAGCACTGTACAAGTCGGCATCCTGTCTCCCCAATATAGAGGAGACCGCGTCAAGAGCAGCAGATACAGTAAATGACTTGTGGAAGTGTGGATAAACCTCTGATGGATGTGGAAGGCTCCTTTGGGGCTATGGATGCAAGTGAGGGGGGAGGTATGGGTGCAGGTCTTGCAGTTTCTGCAGTGGCAGGGGAAGATGTCCGGAGGGAAGGGTGGGTTGATGGGAGGCATGGGCCTGACCAAGGCGTTGCAGAGGGAATGCTCTTTACGGAAAGTGAATAAGTGTGGGGAGGCTAATAAATATCTGGTGGTGTGCTCCATGTGTAGGTGGCTTAAGTTCACCTGAACCATCTCCGATACCTCCCTCCTTCCTGGACACCTCCATCCCCATCAGCAGTGACCAACTCAACAAAAATAAAGCAAACTCATTGCCACATACCTTGATCTGCCCTATTTCCCCCGGTCAAGGAACTCCTCACATATTTTTGAGACACCACCACCTCCAAGACTTTTGTTGCCCTGGTTCCCAACACCTCATCTTCACATTGGACATCCAGTCCTTATACACCTCAATCAGCCAGGATGAAGGCCTCCAAGCTCTTTGTTTCTTCCTCTCCTGGCATTCCCACCAGTACTCCTCCACTCATTTATTTGGTTGAACTGGTCCTCACCCTCAATAATTTCTCCTTTGAATCCTCCCACTAAAGGAGTAGCCATGGGGCCCAGCTATGCTTGTCTGTTTGTGGGATACGTAGAACAGTTCATCTTCTACAATTACACCGGCACCAACCACCACCTTTTCCTCCGCTACATTGATGACTGTATTGGTGCCATCTCATGCTCCCACAAGTACGTTGAACAGTTCAGCAACTTTACGAACACATTCCATCCCAACGTTGAGTTCACCATTGCCATCTCAGAAATCTCCCTCCCCTCCTTGGACTTCTCCATCTCTATCAACGGTGACCGACTCAACAAAACAAAACAAAACACCTACAAATGGACCCCACCACCAGAGATCTATTTCCCTCCTCACCCCATCCACTTTTTGTAAGGGCCATTCCCCTCCACGACTCGTTTGTCAGTCCACCGCCCCATCAACCTACCCTCCCCTCCCGGCACCATTACAGGAATTGCAAAACCTGTACCCACACCTCTTTCTCCCCCTGCCCTACCCCCACTTCAGTTCCATCCAAGACCCCAAAGCAGCCTTGGAGCCTTCCATATCTATCAGAGTTTTACCTGCATTTCCATGCATGTAATTTACTGCATCCGTTGCTCCCGATTTGGCCACCTCTACATTTGGGGAGACACCTCTTTGCAGAGCCCTTCAGAGAACATCTCCAGGACACGCGCACCAACCAACCCCACCATCCCGTAGCTGACCACTTCAACTTCCCCTTCCACTCCGCTAAGGACATTGCAGGTCCAGGGCCGCCTCCGTCACCAGACTTTAACCACCTGACGCCAGGAGGAAGAACGCCTCATCTTCCACCTTGGGAACCTCCAACCACACAGCATCAATGTGGACTTCACTAGTTTCCTCATCGCCGCCCCCCACCTTATCCCAGTTGCTACCTTCCACCACCCACTGACCTCATGACCTGCCGATCTTCCTTAACAACTATACGCTCCACCCTCCTCTCCAACCTATTATCATTACCCCACCTCCACCTACCTATCGCACTCTCAGTTACCTTCCCCACAGCTCCACCCCAATACCATTTATCACTCAGCCCCCTCGGCCCACAGGCCTCACTCCTGATGAAGGGCTTATGCCCAAAAGGTTGATTCTTCTGCTCCTCGGATGCTGTCTGACCACCTGTGCTTTTCCAGTATCACATGTTAGAGTCTGATCTCCAGCATCTGCAGTGCTCACTTTTCTACTAGCTGAATATAGCAATATACTGCTGTGCATTACAACTGTACTGAACAAGTCTAAGGTGGTGGACTTGTGTTGTTAGAAAAAATTGTGGAATTGCTCTAAACAACAATTAGTATATGAGCCAGAGTAGTTCATCTGATTTTTCTGGCACTACCTGTGTTCCAATTGCAGCTCTGCTTTGTTTCTGTCCATCTGTTTTTGTCTAAAGCTGTGTGTCTGCTTTGTTCCCTTAATGTTCCGTGCTGCTTCTCCTTTCTGCTAGTATGAGCAGGCTGCCGACTCCGAGCTTACCTGGGTGGCAGAAACCATGCGAAAGTTGACAGCCTTGGGCCCAATAAGGCTCGAACAAGATCAGACAACAGCTCAACTTCAGGTGCAGAAGGTAGGAATAATGTGTACATGGTGACTCCGAACTTGTCTGATTATAATCCATTTATATAGGTATCCTTTGAATAACTTATGCACGATTGTTCCATATTATGTACTCTTTACACTGCAATTTTATTTGCTGCAAATTCATGCCGTATACTAAATCTTTTGGTGAAGGAAACAATTTACTTTCTGTTGGTCATTTTATTTTCTCTTCAATCTGGTTTTGTTTTCCTCAACTATTTCTCCCCTCTAACCAAAAGTCATATCTTTCAAGAGAGGGAGAGAAAATTGTTATAATATCTATAAGCAATTTTAAGGAAAATAGTTTAGATTTATAGATTTAGATTTAGATTACTTACAGTGTGGAAACAGGCCCTTCGGCATTTTATTTGCAACTCTGATATCGTTGTTCCTGTTTCTTTTCTCATCTTTTGAGATTCAGTTCAGTTCAAAACACAAGTGATGGTTAGTGATTGCCACCATATTCAAATTGTGAAATGGATACTGAGCCTACCTTTCTCTAGCTACAATTCCTGTTTCAATGGTAGATTAAAATTTAGGATTCAGTTTAAAATCAGGTTCTGTAGAATGAATTTTAACTATTGAAATGAAGTTCATGTGCCATTTAAGGGTGTGTTAGTGAATAGACTTTCAGCTTTTTCCCATTATCCCTCCATAGTGTACTAGGGTATTGATCCTATTAATTATTGTGCATTTAATAGCATTCTGAAGGGAAATGTTCTAGACTGCTGATCTTTAAACTATTGGACAAACTGAGCTAATCAAATTCTTATGTTTGATATTTTTAAACAACCATTAAATTCTAATTGGTCCTTAAGTCTGCAGTTCTTATTTGAAGGGCTGAAACTTGAGGATTATTTGAAATATAATTAACTTACAAACCAGTTGACCACTGGTTCAACCAAAATAGGCAGTAATTAACGCTGCATCTCACTTACAGTCCATTTGCAAAGCAGTTTACAATTTTCTGGCTGTCCTAAACTTCCATTTTATTTTGCTCGGGTTCACTCATCCATGACTTTGTATCCACCATGTCAACATAACTTAGATCACTAAGTTTCATTCTGTTATGTTGAAGGTAGGAACTGTAGACAGTTACACTCCATATGCAATATTGGCACTAGAGATCATGTGGCGTTGTGTTTCCATGTTTTAAAGACTTTTATTTAATGTCTTTAGGCCTTTTCAATAGATGTCATAAGGCACAAGGATTCAATAGATGAATTGGTAAACACTCAAGAAGAAATTCTAAGTACCTGCGGTGACGAACAGAAAACAATGTTGCAGGTATTATTTTGGTATTTCTGTAGATGGCCTGCCAGGAACACTGAATGTTCACAATTACATGTATTCACTTAATAAAAACCAAGCTGTGAAATGTGCATATTTACTTCCATAAAATGAATTATTATTTGCATGCCATAAGGCAGAAATATTACAATTTGTGAAATTTTAATAAACATTGTAAAATTGTCAGTCAAGACATTGAATATTGAAGGAGGGCCCTGTGATAATTAATCTAAAATATGTATGTCTATGTGTACACACATCCACATAGGAGAAAATGGACTTGTTGCAGCAACAGTACGAGACAGTCAGTCTGATGAACACTGAAAGATACTCCCAATTGGAGCGGGCTCAAGTCCTTATTAATCAGTTCTGGGAAACACATGAGGAACTGTGCCCTTGGCTTGATGAGACTAGAAGTCTGATATCACAACTCCCACCACCAGCTGTTGACCATGAGATGCTGAAACTACAACAGGAAGAAATGAGGGTAAGGATAAAAGGACAGTTGAATTGTGACACAAATGCAATGCTGGAGGAACTCAGCAAATCTGGAAGCATCTGTAGAGTGAAATAGAGTTAATATTTAGAGTCTTTTACGGTGCTTTTTCAGAATCTTTTGCTTTCATTTAATGTAGATTTATCCATATGCTTAAATTCCTCAGTGTTTACATGCCTTTGCAGTTCGGGTTGCCAGATTCTCCATTGAAACCAGTAAGTTATTTAGGATTGAAGGAAAACAGAACATAAGGGAACATTCTGTATGTTGTCAGTGTGGGAAAAGGTGACTATGGTATATCAGAACTGCCATAAAGGGAAGAACTTAAACTATCCAAAGCCAGGACCATCTATTCCAGGTAGAACATATCCAAAACCCCAGGAGTTTGATTTTCTGTGTTCTATCAAGTTTGATATCTTCCACGTTTCTTGAGGTTCCTTGCTCGGCAGACAATCTGATTGGAAGCCACGCTTGCCAATCAGATGGAGCACCCTGAAGAAGCAGTTGCAGGGTTGGATTGTTCTGATTGCTGACCCTGGGAAGGGGGGGGGGGTCGATGCAGGGGTTGGTTATAGAGAGTTAGGGATCTAACATTGTTCCTTCACCCAGCCAACAAGGAATGCTGTCTGTGGCTGCTCTCAGCTCTCTGCAACTTCCAGTTTTCCCAAGGCTGAAGAAACCCAGCTGATGACAGCTTCATTAGCATTTAAAGTCCTAACCACAAACACCAATGCCGTGTTTACTTTCAAGAAATTCATGTACAAGACATCATGCTGGAGTTGTACAGTGTCTTGATGAGACAGTATAATTTGCAGCTTCAATCTCCTTCCCTCAGAAAGGATACATGTTCCTTGGAGGAAGTTCAATGCAAGGTTATTGGATTGATTGCTTGGATAAAAGGCCTTTCCTTTGAGGAGAGATTGCATATAAAATTTGTTCTTGAGAGATTTGACGGGACCTAATTGAAATACACAAATTCTTCAGAGGTTTGACAAGATAGTTCCTGGAAGGATTTCTCACTTGGCTAGAGCATCTATATTAGAGGTTATATGTTTCTTGCAAGCTGTGTATGCTCATAGCCATGCAGCAATCTGAAAGGGCCGTGCAGATTGCACACACATTGTCAATTAAAATTCCACGTGAGCAAATCCTCAAATGTTTAAAGTCACCATGTATTCAAATGAACAGTTTATGCAGAACAAAAATCCTAGAAGGGATAGGTCACAGTCTCAGAATAAGACATGGCTATTTAGATCCGAGATAAGAAGTTTCTGCACTTAAAAGGTTGTGAATCTTTGGAACTCTGTGTCAGAGGAACTTGTGAATGTTAAATTGTCAGTGTACTGAAAGTAGGGATGGACACTTTATCTCCATGTCTCCATTCCATTGATACAGAAAATGTGGAAAGCTGTGACTGATGTAGAACATCTTACGAAAGGGCCATGTTGAAGGACCAAATTGCCTACTACTAATTGTTAAGTATTATAGTTATGTTCTCAGACGGAGTGTGGCTCACCTGTGAAGCACAAAGTATTGAATTTGCCCATTTGATATTTTGTTTCCTATTATGCAAGAGGTGTCATCTTACGTCCCCATGTATTTAGAGTTCTTTCAACTTAGACCTTTTTTTTCATAACAGCAACTTCGTGAATCAATCTCTGAACACAAGCCTCATATCGATAAATTGATGAAGATTGGCCCTCAGCTGATGGTGTTGAATTCTGATGAGGGTAAAATGATTCGTGAAAAATATACCACAGCTGAAGAACTTTATGCTAAAATAAAGCAGGATGCAAGACAGCGGGCTTTGGCTTTGGATGAAGCAATTTCTCAGTCTGCTCAGGTACGCCAGTGATCCTATCTCATTTGCATGGGGATTTTTCGGAAGATATTCATTTGATTATGAAAAGGGGATAGTCTTTCCGTTTTATTCTTTTTGTTCTCCATTGCTGTCACTACCTAATATAATTCTTGCTTCAGAATGCTGGCTAGTCTAGATTACAGGCATCTCCTTGACAACAACAGTTACATTGTTTGAAAATATTCTACTCCTGGAGTCATTGTTTCTTTAGTTGGTTTCAGAACCATTGGAAACAGTAATAAAGTGAAACGTGAGGTAATAATTTGCAATGAATGACTGATTAATTGACCAATAAACAGAAAGGTTGATGTTTTTTGATGAATTAGCAATTCATTGATAAATTTGCATGTATCTATAATTGGGAATCAGTTACCTGAAACTTTGACAGCCTCTAAGCAATGAATATTCCAAAAACCCGCTTATTTGATTGTTGTGGGTTCAATTTTTGCATTGTTTGCAAGTCACATCCGGTAATGTGTGCCCATTTTCTCCTTTTAAATTAATGCATTTCTTAATATAATTGTTTATTGATACTTCCTTACTGGCTGTTCTTTTCATCAGTGGTGTTGATGTAGTATGTTTAACATAGTATTCTAGTGGGAACTAAGAATGATGCATGCAGCGTAGGGAGTAGGAATCAGTACAGCAGTATGGAGAGAAAATTATGACAGACTCCTTTCATGTGGCATAAACATCATGAATGTTTGCAAAGTTATCCCTTCCATATTTGTCTGTTTCGATGCATTCCCTTGTGTTCCCTCTTCATAGTTTTCTCATACTAACATGTCATTTGTTTTCCATTCCGCTCAACTCGTGGAATTAAATGTTTATTTGCCGACACATCCTGCTACGTTGTGTTTAATTGTTGTGTTCATCAATCTACTCATTAGCATGCTGAGGTAAGCAGAGCTCCTTGGAAAATCGATTGCTGCACTTTGAGGTTGCTCTTCCATTTTAGTTTGTGTTGGTGTGTCTATCATTAGGAATCAGTTACCTGAAGCTTGGACAGCCTCTAAACAATGCATACAGAACTTATACATGCAGTACTTCAAAAACCTGCTTGTTTGATAGTTGTGGGTTCAATTTTGCTATATTTTACCAAGAAAAATACATTGCTTTTAAAATTGTTCCTTTTGCATCACAGTAATTGACAACCGGCATTTTTGTTTTGTAAAAAAAGGTTTAGCATTTCTGCTTCTTGATCTATTTTTATATTATTGTTGAGCAACATTTTTTTAATCTATTGTAGTGTCCAGATTGGATTAAAACCTACCTCTCATCTAGTCAAATAATATCCTTGAGTCCAACTTCAAAAATTCTGTATTCCTCCAGATTGATCATTCCATTTTCACTTCTCACCTGAGCCTGACTGAGCATAACTGTCAAAGTAATGCTGAAATGTGAGCACCTGCCATTTCTAACCTGATTCAATCTCAACATTTTGTTGAAGTTAGGACTTCTATAGCCATATGAGAAAGTAGTTTTCTCCCACTTAGTTTAACTTCCAATTTCTAAGTGAATGGATATTTTTCAAGACCAATATAGTAACTAGTTGCTATAAAACCAGACTATGCTCTCATGTATGATTCAATATAAGTAATTATTATAGTATTTATATTTCATTTTTTTTAAATTGTTAATGTTTTCAATTTTGCATGTCACTTAACTTGACTTCCAGCTCTAAGTGTTTGTTCAGTTATTGTTGTGATTTTAATCTATGGAATAGGTCTTATAAGTTGATGAGCAAGATCTACAATATAATTCAACATTTTGAAGCTTTGGGACATTCGGTTTTAAGTAAATAAGCTTATTTTGTCACACGTTACAAGAAATTAGCTTCATTCAGAGGACTTGTTTAATTGTGATGCATCAAATAAGTTTCTGTTTAATCTTTGGAAGTGAATAATTGTTTACTTCAACGAATATAATAACTAAGTAATTCATTATAAGTAGTCTTTCATTTTTTAGTTTGATAAAATGCAAAATTATGAAAAAAATTCAAGCATTTCTAATACCAAATTAACTAAATTACATGAGCTAAATTTATGTTGCAGATTTAATGATGCAAGTTTTATTTTTTATGCACCTGGATAAGAATGTAATTTTCAAAACTTTAATTCATTTGTAGATTATTCACATTCAGAGTAGATATTAACCATTGATTGTGACGACAGCATAATTTTATTAATCTCAAGAGTCCAATCTTTCAATAGTTCAAGTTATAGGAGAGTGAAAATGCCTAAAGAAAAATGACAAGTCTGTTTACTCAGAATAAATTCCCCTTACTCCAAATACAAATTCAAAATGCAAATGATGTGGAATGTGTGACTATTTTTGTAGCCTGTGTTTTGTTTAAATTGGAGCATCAATAATTCTTTGTTTCCTTTTCAATAATTCCATATTTTCTTCCAAATTGACTCAATCATAGAAATTCATATGAAAATTTGAGGTGACTTGGCTTTATTAAATTAATTAAACTACCTAGAACCTCAATGAGTTATTTATTATGCATTTTGACGCAAGAACAAATTTTACTTGCAGACAATCCAGAAGACTTGCAACAAAATGGTGTGCTAATCGTTGCATCACTCAAGCTTGCACTGATAATTTCTGCCGCATATTGCTTTAGATAAGGATGATTCTGAGAAAATTGTCAATGTTAACTGCATTTTCTCTTATTTATGATTTGTTTAGTTTCATGATAAGATTGATCCAATGTTGGAGTCTCTGGAACACATTGTTGATCGGATGCGAGCGCCTCCATCAATACCCGCTGAAGTTGAGAAAATCAAAGAGCACATCAATGAGAACAAAAATATTGCAATGGAGCTTGAAAAACTTCAACCATCTTTTGAAGCTCTTAAACGTCGTGGTGAGGAACTGATTGGACGGTCATCTGGAGCAGATGAAGATCCTGCAGCTAAAGGTATTGAATATTTAAGTTTTGAATTCCTACATAACAACAAGACTGATCATCATTGTAAAGGCTGCATTCAGTTTTTGCAATCCCACCTAATAATAAGCAATTTGTTTCCAGATTCCTGAATGTATTTCTCTAACGTTTAAAGCAAAATTAAAATCTGTTCATCTAATGTTAACTGTTTGCAATCCATTGTTCAGGATCTGGTGAATGGAATATTATCAGATTTATTAATGTAAAATGCTTTGGGATATTCTGAGAACGATATGCATGTTACCTGTTGTCAATGTCTTTTTTTAAAAACTTGGTGTTATTTTTGCCTCAATTTGTATTGCACCCAATTCAGGAAACATGAATGAATGAATGAAAAGAATTTGCATTTTGTGCAATGCCTTTCACCAATTCAGAACATATGTTAAATAGCATTAATGAATTGTTCTTGAAGTGTAGTCACTAGTCTAATATAGATAGTCAATTTGTGCAAGAGAAGCTCCAATTTTTAAAATGTGCAATGAATGGGCTTAATTCAGCTTTTGTCGCAATGTCAGTATTTTGAAAACCGATGGACTGAGTTGCCCACCTATCATGGTGAACTGACCTATTCAATTAATCAGTTTCATAGTTGAAAGAGTTCTTTATACATGCCATGGAAACATAGAAGATAGAGTAGGCTATTCAGCCAATCGAGCTCACGATTCAACAGGATCATGGATGATCCTTTATCACAATACCATACTCCTGGACTGTCCCACTCTGCCTTGACACCCTTCGCATGTAGACATCTATTTATTTCTTAAATATTTTTGGTGACCTGACCGCTGCCGCCACCTGTGATAAAGAATTTCACGGAATCACTGTCTTCTCAGTGGAAAAAATGTGTTCTCTCTCACTCTAAAATGCTTACTGCACACCCTGAGACTAAGATTTCTTGTTTGGGACCCCCTATCCAGGGGAAGCATTGTTTCTGCATTCAGTCTGTCTAACTCTGTCAGAATTTTATGTTTCAATGTAATCCCTTTTTTTTATATACTCCAAGTTAATATAACATCGTCAACCTAATCTCTCCTAATATGACATCCCAAGAATCAATTTGATGAACCTTCACTGCACTGCCTCTATGAAAGTATATCTCTTGGTCCATACCACACAATATTCCAGATGATCAGTTCCTCTAGTCATACAGTACGGAAACAGATCTTTTGATCCAACCTGTTCCTTTCCAAACATAATCCCAAGCTAAACTAGTCCCACCTGCCTGCTCCTTGCCCAAATCCCTCCAAGTTTTTTCTGTTCATGTATCTATCCAAATATCATTTAAATGTTGTAATTGTACCCACATCCTCAGGAAGTTCATTCCACATACAAACCACCCTCTGTGTTTAAAAAAAAATTGCCTGAGCTTAAGACTTTTTGGCTCCTGTACTCAAACTGCAGTGAAGGCCAAAGTACTGTTTAATTTCCTAACTGCCTGCTGTACCAGCATGCTTGCTTTTAATGGCTGGTGTGCAAAGACACCTTGCTGTACTTTTACATCAATACTTCCTAATCTATAACTACTTAAATGATACTGTGCAATTCAGTTTTTCTTAGCAAGAGAACAACTTCTTTTTACCACATGATACTGCAACTGCCATGCCCACTCTGTCAAATTGTCTAAGTATCCTTAAATCATCTTTACAGCCTCCTCCCCATTCTCAATCTAATTTGGTATCATTAGCAAATTTGGAAATATTACATTTGTTCCCCTCATCCAAATCGTTGATGGATGTTATGTAACTGGGAACAAGTACTGATCCTTGCAATATTCCATTTGTGCTTTCCATTCCAAAGGCGTTTGTTCCTACTGTTTCCTGTCTTCTAACCAATTCTCAGTGCATGCCATACATTACCGCCAATCCCAAATGCTTTGATTTTGTACACCAACATCTCAAGTGGAACTTTATCAAAGCGTTTTTGAAAATCCAAATAAAGCACACCCAATTGTTCACCCTCCTCTATTCTACAAATTACATCTTCAAAAAACTCCAGAAGATTTGTCAAACAAGATTTTCCTTTCATAAATCCTTGGTGACTTTGTGTAATCACATTGGTATTTTGAGTGTCCTTTTATCACATCATTTATAAAGACTCCAACACTTTCCCAACTGCTGACATCAGGCCAGTCTGTAACTTCCATTTTTCTTTATCCTTTTTTTTTTAAAAGTAGTTGGGGTTAGATTTTCTATTCTCCCGTCCACTGGGACTACAGAACTTTATAAGATGACAACCAATGCATCCATATTTTTCTGGCCACCGCCGTTGGTGCCAAGGGATGTGGAGTTATAGGGGATTTATCAACTTTCAGTCCCATTGATTTCTTCAGCATTTTGTTTTTACAAATACTAATCACCTTCAATACCTCCTTCCTAATGCACCCTTGCTTCCCTAGCATTTCTGGGAAATTGTGTGTATTCTTATGTGAAGACAGAACTGAAACAGTTGTTTAAGAGACCTGCCAATTCCTTGACTTCCATTATCAATTCTCCTGTTACAAACTGTAAGGGATCTACATTTGTCTTGAATAATCTGTTTCTCTTTTCATACTAATTTTGGTCACTTTTTTTTAAAAATGGATTTGAGTACTAATAAAAAGAGAGATGCTGCTTTTTATTTAGATTGAACATAATGTATCTAAACAGATTTGGTTGCATACATTTAGCAAAGGCTGCAGTAATTTTGTTTCTATATCTGAAATAGATGTTGATTGTTACAATTTGTTGCAGGTGACAGTAATTTTAAGACGATTTACCATCTAATACAAATGACCAAAGCTCTTTCCTGTTGCACGATTGAGGAGTAACTGATTCAATTTAGATAGGGTTCTAAACAGTCAGCTTTTTCAAACTGCACTGACTAGTCAGTTTCCAAAGAGTTTAATATTTGAAATATTACCCTTCATTGTCTGTTCTGATGGGTTCCTTTCTGGCAGTGTTCGATCCGTCTGTGACCATTGATCAGGAACAAAAACATCTTAAATATTCTAGCTTACTTTCTTCCAATCTGTAATCCTTTAGCCATTCAAGACAAATTGGATGAGATGGTATTTTACTGGGAAGATATCAAAAGTCGTGGTGAAGAGAGAGATATTAAACTATTAGATGTACTTGATCTGGCTGAAAAGTTCTGGTGTGACATGGCTGCCTTGCTGACCACCATTAAGGATACACAGGACATAGTGAGAGACCTGGAGAGTCCTGGTATTGACCCCTCAATCATTAAACAACAACAAGAGGCTGCAGAGGTATGGAAAATATTAAATTTTCACTGTTCTCTCAAATCTGTAAATATGCTCCAAATATTTATTTGTCTTGACTGAAATCCCAAAAATTGATTTTTTTTTTAATTTTGAAAAGTAGATTGTACTGTGGGAGCTGCTCAGGATTAATAACAATTTTCTGGTAATATTCTGTTGATTTCAGACAATTAAGGAGGAGACAGATGGACTCCATGAAGAACTAGAATTTGTAAGAATCCTGGGAGCAGACCTCATCTTTGCTTGTGGAGAGTTTGAAAAACCAGAAGTGAAGAAAAGCATAGATGAGGTAAAATAGTGCAATGAACTCGGATTAACTAATAACCTCAGTTATGATGTCCCTAGGTAATAAAGACCATAAAATGATTGAATTTTGCATTTAGTTTGAAAGAGGAATGCTTCTAAGACTTTTGTTTTTAAGAAGTAAATAAGAGAAATTACGACAACATGAAAGCAGAACTGACTAAAGCGGACTGGTGGCAGATCAAAAGGTTGGATAGAATAACCAAAGAATTGAAGAGGGAAATAATGCAGTACAAGAGAAAGCTGACCAGAAGCACAAAAACAGCTATTAGGAGACTCCATAAATATTTGAAGAAGAGTTTTAAGATTCAGTCATATCCCATTAAATTCAACAATGGCAAAAGTTACTCCTTTGTTGAAAAGAGAGAGAGATGGCAGGAAACAACATGCTACTTAACATCTGTCATAGAGAGAATGTTAGCTACTGTTAAATAGATTGTAGCAGAGTACTTGGGTAAGTTTCAAGGTAATCAGGCAGAATTAACATGGTTTTGTGAAAGATAAATCATATTTGACCAATCAGTTGGAGTTGTTTGAGGAGATGATCCTGCTATTAATTATGTTTGAGTGCATGTAAAATATTATTCATAATAATGATTAAATAATACATTCTGGGTTAAAGTGTATGGGATGAAGATAATATAGCATGAAATGAGAATTGATTAAGAAATAGGAAAAAGTGAGAATAAATGGCTCTTTTCATGAATGGCAGGTGGTGACTAGTGGTGTACCACAGGATCCTTACTATTCACAATGCATATATAAATGACCAAAATGAGGGAATCACATGTACCTTTTTCCAGAGTTGCTGATGACACAACTAGGCAGTATTGTTTCTTGTGAGAAAGATGTAAGAAGACTAAGGCGTCAATAAGTTGTGTAAATGGGCAAACGTATGGCAGATCCAGTAATAATCACTAACTGTGAAGTTATGTACTTTGTGCAAACAACAAAAAGGCAGAGTATTATTTAAATTATATAATGGGGAGTATGGCTGTACAAAGGGATCTGGGTGTCCTCATACACCAGTCAACAAAAGCAGACTGGCAGCTGCAACAAGCAATGAGGAAGGAAAATTGTATTTTGACCTTTTATTGTGAGAGGATTTGAATTCGGAAAGAGTGATGTTTTACTTCAGGTATACAAGGCCTTGGTTGGACCACATATGGAGTATCGCATGCAACTTTATCCTCTCTTTGGTAGGGAGACCATTCATGCCATGGAGGGAGTGCAGCAGATGTTCAAACGTCCAATTAAGGGAATGGCAGGCCAGCCCTCTGAGGGGAGATTGGTTCAACTGGGCTTGTATTCACTTGAGTTTAAAAAGTTGAGAAAAGATCTGATTGAAACATATAAAATTCATCAGGGCTGGACTAACTAGATGCAGAGAGGATGCTTTCCATGGTTGGAGATGCTAGAATCAGACGATGCATTAGAGTAGAGGATAGACCATTTAGGATTGAGAGCAAGGAAAGATTTCTTCACTCAACAAGTAGTGAACCTGTGGTATTCTCTACTACAGAAGGCTGTGGAGGCCAAGTCACTGAATATATTCCAGAAAGAGAGAGATGCATTATTAGGTTTTAAAGACTTCAAGTGGTATGTAGAAAGCAGGTTTGAGAGAAAAGATTGACCATCGCCCTATTGAATGGGGGAGCAGGCTCAAAAGGCCAAATTCCCTACTCCTGCTCCTAATTTCAATGATACCAGTTTGTTAGAACTTGATTGAGACATTAATGGGCATGAGACCAGTGGCTTATCAGTATTCTATTTTGAGAGTTAAATCTTGAAAAGAAATAATAGTAATTATGATAAAGCACTAAATGTAAGAAAGGGTGCTCAATTTATTATTTGTTAAACTGAGTAAACTGGGCAGCATGGTGGGTCAGTGGTTAGCATTGCTGCCTCACAGCGCCAGGTTCGGTTCCAGCCTCTGGCAACTGTCTGTGTGGAGTTTGCACATTCTCCCCGTGTCTGCATGGATTTCCTCCGGGTGCTCCGGTTACCTCCCACAATCCAAAGATGTGCAGGTGAGGTGAATTGGCCATGCTAAATTGCCCATAATGTTCAGGGATGTGTAGATTAAGTGCATTAGTCAGGGGTAAATGTAGGATAGGTGAATGGATTTGGGTGGCATACTCTTCGGACGGACGGTGTGGACCTGTTGGGCTGAAGGGCCTGGTTTCCACACTGTGGGGATTATTCATCTTCTTCATCGTCGTCGTCGTCGTCTTAAGATTAGGTTAGATTACTTGTTTTCAGGTACTGTTACTCCTCCACTTTTTCTGTAATTTCATCCAGTCTGACAAACCTTCTGGATCTCTGCATTCCTCCATTTCCAGCTTCTTGTATTTCCCTACTTTTTAATCATTTCCTCGTTGGTAGCAGTGCGTTTATCTACCAAGGGTCTTAGGTTTTGAAATTCCCTCTCTAAACCTTTTCACCTCTCTTCCTTTAAAATACTCCCTGAAACATATCTGACCAGAACTTGGGTAACCTGCCCCAATATCTCCTAAAGCATCTTATTTTATTCAGTTCTGCTTCTATGAAACAGACGATGCGATGTGGGTGGGTTGTGTTGTACCATCATATTTCCTTTCTAATGGATTCTATCATAAATATTTCTAGCTCAATTATGCATGGGATAACCTGAACAAAGCCTGGAAAGAGCGGATGGACAAACTGGAGGAGGTCATGCAGGCAGCTGTACAATACCAAGATTCACTGCAAGTAAGGAGTGTTCTGCATACCATCATTGCCTATGTGAATGAAGTACTAATTTGAATAATATTTTTTGATTTATGATGTTTAGGCAATGTTTGACTGGCTGGATAATACAGTGATAAAACTTGGTGAGATGTCTCCAGTAGGCACGGACATCAGCACTGTGAAGCAACAAATAAATGAAATGAAGGTGGGTTACTGTTACAGTAAAATAACATGCAACATACACAAAACATTAGAAAGAATCAACAAAATGAAACAAAAATAGTGCTCCACTTTTACTGTTTTTCTGTGGTTCACATACATTTCATCTTGGTTTTATCTAAAATAAACATTTACTCCTTTTAATGGATTGACAAGGTTACCTGATGTCCATCACTAGATTGTTCAATTCATTTGGACAGAGAATACCTGGACCATATTGAGCCAGGTGACAGGACTTTGCTGTGTTGGTTAACTTGGCCATTTTATGCAATGTATCAATGGCCTTACTATCTGCTTCAGAGCCATTAGGTCGCATTCTAAGTTAGTATAGAGTCAAATCCATTTGACTGTCTCCTTCATTGGTAGCTGTTGACATCACTGTTTACACACTCATCTGAAGTATTATAATTTGGTATTGCACATGCCAGAATTTTAAAAGTTGAGGTGCAAGCGTTAATGAACTTAGTTGGAAAGGGAAAATCATTGCAATATAGCTTTGATTTTAACTTTGTTACAATTTTATGTGTTAATATTTGATGTGCCCTTATAGATGACACTTAACTTTCTCACTGGACTTACACTCCACAGGAGTTTAAAATGGAGGTTTATCAGCAGCAAATAGAAATGGAAAAACTGAACCACCAGGGGGAGCTACTGCTTAAGAGAGCCTCAGATGACACGGACCGTGACATAATTCAGCAGCCGCTCACTGAGCTCAAACACCTCTGGGAAGATCTGGGCGAAAAGATTATTCGCAGACAGGTATAAGCGGCCTGCTACAATTAAGATTTCCAAGTACTGCTTTTAATGTGTGCATTATCAATACATAAATTGATATGGTGTAAAATACTTTGCCAGTGCTTCAGCCAATTATGACCTCTTAAAGATATGGAAAGTCATGACAGACCAATTTAAGTTGTATGCTCAGGTTCATGATTTGTACATGTATTTAAGTGCTGGAGGGAATTAAAGCAAAAACTATCAAGTTTTGACATTCACTACAATATGACATTGGCAAAGAATTCAAGTTCCATGTGTAAAGTGATGTGCAAATGCAGTAACGGTGCTGAGAGACCAAACTACTTCACACAGTGAGTTTTTAGGACATAGAATGTCTGGAAATGCGGTGGAGACCGGTTCAATTGAGGCTTCCAAGAGGGCAATTGTTTAATTTTGGGTACTAATGTTATGCAGGGATATGGGCAAAGGGGACGCAATTGGCAATAGATAACCGAGAAGGCTAAATAATAGTCGGTCCTGGCACAATGTGCCAGTGGTCTCCTGCACAGTAGTAATTGTCTGTCTTTGTGGTTCTGTTCTAAAGTACTTGACTTTGTTAATATCATATTAACAATGTGAATTCATACATCCATCACTTATCAAACCCCTCAGTATTAACAACTGAACAGTACGTGTTGCTTCAAGTCTAGCTTCAAAGGTGAACACAAGGCCCTGCCTAACCAAATGTTTCACATTGAGAGTGCTGCACAACTGCACCAGCTTCTTTCTGAGGGTGTGGACATTGCTGCTCAATGAAGAGTGCAGGAGTGCATCGCTGGAGCAGCACCAAGTATACCTAAAAATTAAGGGTTGAATTAGTGAAGCTACAAACAGCACTACCTGTGTGCCAAACAACATAAGCAGCAAGTGATAGACAGAGCTAAGTGATTCCACAACAACACATCAGAACTAACTCTGCAAATTTGCCACATCCAGTCATGATTGGTGGTGGGTTAATAAACAACTCATTGGAGAAGGTGGCTCCACAAATATCCCCAACTTAAATTGTGGAGGGAGCCAGCACATTAGTACAAAAGAACAAGGCTGAAGCATTCATGTCAACTTCAGCTAGAAGTGCCAAGTGGAGGATCCATCTCCGCCTCCATCAGAGGTCTTTAGCATCATGGATATATGTCTTTGGCCAATTCAATCCAGTCCATGTGATAAAATTAAATGGTTGAAGGCATTGGATGCTACAGGCCCTGGCAATGTTCCAGCAATGGTATTGTGTTCCAAAACCTGCCACCGCGAGCCAAATTGTTCCAACATGGACATGACACTGCCATCTACCCAATTATGTTGAGAATTGCCTAGGTATGTCCTACAGACAAAAAAAAATGGGAAAAGTTGCACGCAGCCAATTACCACCCTAGCAACCTGCTCTCAATCATCAACAAAGTCACAGAAGGTGTCATCAACAGTACTATCAAGCAGTATGGACTTAACATTAACCTACTTACTGACATCCTGTTTGAGTTGAGCCAGGGCAACTTAGCTGCTGACCTCATTGATGTTTTGGTTGAAACATGGGCGAACATGCTGAATTGGTGAGGGTAAGAGGGTCTGCCATGACTTCAAGATTACATTCAAACAAGTGTGGCATTAAAAAAACCTCTCTCAAAACTGGAGTCAGTGGGCATCGGGGAAAACTCCCCACTGGTTGGAGTCATACCTGACACAATGGAAGGTGGTTGTGATGGTTGGAGGTCAGTCATCTCCACTCCACAGCATCTCCCAGGAGTTTCTCAAGGTAGCGTCCTTAGTTGCTGTGTCACTAGTCTCCTTCATCAAGTCAGAAGTGGGGATGTTCACTGATGAATCATAACATTCAGCACCATTCATGCCTTGTTATTTTTTGTTGTAGTCCATACCCAAATGCAGCAGGATCTGAACATTATTGAGACTCTGGCTGACAAGTGGCAAGTAATATTTGCCCTGTACAAGTGCTAGGCAGTGACCCCAGTCAATGGCATTCAATGTTATTACCGTAACTGAATCCCCCCACGATCAACAACCATTGATCAGAAGCAGATCAGAACTAGACATTTTTTAAGTACTGTGGTTACAAGCATAGGTCAGACGCTAGAATGTCGTGCAGCAGGTAATTCATGTTCTGACTCCCTAAGTCCTGTCCATTATCTACAAGGCATAAATCAGGAATATGATGGAATACTCCCCACTTGCCTGGATGAGCACAACTTCAACAATAGTCAAGAAGCGTGATACCACCCAGGCCAAAGCAGTCCATTGATTAGCATCACATCCACAGCCATCAATTTTCTAAATCATAAATGCTAAGCAGCAGCACTATGTACCATCTACAAGACACACTGCAGAAATTTAACAAGGCTCCATTAACAGATTGCTACCGTCTGAAGGACAGCAGCAGTAGATACGTGCGAAGAACATCACTTGCAAATTCCCCTCCGTCAATTCTCAATCCTGATTTGGTAATATGTCACCATAGCTTCAGTATTGCTGAGTCAGAATCCTGGAATTTGCACCTTAACAGCATACCTACAACAGTTCCAGAAAACAGCTGACCACCACCACCTCGCAGCTAGAGATGGGCAATAAATGCTGGCCAACCAGCAATGCCCACATCTTGTGAGTAAATAACAAAAATAGAAGTGGAGATACCATCCTCGCACCCAAGCCTGCAAGGGGATCTCAAGTTTTTAATGGGCTGTCTGTGCACGTGACATCAGGACTTTTACAGTGAAGGAAGGGGTTATTAAGTAATCATTCAGTTACAACTTTAAAGCTTGTTTTATCTCTGGACAGTGAGACTATTCTTGACTTGGCCCTCCCAAACTTGGATCAGAAGGAGTTGAGAAGGTGATGGATCCAAGTAGATTATTACATTACCAGAGCTAGGGGACACATTAATAACTGAGATTAAGATTTTTTTCTAATCTGAAAATCTTGGGTCTTTGGACTTGTATTCCCCAGAGAGCAATGCAAGTGAAGCTTATTGAATATTGCTGAAACGACAGAGGTAGATTCCTGGCCACCAAGGAAGCCGATTATTATCGGGGTAAACAGGATGAAGTTAAAGCTACAGTTCAGATCAACAATGATCTTGTCTGATGTGACAGGCTGGGGGGGGGGTCAAATGGCATCCTCCCCCTAATTAAAGTATTCTACCCTCGTCTTTCCTTCCCTTACCACAAACTCACTGACTTTTATACATCTGTTTGTGGGCAGAATTAAGTTTAACCTTTTTTTTTGCAATTTCAATCAGGCAGGTCTGTTGTAGGACATATGGACTCCAAAGAAACTGAAAGCCCTTTCATCCTTTCTTTATCTCTTCCAAATTCATGGAATAGATTCTGGGAATGAACTCACACCCAGGCCATTATTGCTGCCTTAAGCTCAGGAATATAGGCATATGTGCCTACCTCTTACCAAGAAGCCTTGGATGGCATGTGTGTACCACACATGCCATTTTAGCATAAATACATCAATATTTGGTGTTTGATATCAATATTTGGTGTTTGATCATTTTTCTATATTCAGAATTATGGGGGATATTTCTTTACAGACCCAAGGAGAATTGTGGTGAATATTTCTGATAGCATAAACAAATATTTGATGTGAATGACTAATTCTGAACGTATTATTTCTACACAGCACAAGGTGGAGGGTGCCCTACTGGCACTGGGTCAGTTTCAGCATGCTTTGGCTGAACTTATGACCTGGCTGAATCATACAGAGGAGCTTCTGGATGGACAAAGGCCAATTACTGGGGACCCAAAAGCCATAGAAATTGAACTTGCCAAGCATCATGTATGTTAAAATAACATTGTAATGGCTATCAATGAAGTTATCCTCTGCAAAGATTTAACCTTCATAATTGTATAACCATTGGATCATACAATCGTATATAATTAATATCGTGTTGTAAAAGTAATAATAGGGTTTTGGATAATGTTCTTTGAGAAAACATAGCTGTTTGAAGCATTATATATGTTATGTTAATGTTGTCATTGTTCGTTTAAATTTTGTCTTAAATTTAAATTGTATTTTATTTGTCTTTTGAAGATCCATCGTAGTGCTCTTTGAGCTCAACCTCCTTTGCTAAATATGGTCTTCGGTCAACAAATGTATCATATGATGTCAAGAAGTGGAGTTGATCTTTGTATGTTGTGAAAGTGCATAATGACTGAATTCACCTTAGTAATCTAAGTGTTAAGGGAAATTAAATAAGGAGCAAAGAGCCAAGACCAATTGAACCTCCAGCCACCTAGGCAATCAATGAACGATGGTGAAATTGAGGATGGGGCAATTACTCCGAAAGCCAGTATCAGAAACATAAAGCTGTAAATCTGTATAGTAGGTAAAGGATGGTAGGGCAATAATGTAGAGAGCGACCACAACACATGACACAGAAAATTTGGATTTTCAAAACAAGGTGTTAAAGGATGAGAAGGTAGTATTGGGTGGCAAAGACTGGACACATTAAGAGTTAGAATAAAGATAAGTGTTTTACATGAAGTTCCAACATTGAGCAATAGACCTCAACACACCAGAGAGTTTGCCCACCATTCTCTTTATAGATGCTGAGGATCTTTTTGTCTTTTTCAATTATACTAGTTGCTTTAAAGTTTGTGATGTTGGGTCCAAATAACTGGTTTGTGCAATATTTGGTAAATGGATCTTTAACTCCCCACAGGTACTGAAGAATGATGTTCTTGCCCACAAGTCAACAGTGGACACTGTAAATAAAGCTGGGAATGAGCTTCTGGAGTCAAGTGCAGGGGAGGATGCCAGCAACCTAAAACGTCGATTAGATAAGTTAAATCAGAGCTGGCAGTCACTGCTTCAGAAAACTGAAGGGAGGGAACAACAATTGGAAGCTGCTCTCCAGCAGGTATTCAATAGCTGAAGAACTTTGGGAGACCTGTATTTATTAATACTTGAATAGGCAAAGTCAAGTTACAAGCAGTTTTTGTGTGGCACTGCTTAGGTTTCTGTTATATTCCTAATTCCTTCGTCTCCACTGCATCTGCTCCCAGGAGGACCAGGTCCAATACCGAACAACCCAGATGGCCTCTTTCTTCAAAGACTGCAATTTCCCCCCAGACGTGGTCAACGATGCTCTCCACCACATCTCCTCCACTTCCCGCTCCTCAGCCCTTGAACCCTGCCCCT
The DNA here is from genome assembly GCF_020745735.1 of Hemiscyllium ocellatum. NCBI lineage: Eukaryota > Metazoa > Chordata > Chondrichthyes > Orectolobiformes > Hemiscylliidae > Hemiscyllium > Hemiscyllium ocellatum. Next base: position 25,964,609 of record NC_083430.1, read on the forward strand.
CCAATCGCTACGAGGACAGAACCCCACTGGTCCTCACCTACCAACCTCCATATACATCGTATCATCCGTTGTCATTTCCACCACCTCCAAACAGACCCCACCACCAGGGATATATTTCCCTCCCCTATCAGCGTTCCGAAAAGACCACTCCCTCCGTGACTCCCTCGCCAGGTCCACACACCCCCACCAACCCAACCTCCACTCCCGGCACCTTCCCCTGCAACCGCAAGAAATGCAAAACTTGTGCCCACACCTCCCCCCTTACTTCCCTCCAAGGCGCCAGGGGATCCTTCCATATCCGTCACAAGTTCACCTGCACCTCCACACACATCATTTACTGCATCCGCTGCACCCGATGTGGCTTCCTCTATATTGGGGAGACAGGCCGCCTACTTGCGGAATGTTTCAGAGAACACCTAGATTAGATTAGATTACTCACAGTGTGGAAACAGGCCCTTCGGCCCAACAAGTCCACACTGACCCGCCGAAGCGCAACCCACCCATACCCCTACATATACCCCTTACCTAACACTACGGGCAATTTAGCATGGCCAATTCACCTGACCCGCACATCTTTGGACTGTGGGAGGAAACCGGAGCACCCGGAGGAAACCCACACAGACACAGGGAGAACGTGCAAACTCCACACAGTCAGTTGCCTGAGGTGGGAATTGAACCCAGGTCCCTGGTGCTGTGAGGCAGCAGTGCTAACCACTGTGCCACCGTGCCGCCTAAAATTAAAATTCTGGGACACCCGGACCAACCAACCCAACCACCCCGTGGCTCAACACTTCAACTCCCCCTCCCACTCCACCAAGGACATACAGGTCCTTGGACTCCTCCATCACCAGACCATAGCAACGCGATGGCTGGGGGGAGAGTGCCTCATCTTCCGCCTAGGAACCCTCCAACCACAAGGGATGAACTCAGACTTCTCCAGTTTCCTCATTTTCCCTCCCCCCACTCCGGCCTATCACCCTCACCTTAACATCCTTCCACCTATTGCATTTCCAATGCCCCTCCCCCAAGTCCCTCCTCCCTACCTTTTATCTTAGCCTGCTTGGCACACTTTCATCATTCCTGAAGAAAGGCTCATGCCGGAAATGTCAATTCTCCTCCTTGGATACTGCCTGACCTGCACTTTTTCAGCAACACAGTTTCAGCTCTGATCTCCATCTGCAGTCCTCACTTTCTCCTTAGGTTTCTGTTATAAAACATTTAATCTGTATTTGCCTTTGCTATTCATCCTGAGGCTAATTATAAATTAATTGACATATATTTAAGATAGCTTGCAGATATCTGGCAGTATGCCAATCTGTAAGCTTCTCTCACCAAATCCTACTGACTGGATCTGAAGCCTTAAAATTACAGTGAGCAAGAAAGGCCACTTATTTGGCTATAATCCAGTTTCCTTTGCTTTCCTGTGTACTCTTTTTTTTGCATAGGTACCCCAGGAGCATTTATCAAATCCTCTTACTGTTAAAGTAACGTACTGCAGATGCTGGAAATCCGAAATAAAAACTGTAATCATACAGCAGTTGAGACAGCATCTGTAGAGATGTAACTTCAAGCTTCAGTTTTCTGAAGGAGATTTATATCAGACTTGAAATGTTAACTCTATTTCTCTCTCCACAGATGCTGCCAGATCTGCTGAGTTTTCCTAGCACTTTAGTGTTTAGATGGAATAAAAACATTCAATAGGCACTTTATGGGAAATTCCTCATTTCAAGTTTCTTGAGATTACTCTGATCCTGAAGTGAACAATTTATTCTCAGCTGCTAATGGGCTTGCTTTCCTTTTCTGTTCCTAGTCAGGTAACTTAGAATTAGAATTAGGTTTTACTGTCATGTGTATTCAAGTACAGGAGTCAGTGAAAAGTATACAAAGTCATCATTCCTGGCACCATTGTAGGTGCAAAATAGAAAAATAAAGAAGAAACTTCTGATACCAGGACTGATTTTCAGTGTGAGGATTACTGCAGAATGAATTGCTCTATATTCTGCCTTCAGTCACTTAACTGCAGACTGACTTGTATCTAAGAATTAGAAAAACTGTAACCTTATTGTACAGGGACTTTCTGTGGACATTGTTCTTTCCAGAGTTCATGTCTATGGCAGTATTAATTTCATGAGCCTTCTATCCAGATAGAAATGCCCTTTAGCTACTTTGTAAACCTCTAACATTTTATCTCAGAATTAAATTGATAATACCAGAAACACACACACACAGTATAACTGTTTATAAAAGTTGACATTCTTAACATCTCCCTGTGAGACTTGGAAACTGATGGTCTTATCTTTGCAATCTGAACGTGGTAAACCCTTTTTTCTCAGTAAATTAGTCTGGGCCCCAAAGCAGCCAAGCTACCCAAGCAGGTTGTCACGTAGAATTCAGAGCAGGACACAGGACCATTTTTCTCATTTTTACCTTAAGGCTGTACCAGATGATAATGATATAATGAACTTGTTTATAATACATTTTAGCCAGTGTTTGCACCTGCCTCTGATTTTTATATAATTCAGAATGTCGTGACTTTTTTTTTTAGATTTCAGCATCAACTGTTAAAGATTTGTCTCTCTGTATCTTTGCCTCTTTTTGTTTTGACGCACTAAGGATTCTTGAATTATTTCTCCCAAAATGTGCAACTACAGTAAATGGTTCTCCACATTGCACTGCATCAGCTGCCTGTATGTCCGCTCCAGTAACCTGACTCTATTCTGCATTATTCTCCAGTTTTCTGTGCTTGTAAATTGGTATTGTTTGTTTTAATGCCTATAGTCAAATAATTTATATAAACAGAAATTAAAACACATCAGTGAACAAATGTAGGTCTAAGTCACCATCCAACAATTTGATGACTTATACCTATATGTTTTCTTTCTCTCTACTATCCATTTTTTTTTAATCCAACTCCATTCCCTTGAATACAGTGTTGCCTTCATTTTTGCAACATTTCACAAAAATTATAGAATCTCTACAGTGTGGAAACAGGCTATTAGGCCCAACAAGTCCACACTGATCCTACAAAGAGTATCCCACCCTTTTTGATATAATTTTAGTACTTTAACTGTAGGTTGCTTTGTAAGCTAAGTTGTTTAAGTTATGATCTATTTGAGTAGCTCGTATTTATTTATAGTACTTTATCTCATGGATTCTTCTGGCATGGACATTGGATTTCTGTATTCTGAGTGGATATCAGCAAACTTCGTGAGACAGCTGGTATGTTTTTCTGAACAATGCTTCTTGTTTCACAGGCTGAAAGTTTTCATAGCGAGATTGAGGATTTCTTGCAGTGGTTGAGCCGAGTTGAAAATCAGTTGGCAGCATCTAAATCCACTGGAGGTTTACCTGAGACAGCCAGAGAACAACTCAATGTCCACTTGGTAAGTGATTTGTAATCTCCTTCAAAAGCGCAGGATTTGCAAAACCAATTTATTTTAATAGCTTCATCAAAAAGCAAAAGAAAATAATTACAATCTCGGTTTAAAGAGGCAGTATCAGAGCTTGAGACCCAGGCAGTTGAAGGCACAGCTACCAGTGATGCTCAGAAGGCAGGAATTTGAATGAATGTCCACATCTCAGCAGGGTTAAGTTTCTGGTGACGTTACAGAGAAATTTGAAAATAAGGAGCTGTATTACTTACCCAGGGGCTCTGTAGGTCATCAAGCACAGGGTGATGAATGAATAGGATTTGGTGCCGGTGTGAAGAAAGGTAACTCAGTTTCAGAAGAACTTAAGTTTGCAGATGGCAGAATATGAGAGACAGGCCAAAAGCTTTTTAGAATATGCAAATCCAGAGGTGGCAAAGGCATTGATGAGAGTTTAAACAACAACATAAGTGAGCCAGGGACCGAGTTGGCAGTTGTAGCCATGTCCCAGATTTGATTGAAAACTCATTTTGGGTCAAATATAACATGAGTTTCAAACCTTCTAATCCAGCCTACAAACAGTTGGCAAGATGAGGGGTGGCAATGGATCTAAGGTTTATGGTGGGGACTGGAGACATGAGCTTCAATTGTCCCAGTAATATTTGGAGAAAATTTATTTTCATCTAATACTAAGTATTTAACAAATATTCTAACAATTTAGAGACAGAATAATAGTGGGCTCAAGATAAATGGTGATGAGATAAAATCAGATGTCTTCAGCAAATGTGGGGAAGCTGGTCCATCCTACTACTCAGTATATTTTCTGGAAGCCTCCTCCTATGATGGAAAGAATAGCTCAATGCAGACAGAAGTTGGGGGAGGAAACTTGGTAAAATGCCATGAAGGGAATTGAATCGCAAGTTCACAGTGCCAGACCCAGCCTAGACAAAGGGTAAAAACAATGACTGCAGATGCTGGAAGCCAGATTCTGGATTAGAGTGGTGCTGGAAAAGCTCAGCAGTTCAGGCAGCATCTACTCCTCAGATGCTGCCTGAACTGCTGTGCTTTTCCAGCACCACACTAATCCAGCCTAGACAAAGATTGTCGATGAAAATTTGTTACGAAAGTAGATAACTGTGCAAGGGGTAAAGTTCAATTGGCCATGGCCTGATACTTTTAAAGCAGACACCTCAGATATCCCCAATGAAAATGGCAGTTTAAGTCTAGTCGTCAGTTCAAGAATTCAGACTCAAAATAGAAAACTAAACCTCATATGACAACATGGTGCGCAAAGATGCTTCAACTAGAGTTTAATGAGGGGACTTGCCCAAACAAATTGAACAATCCATGTATCTTTCTTTAATGTATTTGTTCCTTCTGTTTCCAGTTCTCTTTCTCTCAATTACCAACACTTCTTGAGCAAATATTTACCAGTCTCTCTCTAAATATTTATAACATGCTGTAGAGTTGTGCACTCAATTTTATCATTTTCCCCCATCAATCATCACCTTGGGAAAAAGTGTGCTTACTACTGTTCTACAAATTGCATTGAATTACTCCCCTTCTTCAGGATGCAATGGTACTACAACTTTATTGGGTTTAAATTCTGCAATTCCTTCCCTGACACCATTTTGGGTGTGCCTATGGCACACGGACTGCAATGATTTAAGAAGGCCACTTGTCACTATTTTCTCAAAGGTGGCTAGGGACAGGCATTAAATGCTAGCCAGCCAGTGACATCCACATCCCAAGAGTGGATTTAAAAGAACCTTAAAAAAAACTGCATCATACTAAATAAATAAAAGAATGTGAATGTAAACTTGAACCAGTCATATTTATGCATCATTTGATTTTGGACTGGCATTCTGATGTACAGTATTAATGAGATAATGCCATTGTAAGAAATGGTTAGCACCACTGCCTCACAGTGCCAGAGACCCAGGTTCAATTCCCGCCTCAGGCGACTGTCTGTGTGGAGTTTGCACGTTCTCCCTGTGTCTGCGTGGGTTTCCTCTGGGTGCTCCGGTTTCCTCCCACAGTCCAAAGATGTGCAGGTCAGGTGAATTGGCCATGCTAAATTGCCCGTAGTGTTAGGTAAGGGTGGGTTGCGCTTCGACGGGTCGGTGTGGACTTGTTGGGCCGAAGGGCCTGTCTCCACACTGGAAGTAATCTAATCTAATTTTCACTCAAATTGTGTATTAAACAGATATATTGATGTGTCTCTTCCTAATCTCTCTCAATCCCTTGACTGTGTTATGGAAAACAAAATGCAAGATATCAAATAGCTATTCTGTATATTTAAACTTCATAGTATTGCACAAGCTCTTTCATGAAAGGCATCTAATACTTGTTTGCCAGCATATCCTGCTCTAAATAACACGTAACAAAATAATAATAATTGTAGAGATCTTTTGTTTACAAACAATGAGCAGATCATTGTAACTAAAAAGGATTAGGTTGGATGATAGGAAATTTGATTTCTTGAATACTGACGAGTAGTATTGTAGGTGGCAATGAATCACTAGGATTGACTGTAAAAATTGCTTTGTTTTAATCTTTAGGAACTCTACCGGGAATTCTATGCTAATGAGGAGACATACAAGAACTTGCTGGAGAAAGGCCGGCTGTTGCTGAGTGCTCGAGATGATGCTACAGGATCTAATGTCGAACAGTGTGTCACGTTATTAGAACAGAAGTGGCAACTGATGAGCACCAAGATAGAGGAAAAGAAGGTAGGAGTGCCAATAGTGTTAGAAGGGCCAACAGTGGGAGGGTAGGAATATTATTATGAGTAGGAAGATGGTGCCTTTTAAAAAGGACTGTAGTGTCCATTCTTAATGTTTCTCTCCAGCAATCTTGGATTTTTATTGACATAAATAATTGTTTGAAGAGAAGAGTTACAGGATTACAAGTAAAGAAGTTGTGGGTGCGGTGGGAATCAGCTCCATGGAGAAGTAGCATATATTAATGAATGAAATAGTCGTCATCTATGCTATAATAATAGTATCGAGGGTGTGGTGCTGGAAAAGCACAGCAGGTCAGGCAGCAGCCGAAGAGCAGGAGAATCTTTCCTATCTATCCGCTCCACCCTCCTCTTTGACCTATCATCTTCTCTCTCACCTCCCTTTACCTATTGCAATCCCAAATACCTTCCCTCTAGCCCCACCCCCTCCCATTTATCCCTCGGCCCACCTGCCCACAAGTTTCATTCCTGATAAAGGGCTTTTGCTAGAAATATCAATTCTCCTGTTCCTCAGGTGCTGCCTGACCTGCTGTGCTTTTCCAGCACCACACACTCGACTCCGATCTCCAACATCTACAGTCCTCAATTCCTACTGTAGTAATTGTATAACTTCTTTGTTTTTATTTTCAGACCAAGCTAGAAGATGCCCTCAGTCTTGCAACAGACTTTCAAAATTCCTTGCAAGATTTCATTAACTGGCTTACTCAAGCAGAGCAAAGTCTGAACATCATAGCTCCTCCTAGTCTTATCGTTGATACAGTACTTTTCCAGATAGATGAACACAAGGTATTGGAGGTTCTGGATTATTCTTGATTTAGAGGAGCTAATGTTGGCAGATAGTCTCATGTTATGGGGTGAGGATTGTTCAGAAGTGGTATTGTCTCAATCCAGGGGCCAAAGAATCATGAGGCTGCTTCATTTCACTTGCTTCAAAGGAGAATCAAGTGACTGCTTCAATATGGAGCTGAGGGACTAGGAGTCTGTTCAGTGCCTGGGACTGGGGATAGTGGTCGCTCGGTATTTTGGGGATTGAGCAACAGCTCAATGTGTGCGTCAGACTCTAGGTGACCAGTGACACGGTAAATGTTCAATACATGGGACAGGGTCACTGCAAAAGACTTGGGAAGGAGCAGGGAGACAGCTTGATTGTCAGGACAAAAATACAGCTACTGCTAAATACTTGGCTCAGGGACTGGGACTTGATACCTGGATTGATATGACTGTGCTGTATGCAGCACAAGTCGACTGTGCTCTTTGGGAGACAGGACAACTGATCAATATGCTGTATAAGATAGCTACTCGATAGTCAGAATGAGGATGGAGTGACTGATCATACACAGGGCAGGGACTGGGAGACTGATCAATACCAGAGATAGAAGGACTGTAGCAATTCAGAAGAGCTACCACACCTCAGATTTTTTTAAAACAAATCCATGCGCTAAAGCATTTTCCACATTTTCTTTGCATTTGGTTTCAGAAGGTACATTAATTGAGTTGTGCTTTAAACAAGAATTCATGATTAATGGAATGATTATAAAGAGCTGAATTTAATGTTACAATCTGTTTAACAAAATTCTTAGTCAAGTTGCAAATACATTTAAATATTTTTACTACAGTCAAAAATGAGACTTTGAAAATATTAAAAGTCATATAATGCCACAACCGAGAAATGCTGAGGGAAATAAAAGCAGAATTGGAGAAACTCCAAGTCTATGAAGCATCTGTGGTGAGAGAAACAAAGTTATCATGTTGAGTCCAGAGTGATTCCTTGAAGAATCATATTGGACTGGAAACATTCAATCTGTTTCTTGCAGCACAGGTGCAACAAAACCTGCTGAGTTTTTCCACAATGGTTTATTTCTAATTTCTAGCATCTGCTTTTATTAGCAGAAGAGCTGTTGTGCTCCCCACTGTACCCCCAGCAAAGGGGCTTGTCTCCTTGTACTCCACAGGCTCAGCTGTGCTGTTGTGGGTTTTTCCACATGAAGAAAAGGTAAATAAGAAGAAGTAACCAGCAGGTTACAAAATGATACTGCGTAAGGGCTAGCTACAAAGTAGCACTTTGACCACTTGCAGCATGCTTTCTTTCCATTTGATGATGAGTCCTCAGAGTGTAAAACAAAGACAAAGGTGCAAATATATTTAGCTAATACTTATTACTATTTTCCAGATATTTGCTAATGAAGTTAATTCTCATCGTGACCAAATTATTGACCTGGATAAAACTGGAAATCAGTTAAAGTTTCTCAGCCAGAAACAGGATGTGGTTTTGATTAAAAACTTGCTCTTTAGTGTGCAATCACGGTGGGAGAAAGTGGTGCAGCGTTCTGTTGAGAGAGGAAGAGCACTTGATGAAGCCAGAAAACGTGCAAAGCAGGTATGCAGAATCAAAATGAATATGTTCCTGTATTTTCCCTGACCTGTTTTCTAAAAACACTCCTTTGTGTAGACTTGTTGGTATGTTGAAATATGTTATCACCTCCTGCATCTTTCCCAAAACTTTATATTTGAATCCCTCTAATCTGATTTCCACCTCACTGCAGCATTGAAACAGCTCTTAACGAAGTAATATTTGTTATTCTTCATGACGGTGACAAAGTTAAGTTATCCATCCATGTCCTAGTTGACGTGTCAGTAGCTTCTGATGTTGGTCTTGCTCACATTCCTCTTACTGCTCCTTTCCATTGTCATCCAATTAGGTGAGTCTGCACCTACCTATTTCTATTCTTATGTATCTCATTGTGTCACTTAGTGCCTTCTCTTCTTACTCCTACACTACTAACGATGTCTGCCAAAGATCTATTTTGATCCCCTCCTTGGTATGCAAGCTTCCCCTTAGCATTATCAGCAAACCTACCATTTCTGTCACATGTATGCTAACAACATCCAACTGTACCTCACTACCACCTCTCTCAACTCCTCCACTTTTAACTTGTATCTAAATTGAAATTGGGTAAGTGCAGAGGTCTCCCAAAAATTGCAGATTAAAGGCAAAGAAACAGGTGGGGAAGGATTGAAGAACAGCAGTAAGAATTTTAACATTGAGGTGTTGTTAGACTGGGAGCAAGTATAGCTCAGTGAAAATGGTGTGAGACAACCAGTATGGAATGAGCAAAGATTTCATCCATTTGAACGTTTGGCATACCAAAGCCTTCAATTGTTGCCACAAGTTCCACTATGAGGTTGAACCAGACTGGACACAAGCTCAGTGCCATTTGATTACAAGATGAGTTTGCAACCACTTATCTATACCATCACCTCAGATCATCTGTTTCCCTCCTCAACTCACTTGCTGCTGAACCCCAATCGTTTGCATTGTTACCTCTAGACTTGACTATTCCAGTGCATTTTTGGGCAGCTTGTCTCACTCTAATTTCTAAGCTTGATGTTATTCAAAACACTATTGCCCTTATTTATCCTTATTTACGTTGTACTATACCATGGCAGGTGGTGGAATTTGAATTCGATTTTTGAAAAGGTCTGGAATAAAGTGTCTAATAATGAACATCAAAGAATTGTCAATTTTTGGAAAAAGCCATCTTGTTTGCTAATGTTTCAGAGTGGGAAATTACTGTACATAACTGGTCTGGCCTACCTATGAATGAATTTTTGCTTTCAAGTTCTGCTTGTCAGTCATCCAGTGCTTGTTGATCTACGCTGGCTTCCAATTGAGAAATGCCTCATTTTAAAATTCCAATTCCTTTTCATAAATCTCTCCATGTCCTTGTCCCTCATTTCTATAATTTCCTCCAATCCCATGACTCTCTTAAGATCTCTGCACTCATTCAATTTTGACTTCTTGGGCATCCCAATTTCAATTACTCCACAGCTGGAGGCCATTCTTTAACTACCAACTCCGTTAAACATTGGTAACCCTCCTGAAACCTGACTACGTCTCTTTCACTTTTTGAATATTCCTTAGAAGCTACCACATTAACCAAGACTTACAGATGCTGATGTTGAACTGGGGTGTGCAAAGTTAAAAATCACACAACACCAGGTTATCGTCCAACAGGTTTAATTGGAAGCACTAGCTTTGAGTGCTGCTCCTTCAGGTGGTTGTGGAGTATAAGATTGTAAGACACAGAGATTATAACGAAAGTTTACAGTGTGATGTAAATGAAATTATGAATTGAAAAAGACCGGGATAGTTTAAGTCTCTCATCTGTTAGAATGACCATGTTGTTCTCAGTTCGTTCTTATGTAAATTGCAAAGTTTTTTTTTAAAAGTTACATTCTCAAGTGAACTTTAACAATTGGCATCTGTCAGCCCAGATAATGTATTGAAGGTGTAAGCTGCACTGTGTGATACTGTCTGTGCTGCAATGTTTATACTGATTCTAATCTAAAAAAATGAATTTACAGAATTTTACATAGATTCGTGCAGTTTTTGAGCGAAGTAAAATGTAATTCTGCAAGCTCAAATTCACCCCACAAACTTGTGTGTGTGGGGAGGGGGCGTGGGGGGGATTGTTGTGGGTGCATGTGTGTGAGGACACTCAGTCTCTCACACACTCCTACAGACACGCATGCATCCTCTCTCAGACTTATACCCATTTATGCTCTCACTCTCACACTGCACCGACTTCCCCACAGACACTCTCAATCCTCTTTTTTTCCCCCCCCCACCCCAAACACCTGGTTGTCATGAAAAGCTCTATATAAATGCACCTGTGTGTCTTTCAAAGTAATGATATTAAAAATGCAAATGACAATAATAAGATGCTGTTCTTTAATGATTGCAATGAAAATTAATTTACTACCTGTGATATTACAGAATGTAAGTCTTGCCAATACGGTCTTCCTGTATCGGGCAGGGAGGAGAATATTTCCATCAAGAACCCTCCAACAGTCCTGTCAGTAGTAATAATAGTTTACTGCCTTAGAAATATCTTTGCAATACTTGGATTACAGAAAAATTTCTTACCTTTCCTAGGTTAACTTGGTAAAGGTCCTGTACACTATTAAATCATAATTTCTGGTTTATATACCTTAGATTAAACACAGACTTTTGAAATTATTTTTGTTGGCACTAATACTTTGAATATTAATGTCCTTTTCAATTCCTGATCTGCACTAACCATGAACAGTGATCAGTCTCTTTAAAAGTTTTTATTCTTTATTTAATTTGAGTTATGCCTGGAAATGAAACTGACTGAAGAGCATCTAAAGTGCAAAATTTGGATATTTTTCTCAAGTTAATTTTGTCTTTTTTTTAATAGAACCTTTTTAATTTTTGATATTTTTAATTTACTTTACACCAATCCACCTTGTATTTTGTGAACTTTCAGTGGTCAAATAGTTTGATACAAGACCAATGGGTTCTGCTGCAGTTTCCTGACTAAAATAAATGTTTTGTTTCTGAGCCAATTGAATTTAATTCTAAGTATTGTATTTTTCTATCTTCAGTTCTTTGAAGCCTGGAAAAAGTTGATTGACTGGCTAGAGGAGGCAGAAAACAATTTGGATACTGATCTTGAAATTTCCAATGATCCAGATAAAATAAAATTGCAGCTGTCAAAGCACAAGGTAAGAAATCTGCTGAATTCTGATTCTTTAAAGTTTAAAATACAATTTCCATTGTCCTCACAAATATTCCCTTTTCCTATCCTCGGTTGAGCATGGTGACTTTTTTTGAATAACCTTCTGAGGAATTCTGATGCCAGTAGTAACAACCTCCATACTATCCTGTTTGACATCTAATTTAGCTGGATTCAAGGCCATTTTAGTGTCTCATTATTTGGTGCCATCACCTAGTGCAGGAAATCGAATACAGCCAATAACAAGGACTTGATGCTTAGTCATTCAAATAATAACTATGGGCTAGTCAAAGTGGGAAAGGAATTTTTTTGTGAAAACAACACCATTCAAAAGTCTGGAGGTATAAATATTGTGTCCATGGTTGTTCGATATAGATATCTAAATTGAATTTTTCTTTTCAGTTTCAAAATCATCTGAAGAATTTTCCACTAATAAGTGATAATAACCACCAAACTATGTACAGGCAACAATCTTTTTTTTCTTTCTTTGCAATTTGACCTGAGTTTGTTAGGGTTTAAAATGATGGAAATTCTATCCAGTACTTAAAGAGCTTGGTGTTAGCAAGTTTCACGAGGGAAAAAAAAAGCCAATTAATCAAAAGTATAATCTACCGATTTCCAATTCCTCTTGCATATGGGTACAGAATGACTCAATTTTTTTTTTAAACTTAACTGTTTTCTCCTTTTTACAATCGTAAGCAAAATTATGATTGGTGCATAAAGTTGTCTGGTCTTTAACCATTCATTTGAGAGTGTGAGGAGTTGTACTATCTTAACCTGATTTTTAGATTATCCTTACTTGAGTGTTTTGCATCCTTCAGTGCATTGTGAACGGAGTTGAGCGAAAACTGAAATTTTCTTCTTGTGATCTCTATGTTTTTACATATTTCTTCAGGAGGATCAACAATTAAATATTTGGCATTTTTAAATGTTGTTACAAATTAAGATTTTCATTTATAATGAGTGCAAAGCTCATTCCACACTTGCAGCCATTACGATCAGGTCTTAATGTGCATAAATTTATCAAACTACAGATGCGACTAAATGAAATGTGTATAGTATTTCTGATTGACAAAAGCAATTTTTGATTTTAAAACAAAATTAAAACCGCCTTCAACTGAGCAATGTCAATGTTTCCCTCAGGTGAAGCTTTCAAATTAATATTTTCCAAGCGTTTAGTGTCCACAAATACAAAACTTGCACATTTGGTTCCAAGAGTTGGAGCCAAATCTAGAGTATCGCAAGTAAACTGAGATGAAAAGTGCCAATGGCAATTAAATAAGGACTTTAGGCAACAACTCAAAAATGTGGATACTTAATGATCACTCCTGTGATTGCCAAATTGAGATCTGATGTGCTGCTCTGAGACGTACAGTCTGTGCTCTTGTTTTTCAAACATTTTACTCTTTTTGAAAATTGAACAAGGAATTCCAAAAAACCCTGGGTGGGAAACAACCAGTGTATGACACCACGATCCGCATGGGCCGCTCCATGAAAGAGAAGGCTTCACTTACAGATGACTGTCAGAAACTGGATAACCTGCTGGGCGAAGTGCGTGATAAATGGGACACTGTTTGTGGCAAATCTGTTGAGAGGTAAGGGTAATAAATACATTTTTAGCATATTGTTTGTGAAACTTTCTAGCCAAGGAAATTATAACTACATATTTATGTATTTTAGTCATGATTAGTTACTTGGAAAGAGACCACGTTACTATAATTTACACACATTTCCAGTTAGTTTTCATGTACATGCTGTGAAATGAAATAAACTTCTATATACCTAATTGAAGTTCATTTCTAATGAAATGAAATATTTATTGACATTCTTCTACAAGCTTAATCTGGATATACAAGTGACATAGCATCAGACATTGAATCTATTTTTGTTTAACCTGTGTTTTTGAAAAAAAAATTGAGTTGCTGATAAGCTAAATCCATTTCGTTTGGCAGACGTTCTGTTGTTTTGCATGAGTCAACTAAATATCTAAAAAATGAAGATGTCGTTTTACTAAATCTTAAAGATTGTTGATTCCTTGGTCCTATTTAGGCAGCATAAGCTGGAGGAGGCACTACTGTTTTCAGGACAGTTTACTGATGCACTCCAGGCTCTAGTTGATTGGCTATACAAAGTTGAGCCACAATTAGCTGAGGATCAGCCTGTCCATGGAGACCTAGATCTTGTGATGAACTTGATGGATGCTCACAAGGTAAAATATTATTGTTAAGTGTGTTACATTCACAATTGTGTAGCTTCACGAAGTGTTAGCAGCCAACTGATTTAATTATATGGCTGTATATTTCCATAAAAATTTGCTTTTATTTTGTGCATACTGCTTACTAAAACCTGAGAATTCTTGAACTCTTTTATGTTCTGCACTGAAAAATTCCTTTCTTGTGTAGGTTTTCCAAAAAGAACTTGGTAAGCGCACCGGTAGTGTACAGGTTCTAAAACGATCAGCTCGTGAATTGATTGAGAACAGTCGTGATGATACAACTTGGGTGAAAGTCCAGTTGCAGGAACTGAGCATACGCTGGGACACTGTCTGCAAACTGTCTGTTTCTAAACAGACACGACTTGAGCAAGCGCTTAAGCAGGTGAGAGCACATTGTCAATTAAATACCACAATCTCAATTTTGCACTGGTTTAGTTTATCAATTTGAAGATTTATAGTATAACTTCATAAAATCAATAATCAGAATACCACTTCCTGTAATGCATACTATCTTGATTTTATCTGCATGTTACCACCAAACTGGCCCATAACACAGTATTAAGAATTTTCTATTTGCGTCAATGCATGTTATAGGAACATAGAACGGGGTGAGGCCATTCAATCTCTTGTTTGTTCCAAAATGGCTGATCTGAATCTTGCCTCCCTTTGCCTGCCTGTTTTCCATATGGTTTGATACCTATGCCTGACAAAAAGGTATCAAGTTTAATCTTGATAATTTCAATCAACCCAACATCTATAGCCTTTTGAGGAAAAGAGTTCCAGATTTCATTACTTTTTGTATGAAAGATCCTTCCTGAGCTTACTTGCGACCTTCCTTGCTCTAATGTTTAAGATTGCAATGCTCGATTCCCATGCCTGTGTCTGACTAATTGAATCTCATACTTTTAAAAAGATCAACTCCTTAGTTTTCTAAGCTCAAGGGAATACAAACTATGTCTATGCATCTTTTAGCCCTCAAGTCATTTAGTGACTCTCATCCTGAGGTGCGATGCCAAAACTGAATGTTGTTCCAGATGAGTTCTGACCAAGATGTTATACACTGAAGTCTACTTTTCTCCCCTTTGTTTACTAGTCCCACTTGAGATAAAGGCAAGATTTACTGAACCATTTTAATTGTGTGCCTGCAATCACTAATTTTTAGCAATAACTTTGATTCATAATTTGGATTTTCTCTGAATTTAAGTGGGAAGGAAGCAAATATGTCAAGAAACTTCTATCAAAATCAATTACTTCTCAGTGGCATTGTCATAAGCAGTGTGCAGAGCTAATGATCCACAATAATTCTTTCTCTTAACATTCCAAAGTAATGTGAAATGCCTACTTAATTGAAAATTACAATTTTCTTAAATCTACCTGCCTATAATTTTTTTGAAAGATGGATGTAACTACTGTGAAATTCTAAAGTTCTCATTTAAATATCAGAACAACTGAAGTTTGTTACCCATTATTGGTTAATTCTGATATAGGCCGAGGAGTTCCGCAATGCTGTGCATGCTCTCCTGGAATGGCTTTCTGAGGCAGAGCAGTCACTTCGATTCCGAGGCGTTCTACCAGATGATGTGGAATCTTTGCAGTCTTTGATCGATTTACACAAGGTCAGTTGTCCACTTGAATGGTGAAGTAAGATTCTCTGTATAAACGTTTTCAGTATTTTGATGGAAGTGGACTGAAGGTTAATCTATATTTTCAAATTAAATGTGAATATTTCTATCTAAATTTGGCTTTTAAAATGGAAGAATGAGGTTTTAATTCATGCATACTTGCAGAAATAAAATCAGGTACAAATGAGCATAATTAATTTCAAATTATTATTTTTGAAAGGCACAGCATAAAAGCTGCATGTTATTGTCTCAATATTTGAGGAATTAACTGAAAATCCTTGAATTTATAACTATTAAAGTAGTGTCCTGGAATGTTCTTGGAAATTAAGGTTTAAAAGCCTCGTTTTTAAGAAACCACTTTGTATGATTGGTGAGAAACAAAAATTTACTTAAACACACAGTGCGCTATTCCTCATGACTTCTATATGGGTCATGATAAGTATGCTGTATTACAGGCCTGATTTACTTAGGAAAGCAAAGGACTGATATGTTTTGAAAGCTATTTATCTTTTATATTTTTTGTATTTAAAAATTTGAAATGGAATATGTATAATACCATTTGTAGCAGGACACTTTCTGTGCACAAAAATTTTTCAAATATATTTCAGTTGCAACATTTTGACACATCGTGTTTAAGTGATAACTTGTGTCAAATGAACTGTCTTATGTTAAATTATCACTTCCAGATTTTTTTTCTTGAATATGTGTCCTTCTGTCAAGGAAACTAGGATTGTGCTGTTGCTAACTTGTAGGTTTTATATTTTCAGGAATTTATGAAGAAAGTGGAAGAGAAGCGTGTGGATGTAAATAAAGCAGCTGGAATGGGAGAAGCCATTCTTGCAGTGTGCCACCCAGACTGTGTGACCACAGTCAAACACTGGATCACAATTATCCGAGCCCGCTTCGAAGAAGTAAGAAAGAAACGAAGCAGATCTTGAATTATTAAAAAATTAGAATGATCATATCAAATTAAGTGCCTTAATCCCATTTTAAGTGTTCTAATAGTTAAAATGTTTAAATCTATCTGTGTAAATTTTAGATTGCTGTTTTTTTAATCCTAACTCGATAACTTTTATTAGTTTTGAATGACTAACCTGGTAAAACATAAAACGATCTATGGGTAAAATCCTTTACTCTGTGTTGGATTAATCTAAATAGATCATTTGGAATTCTAATGTAAACTGAGAAAGAGGGTCAGGCAAACATACATAAGCAGATGTGTCTAAGTATAAGATTCAGTTCTGTTTGGAATTGAAAATTGTTTTGCTTTTTCATCGAAGACAATAGTCTGTTTCTGCTCAGCAGTTTTTCCATCAGCAAAGTCATAGCCGTTTTGAATCGAAGTCTAGAATAGGAAATTAATAGCCTGCAAGACAATAGAATAAAGCACTGAAGCTGACCCATGTCTCAAAAGGTGGACCATGCTAAGTTTTCCAAAGCAAATCACTTTTACTTTAACCTGAATAGGCTTAATTCAATTTTTTTCTTTATTCATTCATTGGATTAGAGTGTCACTGACTAGGCAGCATTTATTGCCCATCCCTCATTGCCCTGAAGGCAGTTAAGACTCAACTACATTGCTATGGGCTGGAGTCATATATAGGCCAGACTAGAATGGCAGTTTCCTTCCTTGAAAGACATTCATGAACCAGATGTGTTTTTCCAATAATCGACAATGGATTCATGTTCATCATTAGATTCTTAATTCCAGGTATTTGTTGAATTCAAATTCCGCCATCTGCTGCAGTAAGATTTGAAACTGGGAATTAATAGTAATTAAAACCTAACTGGGAGCCATTCTTGATGAATTACAACACAGAAGTGTAAATTTGTAGTGATTACAAAAAAAATAAATTTCAACAGGACTTGACTGCTTTTTGTACAATTTTATCTTGTACAAAAAGCAGTGCTGGAGAAACACAGCAAGTGAAACAGCATCTGTAGAGAGAAAGAGTTAATATTTCAAGTGCAGTCAGAGCTGGGCAACCCATTTGCTGTATGGACAAAGATTCAATGACAGCCTTTCACCAGAAACCTCAGCTTAAATAGTGAAATAATGCTGGTGTGTGCCAAGTGCATAGCCTGCTTTTTACTCCTCAAGTTGCTGCTCATAAAACTTGATGACTATGGGGCTCTTGTTGTTGTAATACCCTTACCTCTGGGTCAGTTGACCTGGATTTCAAGTCTTATCTACACCAAAGGTGCAACATGAAATCTTGGACAGGTTGATTTAAAAATATCCAAAACTGGGTGACTAGTAAATTTATCTGGCCTTATTGATTGTAATCTTTAGAGAATTGTCTGTTTTCTCAGTGCATTTTATTTCTGTACTGTACACTGATGAGCCGAGAAGCTAAACTTGCATATTGACTATTACACCACAGTCTTCGCTGATGAAGTGTATGACCATTAGCTCAGATAGGAAGCAGTGAAATTAATTGCAAAGTCCTGACACAGTTTTGAAAGTTACTTACCTTCATCAACATTGTCATCCACTCCTTAGAATAAACTGCATGACACCTAAGGTTTAATGATAAGGAAACCTCACTGTTAAGCTGTTTTGTTACAGATTACCATCTTCAAATTGAATGGGGAAATGAATTGAGGTACTGCCTCAAGTCTTGACTTGATAAGCCTATTCCTACATTCCTTTCCCTTTTCACAATTTGTTTCTCTATTGTATTATAGTAGTTCGTCTTTTCTAAGACTACTGGGCTACACTTCTGTTTAACCTAAAGGTTAACTATACTTTAAAGTATGTTATCTTAAAGTTGCATCTGTTTTCTAAGATAGTGGTTATATTCCAGGTAATATTTGTTTATGTGAAACATGTATTGCTGAAGAGGGCATGTTTTGTCGAAGCCCTCATCTCCGGAGTTACCAGAGTAAAAGAAAAGCATTTATGCTATATGGGATTAGGCTACTCATTAGTTGGCAAGTGGACTCTGTTGTCATGCAAAATGCATCTGTTAGTTAGCTGCTGCGTGTTGTTTAAGTTTTAAACCAGTCTCTGATCAAGCATTGCCCTAAGAAATCAACAATAGAATGGCTTTCACCTATTTTGTTGATTTTAAACAGGCGAAGTATGTGTACATTTTTCTTTCTACAGACAAATCCTTGCAAATTAATTTGAGTGCATAGAAATGCACTGTGCTGCAAGTCCCACCGAAAATCCTTGCACACTCAACATTATTTAGAAAATGTTTTCTGATCACATCTAATATTGGACACTTCAAGGGTTTTTCAAGCCTAGGCTGTTGGGATAAAACCAGTACCTTGTTTATTGTGAACAGCTAAAGGAATACCCTGTTTGATACAATCCACCAGTCTCCAGAGCTGGCATTAAAACCATACCACGTGACTCATTTGTGGATAGACAGAATGCCTTTTTGATTTGACATTATCATTTTGTTAAAGGTGAATGTAATTTGATGTTGCTACTACAAAGCTTGGCAGTTAACTATTAGCCATCGTTGAGTGGTGCATGCCGCATGGCAATGCCTCTTGCAATCCGCATAGTTTTGCCAACCTGTCAGCACTTTCTTCATGTTAGAATAAATAATGTTTTCTTTTTGATGGTTGTAGATTTAAACACTCAGCAGCTAACTGTCGAGTGCAAGATGAGAAACATTTATGTATTGCCAAAAAAAACAACATATTTTATCAGTTCTGTGCTCCACATCTCTTCATGAATTTCTTATTCCATGTCGTTAACAAAGTTGAAAACAGACTGCATTGTGAGGGAGAACAAAATATTTAATTTATACAAGATTTGAATTACTTCAAGCTCTAAATTAAATTATCAACTATCCGCAACTATTATTATTCTGCCACCCTATGCATGAGTTGATGGTGCAACCAGAAATAAAACTTCAGGATCAATTTATGATTGCTGGGCCTGAGTGGGATATGATCAGGTAAAAGCAAAATGCTGCTGGAAATCTGAATCAAGTCAGGAAATTCTTGAGAAACACAGTCCTGGCAGCATCTGTGAAGAGAGAAACAGAATTAATGTCTCGAATCCAAAGGCAACTCCTTGGGATTTGTAATTTCAATTCATTCCTATGATTCTTGTCCTGTCAAGCAAAGAAATGGACTCGGCATGATGGATGACTGCAGAGCCAGCAGCACATTAACAACATCAAATTGAAGGAGGGAATTTGAATTCCTCCTCAAAGACTTGATCGCAAGACAGAGTGAAGCATTTTAAATGCTGGGCAGAGTGTTCTTACACCTTTTTGGGGCCCCATTTATGTTTTAAATGATATAATACTTGGCAAACATGTTGTCTAGAAATTTCAAGTACTCAATATCCTAAAAGGGATCATTATCAAACAGATGTCTTTTTTTCAAAATCGAGATTTTCTTCTTCAAGACTTTATATTCTTCATTGAGCTATTAAAGACAATCATTAGTTTCTTTTTGTGATTTTTACCTCTAGGTATTGACGTGGGCAAAACAGCACCAGCAACGATTAACAAGTGCACTGACAGAGTTGGTCACCAATGCTGAATTATTGGAAGAGTTGTTGGCCTGGTTACAGTGGGCTGAAACTACACTAATACAGAGAGATCAAGATTCCATGCCAAAAGACATTGCTCAGGTTAAGGTACTCATCACAGAGCATCAGGTATGTCAAAACCGTATATCTCTTGCATGCAGCAAGTGTCCTGATAAAACTTTTTCTTAACTATAATTGTAAATCAGTTTTGTTGGCTGGTAAATTTTCAGTGCAGCAATCATTTTTTTCAAAATTTGAACTTTGTGCAGTTTCTATGATTTGCAATTCAATGTGTGCATGCATGTGAACATAGTGTATTTATCACTGACTTTAAAGGAAGCCACCTCCACAGATTTAAGTGGTAGAAATTTCTTCATGCCTCACAATAGTTTACACTTGGCGTAAATGTAAAGGTGATGTTGTGATGTGCAACAGCAATTGTCAGTCGGTAGGTAGGCAGCTAATAAGACCATCAGACATAAGAACTGAATTTAGGCCATTTCACCAATCAAGTCAGCTCTGCCAATCAATCATGGCTGATATGGCTCTCAACCCCATTCTCCTGGTTTCTCCCTGTAATCCTTGGACCTCTTACCAGTCAAGAACCTATATGTTTCTGCCTTGAATACTTGGCCTCTGTACAGTAGTGGGTTCCACAGACTCACCACTTGAAAAAATTCCTGCTCATCTCAGTTCTAAAGGATTGTCCCTTCAATCTGAGGTTGTACCCTTGGCTCCTAGTCTCTCCTACTAGTTGAAACATCTCCTCCTTATCTACTCTATCCAGGCCTCTCAGTATTCCCTAAGTTTCAATTAGATCATCCTTGTGCATCTCCTACCCCCCCCCCCCCCCACCCAAAATCCTTCTCAATACTATTGAGAACAGGCACAGTCTTCAACTGCTCCTTATTTAACATTAATGTAAACGTCCTTTGGATCCTATCCAATGCCTGCACATCCTTCCCTAGATACAGGGCCCAAAACTGCTCATAATATTCCAAATGCAGTCTGACCAGAGCCTTATTCAGCCTTAGTAGTACATCTTTGCTCTTGTATTCTAGCCCCTTTTGTATTTCAGATTTCTGCAGCCTTTCCAGTGTAGAAAATAGTCTAAGCCTTGATTCTTCCAAACGAGGTGCATAACCTCACACTGCTTCTCACATTGTTCCAGCTGCTAGTTCTTTGCCCATTCTTCTAACATGTCCAAATCTTCAGCCTCTCCACTTTTCAATACCACCTGTCCTCCACCTATTCTTGTGCATACCTATAAACCATGCCATCAGTTCCTTTATCTGAATCATTTGTATATAAAATGTATAGTTGTGGTCCCAACAAGGACCCCTGCGGAACTCCACTAGTCATCAGCTGCCATCCTAATAAAGACTCCTTTATCCCTACGCTCTGCCTTCTACTAAGCAGCCAATCCTCTAACCATGCCAGCATTTTGCCCTAAAACCATGGGCTCTTATTTAGCAGCCCCCTGTACGAACTATATCAAAGACCTTCTAGAAACTTAAATAAATCGCATCCACTGGTTCTCCCTTGTCTAACTTGCACAATACCTCCTCAAAGAATTATATCATTTATCAAGCATGACTTCCCCTTGACAAAGTCACATCGACACAGCCCTGTTTTACTATTCACTTCCAAGTACTCCACAATCTCATCCTCAATAATGTAAAATCTTACGAATGACCAAGGTGTCACTAATTCGCACATAGCTGCCTGTTGTCTAACCATTTTCCTGACATCTGGGGCACTCCAAGACTCCAGTGATTCCTGGAAGATCATCACCAAAATCTCTGCTATCTCCTTCAGAATTCTGGGGTGTAGACCGTCTAGTCTGGTGAATTATCCACCTTCAAACCTCTCAGCTTCTTCAACACCTCCTTAGTGATGACCACTACACGCCCCCTCACTCCATGACTTCTTGAAGTTCTGGTATGTTGCTGGTGTCTTTCACTGTGAAAATGGATGCAAAGTACCTTTTCAGTCTGTCACCTTTTCTTTGTTCCCCACACTATTTCCCCAACCTTATTTTCCAACAATACAGTGTCCACTCTTGTCTCTCTCTCTCAGCTTTTAGATATCTTTAAAAAAACTTGCAATCTTTTATGTTACTAGCTAGCTTATCATCTTTCATTTTCTCTCTTCTCTTGCCTTTTTTAGTTATCCTCTGCTGGCTTTTAAAGACTTCTGTCCTTTGGCCTCCCACTAATTTTCATCACCTTTGTATGCTTTTATTTTGCCTTTATGCTGTCCCTGACTTTCCATGGTTGACTCATCTCCCCTTAGCATGTTATTTCATCCTTGGGATGAATTTCTGCTATGCCTCCTGAATTACCCTCAAACGCCTGCCATTGCTGCTCCATCCTCTTTTCTCCGAGATTCCCCTTCCATTCAACTCTGGCCAGCTCCTCAATCGTGTCTTGATACTTAACTTTACTCAATTGACGTATTTCTGATTCAAGCTTCTCCCTCTCAAACAGCGCAGTGAATTTGAACACATTATGGTCACTGCCCCCTTGAGGTTCCTTCAGCTTCAGCTCCCTAATTACAAATCAACAAATCCAGAACTGCATGTTTCTCGTTGGGATCCATCACAAATTGCTCCAAAAATTCAGACATTCCAGAGATATTTTTTTCTTGATCCACTACCAACCTGATTTTTGCAGTCCACCTTTATGTTGAAGCCTTTCATGACAGTTGTAATAGTGCCTTGCTATCATGCCATTTCTAACTCCTGATTTATTTTCTTTCCCACATCCTGACTACTGCTGGGAGCCCAGTACACAACTCCCATCAGTCCTTTTTTGTCCTTTTGCTGTTCTGCAACCCTACTCCCACAGATTCTACACCTTCTGACTCCATATCACTTCTTACTATCAATTTAATTTCTTATTAACAAGGCAACCCAGCCGCTGTGCCCATCTGCCTGCCTTTCCATTAGGCTGTGTACTGTTGGATTTTTAATGCCCAGGCCTGACTCCCTTGCAGCTATGTCTCTTACATCCACAACATCATACCTGCTAATTTTGATCTGCGCTGCACGCTCACTCACCTCTTCTCGTGTACTGCGTGTATTTAAGTACAGCACCAGTATTGAATAGACTTTAGACATAGCTAAGCAGGAAGTTTAAAAAAAATGCTCAAAATCTTACACTTTTAATTTCAATTTTCAGATAGCAAAATAAATGCTTGTATTAAAGTCGAATCTAAAATAAAGACCTGTTTTTTAAAAAGATGTTGTACAAATATGTCTTAAATATGTGTTTTTTTATTATTGTGGGTAATGTTGATATTGCATAAATATTACAAATGTTTTTAGGGCCAGCAATGATTTTTAGCAGTAATTATGACATTAGTATGCCATTAGAACACAACACCTCATTCAACAAGGCATGGTTTTTAACAGTGAGGCCAACTAAGTTAGAGCGCAAGTTATTGCGAAATCGTGATTATAAGGAAGATAGTCTGGTTGAAGATTTGTAGCTCGGGTGTCCGTTGTTGTGGTTCTGTTCGCCGAGCTGGAAGTTTTTGCTGCAAACGTTTCGTTCCCTGGTTAGGGAACATCATCAGTGCTATTGGAGCCTCCTGAGAAGCGCTGCTTTGATGTTTCTTCCGGTATTTATACACATAACCTCAACACCAAGGAGAGGGAAGCACTGAAAAATGACAAGAACATAATCATACTACCGGCAGATAAAGGCAGAATGACGGTCATCTTGGATAAATCAGACTACATCAATAAAGCACAACAACTACTCGCAGACACCAACACCTACCAAATGAAGGATTCTGACCCCACACCACAACTCACCAATAGAATAATCAACACACTAAGGAATCTACAAAAAATGGACAGATAACCAAAGCGGACCAGCAAAGAATGAAACCTGAAAGCAACAACACCCCCAGATTCTACGGACTACCCAAAGTACACAAACCAGACATCCCACTCAGACCCATAGTATCACTACCAGGGACACCAGCATACAAACTAGCCAAAGAACTACAACAAAAACTGAAACACCTAGTCAGCGGATCCAAACACTCCATACAATCAACACAGGAAT
Source organism: Hemiscyllium ocellatum (assembly GCF_020745735.1). Classification (NCBI taxonomy): domain Eukaryota; kingdom Metazoa; phylum Chordata; class Chondrichthyes; order Orectolobiformes; family Hemiscylliidae; genus Hemiscyllium; species Hemiscyllium ocellatum. The sequence goes on from NC_083430.1 coordinate 25,988,674, forward strand.
TCTTGGACATCATCAGGAATACACACATAGACAAAGAAGAAACCATGGTATCATTCGACGTGACGGCACTGTTCACATCAATTGACAAAACCCTAGCCAGAGAAACAATAGCCAACCTACTGGACATACATAACAGAACTCAGGAGGCCGAACCTATCAACAAGGACGGCATACTTAAACTACTAGACCTGTGCCTCACCACACACTTTACATTCAACAATCAGATATACGAACAAATCAATGGAACACCCATGGGATCACCAATCTCGGGACTCGTAGCAGAGGCAGTTATGCAAAGGTTAGAACATACAGCCCTACCACAAATCCAACCCAAACTCTGGATCAGATAAGTCGATGACACCTTTGTAATCATCAAAAACACAGACATAGAAAAAAACACACCGAATCATCAACGCCACACTCACAGGAATACGATTCATGACAGAAGAGGAAAAGGATAGCCAACTCCCATTCCTAGGCGTGTTAGTAGAGAGAACACCCAATGGAGAATTCACCACAAGGGTACACAGGAAACCAACACACACAGACCAAGTCCTAAACTATGAAAGTAACCACCCCAACACACACAAACGAAGCTGCATCAGGACACTATTCAAAAGAGCCACAACACACTGCAGTACACCAGAACTGCGAAAAGAGGAAGGGGAACACCTATACAAGGTATTCGCCAAAAACGGATACCCACGCAACTTTATCACCAGATGCCTAAGAGAGAGACCACGGAACGAGGACATGCCACAACCAAAAGGACTAGCCACACTACCATACGTCAGGAGCGTCTCAGAACTGACAGCCAGACTACTGCGACCCTTAGGACTCATAACAGCCCACAAGCCAACTTCCACACTCAGACAACAACTCACTAGAACAAAGGACCCAATAGCCAGCACGAGCCAATCTAACGTAGTTTACAAAATACCATGCAAGGACTGCACAAAACACTATATAGGACAAACAGGAAGACAGCTAACAATCCGCATCCACGAACATCAGCTAGCCACAAAACGACACGACCAGCTATCCCTAGTAGCCATACACTCAGACAACCAGGAACATGAATTTGACTGGGAAAACACTACCATCATAGGACAAGCCAGACAGAGAACAGCCAGGGAATTCCTAGAGGCATGGCATTCATCCACAAACTCCATTAACAGACACACAGACCTGGACCCAATATACAAACCACTACAGCTGAAACTGACACCCGGAAACGGCAAGAAGATCCATCAACAGACACATCAACCTGGACCCCACATACAAACTACTACAGCTGAAACTGAGACCCGGAAGCGGCAAGAACAAACCACTATAAATACCGGAAGAAACATCAAAGCAGCACTTCTCAGGAGGCTCCAATAGCACTGATGATGTTCCCTAGCCAGGGAACGAAACGTTTGCAGCAAAAACTTCCAGCTCGGCGAACAGAACCACAACAAGGAAGATAGGAATATATGAGGACTTTGGTACCACAGTCTTTGAAGGAGCATGGGTGTATTGATAGCAACTTCTGCATTTCCACATTATTCTCCACGTGTAAGAACTCAAAGTTGTTGTCAGTTTCAGTGAAATAATAGTGGTAAGTTCAGACAATTTTACCACTGTTACAGCTGCAAATTGACTAGACCCTATTGAACTAAAGTAATTCCTGAGAAGAACTAGATAATTTACTCCACTGAAATCCCAAAATTTCCTATGTAAAAATTTGTTCCTGTATTATAGCTAATATTGACAAAGGAACACTTCTTAAACATCCATACTCAGCTCTGAGGCATTGAGAGAGTTAACAACATGGACTGGAATTGTAGTCCAGTATAGACCAGACTCGGAAGCATGTTGCATGTCTTTTTTTTTCCTGGAAGACAAAGGAACCTATTTAGCTTTAATGTAAACTGGCAACTTTAATGGTTACTTTCTGGTACAAGTCTATAAATTTAAGACCTCTTTTCAAAATTTTATAATGAACCTTGATAGGTTTTAAACTCACGAGTTCATCCAGTTCCACAATCTGATTTATCAGATTTTGATTTTTCAATGATACCTCAAAGGTGAATGTTATGTCTTCCCATTCATTGAATGGAAGTGCCTAGTGTTGATTATTTTCATTAAACAGTACAGCCCAAACTAAACAAAACCATCAACTCTTTCACGTATTATTAACTGTCCATTTTCCAGTTCAATTATCTTTCTTTTTTTTCAGTCTTTTATGGAAGAAATGACACGGAAACAACCGGATGTGGATAAAGTAACAAAAACATACAAGCGGAAAGTGGTAGAACCATCCCACATGCGAGGAAGTAAGCCTCTTTCATTCAACAAAGCAGTCTTAAGAGTACAGATCAAACATACAGGAAAAGGTTCTCCAAAACTGTAATTATGCATTTGGTCACAAATTACAAAATGAATAGGTGCAATTTTTGATGAATAATTACTGGGTACTTGCTGTATGGCTCTTATCTAAAGTATGATCAGGAATTAGACAATGATCTTTGAATAACTTGACCATTTTCAGTTCAAGAGTAAGTCATTGCAGTATATCCCTTTGGTCTATCTTTTTAAAGAAGTATACTTAAGAGGGAAATCAGGAGGGCAAAAAGGGGATGTGAGATAGCTTTGGCAATTAGAATTAAGGAGAATCCAAAGGGTTTTTACAAATACATTAAAGGCAACTAGGGAGAGAATAGGGCCCCTCAAAGAGCAGCAAGGTGGCCTTTGTGTGGAGCCGCAGAAAATGGGGGAGATACTAAATGAGTATTTTGCATCAATATTTACTGTGGAAAAGGACATGGAAGATATAGAATATAGGGAAATAGATGGCGACATCTTGAAAATGTCCATATTACAGAGGAGAAAGTGCGGGATGTCTTGAAACAAGTAAAGGTGGATAAATCCCCAGCACCTGATCAGGTGTACCCTAGAACTCTGGGAAGCTAGGGAAGTGATTGCTGGGCCTCTTGCTGAGATATTTGTATCATCGATAGTCATAGAAGAGGTGCCGGAAGTTCTTAAACGGTGGTAAGAACAAGCCAGGGAACTATAGCCTGATTTCAATGGTGGGCAAGTTGTTGAAGGGAATCCTGAGGGACAGGATGCACATCCTTTTGGAAAGGCAAGGACTGATTAGGTATAGTCAACATGGCTTTATGCATGGAAATCATGTCTCACAAACTTGATTGAGTTTTTTGAAGAAGTAACAAAGAGGATTGATGAGGGCAGAGCGGTAGATGTGATCTATGTGGACTTCAGTAAGGCATTCGACAAGGTTCCCCATAGGAGACTGATTAGCAAGGTTAGATCTCAACGGAATACAGGGAGAACTAGCCATTTGGATACAGAACTAGCTTAAGGGCAGAAGACAGAGGGTGGTGGTGGAGGGTTCTTTTTCAGTCTGGAAGCCTGTGACCAGTGGAGTGCCCCAAGGATTGGTGCTGGGTCCTCTACTTTTCGTCATTTCTGTAAATGATTTGGATGTGAGCATAAGAAATATAGTTAGTAAGTTTGCAGATGACACCAAAATTGGAGGTGTAGTGGACAGCGAAGAAGGTTACCACAGATTATAACGGGAATTTGATCAGATGGGCCAATGGGCTGAGAAGTGGCAAATGGAGTTTAATTCCGATAAATGCGAGGTGCTGCATGTTGGGAAAGCAAATCTTAGCAGAACTTAATGGCAGGGTCCTTGGGAGTGTTGCTGAACAAAGAGACCTTGGAGTGCAAATTCATAGTTCCTTGAAAATAGATTTGCAGGTAGATAGGATAGTGAAGAAGGTGTTTGGTATGCTTTCCTTTATTGGTCGGAGTATTGAGTACAGGAGTTGGGAGGTCATGTTGCGGCTGTACAGGACATTGGTTAGGCCACTGTTGGAACGCTGCATGCAATTCTGGTCTCCTTCCTATCGGAAAGATTTTGTGAAACTTGAAAGGGTTCAGAAAAGATTTGCAAGGATGTTGCTAGGGTTGCAGGATTTGAGCTATAGGAAGAGGCTAAACAGGCTGGGGCTGTTTTCCCTGGAGCGTTGGAGGCTGAGAAGTGACCTTATAGAGGTTTACAAAATTATGAGGGGCATGGATAGGGTAAATAGGCAAAGTCTTTTCCCTGGAGTCGGGGAGTCCAGAAGTAGAGGGCATAGGTTTAGGGTGAGAGGAGAAAGATATAAAAGAGACCTAAGGGGCAACTTTTCCATACAGAAGGTAATACGTGGATGGAATGAACTGCCAGGGGATGTGGTGGAGGCTGATACAATTGCAACATTTAAGAGGCATTTGGATAGGTACATGAATAGAGGGATTTGGAGGATATGGCCAGGTGCTGGCAGGTGGGACAAGATTGGGTTGGGATAGCTGGTCGGCATGGACGGGTTGGACTGAAGGGTCTGTTTCCATGCTGTACATCTCTATGACTCTATTGTGATGTACTTGCTCTTAAGGTATCTAACTTTTTTCTACAAACATTCACTAAATTGCTGGGTTTTTTTAAGTCAAAAACAGTACATTTGAAGCAACACAACCTTTAGTCTGTTACTTCCTGATAGCGTTAAAATCATTTAGATTTTACATGCAGTCTGACTGTTAGATTATTGTACGAGTCAATATTTCATGTTTTCTTTTTATGCGTTACAGGAAAACCTCTCAATCAGATGACTAATCCACCTGCACTCACTGCTATCACATCACAGACTGAAACAAAGAATCCCCAGATAAATCTGCTTTCTGGCCGATGGCAGCAAGTCTGGTTACTAGCACTGGAGAGACAGCGCAAGCTCCATGACTGTCTGGACCGGTTGGAGGAAGTAAGGGCTCTTAAGTTAGAAAAGAATGTCCATTGTGGTATCTTAGCCTCTTAAAACATAGCGGTCATTCAGCCCCTCATGCCTGCATTAGCTCTTTGAAAGAGTTATTCAGTTAGTGCTCTTCCCCCAACCTATGCCCAAAATTGTAGAACAATTTTTCCATTTCAAATGTATAGGGGGAAAAATGGTAAATGGCCCTTTACTTGAATGCATGTAGCATTTGGAACAAAATAAATATATTAATGACAAAAGTAAAGTTTTAATGGGTCTGATCTTAGCCATTACAGAGACATGATTACATGGCAATCCAAACTGGGAATTAAATATTCAGGGGTATGTGACTTTCAAAAGGAAAGGGTGCTGGGGTAGCATTGTATTTATTTCATCCCGTACCAAGTATAATAAGAAATTATCTTGAATCAGAAAATATAAAATCCGTATTGGTGGAGGTAAGAAATGAAAAGGGAAAGAAGATCATGGTAGGAGTAGTCTGTGAAGTCCCTAACAGTAGTTGTGTGGTGGGACAGAGAATAAATTGAGATAATTAAGGCATGTGGAAAAGACATTACATTAATTAAAGGTGACTTTTATCTTCATGTAGATTAGTCAGTCAGATTGGCAGAGTTACCTGTGAGAAATAATTCATAGCATATTTGGTACAGTTTCCTAGAACAATTGAAGATCCAACCAGGGATCGGGCTATTTTGAATCTGGTAATGTGCAATGATATAGGATTAATAAATGATATCAGAATAAAGGATTGTATAAGAAACTCCTGATCGTGACATGGTAAAATTTAACGTAAAATTTTAAGAGGATTGGATTGGAAACAACTGTGTTAAGCATAAATAAGGGTAATTATAAAAGAGTTGTCGGAATTGGATGAGATTCCCTACAGTGTGGAAACAGGCCTTTCAGCCCATCCAGTCCACACCAACTCTCAGAAGAGTAACCCACCCCAACCCATTTCCCTCTGACTCGTGCACCTAATACTATGGGCAATTCACCTCGCCTGCACATTTTTGCAATGTGGGAGGAAACCACTGGGAGAGCATGCTAACTCCACACAGTCGGCTCAGGTGGGAATCGTACCTGGGTCCCTGGCGCTGTGAGGCAGCAGTGCTAACCACTGAGCCACCACGCTGCCCTGGAGTAGAGTAGGAAAGGCATTTGGTATCAAAGATTGTTGAACTACAGCAGGCATTTAAGAAAATAGTTCATGGGTCTCAGCAAAGATATATCGCAATGAGAAAGAAGGGTTCTTGGAAGGAGATAAATCAATCATAGTTAACCAGGGAAGCTAAGGGTAGCATCAAATTGTATACTTCCTTTTATTTAAATGTGACAAAGATAAACAGTAAACCAGAAGATTGGGAACTTTTTAAAATGAATAGAAGGCACCCAAAAAAGTAAACTTTAAGTGTAAACTTGCAAGAATCAAGGTGGGCAAAAGTTTCATTAAATATGTGAAAAGGAAGAGAGTGAGACCAAAGTTAATATGGGCCTCTTAGAGTCTGAGGTTGGAGAAATAATGGCAGAGGTGTTGAATAAATACTTTGCTTCAGTCTTTAGAGTAGAATACACTTTTGGCATTCCAAAATTACCAAATAATGAAGGGGCAAAAGGAGGAAAGAAAATAAATACAATAAAAAATAAAAGCTTCTGGTGTAGAGTAACATGTTGGCAGAAGTGGAAGATTGACAAGCTAAAAGAGAACAGAATAGACCTAATTTATAGTAGGCCATTGAGCTTGCTCCACCATTTAATACTACCATGGGTATTCGAATATCTCAATGTCTTTTATTCATACTATCCCCATAACTCTACATCGCTGATGATCAAAAATCCCTCTACTTCTAGTTTTTTTTTATTTTCTTCATTCATGGGTTGTTCCTGTCGCTCACTGTCCAACATTTATTGCCTGTCCCTAGTTGCCCTTGAGAAGGTGGTGGTGAGCTACCTTGTTGAAGAGCTGCAAGCCATATGCTGTAGATAGATCTACAATGCCCTTAGGTAGGGAATTTCAAGATTTTCATCCAGAAACAGCAATATATTTCCAAGTCAGGATGGTGAGCAGCTTAGAGAGAAACTTGCAGTTGGTGGTATTCCCATGTATCTCCTGTCCTTGTCCTTCTAGATGGAAGTGGTGTGGGTTGGAAGATGCAGTCTGTGGATCTTGTAGACAGTACATAGTTCTGCTACTGAATTCTGTGCTGGAGGGAGTGAATGGTTATACTTAAAGACTGAGCTTCCACAAGCTGTGGAGTAGAGATTTCCAAAGATTTGTCATCCTCTGAGTAAAAACATTGATAGCAGGACTGACACATGAGGAAAGATTAGATCACTTACAGTTATATTCACTGGAGTTTGAAAGATTGAGGGGATATCTCATAGAAATCTATAAACATTTTTAAGGGGTCTAATCAGGGAAAGATTTACCCAATAACTAGGAAACCCAGAGCCAAGGGTCACAGGTTAAGCGTACGGAGGTAGTCCATTTAGAACTAAAATGAAAAATTTCTTCACTGAAAGAGTGATGAGCCTGTGAAATTCTCTGCCTCAAAGTGTTTCAAGACTGAGTTAGATATGTTTCACGGGGCTAAAGAGATCAAAGGGTATAGGAGAAAGTGAGTTACAGGATACTGAGTTGATTGATCAGCTCTGATCACATTGAATGGCATAGCAAACTGGAAGGGGCTCACTGGCCTACTCTTTTATTTAATGTTTCTATGTTTTTTTTTCATCTCGGTCAAAATGGCATCCCCCTTTGTTTTAAGTTCTGTCCCTGGTTCTACACTCCCCAAGTAAGGGAAACATCTTGCCTACATCTATTGTGTATCCCTTTGAAGTATTTTTTAGGTTTCAATGAGGTAATCTCTCATTCTTTGAAAGTCTACAGAATACAGGCTCAGTTTATCCAATCTGCCTTACCCAATCTGTCTGACAATCCCAGGAGTAAATCTGATGAACCTTCATTTGTTTCCATCTTTGGCAATAATATATTTCCTGAATTAAGGAGACCAAAACTGCACACAGTATTCCAGATGAAATTCAACCATGATCCTATACGATTGAAGCAAGACTTCACTACTTCTGTATTCAAATCTTTTTGCAGTAAAAAATAACATGCAATGAGGCTTTTTAATGGCTTACTGCACATCCAAGTCCTTTTGCACATCTATATGTTCCAGTCTCTCACCACTTAAAAAAATATACTGCAGTTCTGTTCTAAATATGATTATTAATGTACTGACTATCTCCATAACCACCACCTTCAAAACTCTGTGACAAAACTCTCAGGCCCTGGTGACTTACCAACTAATTTATTCAGTGCAACCTTCTTACTAATACTGACTTCATTTAATGTCTCATTGTCCCAAGTCACTTCAGTCTCTGACTCTGGGAAATTTCTTTCATTTTCCTCAGTGAAAACCCACAAAGTGATCATTAAAATAAAACAAAGAACTGTGGGAGCTGGGGATCTGAAGCAAAAACAAAGTGCTAGAGAAACTCAGCAGGTCTGTCAGTGTCTGTGGAGAGAGAGAAACTGAGTTAAAGTTTGAGGCCAGTAACCCTGAAGGCTCATGAAGTAATCATTTAGCTTCTCTGCCATTTCTCCATTTCTGCTGAAGGAATTCTTCTGACCATGTTTTTATTTGGTCCGCATTTGTCTTGGCCAAGCATTTCTTATTTACTTATTTGTTGAAGCTTTTACTGTCTGTTATGCTCTTTGATAGTATGCACTTGTACTCCAATCTTTCTTCGTAATCTGTTTCTTGGTCCTCCTTTTCAGTGCCTTACCACATCCTAATCCTCCGATATCTTGCCAATTTGTTAAGTTTTTTCTTTTAACTTTATACAATCCTTAACTTCCTTTCTCAGCCATAATTATCTGACCACTTTTTTGAGTCTTGGCATCTTGAAGGAGCATTATAGTTGCTGTCAGTCATGTATTCTTTAAAGACTATCTGTTCCCTTTGTGCATCATGCTTTTTAATCTGTTTTCCCAATCCAGCTCAGCCAATTTGTACCTCACGCTTTCATAATTTCCCTTGTTCAAATTTAACACCCTTGCCTCAGATTGAAGTACCTCATTTTCAAACATGATGTAAAATTCTGTCATTGTGTGATTACTCATTCCTAAAGGTTCTTTTGTGACCACATTTGGGGATTGCGGTGTTAAACTGGGGTAGGCAAAACTTTAAAAAAAAACACACAACACCAGGTTATAGACAGTTGTTTTTTTTTTTGGAAGCACTAGCTTTTAAAGTGCTGCCTGTTCATCGAGGCACCGCCTCAAAAGCCATTGCTTCCCAATAAACCGTTTGTGACAAGATTATTAGTTAGCCCTTTATCGTTTAAAATACTCAGTCATTTAAAAAGAAGGGGTGTAAGTCAGAATTGAAGCAATTTTTTTCTCTGAGAAGCAAAAGTGTCAAGAACCCTCCCTTAAAATGTAATAGAAACAGAGTCTTTGAAAATTGTTTTAATTGGGGTAAATGGATTTTTAATAGGCAAATGGGTGAAGGATTATCACAAGTAGTGATCATGTGGAGCTGAGGCTATAATGAGATGAACTGTGATCCTATTAAATAATGAAGCAAAGTCAGGGGAGCCACATGGGTATTCCTGCTCCTAACTCATGTGTTTGTACACTCACCTCTTTGTTTGCCAAGTATCGTCGCTCTGAGTACGAGCCCAATGGAAACATGTCCTATTTAATTGCTCTATCAATCGTCATAATATTGATCACCCAGATTAAATCTCTCTTCAACCTTCTCTGCTTCAATGGAAACAATCCCAGCTTTTCTCATGATCCCACTTAACTGAAGTCCTTTAATCCTGGTAACGTCCTGGTAAATCGCTTATTTCTCTAAGAACTTAAGATCTTTCCTGATCCCTGGGGTCAATAATTGAATTAAGTAATCTAGCTGAAATCTATTTGGTTATTTATATGAATTTAAAATAAATAACTTCTTTTTGTATTTAAAGATGCCAGAATTCTGTATGTTTTTGAAAAATTTTATTTACAAAACAAAATATCAATTAGTACTACTGCAATGCAGACAGCCTGAATTATTGTTTTAAATTTTCTGGTGAAAAATATCTTAATTTTGCAGTTGAAAGAGTTTGCCAACTTTGACTTCGATGTTTGGCGAAAGAAATATATGCGATGGATGAACCATAAGAAGTCCCGCGTGATGGACTTTTTCCGGAGGATTGATAAGGATCAAGATGGAAAGATCACAAGACAAGAGTTCATTGATGGAATCCTTTCCTCAAGTAATTGGAATGGTTTATAAGATTATTATTTAAATTATAACATGTTCGTCTGGAGTAAAACATAATATTTCCCCTTTGTTGGGCTAAACAGTGTAATTGGTTACAAGACATGAACCAATTTTAAAAAGGCATATTTCTTTCACAAATAAGCCCACCCATGTCAAGATAATGTTGAACAATTTTGGTTTCGCTGCCTGCTTTAATTTAGAGAATTATGATGCAATTTCATTTCAAACTGACCACATTAGAATTTTAAATTCTTTTGGTTTTAGTGGCTGTAAGTTTACATGAAGGCTAAACAATTCCAGGATGAGAAGGAAAACATAAGGCAAGAAAATCTTGAAGGCTAGTGAAAATCATTTGTGAAATTATCCTATTTTATGTTCTATTTTCCCACCTTTCAGAGTTCCCCACCAGTAAACTGGAAATGACTGCTGTTGCTGACATCTTTGACCGAGATGGAGATGGCTACATTGATTACTATGAATTTGTGGCTGCACTTCATCCAAATAAAGATGCCTACCGACCTGTTACTGATGCTGACAAGATTGAGGATGAAGTATGTACCTTTTTTTTTTGCTCCTTTGTAGCTGATGTATAATTCCTGTATTTAGGGTTAAATACTAAAAACAAACAAATATTTAAAACCAGACAAAAAGGGCTTTCGTTATTAAGTAAATGAATATGATTTTTTTTCTACAGTACAATGTGAATTAGGAAGTATAGTAGTTAAGAAATTGGTAGGAAAAGGTGAATTGATCTGTCTTTGCCATCCAGACATGATATAACTCAATCTACATCATTAATAATGCTCACCCTTCTGCTTCAGTAGATCCAAAAGGCAATCAACTGATCTTCAGAAAATCTGTGATCCAGTTTCCTGTAGGATCTGCCTTCCATGACTCACTCTTACAAATGATACTCCTTAAAACAATAATATGCATTTAAGATGGTATTTTCATGTAGAAGTTATATTTATTGAAGCTCATGTATAGTAAAGTATTTTTTACTTGTGCAATTTATAGTTTTTAATTTTGACAATTTGTTTTGTAGGTAACACGACAAGTGGCACAATGTAAATGTGCAAAACGATTTCAGGTGGAGCAAATTGGAGAAAACAAATACAGAGTAAGTTAAATAATTTATTTCCAAATTTAAGAAGGAACAGTTTTGCACATTTTAATCCAATCCCTTCTAAAACATGTATGTTCATAAAGATGAAAATAGTAATTCTTCCTTATACTTCACCTTTTTCTTAATTTTAATATTTTGGAGGAAGTATAACATGAAGTTATTTAACTTAAGTTTATTTTTCTAAAAATTAATGACTCTGTAAATGTGTGGTGTGGGTTCTGTATATTCCATCAAGTAATGTCTATCAAGTAAATACATACATTTTAAAGGTCAAGATGATAAACAGGTATTTTCCATGACCCAACTAAAATCATCAATGAACTTCCAACAGCTTGCTGCTAAATGTTTCACTCCAGATGAATCACATTATCTTTCCTTCATTATTAAGTAAAGCATAGGAAATATTGAATTTTGCAGGAGATAGAAGTCTGCTGTTTAAATATAATTAACTTTTAATTTGAACGGATCTCATTATTAATTTCTGAGACTATTTTGCAAAGTAAACAAATTGCCCATTGACTGATGAATAATACCTTCTGTAATATGCACCAGTTTGAAAACCCTTGAAAACCTTTTAGTGGGAAAAAAAAATCATTTCTCTGTTTGGAGCATTTGAAAGTTCAAAAATAAGTTTATGCTTCAGATTGGTTTGTTGGACAAATTTACTGCAGAGGCCAGTGTAAGAAGTTCAGGCAATAAAGTTGGAACAAGGACACACACATCATGCAATGATATCAGGCAATTTGGTAAATAACTAGTTTTACTGCACAAAGGCAGTCAACATCATTTCAAATAGTTCTCCTTTACCCTCTGAATCCAGCAGCTATAGATGCTTATGAATCCTTTTTACTCTGTTTTGTTGAAATTTGTGCAAGAACACCTTTCTAGGGTCATTTTAATCCCTTAGAGCCAGCAACTCTGCTATGTTGTCATGTTCACATTTTGCTATCTATTTGTCAGTGCTTACATTAACTCATCAATTGTGATTACAATTCTCGTCACAAGTCAAGTAGTTTATCTTTAACACACAATCCATCATGTGGTTTTGATTAGCTTGAGCCATGCAGACTGTATTTTTCTCATACATCTAAAATTAAACCTTCATCTCCCAAAAACTCCTACAAAATGAGTATTAAAAAAGAATTTTATGATACACAAAGTATTATAAAACATTTCCTGCACACAGAATGATAATGGAATAGTGTAGGTTAGATGGGCTTCAGAGTGGTTTCACAGGTCGGTGCAACATGTTGTAATGTTCTATATCTTGATTAAATTATTATTAATTTAGTATAAATGTATTGGATATTTCTTCAGTTGTTGAAAGTATCTCAAAGAACTGTAACACAACCAACTAAATTATTGTAAGACTAACAGATGTTGCGGATTTGTGTTGCAAACAATGAGCAATCACCATTTTAGAAGCTTGTACCCAACCAACGTCTAAATTATGCCACAATTAATCTTTCTAATATAATTGCGCAATCTTTTTGCAGTTGAAAAACATCCCTATTTCATTATTTCCAATGGAGTTTGTTTATTCTGTTATCCTGCATCAATATTTCAAGCTTCTGCACTTTCACATCCCATGAACAAGGGAGAAGAATTTTGTTAGAGATTTTAAAGATGAGATGTTATAAATTAGTAATCTAATTGTGTAATAGTCCTCTTGCCGAACTGCTATTTTATTGGTTTACAATAATATTTACTATTAGAAAATGATATGTTTATACCAAATTTAGTACTCAATAACATTGTGCTCAGTATAAATCTGAGGTTAATAGGACAATATAAAATGAACACAATAACCCTGTAATACCAACATAAGCAGCAATATGAATGTCTGTAATTGACTTGTGCATCTTTTTGAGAAGTTCTTTTCCACACTCTTTGCTGTACATCTGGAGCGTTGACTCATTGAATATGCTTCCAGAGGCAGTGACCATCCTTTAGTACTTATTGTAGCAGCCATTATTTAGGTATGTGCCTTTACATTGAGTGATAGTAGATTAATCCAATAACGCACAGCATAACAACTGAGCTGTAATTCCTAAGTCACGCGAATGAATGTTACACCAGGAGGGTTACTAGATAGCAGTAAGAAGCAGGAAAGATTGCAACATTTCCCTCTCTAAGCTAGATGTGCTGAGGTGAATGCCCTTCTAGTGTTTCAACAAAAGTCACCACAAACTGGCATTTGTACAATGCCTATGGCTGAGCTTGTTACCTCAACTTAATTGGGTATGACACATGTCACTAAAAATTTTGAACTTAAATAATCTTCTTTGCAGTTGGGATACTTGACTTGGAGGGTAACTTAGAGGAACAGGAGAGATGGGGAGGGGTACACAAGACAAAGGTTGGCTGGAAGCCAACCCATCCATTGAAGCCCACCCTGCAACCATTAAGTGCCCCTGGCAGGCTGCTTCTGGAATGGCCTGAGGGAACCTGGCCTAAGGGAAGTCCAGGTAATTAGTTCAGAAAGTGTTTGAAAAGCTTCAGAAGGGTTCTGGGAGGGGTGAGATATGTACAGCACGAGGTTGGGAAGGAAGAAAATAACTTTGTGTGTGGAATAAGTGTTTCTAGCTTCCAAAGCACACCCCTGAGCACAGTATCCACCCCCTTCCTTCCCAGCATTTTATAAACTTCTTTGAATTAAAAGGACTTCCATTCCTACCTGCCCACATCACCCATATTTTGGCATGTGTAAAATATAATCAGAATTTGTTACAAATTCCATTTACCTTAAATGATGTATTTACATTTGTAATATCTTGTATTTTGATGGTGAGCTCGGAAGTGGGTGGAAAGGCAATGGGCGAGCACACTCAACAAGGCCATGGAACATCTAACTCTTGTTAGTGGAAGATTATGACAGAAGTTGCCGCTAGCAAGAAAAATGTGTAATGGATCACTTATAATACTGTAAATGTTACTTAGGCAGCTTTTACATAGCAAAAAGGTTCTAGTATATATAGACAGACTTTGATTTCTTATACAAGTCCCATCTTTACTCCATGGTAAGTTTTTAGGTGGACAGCATACTTTGAAGCTAATAACTCTGAACAATCTCTGCAAACTGATAGATGACATTTCTTTAGCATTGAGGAGTTTAGCAACGTCCTGAAGATTTGTTATTTGGTTGTTTTGAGTAAACTTACTCGAAAAACCAAAAATATAAAGTGAAACCAGAGGTGTAAACCCATAGTAAATTCGCCTAATTTCAAAATGAAGTTTAAAAAAAATCCCTGGAGAGGTGATGTTGAACAAGGTTTGCTGCAGTATGTGCTGCATCCCCCAGAACACTGCAAATTATCTGCCATTACTCTAGAGCAGAAAGTTTCCCATTTATCATTTGAAATATTTAAAGTCCTGCATCAAAATTTAGAAATTCTGTGCATGTTTAAGCAAGGCAGGGTTGTAGCAACGTGACTAGGATTCTCAGTGACTAAATCTGAACAGTTTCTATCAGCCTCTTTCCATACTTTTATAAACTGCTAGAAAGCATTTAATTAGAACTGAATTAGGCATCTGATTATTTCTCTAATTGTAGAGTAGTGAAACTTGTGTATTATTTCAGAATATCACAAATATATTCCTGTATTGAATTGTGAGGCATCACTTTGTCAAACCAATTGCTATTAAACAATCACATTAATGTGTTCACACAGTCCCTACTGGGGTGAATACATCTTCCAACCACAAACTTTCTGTTCATGGATATTTATTGTTAGAAAGAGTGAGAATTTCCAGTGTTAAGGGCTTATTCAAAAGCAGATATGTAGGATATATTTATTTTTAAGAGGCAATCATTGTAAATGATCAGTTTTTTACATTCATTTGTGGAATATGGGCATCAAAGGATGGCCAGCATTTGCCCTTCCCTGAGAAGATGATGGTGAGTTGCATCATAATTCGTATCTCAACCAGTCTGTACCTGAATATAGGTGGTTAAAAAAGCTCCACTGATCCATTTTATTACGGACATTTGTTTAACTTGCTAGAATTCTTAAATAACAGGTGGTTAGCTGCCACATATTTTGCTTCCTTGTCCAACTGCAAGATCACTTATACTGTACTTTGCCTGGTCAGCAAAGCATCTGTTTCATTAAGGTTCAGAAGAGGATGGAAAGAAAGCACTATTGCTCATTTATGTGTCACAAATTTCTAAAGCTGCAGCTGAAGATAACTCAAGTTAAACCTAAGAGGAAATAATAGCCAAAAAAAATTTATTTTTGTCATATTGATTGTACAGCATTATCTAGGTTCCTGAGAAGAAGAAAAAGCAAAAGCATCATCAACCACATAAGAAGTAACTGGCTTTCAGTTTGTTCATTCAAGAACAACACTGTTTATTGAATATGGCAAATTTATGTCAAAACAGACTCTCATTAAGAGAGCCTCATTGAAAACAAGTTTAAAATGTTCAGTTGCAATTTATGCAGTCAAGCTATTCTAGATAGAATAAGTTTGGTTAAAATTAATGTTCATGATTGAAGTTAGAATGGGGAAATGAATTTAGATTTTTTTATTGCTACATGTCTAATCATTTGGAGTACTGTATTGTACTGTATACTGGTGCATATATCCCATTGCAATGAAATTTTACTTTTGAATGTGCTTATTGTGTATCTCTAAAAGTCTTCTCTCTTTTTGTTCACATTTCTTTTGCTGGATGTAGTTCTTCCTAGGAAATCAGGTACTGTGCACTCAATGTGCTAAGAAATATGACACGTGCTGTGAATGTCCACTATGATCTGCATGTGAATGGTTCTTTCTGTCTTCCACAGAGCACCAAGAAAATTTCTGTTAACCATTACAAATAATTGGCGAAAACAAAATTTAATCCATGTGATTATTTATTTCATAAAAAGTAAAAATATAAAATATTTAATTAATGTCATTAAATAAATTACTAGAGCAGAGATTTTCTTTGTGCCAGAAAACTGCATGCTGGCCACAATATTTTGGTGTACTCCTACCTTCACCATTTAATCATCGTACTGAAGCAACCTGTTTGGTGTTTCAGATTGGTGTGAACAAATACTTAACATCATTTTAAACCTTTTTTAAGAACTGTAAATTAAGTTGAGAAACAAACATTGTATTTTTTCATATTAAACAATTACATTTAACCTCAGCATCAATACTTAGGAAGCAATTAAATCAGTGACACAGTTAGTTGTATCTAAAACATTTTTGATAATTGAGAGAATTTTCAGTAACATTCATAGCTTTAATCTGTGGGAGATCTGGTACATTATTGTGTTCTGGTTGATCAATTTGTGGTGTTATTCCCAGGAACCTGTTGACTGACTCAAATGCAATCCACACTACGTGCATGAATTTTTTGAGGGCAGATGAATAAGAAGTTAGGTGTCATCTAAGATTGTTAGATTAATTTTGTAAAATTCTATTATTCGATCTTCATGTATACAAAAGAAACTATATCGTAGTGTTTGACTTAGTTGTGAGGATCACACCTTTCAACAATGTGCAACACAATTATGCCAGCATTTCAGATCATTTTCAAAGAAGATTTTATTTTAAGACAAATTCAGCATTTTGAATTTGACATGTATGTCATTTATGAAGGAGTTTCAAACTGTTGAATTCTAAAATTTTCCAAAGTTGCAACAGTAAATGTTTATATCTATCAGAACTCCCTCTTGGGGTAGTCTATCGCACCTTTGTATGATCTTAGTATCTTTGTATAGTTACACAAATGATAACTATTCAGGAACACTGTGTGATGTTTAATCAGAGAATATCTTGCTACCAGATTTATTCAGTGAGACGAAATATAAAGAAATCCATGTGGGTATTTATTTGGCTACTAGAAATAACTACATTCAGTTGTGCACAATTGCAAAATGTCTATATCTTAATATGCATGGATTGCAGGAGTAATCAATTTGTAGTCTAATGTTTGCACAAGTCTGGTGAGATGCCTTTACCCTGAGACAGATTGCTTACCAATACATTAATTAACTTGATAGCAAATCACCAATTTGCATGCCGTTTTGTAAGTAGTAGGGATGTGACAGTTATCCCTTGATAAGCATATAATTATTTAAAGATTTATTTGGTAATGAATTCTGTTTCATTCCCAAAAAAATCATATTTAAAATTGTTCCAGTGATAATTCTTGCATAATTTACATTTGGATCTGTTCATTTATATACCATTTAACCTATTTTGTTTCTGAAAATAATTGTCTGGTCATGAATTTATGTACATTATCTCCAAAGAACTCCAAGAAACAGTAAGTTTGCCTTATCTTAAAAGAAAAATGTACTTGAAGTCTACGCATAACCTACAATTATTTTAAATAACTGTTGCATCTCTGCTAATCGCATTAAGGTTCAGTGAGATCTGTCTTGGGAGAAATAGCTTTCATTTATTGCATATAGTAAAACAAATCCATGGGCATTGTTAATTCCTTATTGTTTGAACATTTATAGAATAACTTAATAGGTGATTATTGAAATTCTTTCATGCCTTTTGAAAGGCTTCCAATTTGTTAGGCTTGCCTGGGTATGTTAGTTACTTTAATATTTTTCTGACATGGAAGAATGTCAATAATTGCTTATTCTCTCAACTATATGTTTTATTATATGGGCTATTTATAAAGTACATATTTAAGAAATCCTGCAAATATTATTTAATATTTTAATAGTTGTTTGAATTTACCCTTTCCTTGAAGATTAAATTTGGACAGTTTATGCATAAGCAGAATCCTTTGCCAGTTGTTAATGGTATTTCCATGGGAAATCAAAATTGCATTCAGCTTAGGTTCTGCACCCCTTGAAATTAAACCTCTGAAGAACTTTGCTGCATCATCAAAGTTGTTTTTGTATGAAGAAAAATTATGTGCAAGGTTTTATAATGCAGTGGATGAAAGGAGACATGATGTCATCACAAATGGCAGTAAAATGCAGGGTTGCTGGTTCAATTTGTGTGGAGCACACTGGCTCACAAATTAACACATGAGAGAACTGTGTTTGGAAGTAACTTGCAAGTAAGTTTAGATTTATTATTTAATGGTTCACAATGGAAGCATTACCATTCTATGTATCTTGTTCCTGCACCTCTAAAATAATAATTTATTCTAGTAAGCACTGATTGGTGCAATTCTTATTTAAGCCCATATAATAAAATAAAAAGTTGATTATCTTAGTCCTTCCGTTAGCACAAATATACAATTACTACCTGCAGGGCAAGGTTCAGTTTGGGATGCATTCAAAGTTACAAATGAAACCTGCCTCCTTATAAATTAATCAAATCCGTAAGGTCATAAACTTGGATGAACTTATTTGCCATAATGGCCCTCGCGTGAAATGAACCACTGGTAAGTCGATTAAATGGATTAAACCAGCATTGCACTGTTACTCATAATGAAGCAAATGAAATTATATCAAAGAACAACTCCATTGCAATTAATCCTTTAAAAGCCAAATGTTCTTATCAAAGCCATGAATATTCAACATGTTAAGTTCGACTATTTTTATGTTTCTAAACTGTGCAAACTTTGTAGGGCAGTTTTCAGTAGTTATATATTGTGAAGGATGCAAAAATCAAATCATACACAGTTAAATTTTGACAGTAGTAAAGGGATTTTCACTCTAAGGTACAGCTGCTGGTTTAAATCATTAATTTGTATATGGATTAACCCATAATTTGACATAATGGGATGTTTATTTCATTGATTTTAAAATTTTACAAAAGTTTCCCATGGCCAGTTTCAAGTCCAATCACCTTGTTTTTCCTCTACCAAATTACTTTTAAGCTGTTTCACCATTTTTAGCTTAGGTCTAGTGTTGGAGTAGTTATTAAGTTTAAAACAAAATCACTCAGCTCAATGCACTGAGTAGTCAGCTTGAACAACATTGGCATAGGGCATCCCTTTCCTAGTTAAATGAGAGGTGGAAATGCATAATAGGTGGAAATTGGCTCATGGGAACCTGAAATGTGTCAGTTAAGACAAAGTACTAGAAATACTCAAATAAAAACTAAAAACTGTTGATGCTGGAAATCTGAAACAAAAACAGAAAGTGCTGGAGAAATTCAGATCTGACTGCATTCCAATAGAGAAAACTAGTTAGTGTTTCAAACCCAGTTCGGTCAGGTTCTGATCATTATCATACTCTCAGTATTCTTCTGTCTACAGGTGCTTTCAGGCCTGCTGAGTTTCTCCAGCACTTCCTCATTTTGTATATTGAAGATACTCAGCTGGCCTCACAGCATCAAAAAGATTATGCTTCAGAACTGAAATTCCAGCAGTTCAAAAGGATTATATTCAGCGCAAAATGTTGACTTTGTCTCTCCCTTCATAGATGCTGCCTGACCTGCTCTGTGTTTGTTCATTTTCTATTTTTTGTTTTAGTTTTCAGCATCAGCCATACTTTGTTTTTATTTGAGAAACTGCAGTTTCTGTGCTTCAGAATTAAGTTTCAATTTTTTGAATCTGCAGTTTGGAGATTCTCAGCAGTTGCGCCTGGTGCGTATTCTGCGAAGCACAGTAATGGTCCGTGTTGGAGGAGGCTGGATGGCATTGGATGAATTCTTAGTAAAAAATGATCCCTGCAGAGGTAAGATCAAATGTGTGTGGATGCTATATCTCTTCTACATCTATCATTAGCTATCGCTCTTGCAACGTTCTGCATTGATCTGACATTATTTATTTACTACATGGCACACTATGTCCGAAGCGATTTAGAGGTAAGATGATAAACAATCATAACAGACTGAATAAGATACGAAGAATGCCCTTCAGTATTTGAACCTCAGATTTGAGGTGCTTTTACACTCTCTTGTCTCCCTGGAAAAAAGAACATGGAATTGTTTGATTCATTTTCCTGTATCTTTGCCTCTGTCAAATAAGGATGAAACTCCTATTATTGATGGGTATTTTCAGAAATTATAAGTTGTGTTTTATAACATCAGTTTTACGAGTTGATTCTTGCTGATGTCGTTTCAAAACTATGTAATAAAGTGATATTTCATTTGTGTTTTAGCATAAAGTTATAATAACAGTTGCAGAAAGCAGACTTAGACTGACTTTGAAATTTTCCTGGAATCATGACAACATAATTTTGAATAACTTAGAGTAATTGCATCTATGTGGTACAATTAAAGTTGAAATAGTAGACCTTATTGGGTTTACATGCATGACTGGAAATATCTGGATTAGTGGTGCTGGAAGAGCACAATTGGAAATATCACATATCACAAAAAAGGGCTTAGCCAACAGTGATGAGGACTATAGATCCTATCAAGAAAGCAAAGACAAGTTATTGGTATGTAATAGATGTGAGGAAAACTGAGAAATACAGAGAAAACTCAATTATCTGAACAATATGGGTGGAGAGTATTTTGTTCAGATAATTGAATGCTGGATAACACAGTTTAGCCAAGCATCGGGACCTTGCAATATTATTCGGATAATCAAGGATCCTCTGTATGTGGATGCGCAGTCACTGGAAAGGAAAGATTGGGGTAAAAGAACAGAATAGCGGGGACTCAAAATCAGTACCCTAAAAGTGAGCATGTGAGTGGATGCAATGATTTTAATGAAAGGCTGACAAATTTTATGTTTAATAAAATAGTATTGAGAGAAAATAAAGCAGCTAAAAAGTCTTACTAGATGCCGTGTCATCAGAGAGAGAGAGAGAGAACTAGTGATGGTTTAACCTGAGGATCAGCACACCTCAGGAAATAGGTTAAGAAGAAAAGTCTTTCATGGTAACTCAGCCAGCACAACAGCTGAAGTCATTGGCAAGGTTTTGCATCACAATTAAATCATCCAGCCAACTGAACTAACTAACTCCCAGGAATGATCATTTCATCCAGAGCATTGTTTAAGGCCCACATTTTATACTGTCTGTTTTCAGGCATCCAATAATAAAAATGTTGTTAGAGCCACAAGATCTACACACAATTGTTTTGTCAGGATGGTCTCTGGAAAAGAATTGTAGTTATTAGAGAAATGAGATATTGTGACTATTTCCAAAAGCCTCCAGGAAATTTAGTGAGAAATATTGTAATTATGACATTTAGTAAATATGTTGTCCAGAATTTCAAAGGTATTATCTTTCTCTTCACTGTGATGATTGATTAGGGAGAAATCCTTCAAATGGCAGGTTGTTGAAACATACAGCACAAAAGAACGTTCCATTTTTTGCAAGAGGAACAGATAAATACTTGAAACAGAAGAAAATACAGAGCCATATAGGGGGAAGGAATGGAAAGCAGAGCAGTGTATTTTACTTTAGAATAGTATGGTAGAGAACTGATGTTGACCTAATGAACTAAATGGCTTCCTGCACTAAATTTCTAGTTTTATTTGGAAATATATATTAGATGTAAGTCACTCTATAACTCGTAAAAGAAAGTATTCAAATTAGGTGAAATATTAAAGTAAGGAACTAAAGGTTCTGGAATTCTATTTTCTAACTCTCTAACACTTTATAAGCTACTTTTATTTCCTCTGTTTTATCTGTCTGATGAAGATGATTTTCTACTTGATGCTCTTGCACATACTGCAAATCTGTGTGCCTGCACATGCTTACAAGAAAGCACAGGTATGATAGAAATCATTAGAAGTCCTACCTTTAATTAAAACAAAGTTTGCAATTGCCCTGTTCATAACTTTTAGGGAATGGGCTCCAGAATTGATCATTTGCGCACACATCCTCTTTTGATCATCGGCTACAAAGAAGTCTTTTATTTAAAGAATCATTCTCTTGTCCCCCCCTATATGACCATGCTGCTCTAATATACCTGCTTCAGTTGAAAGATTGGGACAAATAGTTGCAGATTTCTCTACCATTGCTAGTAGAGGAATCTCAAATATTCAAACATGTGAGGCTCACTGAAAACAGCCAAATTGCCTCATTAAAATGTATATTTGGAAATGAAATTTTCAACCAAGAATATTAATGCAGATTTGATTTAATCAAATTAAGATTCAAATAAAAATTAAATATCCACATCAAACTTCTGTATCCATAACTTAGTTGACGGACAAGCATAAGGGTCAGAATTACTGAAGTAGAATTAGCTGTTGTTATCATCACCCTGCAAGTAAAGTCACAAATTTGATCAAGTTTATTGAACTTGGTGAGCTTGAGTTCAAGAGCCCTGGAACTCAAACGTCTGCCCAGGTTGTGAAATGAATGGCAACATATGGAAATGGACCTTCAATAAAAATGGTCATTAAAAAAAACCTTCAAAGCAAAAGTTAAATTTAACTGGTTAATATATATTCACAGGAAACTAGGTAGTTGAAACACTGACTCTATGTAGCAATTGTTTTTACCCCATATTTGCTTACATGGTCAAACTTAATTTTTTTGCTTTCTAAGAGTATTGAGAATCTTTTATTTTCCACATTGTTGCCCAAATTAATGTCAATCATATTTTATTCTCCACTTGTCAATCTTCCTGTCTTATCCTTCTTTGATATTTGTTTTTAGTCTTTCCAAATTATTTTTATTTCCTTTTTGAAATCTCATTAATTTTATTTTATTGATAGAACATTTGAAGATTTGCTTCCAGGCTTCGCCACATGCCACTGACACTTCTGTTGGATTCTCTCCCATAAAGTAAATGCCTCTCAATGATTGATTTCAGACCTTCAAACTGACAGGCTTCTCCTATAGATCCCTGGCAGAACACCTAGGAGTTCCAGGATACTACATTGCTCAGAGTCTTCTGAGTCTTTTTAACTGATAATTTAAAATCTAAGCCTATTTTGATCAGCATGGTTTGGAAAGAAAAGGAATTTATTTATGAAAAAATTGTTAATGTTAACATGTGCAAGTTCACCAAGTAAATGATTCTGCTATTCTTTTCCAATCAGTCTGTCTAATTGAGTTTCAGATTTTCGTGTCATTTCCTTCTAGTTCATCATCAGGGGAATAAATTGTTACGTTCGGAATCGAATTCTTCGATTTCAAATCAGTCTCCAATAGGTTGGCAATTCTTCTCTGTCCAACTTTTCTTTCCCCCCCTCCTCCCTGTGAATGGCTTTGGCTTTGTTTTTTTTCAGCCACATTGATAGGCTGATCTTTTGCACACAGTACCACAGCCAGGTTCTCAGAATTCACTATTTTAATTACTGACTTTAACTTATGATAATTTACATAGTCCTAAATTTGAACTCTGATCAAGTAAATACGCAATTTTTATTTGGATTTGGATTTTGATTTAAGACTGAGCAGGAATCAAGAAACAAAGTTGATTTCATTAAAAGTTTCATCTAAATAAAGGTTTGAAATGCTAGTTGGCATAAGTTAATGTAAAATGCGAGTATAAATCAGGCAGCACTTTTCCAAAATAGATAAAGATGTTGTGGAATAGCTTACCAGAGCAGTCTTTGGGTGTAAGGGCTGATTGTAAATCCTAAAGTGACAAGGTGTTTGGTCAGAAAGCTCAAGTTTCTATGTAAATAAATGTTAATGTTTGATCAGTTCAAATACGTTATCTATAGAGTGCCCAGCTTTATAACATCTGAGTCGAACAGTTGAATGAGAAAGTGAGGTCTGCAGATGCTGGAGGTTAGAGCTGAAACTGTGTTGCTAGAAAAGCGCAGCAGGTCAGGCAGCATCCAAGGAACAGGAAATTCGACGTTTCAGGCGTAAGCCTGATGAGGGGCTTATGCCCGAAACATCGAATTTCCTGTTCCTTGGATGCTGCCTGACCTGCGCTTTTCCAGTGACACATTTTTTAGCTCGAACAGTTGAATGGCTTACATTGTTCAGACATTATCCAAAATTGCATTTCCTGATTCAGGTGGGAGTTTCTTAATAAATCTTGCATCTTCTGTGAATTATCCTTAATCACAAGAAAAGTGTCCTGAGGTGGTTTTATTTTTATTTTCCAAATTACCATACAAAAGAACAAATGACACTGAAGTCAGTGGAGTGGTGGACAATGTGGAAGAATGTTGCAGGTTGCAGGGGGACTTGGATAAACTGCAATATTGGGCTAAGAATTGGTAAATAGAGTTCAATGCAGATAAATGTGAGGTGATTCATTTTGGGAAGAATAACAGGAAGGCAGAATACTGGGTCAGTGGAAAGATTTTTGGTAGTGTGGATGTGCAGAGAGATCTTGGTGCCCATGTACATCCATGAAAGTTGCCATCCAGGCTGATAGTGCTGTTAAGAAGGCATACAGTGTGTCAGGTTTTGTTGACTGAGTTCTGAAGCCATGATGTCACGCTGCAACTGTACAAAACGCTAGTGTGGCCTCACGTGGAATATTGTGTCAGTTCTGGTCGCCCCATTACAGGAAGGATGTGGAAACATTGGAAAAGGTGCAGAGGAGATTTACTAGGATGTTGTTTGGCCTGGAGGGACAGTCTTATGTGGAAAGGCTGAGGGATTTGGGTCTGTTCTCCTGGAGAGAAGGCTAAGAGGGGGCTTAATAGAGACCTACAAGATGATCAGAGGATTAGATAGGGTACACAGTGAGAGTCTTTTTTTTCTAGGATGATGACTTTGGCTTGTATGAGGGGGCAGAGCTGCAAGTTGGGGGGTGATAGATTTAAGTCAGATGTCAGAGGCAGGTTCTTTACTCAGATTGATACAGGTGTGGAATGCCCTGCCTGCCAGTGTAGTTAACTCAACCACATTAGGGACATTTAAACAGTCCTTGGAGAAGCATAAGGATGATGATGAGAGAGCGTTGGGGAATGGGCTTAGATTAGTTCACAGGTTGGTGTAACGTCGAGAGCAGGGGCCTGTTCTGTGCTGTATTGTTCTATGTTCTAATATAAAAAGCATACTATTCACTTGGGATTTGCTGAATAATATGCTGAAGTTAAGTTTTCTTGTCTTATAAATAATTGTGACAGCCATTTTTTAAAAATGTGAACATTGTCCTATCTATAGAGACGGACTGAAACATAAATTATTTCCAAATGCCTTCCTTCAACCAATCCTTAGGCAAAGTAAAATGGGTGTGCTATTTCTGGGAGAAATAAGTAACACAATTATTTACTGTGCGGGAAGTACTTTTTGCTTCAATCCCAATCATAAGGCTATGGATGAGGAAAGGTGCAAGTTATGAAATCAAATACGAATTGGTTATTGAGTGATTCATGGAGCCAGGCTATACCTGTACTGTGTGCTATGTCAAATGCACTAATTCCAAATTGCATGAAAAACTGCTCTACATTTGTTCTGTTTCACTGAAGCCATCTGAAGCTAAACATACTTCTGTACTCCCTTTGGAGTGGGTCCAAGATAACCTTAATAGCTTTTCTTCATACAGCTAAGTAACCTCTGTATGAAGTTATCCTTCAGACCATCTGGGAATGTTTTATGTTTCAGCATAGTGACCTTGAAATGGAGTTTTATAGCTAATATTTCTGATGATAATGCTTCACGTATGTTGGCATTTAATAATCTGTCCCAATTTGTTACACGTTTACACAGGTATAATTAGGGGATTAAGTTAAGCCTGGAATTGTTTTATTTAAAAAAAGGGTTTTCAGGTTACACTGTCTGCCCCTCTAGTGATCAGTTCAGATAAATAATGTTAAGGAAGGGCAAGAACCAAATAAAACAAATTTAAATTGAGGGTGAAAAATGTTAGCCCAGATTTTGCAGTTATAATGATTCTGAAACTTAAGTGTTTGCCATTAATCCAACTGTGAAACTGACATTGACTTCTGAAACCTTTCCCTGCAGTTAATTTTGGTAGTCCTGAAGTTTCTAGAATGGATTCTTGCTCCTCCATAAGTCATGCCATTGAGTTCTAATTGCAAGCATTGCAATCAGAAATCATTAAATTGACATGGACTTTTTTGCTTACACTATTATTCTCACCAAAAAAAACCCTGAAAAAATTAAATGCAACTATTTTTAATAGCAAACCAAATCATAATTATTGCTGAATTACCTTTCTGACTGGTAAACTAAGTTTATATTTGTGGAATATCAAATTTCTCCATCCGTAATTAAACATTTGTAGATCTTTTAAAATAAAAACCTTCTCCGTAGCAACACTTCAGCCAATCTGAGCCAACTTGCCAACCAGTCAACATTCTTTTTCCTGTAGTGTAAACTCTTGTATTTGTTTTAAAATTATTTGTTCTGATGAGTGCAGACAAAAAGCTTCAGCAGCATGGTCCTGTCTTTAGCAATATTTACATTTTTAAAAACTACTATTTGAAGCTAATGGCATTTCTGTTTCCAGCTTAATCCCACGTGTGTCCCAATCTTTCTTCTGATTTGTCAAATTACTTTTTAAAAAGGGTTAAAACCCGCTTTTCACTTCCTGGTTGCCATCTGTCAGAACTTATCCATGTTATTGGCTGCTTAGCCTGCTTGATGCCATCACTGTTGCTGGATGCAAGAGGTTCCCGATAGCTTGTGCCAGAATTAATTAAATCAAAGTTTAGAAAGTAGAAATCTACTCTACAGAGATGACTGGATCTTTTCAGGCAAGTTTCTACAAGGTCAGCACTGAGTGCCCCCACTTTGCTGCTGACTGCAAAATCCAGGTACATAACTTGAAACAGAATTTTGTTGAGTATGTCTCACCTGCTCCAGAGCTGTGTAACATCATCTATGAGCAGATTGATTGATCTTAAAAAATTTAAAAAGATAAAAAATAAAACTGACCCACACACGGCATGCCTTTTTGTTTTTGGAAACAAAACCACTCCAAAGGCCTCCAGTGGCACAGTGCCTCTGAGCGAGGAGACTGGTGTTCAAGTTCCACTTGCTCCAAGAATGTATGTCATAATATCTCTGAACAGGTTATTTAGAAATATCTAGAAATAGTTCATAAAACAGACTCCAGGGCATCTTGTAGTGCAGTGCTAGTATCTTTACGTCTGAGTTATGAGGCCTGAGTTCATGTTCCACCTGCTTCAGAGGTGTGTAATAACATCTCTGCGCAAGTTGATTACAAAACAAAGAACACACCCATAAATAAATAAACAGGTAGAAACTGACAGACAATAAAACAGACCCAGGGATGAGTTGTCTCTCCGTCTGGAACTCGCCTATGGACCCCATGAGTAGTGGCTGTTTTTGGTGTTCAACAATAAGTGATAGTCCATTCTACTCAGACTTTCTAAGTTGTTACACTCGATTTGAAATATTTCTTTTGCTTTAAATCTAATCATACAGATGCCAACCCAGAAGCAAAGTGCTGGACCTTTTTTTTAATGGAAGCTGGTTTTGGTAACAATTAATTTGACTTGGATTGACAACTTGGATTCACCTCACAACTTCGACAATCTAGAAGTTGTGATGATAATTTAGTTTCCTTTTCTAAAATCTGCTATGCAACCAATTGATATCAGTGACTGGTTGATTTAGAATGGTGAAATAAGGAGAAATTCAACACCAGCTTCTACTGAACACTTGAATTCTGAGCCATTTTTGTTTGAACACTGCTAAGATTACCACAGGGCAGCACAAAATCTCACTTAGGGTGAAGTTAAAACTATCTCCTGCAGATCTGCTCACAATAGGCATTCCTTTTCACTAGCTATCATTCAGTTAGCAGCACATTTTGTGACTCTGTAATGCACCCCACCAACAGAGGTTAGGTATCTTTTGAGCCAGAAATAACTTGCCTATGGAAAGACACCTTTTCTAAAAAAAAAAGTTAGTAAATAATTTATTTATTAAGCATTGTTTTAAAAATTCGAGATTTGTTTTGCTTTGAGAATTCATTTATACACACCTTACCCATCTCTTTATCAAACTGCTATTTTACATATTCAAAGTACACATGGTCTTCTAAATGGAATGCATCGCTTATATTGAAATATCCTCACTTAGCTCCTGAAGTTTCTGTTAATTATCTACACATTGCAAACTCCAGTCTTTAGTGTTACTGCCACTTTTACTTAATCAAACTTTCATACTCTTGCTTTCTAACGAGCAAATGTCAAAATAATTTTGCAGTTTTGGTGATAAATATTTGTTACTTTGTATTTTGTCCAAATCATCTTGATTCAATCAAGTTCTTTATTTCTTTGATTCTTCTTCATTTGCGTTTGAATGTTCAGTCACCAGAAATACTGAACCAAAACCATCGGTTTTGTAATTGAGCCAGAATCTGCTCGTCGGCATCCACTTAAATTGATCGTGCCATTGCTACATTCAACATTTTTCTCAATGTAATATCACATATAAAATTTGCTTATGAGATTATTAGCAGCTCCCAATTCCTAGTCTTCTGAGCTATATTCCTGGTCATTCTTTAGACAATGTTTGACTGCACGGATTACATCTTTGTACCATCAGAGCTTCAATTAGAGTCCAAGAGATGTACAGCATGGAAACAGACCAACCCGTCCATGCCGATCAGATATCCCAATCCAATCCAGTCCTACCTGCCAGCACCCGGCCCATATCCCTCCAAACTCTTCCTATTCATATTCCCATCCAAATGCCTCTTAAATATTGCAATTGTACCAGCCTCCACCACTTCCTCTGGCAGCTTATTCCATACCCATACCCTCTCTGTGAAAACATTGCCCCTTAGGTCTCTTTGATATCTTTCCCCTTTCACCCTAAACCTATGCCCTCTAGTTCTGGACTCCCCGACCCCAGGGAAAAGACTTTGTCTATTTACCCTATCCATGTCTCCATAATGAGTCTTGACTTTGTGATAATCTAGATAGTTATGAAATGTCACTAACTTGCCATTTAATTGTGGTCAGTTTATTTGACAACAAAATGCATACACAAAAACTATTTCACTAATTGTTTGTTTTCAGATTTTATGTATATATGCAGTCCTAAAAGCTGCAGATCACTGTTATAGATTCTGGTTTGTGTCATACCCTCGCTTGTTAATTTATGAAATATTTTTCATTGTGTTTTTTACTCCTTACAATATTAGTTTAATTCAGTGAGCTGATAAAACTTGAGCTCAAAGAAATGAACGCATACATTACTATTTTGAAGGAGTTCATGATATTTAAGTTCATTCTCTTTGAAGAAAACTCTGAGTAAGGACCATACAAAATCTATTAAAGCACTTCAACTGAAGTGCTTTAATAACCTGGGGGCAAACATCTTTTTCTAAACGGTTAAAAAATTTCTTATAATCAGGGTCACAACTTATCTCACTTGATACTGTTTTTAAGAAGTGTATATGTTTTCTGATTTATCCTTATTTCGTATTCTTGCCTCCAGCTGAGAAGGTGGTTCAATCCAGGTTATGGACATCTCTTGAATTCCCAGAATGTTGCTTTGTGATCAAATGAGAGAAGTGCATGTAGCATGGCAAAATTGAAATGTAAACCTGGCTTTCCACCTATTCATCAGGATTCTGTTTCTACAAATGTTTCAACCATTATCACATCCAATGCCGTAATAAATTGGCATATCTAGCAATTGATTTTAATCATGAGCTAATGACTGATTTGGTGGGAAAAGAGAAGTAGCAACAAGATAACCGAACCTTTACAGATGTATATTATGTTATCTGTCTTAGTTCATAAATAGTTAAAATCCATTGCTGTGAAAAACAAAGTTAATGAAAGTTTTGCATGATCAGTAGTTTCCTTATCATTTACATCCATTAATTTTATATTTGCTGTTCCATTTTCTGATATGTCATGTCG
Source organism: Hemiscyllium ocellatum (assembly GCF_020745735.1). Taxonomy (NCBI): domain Eukaryota; kingdom Metazoa; phylum Chordata; class Chondrichthyes; order Orectolobiformes; family Hemiscylliidae; genus Hemiscyllium; species Hemiscyllium ocellatum. The sequence goes on from NC_083430.1 coordinate 26,018,506, forward strand.
GTTGCTGATTTCACAGATATCTATTTTAAATGGACTTGTTTGGCTCTTTCTCCTTCAAGTACTATATAAATTGCAGTATCAATGTACTTTTTTTTCAGCAAGGGGACGAACCAACTTAGAACTGCGGGAGAAATTTATCTTACCAGAAGGAGCCTCTCAGGGTATGGCTGCCTTCAGATTGAAGGGACGTAAATCTAAACCTTCTTCCAGGGCTGCATCTCCAACTCGCTCAAGCTCCAGTGCCAGCCACAGTAACCATAGTTGTACCTCCATGCCATCGTCACCTGCAACTCCAGCCAGTGGAAACAGAGTAAGCATTTTAGTTTTATACTGCTATAGTGTTTTAATATTAATTCTTCAGTTGTAGTTGGAACAGTTTGAAAACTGGCAACCGTCCGAATCGCAACAAAGTAAAACTTTTTAATATCTGTATTATTTACATGCTGGTTGCATTTTTAAGTAAGAACATGGTACTATCACTACAGCTGTAGACAGTGTCATGAGACCATTAAAGATAGTTAGCAGTTGTGCTAATATTTGTACAATGGGTATAATTTGAGATCCACAAAAGAGGAAATGTTTTCTTTGCAGAAACCTTGAAACCGAAAGCTCTTTTTACTGTTCTTTGTGGAATATGTATAATAGGTACAATAAAAAGATCTATTTGGTCTTGCATGCTAATGCCATTTGTACAGTAACCAGGGTATCTCTAAGACCTTAGAACACAGGCAAAAATAGCAAAATGTCAAGCTTAACTTAATTTAAAGCGTCATGGAGAAGAGCAAGTAATGCAAAAGACATTCAAGTCATTAATGACAATGGTGTGTAACATTTTTATTAATATATTCACTGCTCTTTTTCCACTGACATTTCATGATAAATTCATTTGACTTTTTAAAGCTATGAAGAATTGATGAATCACTAGACAGTAGAGCAGGGTGGCATGATGGCTCAGTGGTTAGCACTGCTGCCTTACAGCGCCAGGAACCCAGGTTCGATTCCAGCCTCTGGCGACTATGCAAACACCACACACACATTCTCCCTGTGTTTGCATGGGTTTCCTCTGGGTGCTCCAATTTCCTCCCACAATCCAAAGATGTGTGCAGGTCAGGTGAATTGGCCTTGCTAAATTGCCCATAGTGTTAGGTGCATTAGTCAGGGAGAAATGAGTCTGGGTGTCATTGTAGACCTGTTAGGCCAAAGGGCCTGCTTCCACACTGTAGGGAATCTAAACTAATCTAAAATGGCCTCAAAACAGTTATGGAATTGGAAACTAATTGTGATGGTGTCATTACCGAGATGTCTATTGTTGCATAATTGAAACCATTTCAAGAAACTGGAATGATAACGCAACATCAGGACAACAAAATCCTACCATTGTCATTCTGTAAAACAATTTAAAGTGTTGTTCATTACTAATATTTCATAAACACAAGAGCTGTTCATGCGTCTACCATGTCAATATTCAATCCCATGCCATTTCATTTTGTTGCATTCATTTTTAAATGATGATGGCACCCTTACACTGAACAAGAATGTATGTTTGAAATGATGAGAGCTCAGTAGATGTAGGGCAAATCAGAGTCTGAACTGCAGCTGTTTGAATCCACATTTTAATTCCCCTGTCCTTTTTTTTTCCACTGCAATTTTCTATTACTTTTTGAGCCACAACATTAGTGAAATTTCTTCTGATAAGAAAAAAGTGAAGTATCGTATTTATCTAACAAGTAACTAAATTTACCCATAATGACTTGTACAAAAACATCTTTCTAATGCAAAGACTCAAAAATGACTGTTGATTTATGTTTTGTTTGAAGTGATCAGAGTTTTGATAAACGAGAGTCTTTTTGAACACGTTTAATAATGAGAATAACGAAAAGCATCTTGTTCAGTATTTTACAAGGGTGTACATTATCCTTGAAATTTGTCAATTTGTTCTCATAGTTTCACATATTTCAGTTATTACAGTTTTCATTTACCTTTGTTTATTATTTACAATTTTTACCATTTCATTGTTTGAAGTTAATTTTCTGTTAACATTTGCCCTATCCCTTCCTGTTCTCTTACCTATCCTTTTAAACCCTTTTTCTTTCACCATCCATTGTCCATTTTGTTTTTAATCTGCTCTCCCTCCTTCCTGCCCTCCTCTCCATCTCACAGACCTTCACCCGTTGTTATGACAAACCTTGGTTGACAAACAGTAAAGCCTCTACTCCCACTAAGTGCCTAGACTCCCATGTGTTCCAGATCCCGAGCATTGAGGTACAGTATAAACCATCAAGAGCTAATAGCCGGAGGCAATTGACGTTTTACAGAGCAGTGGTCAGTGAGTGGTGCTTGTTTCCCAGTTAACCAAAGTACAGTTTGGTGTACTTTCAAGAAGTGGGTGATGTGTTTACTAAATTTTACTGTTATTTGAAAATGGTATTTAATTGTCAATGTATAGTATCTTCAAACAGATTTTTTTAAAATTCAGGTGCTAGGTATTACAGTTCAAAAACAATACAAAGTAGACCTAGGAATAATAGTTTATGCATAAACTATTTAAACCCAACACCTTTGGGGGGAAAAGACTGTTCCACAGTTTTGTGTGCTTTTTCACTAAACCTCTCAAACAAATTTGTTAAGTTGATTCTTTTTGTCATTAGTTTTAGTCTTTGTTATTCAGCCTTATGATATTGAGTGGTTACCAATCAGAAATGTTACTTCCAGATGTGGTTTAAGAAAAAGAAACAAATGAAAGAAAATTTTGCTGCTTATCCTCTCCATCACAGTCCCTCCTGTCCCCTGCTGTGCAATCAATTTTCATTTTTCTTAAAAAGACAAAAATAATGAAAATGTGGAATTAATAATGGCTGCTAGATACTTATCAACAGTACTAATAAAATTTTAATATTTTCATATATGATCCTGAATTCCTTTTTACTACTTGGCAATAAATATTCTCAACTACCTGAATAGATTTTCTATTCCAGAATGAAGTCAACTGTGTGTCCATCCAAATTAAAATCTTTTGTCTATTTACTTTGGAAAATTGGTGCTAATTATATTAATGATACTGAGGATGAATCAGATAGTGCCCTAAAGCAAAGAATAGTTTATAGTCTGCAATATTTTTGATAGAGATTTGTGGGGAAGAAGAAAATGTCCCATCTTACCTTATTAAAACACATTTCCTTGTAACTGATCAAGGAGCATGGTATTGGCAATGATCAAACGGAAATCCCTGCTTGAACAGCTTGATGCTTACAGCTGAAAAAAGTAGCAAGAGATGAGATAGGATCATGGTTAAAAAATGGCTCCTCTGGAGAAAATTTGAGAGTATTGAGAAGAGAATTGGAGCTGACTGCCTGTCATGGTGGAGTTACTGAAAGTTAAGCACTGAATGCATTCTCTGAAGTCTGACTATTTTTAAACCTACCACCATCTTCTATTAGGGAGCAGGTTCACTGACATTTTACCATTGCTCTGTCACAAACTATGCTTTTAACATGTTTGTTCCACAAGCTATATGCTGCATATGCTTTAACATGTGGAAATTGGAAGGCTTTAACTCAGCATAGTTCCATATAATAGAGTGTTTTCCTGACTTGATATTTCTGAAATATTTTCACTAATTCTCACTGCAGAGCAATCAAACTGAATTATACTTTTCAGATTGAGGTACAGGAGTAATTGTGATATTTTCAACATCTGCTTAGGATTCATCATCACAATCACTTTTATTTGTTTGGCCTCAATTTGTATCAAAATGTATATGTTTCGATCAAACTGGCAATTGATGAGTCCAATTGATGGAATGTTGCTGCCTGCAATTTTGTTTCTGTGTTTCTGGACGACTTTTTAATCTGAAAAATTTCATGTGATTGCTCTTCAGGATAAATTTGTGTGCCAGAATTTACACCACAATCTAGAACCACCAGTTGTGTATGTTTCTGTTTGTTAAACATATAGTACTTGAAAATCTTTAATTGTCAAATTCTTATGTACTTGACATTCTTGGGCATGACCTATGTCACTATATATTAATACAGCAGCTTTAATACATAATCAGAATGGCTGTTAAACACTTTGGGACAATGTAGTGAATGTCATTATTTACACGTTAAAGTCCCACAGTAGATAAATAGCAAATTTGTCTGTTTTGGAGTTGTGGAATAAGTACTGAAAGTATATCTGCTTCTCTTCCATGGAACCTTTTGAGTAGACAGAACCTAAAATGAGCACTTCACATAAAAGGCAATGCAAAGTTCCCTCAATACTGCATTGATGTATCATCTTTCTTTGACCTTGTCCTTTCGTTGGTTTTAATCCCATTACCTTCAATTTTAGAAACAAAGATCACACTCATTCGTTGTCATGTTTATAAAAAATACCTGTGGACTCCTCAGATGGGACAGTAAATGTAAGACAAACCCAACAGAGAGCACAACAACCTTTGTTGTTTGGAACTGACTTTGCATTATATTAGCCACTAATGTGACAGTTTTTAGCATAAGTTTTGTTTAATATTCTCTGCACTTTCTGATCTTTCTGCTTGGTGAGTGGATCAAGTTTTAAATTAAATCTTTGTGTAAATTTTCATCATTTAGTTTTAATATTTTGGACTAGAGCTTTGAAATATGTCAGGAAGGTTTCATTAGTCTGTATATGTGTATGTGGTGTGGTACTTCAGCTGAATAGACCAACAGCACCCCAAGTTAGGTTGATTTGTTGTAGCAGTGATTTCCTGAATCCCCACCTGAAAGTTTGCACCATCTTTGAATAAATTTTATTATTCGCTATCTGAAGCCATTTGTAAATCATTAGAAAGTAATGTAATGTTCAATTATGTATGATGTGGATCTATTTGCATTTTTTTTACTGCTGTTTAGTCAGTTTTCTCTTGGCATTTAAAAAGAAAATTTGTAATTTAAATCAGGTGACACCTACACAGGGGAGTAAACTCAGACGACCAAGCTACCACTCCAGTAAAGCATCGCTCACTGGAGACAATGGCAACACATCTGCCACTAAATCCAGCAAAACTGGTGAGTTCTAAAGAATGTGATGAAACTAATCATGGGCTTAGTTACAGATAAAAGGGTGTTCCTCTCTGGTGAGTGGATGGGAATTGCCCCGAAATCATTTGGTGTGTGTCATAGTGGATTTGGAAAGTTCAGAAAGATTTAAGGTGCAAGATTATTTTTGTTGAAACTCCAGTGATGAACCCTTCATTCACAATGTCGATGTTCTTTTTCACTTAAAGCATTTGAAATTGATCTTGCATGCACGTGTAAATATTTTATATATTACTGTTACATATGACTGTGTGCTAATGTAACAAAATATACTCGGCAGAACTAGCCAGCAGATGACCTAATTCATGTATTCAGATAAATTGTTCTACAGACAGCAGAACTTGGAAGATGAGAATAACAAAATAGTTGTGTAGCATGTTTTCTGTTCCTATTTTTTTTAGTTCACTTGCCTGTCCCCTTTTATCTCCTTAATCACAGTTAAACTTACCAATTGTGTTATTAATAATTTCTAAGAACTCTTACATCTATTTGGTTCCCTTTTTCCATTATTCCTATCTTGCCTCATGTCTGCAGAACTCATCTTGTTCATAAAACCACAACTAAACCTTGATTCCATTTCACTTCCTCCAAGAGCCTATTCTAGTCAGGCTCCTAGATCCAACAATACAAGCGGATGTGTCTGGCAATCTGCTCAGTCTCATGTCCTTGTTTCTACTTTGCTGTTTTGCCCAGTAAAACATCAGTCTAACTCCTACTTCTAAGTCAAAGAGAAGGAATTGACCATTTCTGGTACACAATTAAATTTGTCATCAGTTGCCTGATCTGGCTGAACAACAGCAAAACTCATTCAGGTTTATTGTCATCTGTCAACATTGGGATCATCTTGTAGATCAAAGTACCCCGTTTTTCCATCCACTGTCGACTTGAACAAAAGTGAGAAGCTCAGAATTTCTTAGACGCTAAGTTTGAGATCTTCTGTTCAGTTGTCAATGCTGTTCCATCTTGTGCACAAAGCCAAACCCCCCTCAGAGCTGCTTTTAATCTATTTTTCAGTTTCACTTCCATCTTGTCTCACACCCAAAGAGCTCACCTTGACCATAAAACGACCACAAAATCTCATTTTTGCTGAAATATTGAGCACCTAAATTCCCTTTCTGACCTCCATGCTAGCTGATGTAAATGGTTTACTTATCTCAAGTAGTATCGTCTTCTCTTTCATAAGTGTCATCAACTTTTCCTTTCCTCCAAAACTGATTCTAATTTCCTATTATACCTGGGAGCTACTATATCCCCTCCATCTTCCCTTTGCTCTCAAATCCTTGAAGATGGTTTCTTCTTCGATTCACATTGGTCTCTCAACAGGCTTTCACTCTGCAAGATCTGAGTCACCTCCAGTCAATGTTGTGATTAACATCCTCAATGACTGCAACCTAGCACAATTTTACCCCTCTCTTTCTATTGCTGTGTTCTTTGTCATCATCCTTCAGTGCTTTGGCCTAACTTGTTTATCCACTCTGCCAGAAAGTGGTCCAAATAGGAATTAGAGTCCTAGAGATGTACAGCACAGAAACGGACCTTTCGGTCCAATTCGTCCATGCCAAGCAGATATCCTAACCAAATCTGTCTCAATTTCCAGCACTTGGTCCATATCCCTCTAAACCCTTCCTATTCATATACCTATCCAGATGCCTTTTAAATGCAGTACCCCTAGTGGAAATAGGTTTATTGGGATTTCTAGAGATATTCCTGTGAATATTGGATAGAAGAATTCTAGAACAAGCCACGAACTCCTACTGAGACAATAATTGGACGGGGAAAACTGAAAACAATTTATAATTCTTAAGACAAAGAAAAAGTGTTGCAAAAGATACCACTTTTGAGTACAGGGCAAGGCCAGCATTTATAGCAACTTATAATAACTTTGATATGTTTATTTGGCTTTGTCATCCACAGATTCTAAAAGGACCCCAAGTAGGCCAACGAGTCGAGCTGGGAGTCGTGCTGGCAGCAGAGCAAACAGTCGGCGTGGCAGTGATGCTTCAGATTTTGACCTTTTGGAAACGCAATCAATGTGTTCAGATATTTCTGAATCCAGCACAGCAGGATCCCAAGCAAGCTCAAGAAAAAGTTCTGCAAAACCTTCGAAAATCCCAACACCTTCAAAGAAAACCACCCCAAAAAACACAAGCACCAGAAGATAATGTAAATAATATGGTGGAATAGTCACTTTTTCTCTCCCTCTCTCTCTCTTTCACTCTCTCTCTCACACACACACACACACACACACACACACACACACACACACCACACACACTCTCACTCTCACTCTCTCACTCTCTCACACTCACACTCACACTCACACTCACACTCTCACACACACACACACACACACACACACACACACTTACACGCCCTCTTTTGGAAGCCACCAGATGTATGATATTCTACAAAAAAAAGTACTGTTGTCACCATTTAAAAGATTAATTGTGGTCTGATGCTGCCTTATCATTGTACCTTATCTGTTTTTTTTGTTTTTGTAAGTTAAAAGTTTTTTCATGTGAATATTTATGTAGATAAAACATCCATATTTTGTTCCCATGACCTCTGTGTCTGAGGGAAGTGAGAATGCTTTTAAAAAGAAAGGAAATTTAAATGTGTTCATGTTCTATGAAGATTTGAACTACTGCTTTTTTAAAAAAAACAAACTTGCATTTACAAAACAACCCTTCAAAAGAAAACTTGCTGTGTAAGCAAGACAAATGCTGCAGTGTTTGTTAGAAATCACGGATACCTCACGGAGTATTTAAAGTGGGAAAAAAAAATGGAGCGATGTACAGTTTTACTTATTTTTAAGATTGTTCATTTTTTGCCTGCTGAAAGTTACGCAAATAATTATGACAAAAAGTGCACATGCAAGTTGTAAAAGACAATTGTTATCTTGTAAGCAGTATAAAGGACACTTTAATAGCAGCTGATGATTATTATGTTGGGCCACACCAGCAGTTGCTAGCGAGGCCTTTCTCTCACTTTTTTATGCTGCTTTTGTTCATTTGAACTGACCACTGGGGCTACATGAGCAGCTGTATTTATATTCTATTGATATCTAGTCTGACCATGTCGCTGTGTGAATCTTAACTGAAATTGTACCAATGAGTCAAACATTCATTTTTTGTATTCAAAAGCAAATGTTCTTTCAATAACTTAAAAAAAATAAGTACTGCTTCTCTTGTCTCACTGGTAATTATTCAAGTGAATTAAGATTTTTCCTGCTCCGTACACACACTTTCTACTAAGTTTGGCGCTTTACACCTTTTTTGTGACCAATTTCAGTTCCAATAAGGGCAGACCATTTGGCCTAATTACTGTTTGTAACTCTAAATGATGATAAAACTGATCCTAGTGTAAACATCCCATTGCACACAATTTTTACAAACCCATTTTACATATGTTTATCAGGTACAGTTGATGTTTAAAATATTATTACCAACCAAAAAAGTTTTTTAAAAATCTATGATCATTGACATCTCTAATTGACAACTGTGCCACATGTGGAGATGGATTGCATCTCCCAATCCAATATCACTCTCTGTTTTTCTTTAGTTGCAAAGTGGGTCATCTCTAGTGGGTTCAAGGATCAAACATCAAATTCTTCTCATCATACTCACCATACTCGATGCATACCTGGGTCTTCAGGCATCAGCATAAGCAATGTATTAGATTATGGTTTAAACTGCTGATCAGTTTAATGCAATAGAAAATGGGCAAGTAAGTTGTGGCAATGATATTTAATTTTAGAAGCAATAAGTGTTTCTTTGAAGCAAGTAAGCAGTCAAACCACAATACTAAATTTCATTGTGAACCAGATTTGACTCAAATACCCTGATTATTGTTTCAATGATGATTATTCAAGCGAATGAAGATTTTCCTCCTTCCGTATGATGATTATCCTCCCAGTCTCTTTAGACTATGTTTATTTTCACATTGCTCAACTGGAACAAAATGGGCTCAGAAGTACCTTGGAGTACAGCCTTTAAAAATATAATTCAGCTTCAGACTGGAGAACAAAAAGGTAAGAAAGACTGTATAACAGATTATTGATTTGGGAATAATTTTGATGTCTGGGTCTTGGGGATCAATTCTGGCAAAAGTGGGACCTATACACACCAAACAGGCTATACCTCAAGGCCAGGACAAACATCCTTCAGGGACAGTTTGCTAGTGTTGTGAGAAAGGGTTTAAATTCATTTATCAAAGTGATGGGAACCAGGATATAGTATTAGAAGGAGAAACAGCATGTGAAAGGGTCAAGAGAAACAGAAAACACCAAAGAAATAATGAGTTATTTCATGGGAGCAGACTAAGTGAATGCAATAAGATGCAATTCAGGTTTGCAAATTATGTAAATCGAAGCATGAAGTTTTTAAAGAAAGGAAAGATGCTTGAGCTGCAGATGGAAATATGCACACTGGAAATAATATGGCAACAAATGAGATCTCTAGATAATTGAGATACTATACATTTCTAGATACAAGAGGTTCGAAAATGAGGACAGAAAGAAAGGGAGGAGAAGGCTGATAATACAGCTTAAGGCGAATGTGACTGTTTAATAGACAGTATCTTAGAGGGCCCAAGACAGAATCTATTTGAATTCGGATAAAAATAAACTTAAGTACAATTATGCTAATAAGTATAGTTGATAGCCGCCACCTTTTGTAGTAAAGATATAGAGGAACAAGCTTAGAGCAGAACAAACAAACAAAAGCTGACAAAACTCTACACGTTTGGCAGCATCTGTGGAGAGAGAATCTATGTTAGTTCGTAAAGTCTGGTTTGACTTCTTCAGACTTAGAATGAAATTAGATAGAGGTGAAAAAATATTTAGTAGTGACAATGGCAGACTTGAAAATGTGTTGCTGGAAAAGCGCAGCAGGTCAGGCAGCATCCAAGGAGCAGGAGAATCGACGTTTCGGGCATGAGCCCTTCTTCAGGCTCATGCCCAAAACGTCGATTCCCCTGTTCCTCGGATGCTGCCTGACCTGCGCTTTTCCAGCAACACATTTTCAGCTCTGATCTCCAGCATCTGCAGTTCTCACTTTATCCTACAATGGCAGACTTGTAAACCTGGGCAAACCCAATCTAAAAAGGTTAATTAACTATGGAGGGTAGAGAGCATGCTCAGTGAGGAAAAAGGCATTCCTGTGGAATTAGGTAGGTACTAGCAAAAACAACCAAAAAAGAGGCAAGTTAAATGTCTCATACCCTTGCTATTTCCAGTGGGTTTATCCATTTGTTCGGTGTTCATGTCAAATTAACAGTTTCAAAGGGCATCATACCTCTGTCAAAGGGTCTCTGGAACTATCCAAAGAGTATCTTACCTCCAAAGAATTCAAGTAGATCCTTTCCTGAAAAGTGGACAGTGCAGTGTGCTGTGTTAAATATTGTCCAAAAATTTCTACATTTGTTTTAATGCTTTATTGATTGAATTGTCCCAGTAGGATACAATCTGGGCTAGTATTTTATTTTGCTGTTACTCTCTGGATTTTTTGCACACTTGATGGTTGATCAAGGAGGATGATGTTGCTCAGCTTTCTTGTGCTACTAGTGGTAATTTGAGATAACTGGCTCTTGAGCCATATCAGAAAGAAGTTAAGAATCAACAACTTTAGGAGGAAGCCTAATGTTACTTAGTGAGCCAGATGAGTTTGTATGACAATCTAATAATTTCATGGTTCCTTTTGCCAGCTGTAATGGTAGCTCACTCTTATTGCTGGGCCTATTATTTCTGATTTTGTGATCTGATTTGTGCAAATATGTTTCAAATTTTTAATTTTGTTTGTATATTTTAGGCCTTGTTTAGTGGAAAGAAATTCTTTAGGGAATAACTTTCATTTAAATAATTGTCCACATTCGCTGCATAGGTGAGGCAGTTAAAGTATTTACCCTTCGAGATCATAAACATATCAGAATTGTAGATCAGAGTTTTGACTGACTTCTCTTGAAAGACGAAGTTGTATAATGAAGCCAGGTTTCTATTCACCAAGTACAATTCCAGAATTAGAATCTTCGCACTTTTTACTTCAGTCATGGTACTGACTTCTATATTCTAATTTTCTAGGACTCTCCTACATCTCTGCAATGTTTCTAGCATTAGAAGACAAAGTTGTCTAATTTTTTCATCCATACCTTAAGTTTGAAGTTCTTTGTATCACAAAAAAGCTTTGACCATCAACCCAGTGACCTGACTTTCTGGTGATTCTGGCACACTAATGGAAACTTTAGGTATAATCCAGGTTTCAGCACCTAACTGTAATGCAGTGAACATTAAAAGAACAAACCACGCCCTTCTTTCAGTGCCAAATTCTGATTCCAGGCCTTCCAAACTAAAATGATTGAATATCCTCATTGTTGATAAATCGTGAAAGTTCTGATCATAAATGTTTTTTGGGATTTCCAAACCTTCTTTATTTTTGGAAGCATCAAGTCTGACTCTCAGTTCCCCATCTTCCCAATTCGTCATTCCAGCTCTCAAAATGATGAATGATAGTTTAATGATAAACATAAGTTTCTAAGATCCAAATTTGGGAAGAAATTAAACCAGCTTTGTTCTCTTTCTTTGTGTTACATAGGAACAAAGAGCAAGAGTGGACAGTTCAACCATTTGACCCTGTTCTGCCATTCAGTATGATCATGGCTGATCCCTCTATCTTAATGTTGTATTCTTGCTTTCTCTCCAATATCTTGGGGGGGAAAAAAATCTCTCTCTAGAATATATTCTGTTACACAGCCTCCACTGCCTTTGGTAGTAGCAAATTCCATAGGTTGACCATCTTTTGAGTTTTTTTAATACATTCACCGTATGGATACACCAGCATTTATTGCCCAAACCGAAATGCCGAGAGGGAAACCAGAGTCAAGCATATTGCTGAGAGTCTGGAGCTACTTTAGGCCAGACCAGGTGGAGATAGCAGTTTCTGTTCCTAAAGGACATAAGTTAAAATCCATCTAGTCCACTATAGTCAATGATTTTTTTTTTCAGTCACCATTAAATTCTTAATTCTGGTTTTAATTGAATTCACATTCCATTATCTGCCGCACTAGGATTCAAACCCAGGTCCCCAGAATGTTACTTGTGTTTTTAAATTAATACTCAATTGATAATACCACTAGGCCATCATCTCCCCTAAGAAGTAAAGTTTGGTTTTCTCATCTCGGTCCTAAGTAAGCAACCCCATACCCTGAGACCACCTCCTAGTTTGAGACTCCAACCAGGAAAAACATTCTCTTTGTATTTAGGCTGTCTAACTCTGCATAAAGTTTTATGTTTCAATTGGATCTGTTCTAATTATAAACTCTAATGAATGTGGGTCCAGTCAAATCAGTCTCTCTTTGCCCAGCAGATCTCTTGCATCAGCCTCGTGAACCTTGGTTGCACTTCCTCAATACTGAAAGACTGAAGCAACTGGGCTTGTATACCCTTGAGTTTAGAAGACTGAGAGGGGATCTGATTGAGACATAAGATTATGAAAGGAGTGGACACTCTGGCAGCAGGAAACATTTTTCCGCTGATGGGTGAGTGCCGAACCAGAGGACACAGCTTAAAAATACGGGGTAGACCATTTAGGACAGAGATGAGGAGAAACTTCTTCACCCAGAGAGTGGTGGCTGTGTGGAATGCTCTGCCCCAGAGGGCAGTGGAGGCCCAGTCTCTGGATGCATTTAAGAAAGAGTTGGATAGAGCTCTCAAAAGATAGTGGAATCAAGGGTTATGGAGATAAGGCAGGAAGCAGATACTGATTAGGAATGATCAGCCATGATCATATTGAATGGCGGTGCTGGCTCGGAGGGCTGAATGGCCTACTCCTGCACCTATTGTCTAATAGCACATATATCCTCTCATAAATGGGGAGAGGAAAACTGCACATGCTACTCAATTCATTCTGACCAAGGCCTGTATAACTGCAGTAAGACATCCCTACTTCAAACTTAGATCTTTTTGCAATGAATGACAATATACCATTTGCCTTCCTAATTGGTTGCTACAGCTGCCTGTTAATTTTCATTAACTGGTGTAAAAGGATAGCCAGATCCTGTTTATACATCCACAATTTGCAATATATCATTATTTAAATAATACTGTTATTTTTCATCCAAAGCTATTTGACTTCACGTTTATTAATATACAGAATCTGCCATACGGGGGTAGCCCGGTGGCTCAGCGCCACAGGTCCGGGTTCGATTCCAGCCAAGGGTGATTGTGTGGAGTTTGTACGTTCTCCCAGTGTCTGCATGTGTTTCCTCCAGGTGCTCCGGTTTTGTCCCACAATCCAAAAATTGTTGTTGAAACAAACAGAATGCTCAGAAATGAAATTACTCAAATGCAGCTAAAATAATTACCGGAATTAAGCAGCTGATAGTGACCCATTCACAGTTTGGAATGGTCTACAATGTATATTCTAGAAAAATGTATAGTTTGCAATGAAGGTCCAAATTTTTTTAAAGAACATCTTTCCGTAATTGGGCCAGAAATGTAGTTCTGTTTGCAGATTTAAGAGGAAGCTGTCTGTTTAGAAAATGGTCAGTTATGTTAAAAGGAAAACCATCCAAAAATGTCACTGGCAACCCTGCACTTCTAACTACTTGAAGACAGTTCATCAATTCTCTCGAAACGTCTTGATATGTAAAAGAGAGGGGCAGTGGTGGTGGCATAGTGATAATATCACTGGAGTAATGATTCATAACCCCAGGTCAATGTTCAAAGGACATGATTTCATATTCCACTGGAGTACAAAGTGAAATTATAATTCAATAAAAGAAAATTAGGAATTTGAAAGCTGGTCTTAATGATGACTATATACTGTTATCATTGTCAATTGTTGTAAAACCATATCTGGTTCGCTGAACGTATTTAGGAAAGGAAATCTGCCATTCTTACTTGGTCCAGCCTATGTGTGACTCCAGATTCACAACAATGTAGTTGACTCTGAAGTGTCTTCTGAAATGGCCTAGCAAGCCATTGATTTGTATCAAACCACTACTACACCGTCTACAGGGAGGAATGAAAGCATATGGAAAACCTGACATTGACCTGGCTGAACACAGCTGTCAACCATGCAGTTTTCCTTGAGAACAGAGTGCATGTGTCAAAATTAAGATAGCTGTCTCACAGCCTAGTCAAACAACAGCTTGACACAGTCGTCAAGAAATAATACCTTGGCTGCTGAATTGATATTTCACCACATAGCACACATACTGAGGGTGGCAAGAAGGCATATGGTACTCTTGGGAGAGAAGTTCATTGCACTGCCAAGCCATTTTGGTAATTGACAATCACTGATTTGAGTCCTAAAAGGTTTAGTTGTTGGATTGGATTTACAGCAGTTGTGAGAGAACAAACGAGAGAATTTTATTTGAACTCATTCTCACCAATCTACCTGTTGCAGTTGTATCTGGCCATAACAGTATGGGTAGGAGTTACAATTACATGCTCCTTGTGGGGACAAAGTCCTATCTTCACATTAGTGTCACACAACACAATGGATGATCTCCTCAATGTGCTAAATGGGACAGACTTCAGGCAAACCTAGCAACTCAAAGCTAGATTCGTGAGATGCTTTGGGGCATCAGTAGCAGGAGAATTGTGTTATCACAGTCTCTCACCTCGTGATCCTGCCAATCCCCCCACTCTAGCATTACCATCAAGCCAAGAATCATTAGTGATCAACTCTGATTCAATTAAGCATGTCAGTAGCACCACCACCAGGAATATTTAACAAGGTGCCAAACTGGTGAAACTGCCACAGAAGACTATCTGCAAACCAAACATCCAAGCTGTGCAGTCCTGCCACATCTCATCATAAATTGTAATGAACAAGTCAACAGCCAGTAAGAGTGGAGACTCCACTAATATTCCCATGCTCCCCTTCGACTGACTATGGAACAAGGAGCCCTAACTGAAGTCAATGGGAATCAGTGAAAATTTTCTGCTGATCAGTCATATTTAACACGAAGGAAGATGGTTGTGGTTTTTGGAGAACATTTGTCTCAGACTTGACATCTCAGCAGGCGTTCCTCTGGATAAAGTTAAAAATCACACGACACCAGGTTATAGTCCAACTGCACTAGCTTTCAGGTCATGATCGAGCCCCCCACAATCACCTGATGAAGGAGCGTTGCTCTGAAAGCTAGTGTGCTTCCAATTAAACCTGTTGGACTATAACCTGGTGTTGTGTGATTTTTAACTTTGTACACCCCAGTCTAACACCAGCATCTCCAAATCATTCCTCTGGACAGGTATTTTGTAATTAATCTGCTCAAATATATCATGACACACCACTGGAGCAAATGTGACTTCACCCTAGGTCTCTTGGCTCAGAGGTATGGACATTACCACTACACCACACGACCTCATGAAGTTCCTCAGAATAATGTCCCAGACCCAACTATTTTCAAATGCATCCTTGATGTTTCACCATAAGTGCAGATGTTTGCTGATGACTGCACAACATTCACTACCATTCAGGATTCCTCAGATACTGAAACATTCCATATCCAGAAGCAGCAAGATTCACATTACCATGTGGAAAGATACAGAGAAAGCAATCGTAAAGATCAGGTTTCAAACTTTTCATAAATACCAGTAGCAGGAGTCTGCCTGATACAGATGAGAGGGAGCAGCTGAAGTTCACCACACAGGAATGTGAGGGAAAACTCATGTTTGGATTATAAAACCAAATTCTTGGGAAGTTAAAACAAGACTTAGAATCATCTAATTTGGCTATATGGATCGTCTGTAAAGGAGATCTGACTGTAAAAGGCAGTCCTAAGATGCAAATTAGCAGGCTGCGAAAAGAATAGGAATAAAGCTATAGTAACTAAGAATCACTGGATTTGTTCTGAGGAAATGGAATATTTCTATAAAGGACAGACTCAACTGTATCTGTGAAGAACAAAAATGGGATATTCTTTGGTTCAAAGTAAAATTGTCCAAAAAGGTAGTGATTAGATAATGGTCCAAAAATCTTATTGTATCATCCCTTACAGGTAATGATTAAGTTCAAAGTTATCATTGAATGTTATCAGTTTGGGATCTGGACCAGCAAACCACAGGTCTGGGTAACCCTGAGGGTCGATGCCAGTGGGAACATCCTCCACCTACCCTCCAGCTTTGCCATCGGAGGAAGCAGAGGTTACCTGACATACGTAGGGCAGCCGAAAGTGTGCCGAACCTGCGGGAGGTCAGGTCACATGGCGGCGGATTGTAAGGTGACCGTCTGCCGAAACTGCAAGCAGGTAGGCCACCCGAGCGAGGAATGCAAGGAGGCCAAGAACTGTAATCTGTGCGGAGAGGCGGGCCACATGTACAAGGCCTGCCCAAGACAAGGAGCCGCCACCTATGCACAGATGGCCAGAGGTGGCAACATGAGCCATGGACCGCCTAAGACCAGCAAGGTACCACAAAACAGCATGGGAAACAGTGTCTGGAGGCACCCAGAAAGAAGGGCAGGCTATAGTGGAGCAGACGGCAAACAGCGTGGAGATGCAGCAGCCAATCCAAGCTCCTTCAAGACAGACAGAGGAAATGGAAGAGGAGGGATCAAAGGAGGCAGACGATTGGATTACTGTCAAAAGCAGGAAGAGGAAACCTCTCAAAGGCCCCAAAGCCACCCAGCGAAGGGGGAAGTGACACCTACACGATGAGGATACAGGCAGTTGTTCCGACGGTGAGGACGGGCGCAAGGAGGGTTGTCACCAGAGGAAGAGACAGAGCGCCGTGAGGAAAAAGGCGGGCAGCACCGCCCAAGCAGGAAAAGATGATCCCTCTGAGGGGATGGGTAAAGGCCTCCCCCCACCCGGTGAGATCCAAGAGGTACCCACCGGCCCACAGCTCCAGGTAACTGGGAGCAGCGGTCCTGTGACAGCCCTGCTGTCAGATGGAGAACTGGACGGTGCAGACCCTGGGCCCGACCCGAAGACACCAGAGCGGGGAAATGGCTCCAGCGTGGAGCCTGACTGCTACCTCAGCCCCGGGAAGGTCCAGCAGTTTGCTGTCACCATGGGGATGCACACAGCTACCCCAGAGGGGCAATACCAGCAGCAATTGGACACAGTTAACCTCGTAAACTGTTAAAATGGGGTTAAAAATTGCCAGCATCAATGTGCGTAGCATCAAATCGGCTACGAGATGTGTTTCTACGATGGCCTTCCTGGCCAGCGTTAAAGCTAACGTCCTGTTTCTGCAGGAGTGTGGGATACTGCACCTCAGCAGCTATAGGAGATGGTCGAGCTTGTGGGCCCATGGGCCGTCAGTTTGGTCGGGGGGCAACATTAGCCGCGCCTCCGGCCTGGGTATCCTGTTGCGAGGAGGCAACTTCACCATCTCCGAGGTTAAGAAGGTGGTGGTGGGCGCCTCCTCATCACCGACGTCATGTACAGGAATGCTCCCCTGAGACTGATTCATGTGTATGCCCCAGTGGATAAGAGTGAACGGTTGGCCGTTCTGCAGCAGCTTCCCCTGTTGCTGGCTATGTCCACGCCAGTCATTCTGGCGAGAGACTTCAACTGTATCATTGATGCAGATGGACGATTCGACAGGGGGGGACAGTAAACTGGAGGCCACGTCCAGAGCCCTGATGGACACGGTAAAAGATGCCAAGCTGCACGACGTCTTCAGCACCCCTGCAGACGGAGCGCAGCGTAGATACACCTGGTCATGAGCAGACAGGTCTATCCGCTCAAGGATAGATTACCTGTTTGTATCCCGAACGCTCTCGGTCAGATCCACCGACGTCAAGTCGGTGTTCTTCTCTGACCGCTGCCTCCTGCTGGCCGACTGTCACCTACAGGACAAGCAGCGGGCGGGTAAGGGAATGTGGAAGCTGAACACAAAGCATTACTGTCAAAAGCAGGAAGAGGAAACCTCTCAAGGGCCCCAAAGCCACCCAGGGAAGGGGGAAACATTGAGGAGCTCAAGAGGGACTATGCAGGTTGGAGAACCATGAAGCCCCTCTTTGAGTCCTCAGCGGACTGGTGGGAAACAGTAAAAGGGAACATCAAGAGGGTCTTCATCCTCAGAGGTGTTCAGGAGGCAAGAGAGAGGCAAGGAAAACTGTCCCAACTCCAGGAAAGTAAGCAGAACCTGCTCCTGCTGTAGACGATGGGGGTTGATGTCTCAGAGGACCTCAAGAAGGTGAAGGGCCAGCAAGCCTTGCTCTTTGCCTCGGAGGCCTCCAAGATAATCTTCCGGTCCAGGATCTGCTCGGTGGAGCAGGACAAGACGTGCTCACATTTCTTCTTCCAGAAGGTGCACAAAGAGAGCTCTGTGCTCAGCAGCCTGAAGGAAGAAGATGGCTCGATAACGTCATCTCAGGCTGACGTCATGAGGATCAGTAAATCCTTCTATGCCAGTCTGTATGACGCGAAGCCGACCGACAGCGCGGCCTCCCAGTCGTTCCTGTCCTCTATCGCGGCGGTCTTAGACGACAGAACACACGAGAGGCTGGACCAGCCGCTATCTCTGGACGAGCTGACCAAGGCCCTCGTGTCCTTCGAAAAGAATAAAACTCCCGGAAGCGACAGCTTACCGGTCGAGCTCTATTCCGCTCTGTGGGCCTTGATTGACCAGGACCTGCTGGAGGTGTATGTCAATATGCTTCCGGCAGGTACCATGAGTGAATCCATGAGGAAAGGCATCATCATCCTCGTCTACAAGTGGGAGGGGGAGAGGGAGGAACTCAAAAATTGGAGACCAATCTCACTGTTGAATGCGGATTACAAAATTCTGTCAAAGGTAATCGCCAACCAGGTCAGGTCTGCTCTGGGGTCAGTGATTCACCCTGACCAAACCTGTGCTGTGCTGGGCAGGATAGAGGGTTGGACACCTGCCTGATCAGCCTGGACCAGGAGAAAGCCTTTGACAGGATATCACACAGGTATGTGAGAGATGTTCTCTCCAAAATGGGCTTTGGGGAGGGAATCTGCAATTGGATCAGACTGCTCTACACCAACCTTGTCAGTGCAGTCTGAATCAATGGGTGGGAATCAGATAGCTTCTCAGTCAGATCTGGAGTCAGGCAGGTCTGCCCTCTCTCTCCTGCCTTGTTTGTGTGCTGCATAGAGCCATTTGCCGAGTCCATCAGGAAGGATGCGAGCCTGAGAGGGGTGACTGTTCCTGGCAGCGGGGGCCTGCAGGTTAAGGCCTCCCTGTACATGGATGATGTCGCCGTTTTCTGCTCGGATCCACCGTCGGTGCACAGACTCGTGCAAATGTGACCAGTTCGAACGGGCCTCAGGGGCCAAGGTAAACCGAGGCAAGAGCGAGGCCATGCTCTTCGGGAACTGGGCCGACCAATCCTCGATCCCCTTCACCGTCAGGACCGACCACCTGAAGGTGCTGGGTATTTGGTTCGGGGGGGGCTGGGGCGAGCGCCAAGTCTTGGGAGGAGCGTATCAGCAAAGTGAGGCAGAAACTGGGCAGATGGAAGCAAAGATCATTCTCCATCGCGGGAAAAAACCTGGTCATCAGGTGTGAGGCACTGTCATTGCTATTATACGTGGCACAGGTCTGGCCTACTCCCAGAACCTGTGCCGCTGCAGTCACCCGGGCCATCTTCCAGTTTATACGGAGGTCAAAGATGGACTGGGTCCAAAGGGACTTGCTGTACAAAGATCTGGGAAACGGGGAAAAAAATACACCCAATGCCACCCTCACCTTGATGGCCACCTTTGTGTGTGGCTGCATCAAGCTGTGCGTGGATCCCCCGTACGCAAACACCAAGTGTCACTACGTACTGAGGTTCTACCTGTCCCCGGTGTTGCAAAGGATGGGCCTGGCCTCGCTGCCGCGGAACGCTCCGAGTAGTTGGACCGTTCGTATCACCTGTCCTTCGTGGAGGAGTTTATGAAGAAAAACGCCTTTGACCACAAGTCCATCAGGAAATGGTCAGCACGTAGTGTCCTTGAGACCCTTCAGGAAAAGGAGAGGGCAGATCCTATCGAGCAGTCCCCTGAGCAGACTGTCAAAACCATTTAGCAGAATGCCTCATCGCCAGAACTTTCCAACAAGCACCAAGACATGGCTTGGCTGGTGGTGAGAAGGGCTCTGCCTGTGAGATCCTTTATGCACGCCCGGACTCTCAGCCTCACCGCACGCTGCCCTCGAAGCGGCTGCCGGGGGGTAACGAGACTGTCACACACCTCCTTCTGAAATGTGCCTACGCAGAAGGAGTCTGGAAAGGAATGCAGTGGTGTTTGTCGAGGTTCGTCCCGAGCAGCGCCATGATGCGTGACTCCATGCTCTAAGGCTTGTTTCCTGGGACGCACACTGAGACAAACATCAACTGTGCCTGGAGGATCATCAACTCGGTGAAGGACGCTCTCTGGGCGGTCCGAAACCTGTTGATCTTCCAACTGAAGGAGTTGACCCCGACTGAGTGTTGCAGACTGGAACATTCCTAGGTCCAGGACTACGTGTTGAGGGATGCGCTGAAGCTTGGGGCAGCTGCCGCCAAGGCACGGTGGGGAAAGACCTCCGTGTAACATCTGCCTGCCTAAAGAAGAACAGGGGGCCCATGCAGTCATTTGGGCTCTGCTGACACCTCAGCTAAATATATGGGCATATGATTGAAAAATGTACAGACCTGTATATAACAATGATAAATTCCGATCTGTGTATGTAAATGTTTACATATGTATGGCATGACCAACTGTACAGACCATCAAATTATTTTATGAATAAAAGTATATTTTTGAAATAAAAAAATCAGTTTCTATAATTATTGTAACTAATATTCAGATTATAGCTCTAAATGCAAGCTTTGTTTTCATCTTTCAAGAGATGAAAGGGGTCACTGTCAAAGCCAGTATTTGCTGTGCATCCCTGATTGCTCTTGAACAAAGGTTGCCACCTTGTTGTGCAACAATATGGAGTCACATGTAAACCAGATCAGAGAAGGTCAGCAGATTTCCTTCCTTGAGTTTTTCCCATCAACAATAATTTCACCATCTCCCATTGCTAAGACTAACTTTCACTCGTATATTATCAGATGAATTTAAATTCCATCTGTTGCCATGGTGGAATTTGTCCCAGGACATGGGTCTAGGCCATCAGCTTACCAGTCCAGATGCAATATCCATACACCACTGTCACCCCAAAATTCTTGTTTATTATGCTTTATAAATTCTCACAGATGGCTGCTTTGAAAACTTTTTCATGTAATGTTACCCCTCACTGGGGTAGTGCATTAGAAATCAAGCTCCATTATTCCAGGAACTGTCAAAGAAATTAAAAGAAAAAAAATTTTGTCAAGGTTCTGGATTTATCAATCTGATAGATACAGGTTAACGGAAAACATGGACCAGGATTTCTGACTTATTTATGACAAATACTGTGCCTGTAAATAGACTCTAACCATTGATAAACAACTATGAACTGTCAACTCATAGTTTTACTTGTTAAAACTCTAAACCCTTTTTAAAAAAACTACAAAAATACAAATTAATATGAAACATCGATGTTATGGATGGAGAGGAAGAAAATACTGGGGATATAGTTCAAGGACACCGGTCCTCAGGATTTGATGGAATGTTCCTGTTACTTTCTTAGAATTTTTAGTCCTCCAAGCTTTTCCTTCAGGTGTTTTCACTTCTTTGCAGGAGGCAAGGAGTGACTGGTTCACAAATTGTAAACACTTTGACTTATTGATTAAAATCAATAGCTTACAGCAACTAGTTGGAAAAAGCACTGGCCTCTTTAGCTTCAGGTATTTTACTGGAATGACAAACACATCCATTCACCATCTCCCACTCCAAAGATCAGAGTTTATCCCTGTATCTTTCATACCACCCAGATTTTCAGCTACCCAAGAACCAGTCAAAGTTTTTATCAGGCTGATGATCTTTGGCAACCACCGTTCCTCACAATTCTACAGACCAATTCTATTCCTGTTACTGGTGGAATCTTACCAGTGCCCCAGTGCTGTGCCGTTTTTACACTTTTTCCTGCTTGCAAACCAACAGTGTAAACAATTCTTACAGAAACTTGCTTTTTAAAAGTACATTTCCTTTCTTAGTCCTTTATTGCAAAACATTCCTTTTCCCAATTCAGTCCACAATCAAACCCTTCTCCAGCATTCTCTGTGTTTAAAATAATGTCTTTACAATATAGAATTTAGTCTTTTTTTTGTGAGCTCATTAAGGTGAGCATGTCTCACACATTGAAGATTTTACTTGGTTTGGTACAGTTTTCTGTCTCAGTCAGCAGATGAGATGAGTGAAGTTACATGCATAGTGAAGCATGTTATATTTGAAAGCATGCTTAGTCAGTATACAGCATCTTGCAATGGTTCTGTTTCAGCACAACTTCCATCTCATTTAAGAACCTTGTTTCTCTTGCACAAATTGTATATTACATTAATTAAAATCTCAGTCTTGCATTCAACATAGTATACCGTAATTTACTATAACTGATAAATCACAGTTACTGTGGCACTTTAGGTTCACTATTTAGATTAATAGAAGTTAAAGTTTTTTGAACTTTTGCTAGTTGACATTTAAATTAAACCTTTTTTCAATATAGCGCCCATTATCAAATTTTCTCATTTAACTTAAATGTATCAGTTCCAGTAGCAAAAAAACTCAAACTACATTTAGATTAATGTCATCTAAATATGTGTATTAGTCCTATTTTTAGATAAACTTTATGCACATCAAGGACTCTTTGAGTGAAGTTAAACACAAGGCATATGCTCAGTAAAATTCCTTTTGCAGTATCTTGCCAGGGGAAAATGAGGGCTGCAGATGCTGCAAATCAGAGTCGAAGAGTATGGTGCTGGAAAATCACAGCCAGTCAGGCAGGATCCGAGGAGCAGGAGAGTCAACGTTTTGAGCATAAGCTCTTCATCAGGAATGAGGGGATGGCCCAAGGGGGCAGAAAGATAAATGGGTGGGGGGGTGGGGGGGGAAGGTAGCTGGGAATGTAATACGTAGATGAAGGTGGGGTTGAAGGTGATAGGAAAGGGTGGACAGGTAGGACAGTTCAAGAGGGCAGTGCTGAGTTGGAAGGTTGGTTCTGGGATAAGGTGGGGAGAGGAGAAATGAGGAAACTGGTGAAATCCACATTGATCCTGTGTGGTTGGAGGGTCCTGAGGCAGAAGATGAGGCATTCTTCCTCCAGGCATCAGGTGGCTAGAGTTTGGCAGTGGAGGAGGCCCAGGACTTGCATGTCCTTGGCGGAGTGGGAGTGTGAGTTAAAGTATTCAGCCACAGGATGGTGGGATTGTTTAGTGCATGTCCCAGAGATGTTCTCTGAAACATTCACAACTTGGCGTCCTGTCTCCCCAATGTAGAGGAGACCACATAGAGAACAATGGACACAGTAGATGATGTGTGTGGAAGTACAGGTAAATCTCTGTTGGATGCGGAAGGATCCTTCAGGGCCTTGGATGGAGATGAGGGGGGGAAGGTGTGGGCACAGATTTTGCACTTCTTGTGGTGGCAGGGGAAGGTTTTGGAAGTGGAGGATGGATTCGTGGTGGGAGCGAGGACCTAACAAGGGAGTGAGTCGCGCAGGGAATGGTCTCAATATCTTGCCATGGTCAACCGTGACCTCAGAAGCCAACTAGCAACTGCACCATGTGATTTTTTTTTCCCCTCTGTACCCTATAACTGCTTTCCTTGAGTGGGACAGCCATTTCTGTGTTATTTTATGGCAACTATGTGTGTAAGCTCGTGACTACTAGGATTTGAGGATTTCCAATCTAAGGGCGATGTTGGATAAAGAAAATAAATTCTTGACCCGCCAATCTGAGCTAATTTCAAATCTTACATAGAAAATTAAAGTGTCTGTTCATTCAATTTCCTGTATTAATTTATTCATGCAACTAATTAAACCGCCATCGCTTCACTTTTCATTTTATTCCAAGATACTTTGTTTTTAATCAGGCTTTTCATAGTTATGCAAACTCAGGTAATTTTTAACAATGTATTGAATTTAAAGGTTTGAATTTAAACTCTAATTGCCTGCAATCAATCCAGGAGAATAAAAATAGCATTGGGCACCCTGCTATTATTACATCCTATACATTTAGCAAGTGTTTTGTCATTGTCAAATTTTCTATGAAATTCATATCTTCAATACTGTGTGAAATATGGTTTTGTTTTAAAATTTTTATTTAGTCATTTCATCAACTCCCACCTTGCATTATCCAAAGAAGACACTATGTACTCTGATTTTGGCAAGTAAACGTGAAGCTAATATATTTTCTTTTTAAGTTAAGATCATATGTTATCTTATACACTTTTCCAGATAAAAGCCAAGAGAATGTTAACTTTGCAATCTCTATTCCTTGCTGCACTTAACATTGAGTTAATGTAGAGAACCACATCTACTACAGTACTATCACATGGAAAGTGTTTTTAAACAGGAAGGCTGAAGGCTTTCTTGGATGGCCTGGCTATAATTAGCTAATGTTGCTGTTATCTCCCACTCATAGATAATTTCATAGTGCTGGTAGTCTTTCCCTGAGAGCATGCAATTCTAAATCTAAGTACTGATGCAATATTTGTCACAGATATTTTTACTAAGGATTCTAGTGAATACCAACGTTAGCTTTGACATTAGTTTTTTGACACTGTGCAGAGAAGCAAGGGAAAAAAATTGATTCTTTTCAATTTTGTTTAATGATTGCATCCTCCCAATGAAATATGTGTTTATGGTTTGTGTTTGGCAACATAGCCAAACAATCTGTCTTCATGATTTACATCTCCAAGCAAGTCTTCAACTTATAAAGTCATACAGCATGGAAACAGACCCTCCAATCCAATCAGCCGATGCTGACAATAATCCCAAGCTAAACTAGTCCCACCTGCCTGCGCTTGGCCCATATCCCTCCAAATCTTTTCTTATTCATGTACTTATCTAACTGCCTTTTAACTGTTATAACTGTACCTGCATCCACCACTGTCTCTGGAAGCTTACTCTACACACAAACCATTCTCTGTGTTTTAAAAAAAATCCCCCAATCTTTTATCTCTCACCTTAAGATATACTCCTGATTCTTTAATTTTCCCATCCTAGGGAAAAGACATCTGCCATCCATCTTACCCATACCTCTCATGATTTTAAAAACTTCTATAAGGTCACCACTGAACCTGCTATACTCAGTGAAAAATGTCTCAGCCTATCCAGTCTCTCTTTAAAACGCCTTATAAATAGCTAAGACTTTAACAGATATCTTTGCAGCATCCTTGCACACGGGTGAGGTCCCAGAGGACTGGAGAATTGCTAAAGTTGTCCCCATGTTTAAGAAGGATAGCAGGGGTAATCTAGGTAATTATAGACTGATGGAGTCTATAATTATAGGAAGCTGCTGGAGAAGATCATGAGGGATAGGATCTCCTTACATTTGGAAGAAAATGAGCTTATCAGTGATAGGCAACATGGTTTTGTGCAGGGGAGGTAATGCCTTTGCCACTTCCTCAAAGAATTTTATTAAGTTACTGTGTTGATTGATGAGGGAAGGGCTATAGATGTCATATACATGGATTTCAGTAAGGCATTTGATAAAGTTCCCGATGGTAGGCTGATGGAGAAAATGAAGTCGCACAGGATCCAGGGTGTACAAGCTAGTTGGAAAGAGAACTGGCTGGGCAGCAGGAGATAGAGAGTAGTACTGGAAGGGAGTTTCTCAAAATGGAGAACTGTGACCAATGGTGTTCCACAGGGGTCCATGTTGGGACCATTGTTGTTTGTGATGTACATAAATGTTCTGGAGGAACGTATAGGTGGTCTGATTAGCATGTTTTAGATGACACTAAGATTGGTGGAGTAGCAGGTAGTGAAGGGGACTGTCAGAGAATGCAGCAGAATATAGATAGATTGGAGACTCTGACAGAAAAATGGCAGATGGAGTTCAATCTGGGGAAATGCACAGTGATACATTTTGGAAGATCCAATTCAAGAGCGAACTATGTGGTTAATGGAAATGCCCTGCGTAAAGGTCTGGGTGCATAGGTCCATTGTATCCTGAAGGTGGCACCGCAAGTCGATAGAGTGGTCAAGAAGGCATATGGCATGCTTTCCTTCATCGGATGGGGTATTGAGTACAAGAGTTGGCAGGTCATGTTACAGTTGTAAAGGACTTTGGTTCAGCCACATTTGGAATACCTCATACAGTTCTGGTCTCCACATTACCAAAAGGATGTGAATGCTTTGGAGAGGGTGCAGAGTAGGTTCACCAGGATGTTGCCTGGTATGGAGGATGCTAACTACAAAGAGAGGTTGAGTAGATTAGGATCATTTTCATTAGAAAGACTGAAGTTGAGAGGGGACCTGATTGAGGTCTATAAATCAAGAGAGATACAGACAGGGTAGATAGCAAGAAGATTTTACCTGGTTGGGGGTAGGGGTGGACCTCAATTACTGTGCTCATGAGTTCAAGGTGAGGGGGGTAAAGTTTAAGGGAGATATGCATGGAATGTTCTTTACACAGAGGGTGGTGTTGACTGGAACATGTTGCCAGCGGAGATGTTAGAGGCAGGTACAATAGCATCATTTAAGATGTATCTAAACAGATACATGAATGTGCAGAGAGCAGAGGGATACAGATCCTTAGAAAATAGGCAACAGGTTTAGATAAAGGATCTGGATCGGCGCAGGCTTGGAGGGCCGAAGGGCCTGTTCCTGCACTGTAATTTTCTTTGTTCAAACACTATATTCCTGGCAATATCCTGGTAAATCTCTTCTGAACTCTCTGTGGCTTAATAATATCCTTCCAGAACAGGGCAACTGGACACAGTAGTGCAGAAGAGGCTTCACCAATGTCCTGTACAACCTCAACATAATGTTGCAACTCCTATACCCAAAGGACTGAGCAATGAATGCAAGCTTATTAAAAGCCATCTTAACCACCCTATCTATATGTGATGCAAATTTCAAAGAATAATGTACCTGAACCCCAAGGTGTCTCTGTTCTACAACACCACCCAAGGACCTACTTTTAATTGTAAAAGTCCTACCCTTGTTTATTTTGCCAAAATATAATATCTCACATTTATGCAAATTAAACCCCATCTGCCACTCTTCAGCCTATTGGCCTAATTGATCAAGATCTCTTTATAATCTCAGATAACCTTCTTCCCTGTCAACTATACCATAAATCTTAATGATCTGTTAACCCTTACTAACTATGCCTTCTGTATTCTCATCTAAATAACTCATACATATGACAAGCAAAGGTAGACCCAACACATGATCCCTATGGAACACTGCTGATCACAGACCTCCAGTCCAAAAACCAGCCCTCCACCAGTACTCTTTCCTGTCATTAAACCAATTTTGTGTGAAACTGACAAGATCACCCTGAATCCCATGGGATCTAACTTTACTGGTTAGTCTACCATGCAGACCCTTCCAAAAGGCTTACCTGAAGTCCAAGTAAATAATGTCTACTGCTGTGTCCTCATCAGTCTTCTTTGTTACTTCCTCAGAAAATACAATCAAGCTTGTGAGACACGATTTCTCTTGCACAAAACTAT
Organism: Hemiscyllium ocellatum; assembly: GCF_020745735.1. Taxonomy (NCBI): domain Eukaryota; kingdom Metazoa; phylum Chordata; class Chondrichthyes; order Orectolobiformes; family Hemiscylliidae; genus Hemiscyllium; species Hemiscyllium ocellatum. The sequence continues at coordinate 26,046,057 of NC_083430.1, forward strand.
GCTACCTATCCCTAATCATTGCTTGCCTCTCCAAATGCAATTAAGTCTTATCTTTCAGAATCACTTCCAACATCTTAACCACCACTGAAGTCTATAGTTCCTAGGCTTCTCCTTAAATCCCTCCTTAAAGGTAGTCCCTATTAGCCACTCTCCGGCACCCAACCTGTGGTTATAGATAATGCAAATATTTCTGCAAGAGGCCATGCAATATCTTCCCTGACTTATGGACAGTGGCGTGTACCAATCTATTATTCAACACTCCTCCACAGGAGCAATCAACATCAAAGTGGACAAGACTCTTTGTCAAAGACCAATAAGGTCCTGGATTAAGCAGTTAATCAAATAACCTCAGTAAAAATTGTTACATTGCACTTTCAGAGCATCAAGATGTCAAGCACACACAAGCTGTCTCAAAAATGGGTCTTTCGCCTCACTAAAGCAAATATCTTTTTGGATTAGTGGTGCTGGAAGAGCACAGCAGTTCAGGCAGCATCCAAGGAGCAGCGAAATCGCTGTGCTCTTCCAGCACCACTAATCCAGAACCTGGTTTCCAGCATCTGCAGTCATTGTCTTTACCTCCTAAAGCAAATATCTGTCATATGCTAATAAGGAAACAGTGAAGTTTGGAGTAATGGCTACTGGAAAGTGGTAATGTGTGACTAGATGTTAGCAGCAATGTTGAAATGTACATAGAAGTCAAAAAGTAAACCCAAGAGCCTAGAAAGGAGATGAGGTAGTGGTTATTTTCCAGCCTGTAAAGAAACTGCAACAGGTAAATGAAACAAGTTAATAATACTTTGAGGTCTTGATAAATGGATGGCTGATGAAGCTGCAAACATCTGATTTCCATTTGAAGTTGCAACTGGGGTGAGACACTGAACTGAATACAAAAGTGGATAACATTCTGGCCTGGCACTCTTTCCAACCACAAATATGAAATCCTGAACCAGTGCTACTTCTGTTTCTAGCCACACAATGTTTCCCTGACAAAAGAGTTAGATGCTTGTTAAAAATAATTGCAACTTTCTCAAGGAACATGAATAACGCCTCCTCCATTGGTTAAACCCCATTTCTACAAAAAACTCATGAAATTAACAGCAGAACCAGCTTGTTTAATGATCCGAACAAAGTGGGGCAGTTCTTCACTGAGCATTTCTAACCGCACAGCATCAGGGAGTCTTTCTGTTTCCTTGAAAGGTAGGGTTCCAATCCTCACATTACAAAATTGCTAGAAGGAGCTATACAAGATTTGAGTTGTAAATATTAAATATTTCATAATTGTATCTCTTCATGAAGGACAATTGTTTATGGTTTATGCAGTGTTCAGTTTTTTTTAATTGTACTGCCAATGTCATTCCTTTCTTCAAAAAAATGTCCTCAGGATGTGGGCAATGTTGGCCAGGCTGCATTTGTTGCCTGTTCCCTGGTTTCCTTGACAACAGTGTGGCTTCCAGGCCACTTCAGAGAGCATTGTGAACCAACCACTTTACTGTGGAATTGGAGGCACACATAGGCCAGACTTTGTAGGGTTGGAAGTTCATTTCTTTGGGGGGCATCAGTGAACTATATGGGGTCTTTAAACAATTGGCTTTTAATGCATATGCAAACACAGCTACCAATTCATGCATCGCAGATCCCATAAAACATAGAGACAACGCTTAGATATTTAGTTCACAAGAAGATCAAAGAACTGTGTTTCCCCAGGCCCAAGACAAATTTCCTGTTCCTCTTCATGAGATTTTTCACATCTAAATGGAATAAAGAAATGTCATTTTAGCATCTCATCCTAAAGACAGCACCTCCAACAGTGCAGCACTCCCTCAGATCTCGGCTGAAGTGGGTGCCTAAGTTGTGTTCAAACACTGCAGTAAACTGCCGCCTTGCTTTGATACTGCATGGTCATTCTATTCAGAACTGTTAGCTACAAGAAAATAGATATTAAAATTTGAAAGGATGAGTAGACCTTTATACAATATTCTAATTTTCAATGACAGTCTTTTAATTTCTCCCCATTGCCCTCTTGATTCCATCTCATCTACATAATCATAGACAGAAAATTGCCATCAAGGGTTTCTCCTCCCATTCCCACTCTGTTATCTGGTGTCTCCCATGAATCTGTCCATCCTGTTTCTCATCTAGAGGCGATATCCAAAACACATCAGTTTCCAATAGTATGCTGCTGGTACCCATCTCTAAATTGTCAGACTACTTGTCTCTCACCCGGCAGAAATTTCTTTCATTTAAATACTGGAAAGACTGATATATTGTTTTCAGCTCCCAGCATAAACTCTGTTCCCTGTTCTCCAAGTACATCCCTCTCCCTCGCATTGTTATATTTAATCCCAAGTGCGCTTGCAATGCATCCATACCTTCACTGAGATCCTGCCTCAGTCCTTCACCTGCTGAAACCCTCATCCATACTTTTTTTATCCCAAAGTTAACAATTCTAACTCACTGCTTGCTGGCCAATTTCTCCTTCCCAAATATGAGGTCTTTCACGATTCTGATCTAACGTGCAGCTAATCCTGTTCATCCACTGCCTTGTGCTTATTGACCTGTGCTAGGTTCTGGTTATGCAATGCCTTTTAACATTATGATTCTAACTTGTAAATTCTTTGTGGTCTCATCCCTCCCCACCTCTGTCTTCATCTATAAGATATCTCTGCTGTTTTTACTTCCGGCCTATTGTGAAGCTCCGATTTTAACTGCTTGCCATTGGTAACTCCTCCTTCACCTGCCTAAATTCTAAGACATGAGAAAATAGAAAATAGGAGCAGGAGTAGACCATTCAGCCCTATAAGTCTACCCCACCATTCTAAAAGAATATGGCTGATCTCCTCCAGTCCTCAACTCCTCTTGCGTGCCAGGTCATTGTAATCCTCAACTCCCCACTATTTCAAAAATATATTTACCTCCTCCACTTTAAATATTTTGTGATCTAGCCTAAACAACTCTGGGGTATAGAATGCCAGCATTCAGTAACCTCTGAGAGAAGAAATTTGTTTCTATCTCAGTTTTAAATGAGTGTGCCCTTATTCTGGGACTAAGCCATGGAAATCCCTCCCTAAAGCTTTCCACAGCAGTACCTTGTGTTTTTCCTTTGAGGTTCTTGTTAAAATTGAACACATCATCCAAAATTTTGTCCATCTACCCTCACATTCTCTCTGATTCAACTACATGTTTATTTTTGTAATGTCCCTGTGAGGTACTTTGGAATATTTTATATTGCTTTAGAAGTGCTAAATAAACATAAGATAAGCATAATTTATCATGTCCCCGTGCTACAGTATGCTCCTTCTCTATTTAGGAAATTGATATGTGAACCTCACTCCCAGAGCTGTGACAAAGTATCAGTATAACTGACATCCAAGGCAAATAGGTATTTATATTGGGGTTCATTACATTCTCAGAATATCCTAAAATTCTTCATGTGTAGTAAAGTATTTTGGAAGGATAGTTCCTCTCGTTGTAGAGAGAATACAGCAGTCAATTTGTGTTAGCAGAATGCCACAAATGCCGAACAAAATGAATGTCCAGTGTGAATGTAGAGTGATAAGCACAGAACAACATCTTTCTGCCCATCAAGCTGATTTCTGCTTTTTGACAGGACTCTAATTAATCCTGCAGCATGCTCTTTTCCTGTAGATGTTAATTTTTTTCAAAAATATATATCCAATCTGAATTGAATGCAGCAAATGTTCATTTTATTCCACCATCATCTAGGCAGGGCATTCTAGATAATAACAAAATCCTGTTTAAATAAAAGGTTTCCTCAAGTAACCTTCTTTGACACTTTTGAATCTGTGTCCTTTGGTCATTGCCACTTAGGCCACTGGAAACAGTTTATCTTTATTTTCTCATTTATAAGTTATTCATGGTTCAAAGCATCTCTAACACTTTTACTCTAAGGAGAGCATCCCTTGGTTTTCTATATTACTGAAGTTCCTAAACCTGCTGTCATTCTAGTGAACCTCCTTCACACCCACTCCAAGACTTTGACATTTTTCCTGAAGTTTTTAAAACATCCATCAGTTGTCCTGATATCTTCAATAATTTGGGAACTTACATCTCCCAGTTTCTCTATTCTTGCAGCCCCTTTATATTAGTTAATTTATACTGCCTTTCATCGTGTAGTAGAAGATCAATTATAGCTTTAAGAATAACTGCTGAACATTGCATGAGGAATGAATTACACTGACACCAGATCACATGAAACTGGAACCTGAGTCCCATGTATTCGAGAAGATAGTCTTCTCTTGCCACCCCTTGTATCCATTAGATTAGATTCAGATTTAGCTTTTATTGTCATGTACTCGAGTACAGGAGTACAGTGAAAAGTCAACAGTCACCATTCTCAGGTGCTGTCTTCATATACAAAAGACAGGAGTAAACACAGAAACTGAAATAAAAGAAACAGCCAAAAGAAAAGGGAGTCCTCATTTTGTTCATTCACCTGATCTCACTATAGCCATAATTCTCCCTATCAAAATATGTGACTTCTCAGTGGTCATGTGTTTGCCCAGTTCATCAGTCTGATTATGTTGACCTGGAGTTTGTCACCACCTTACTCATTGATTACTACATTTCCAAGTTGGTATTCTCTGTAAACTTTGATATTATGCCTTGTTCACCTAAGTCCAGATCATAAATATATATCAAAAAGAGTCTTAAAAGAATCTTAATGCTGACCCCTGATGAACACCACTGTACACTCTCTACTTTGATAAACACTGATTTGTCACTACTCTTGACTTGTTTTCCCTTTAGTTCTGCTAATTTTGCTAGCAAGTCAATGATGTGTCTCTTTTCATATATTTCTTGAAAATTCACATGAACAACAACCATCTCTACAACTTCATCAAAAAACTCAATTAAGTTAGTTATATGCTATTTACTTTGAATAAATCTGTGTTGACTTTCAAATTCTCACCAATGTTTTTCCAAATGCCAATTAATTTTATCCCATGTTATTGTTTTTCAGTTTCTCACTTTATTCAACTACTTGGCATGGAGATGCCAACTTCATTCATCTTTCCTTTGTGTAAACTGGGTGTGTAATGGTTAAAGTTGACCAATTCCCTGCCCCAGCCCATCTTGAGAATAATTTAAATTTTGTGGTGAAAAATTCCACAATTTCTGCCATTACCTCAATAGCCTACAATAAAGTTAAAAATCACTCAACACCAGGTTATAGTCCAACAAGTTTATTTGGAAGCACTAGCTTGCCTTCACAACCACCTCATGGAGGAGCAGCGCTCTGAAAGCTAGAGCTTCCAAATAAACCTGTTGGACTTTAACCTGGTGTTGTGTGATTTTTAACTTTGTCCACCCCAGTCCAACACCAACTCCTCCACATCAAACCTACAATACGCCAGTTCATGTTACTAGCCAGTTATCATAGTTTTTCTTCAAAGTCTACGCCTTGGTTACTTAAAGAACAAAATATTGAATTCAGGTTTTTATCTAGACAGGCAGTTGGTGTAAGTCAATTTCATTCTTTTTATTAAACTGTTCCAATTAATCAAATAATAGGAAAAGTGAATTTCCCACTAGTATTAGGCAAAGTAAAATATTCTAAATGTCACAGTTTGTGAGAAGATTTGTAGCTCGGGTGCTTGTTGTTGTGGTTCTGTTCGCCAAGCTGGGAATTTGTGTTGCAGGTGTTTCGTCCCCTGTCTAGGTGACATCCTCAGTGCTTGGGAGCCTCCTGGGAAACACCTCTGTGATGTTTCCTCTGGCATTTATAGTGGTTTGTCTCCGCCGCTTCCGGTTGTCAGTTCCAGCTGTCCGCTGCAGTGGCCGATATATTGGGTCCAGGTCGATGTGCTTATTGATTGAATTTGTGAATGAGTGCCATGCCTCTAGGAATTCCCTGGCTGTTCTCTGTTTGGCTTGTCCTGTAATAGTAGTGTTGTCCCAGTCGAAATCATGTTGCTTGTCATCTGCGTGTGTGGCTACTAAGGATAGCTGGTCATGTCGTTTCGTGGCTAGTTGGTGTTCATGGATGCAGATCGTTAGCTGTCTTCCTGTTTGTCCTATGTAGTGTTTTGTGCAGTCCTTGCATGGGATTTTGTAGACTGCATTGGTTTTGCTCATGTTGGGTATCGGATCCTTTGTTCTGGTGAGTTGTTGTCTGAGAGTGGCTGTTGGTTTGTGTGCTTTTATGAGTCCTAGTGGTCGTAGTAGTCTGGCTGTCAGTTCAGAAATGCTCCTGATATATGGTAGTGTGGCTAGTCCTTTGGGTTGTGGCATGTCCTCGTTCCGTTGTCTTTCCCTTAGGCATCTGTTGATGAAATTGCGCGGGTATCCGTTTTTGGCGAATACATTGTATAGGTGTTCTTCTTCCTCTTTTTGCAGTTCTGGTGTACTGCAGTGTGTTGTGGCCCTTTTGAACAGTGTCTTGATGCAACTTCTTTTGTGTGTGTTGGGGTGGTTGCTTTCGTAGTTCAGGACTTGGTCTGTGTGTGTGGCTTTCCTGTATACCTTTGTGGTGAATTCTCCATTAGGTGTTCTCTGTAACATCTAGGAATGGGAGTTGGTTGTCCTTTTTTTCCTCTCTAGTGAATCGGATTCTTGTGAGTGTGGCGTTGATGATCCGGTGTGTGTTCTCTATTTCTGTGTTTTTAATGATTACAAAGGTGTCATCCGCATACCTAATCCAGAGTTTGGGTTTGAATTTGGACATCATCAGAAATATACAGATAGACAAGGAAGAAACTATGGTCTCATTCGATGTAACAGCACTGTTCACCTCTATTGACAAATCCCTAGCCAGAGAAACAATAGCCAACCTGCTGGACATACAGAACAGACAACAGGACGGTGAACCTATCAACAAAGACTGCATACTCAAACTACTGGACCTGTGCCTCACAACACACTTCACATTCAACAACAAAATATATGAACAAATCAACGGCACACCCATGGGCTCACCCATCTCTGGACTCATAGCAGAAGCGGTAATGCAAAGATTAGAACAAACAGTCTTACCACAAATTCAACCCAAACTCTGGGTCAGGTATGTGGATGACACCTTTGTAATCATTAAAAACACAGAAATAGAGAACACACACCGGATCATCAACGCCACACTCACAGGAATCCGATTCACTAGAGAGGAAAAAAAGGACAACCAACTCCCATTCCTAGATGTTACAGAGAACACCTAATGGAGAATTCACCACAAAGGTATACAGGAAAGCCACACACACAGACCAAGTCCTGAACTACGAAAGCAACCACCCCAACACACACAAAAGAAGTTGCATTAAGTCACTATTCAAAAGGGCCACAACACACTGCAGAAAGACAACGGAACAAGGACATGCCACAACCCAAAGGACTGGCCACACTACCATACATCAAGAGCATTTCCGAACTGACAGCCAGACTACTGCGACCACTAGGACTCACCAGCACACAAACCAACAGCCACTCTCAGACAACAACTCACCAGAACGAAGGATCTGATACCCAACATGAGCAAAACCAATGTAGTGTACAAAATCCCATGCAAGGACTGCACAAAACACTACATAGGACAAACAGGAAGACAGCTAACGATCCGCATCCATGAACACCAACTAGCCACAAAACGACACGACCAACTATCCTTAGTAGCCACATACACAGATGACAAGCAACATGAGTTCGACTGGGACAACACTACTATTACAGGACAAGCCAAACAGAGAACAGCCAGGGAATTCCTAGAGGCATGGCACTCATCCACAGATTCAATCAATAAGCACATCGACCTGGACCCAATATACCGACCACTGCAACGGATAGCTGGAACTGACAACCGAAAGCGGCAGAGACAAATCACTATAAATGCCAGAGGAAACATCACGGAAGCACTTCACAGGAGGCTCCCAAGCACATGAGGATGTCACCTAGACAGGGGACGAAACGTCTGCAACCAAAATTCCCAGCTCGGCGAACAAAACCACAATAAATGTCACAAATTGATTGGAGTCTAAAACTAGATAATGCAATTTAAAATTAAGAGATGTCTTATCAGACAGATGAAGAGAAGGTATTTCTCTCAGAAGGTAGTTAGTCTGTGGAAATGTATTCCCCACAGAGCCAGTGGAGGCAGGGTCATTGAATATTTTCAAGGCTGTTAGTTAGATTCTCAATTGACAAAGGGGAGTTGAAAGGTAAAGAGGGTAGACAGGAAAGTAGAGTTGAGGCCACGATTAGATTAGCAATGATCGTTTCAATTGTTGGAGCAGGCCTACTCCAAATTCATATCTACATGAAGATTGCTATATGCAAACACTTAAACTTGTCAATATAGAAATAGGGGATAGCAAATTTGTTATAGCTTGAATTTACTTAGTGATAACAGACAAGGTGCATAGTCAGCTGTAAATAACTTTGCAGCACAATTCAAGCCTAAATGTAAAAGGACTAGAACATCTATTTTTTTTAATTTAACCTCTTTTTCCAATCACGATGTTCAAAAATGTTATTACACACTTCTGGAGTGGGTGGGATTTGAATCTGGGCCTCCAGATCCAGGGTTTGGGACACTATTACTGCACCACAACATTGTTAGTTAATCCACTAACTATCCATTTATAGAAGCAAAGAGCTGTAAGAAATGAAATTGACCCTTCAGTCCAACTGGTGCCTGCTGACCAGATAACATAAATAAATCTAATCCCATTTGTCAGCATTTGGTCCATATCCTCTAAACCGTTCCTATTCATATATTTATCCCAATGACTTTTAAATGTTGTAATTGTACCAGCCTTCACCACTTCCTTTGGAGTTCATTCCATACACTCACTACCCTCTGTGAAAAGTTGCCCCTTAGGTCCATTTTAAATCTTTACCCCCTCACCTTAAACCGATGCCCTTTAGTATTGAACTCACCTACCCTGGGAAAATACCTTGGCTATTCACCCTATCCATGCCCCTAATGAACTTATAAACTTCTATAAGAGTACCCCTCAGCCTCCATTGCTCCAGGGAAAATAGCCCCAGCCTATTCAGCTGGTCGGTATAGCTCAAACCTCCAATCCTGGCAACATCCTGGCAACATCCTTGCAAATCTTTTCTGAACCCTTTCAAGTTTCACAACATTCTTCCTATAGCAGGGAGGCCAGAATTGCACGTAGTATTCCAAATGTGGCCTTACCAACCTCCTGTACAGCTGCAACAGAGCTTCCCAACTCCTATACTCAGTGCACCCACCAATAAAGGCAAGCATACTAATCACCACCTTCACTGGCCTGTCTACCTGTGACTCCATTTTCAAGGAACTGTGAACCTACGCTCCAAGGTTTCTTTGTTCAGCAACACTCCCCAGAATCTTAGTATTAAATGTACAAAGTCCTACCTTGATTTGCTTTTCCAAAATGTAGCACCTCTCATTTATGTAAATTAAACTCTGCCTGACATTCCTCAGCCCACTGGCCCATCAGACCAAGATCAAGAATTCCTTCCAAATCAACCTGAATTTGACAGGTACCAGGTATTAACTTATCCATCATGCCAGTGGTGAACAAAGTCTCCATGAAGCATAGAATAGTCTGAAAGATTGCAATATAAAAAGTATTAAAAAGATTGTAGCAACTGACTGATGATGAAATCAAAAGCAATAGTATTTAAAGACAAAAGAGCTGGCAGACAAAAGTACAGAAAGAATAAACACACATAGCAATAAAGCACCCATACATCTTAAAAAGTAGCAAGTTGACAATTTGTTAGGATGGGAATTCAGTGCAGAAGGACATGTTCCTTTTTATTTAAATTTTTTACAAAAAACCAAGGCAGCCTAGAGATGGCATTGCAGAAGCTGTTCTGCATTTGCAGCACGTAAGATTTTGTAGAGAGGCATGTGGTCCTATTCAACTGCATGTTCAGAAAGTGCTCATAACATCAGCTCAGTTGTTGAGGTTGAGACTGAGCTGCTGGCGTTTCAATGGGTCAAGAAAACAAAAAGTCTGAAGCTTAATCCAGGAAGCAGTCACAGCTGTCAGGATAGATTTAATGAGTGATCAAGAATGGAAGGGTATGACTATCTATCACCTTTCCAGCTACCTTACCACACCCCACCCACCCTCCCCCCACTCATTCTTGATGAAGGGGTTATGCCCGAAACATTGATTTCCTGTTCATGGGATGCAGCCTGACCTGCTGTGCTTTTCCAGCGCCACACGTTTTGACTCTGACTTCCTGCATTGTAGTCCTCACTTCCTGTCATGACTACAAGTCAGCCAGGTAAGGAGACTGCAGTGTGAGGTAGAGGAGCTTCAGTCCATCCAATAAGTACAAGGAATTTGCGACTGGTGTGGATAGGAATAAAGGCTGCATTATGATGAATATCAGGATCACAACTCTATGGTACAGAATGACATTTAAGGGAGGAGCATAAAGAAATATGGTTTTAATAGAGAGTATGGAGAATAGTACTGGGATAGATGGTGTTTGCTGCTGGAATTCCTGATGAAGGGCTCTGGCCTGAAACGTCGAATTTCCTGTTCCTAAGATGCTGCCTGACCTGCTGTGCTTTAACCAGCAACACATTTTCAGTGCTGGAATTGGGCAAAGCAAAGGCTGTGTTGAATGCCAGTGCTCAGGTTAAAAAAAGGTTTGGGGGGAATTTGGAGGAGAGAGTGAATCCAGTCGTTGTAGCCTCAGTAGGAATCAATAAATAAAGAGCAAGGTTATGCAGAGGGGGTTTGAGGAGCCATGGTATAAAGTCAAAAGCAGAATCTCAAAAAGCACTTAGTAGAGTGCATATCTCTGTGCAATTGTAATAGCGTTGACATTGCAACAGAAGTTCGAGGTTTTTTCCCTGCTGTGTGAGTAAAAAGCCTAAAAGGAATTTTTTTTTGTGTATAAGATCTTCCATCTCACTAAGGAAGCCTCAAACCATTCCGCATCCAAAACCTGATCTGAAAACTCATTCACATTTTGACATCTGTGACAAATCCCACTACAGCAGCTGAGACTGTCCACAACATTCTAAAACAATACACAATATTCTTTTTTAAAAAAAAAATCAATTCATCCTTATATCCCAATGTTAATGAATCATGCAAAAATTCTTGGATGTGAGTCTGCATCTTTGTGTGGGGGTAGAAAAATCAATTCCTCCTTGGGCCATAACCAATCTGTGCATCAAGTGTCATTGAAATTCAAAACCATTTGTTTTGAGAGAGCTAGACATACCAGGTTGAAAACATTATCTCTTTCCATGTTCAACAGTGGTGGCATTCACCTCTAGACCATCACCTGACCCCTGCATAAACTGGTACGGAAGCAACAAGTTTAAAGGTTTAAATGTACAACTAAGACAATGACATGTGAAGCACGGGTTTCAATTGGCACCTGTACTAGGCAAAGAGGGAGCAGTTCTACTACAACAAACTTCACTTAAGCCAAATTGCTACAAATGTCTTAGTGAATCAAATAACTCAGGTGGGAGATAAGACTTCAAGGGAATACTGATGAATGAAATTTCAGTTTAGAGAAAGTTTTTAAGTCTAAGAACTACCAAGGCTGTAGAGTAGAATGTTAGGGAAAAGGATGCAATGTTTAACAATGGTATTAGAGTATGGCAACAAGAGCCAAATCAGAAAAAAAGTAAGGATTGAAAATTTAAGGTGCTTTTTCTGAATGCATGAGAGATTTGTAACAAGTCCATAAATGACATAAATGAAGCTAAATAGGTTTGATCTCATTCTCATTGTCAAGATGTTGTTGCTAGTGATAAAGGTTCAGAACTGAATATTTCAGGGTATTGAGAAAAAGGTGAAGAACATGGAACGGAGATGGTATATACCAGATGATAAATGATGACATGAAGTTAATAACGAAGAAGGATCTTACCCCAGAAAACCAAGACATAGAATCAGTTGGGTTGAGTTATGAAATACCAATGTTTACAAAATACTAGTATGTGTACTTTAACGATCCCATTAGAGCAATAATTGCATTGGACTGAGTAACATCTCAAAAAATTGGAGGAATTTGTATCAAGAGTAATGCAAAAAATCCTTAAAATTTTTAACCTTTATGTAGACTGGGTAAGCAAGTTGGTGAAACAGCTTACAGGATGAATTAATAGTATGAATTTCAGAAAATATTCTTGAAAATCAATTTATCAACCAAGAAACAGACTATTTGAGGTCTGGTACTGTGTAATGAGACAGGATTGCTTAGTAATCTTAAAAGAAAGTCTTCCCAGGAGAATCCTGGTCATCGTGTGAAAATTATATGTTTCATGGTCGGCTTAAGAATGATGTTTTAAAATCTAAATCAAGACTTTTAGGTATAAGCAAAACCAATTATAGAAATTATAGTGGTAAGTTGGCTGAGGTAGATTCCAAGATTAGATTAAACATATGACAGTAGATAAGGATAGTATACAATTTTTGATAAGTAATGCATAATTATCAATGAAAATACATTCCATTAAGGGACAGAATCTCCACTGGGTAAGTATGAAATTATGGCTATCTATTAGATTAAGAGTAAAAGCATATGATTTTGCCAAAAAGTCTAAAATCAGCAAGAGATGATTAAGCAATCAATTGTGGTAGAAAGTAGTATACAAGAGTAACTGATTGTAAGAGCTTTTACAAATATGTAAAAGGTACAGACCCCTTACAGACAATAAGGGGTCTATGATAAACATTGGTAATCAGAAGGATTTGGAGCTGTTTGTACTTGACCCATAAAATCAACATGCAAATATAGTAAGCTATTAGAAGGTAAATATTATTTAATTACTTTTTATTTCAAGAGGGTTGGAATATAAAAGTCAACAAGACTGGCTATAATTTTATAGAGTTCTAGTAAAACTGCACCTGCAAACTGTGTGCAGTTTTACACTCTTTGCCTTAAAGGCTTGCTTGATCGTTTCCTAGAATGAAAAGTCTGTCCTGTGAAGAGGGATTGAGTAGAATGTATGCACATTCTCCGTGAAATATGAAACGTTTTGAGAAGCTTGACGGATAGAGCTAAGGATTCGTAGTTTCAGATTGTCTATTTAGGACTGAGATGAGGAGAAATATCTTCACACACATTACAAATTTGAGCCTTTGGAATTCTCTGTCTAAAGAACGTTGGATGTTCAGAGACTGATAGACTTTTTAGATCTAATGGAATCAAGGAATATAGGAATAGGGTACAAAGTGAAGTTTATGTAAAGACTTAGCCATCACCTTGTATTTTGGTAGTGCACACTTAATGGGCTTGGAGGGCCTTCTGCTTTTAGTTCTTATTCTAAAACTATGCCAAAAGGAATGGGTAAGTTAAAGAAATTCAAGCAGACAGCAATGAGTAGGAAGATAAAATTCCTTTAGCTAATGGGGAGAGATGTAGTAAGTATTTTTTTGTTGACTGTACTAAAAATGACATGACACATATCCACAATGATTATATTGAACTCTGGATGAATAAAATAAGTTATTGTCATAAAGTATGGATAGTCCTAGATGTAATGACAATAAATTTACTATTCTTTACCAACCATAACTGCTAGACCTGACTGTTTAATCTATATTGAAAATGTCTTGCAACTTTCAATGAAAACATCTCTCTGTTCTCTCTTTTTAAAACCTCTTGAGGCCACACTTTGCATTACTCCACTTCAGCCCCCTTGCTTCAGCCTCAATTTTTGTATACACTCCTTTCAACATATTTGTGAATTAGATGGCACAGTATAAATGCAAGTCTTTGTTCTAATTGTCAGCCTCCATACATTGCTAATTAAACAGCTTATAATTTGATTCCCAGATTCAAATTAACTGAGTACAATTAGCTTCAAGTTAGATCTTAGTCTCCTGTGATATCTCATATCAAATCAAGAGTCCCACTCACATGCATTAATGCTGCTATTTTATTATTGAATGTTGACTGTAAGGGGTAATAACTTGCCTCTCTAAACACATTGGTTTAAATTTAGTGCCTTTGATGTGAATGAGAAGTTTGGTTGCTAGATGAATTTTATAAATGCATTTGTGATTTATGTTAGTAATCTAGAAATTATGCAAGAAAGAAAGATTCCAGAATTTCAAGCAGTTCACCGTTACGGTACTGTGAGCCCTCAGAGGGGGTTAAGCTCAATGTCTCTGAGACATCATGAATCTGTAATTAACTTCAGTCTTCAGTTAACATGTTTCAAAACATGTGTTGGCTTATCTGAATGAAGACCACATGGAACTAAAGTAGTTAAATTAAATCTGTTTAGTAACCTTGATGTCATCAGGAGTCAATATCATGGCTTTTTTAGTGGTTATATGGTACCTTATAATAGGATATCAATTTTTATGAATTTGATATCTGAAGGCACTTCAACTGATGGCAAAGCATCTGTCACTCCTTACCCACATGCAGAGATGAAGAAATCATTTAAAACTGATTATAATACCTGCATCAAAAACTATGAGATTTTCCAAAATGTTATCCAAAAGTGGGAAATGTTATGTTTAATTATATATAATTAAATATAATAAGAAGGAATGAGAATCTTTGGGAACAAAATTATTTGGAACATTGTTTTTCAAAACATGATCTTGTTTCAAAAAATGACTCTGTTTGTTTCCACTTTTGCAACATTTTCTTAATCTTTACCTCATCCTAACCAGCATGAAAACCTTTATTTTGTTACTTTAATTCTCAACTTCTATGACATTCTATGTGCAGAATCCCAAGGTTTAAACTCACCTCATCTAAAGTCCTGCTCATTCACTTTACGCCCTTCACTAAATATTGCTCAAATGTCACCGCTGCCCTCACCTGTCTACAGCTTTCTGCATTGTCCCATTTCAAATTTATCTTTCTGAAATATAGTCTTCCACCTCAATGCATGTTAATTAAATAATGAAAGGGGAAAAAACTAAGTTCTGATGCTGAAAGGCTGTAACAATGTTTGTAAAAGGTGCCGCTCTTATTTTATTCTTTTCTTTATTTTGTAGATAACATTTGTCTTCTTTCGAATTCTTCTGTTAGAAGGTTTTGCTTTTTCCTTGCATTGATTCCCCACAACCCTGTGTATTGAAGGTCTCTCTCTCTCTCTCTGTTCTTCCCCTGGCTTTTACCGAAGATCATTCAAGGTACGTCTGTGCCTTAAAAAGAGAAACAGAGGGGTGACTTTTACCCAAACTTGGCTAAGTGTCCATTTCAGGCAGTTCAATGGGATTTTTTTCTCCGTGAGCTCAAGTGGGTTATGTCACATAAGTCTTAGCAGCTTACCTTGCTATGTATGCACTAAGACACTATGGTGTCACTCTTGTACTATCTTGCACTCACCAGCAGCAGAATAACTTACCACTGCTGGGATCTTCTGGGACTTGTGCTGCCAGCATCATTTTAAATCCTAGATCTGCATTATAACAAATTCTACAAGCCAGGAACTGCCATTCACCATACATTGCTGCACAATTCTAAAGGACATAGTTAACGAAGTTATTTTTGTTGGGACACTGGAGCAGCACTGAAATGTATTGGGAGGATAAGATAAAAGAAAACCTTATAAGGCACATGGCTGGCACAGGTGAAATGTCATTGTAAGTGCACCATCACATTTTCAACTGTCATATCTAGCTGCAGCTATAAAAGTAAACACAGAGGCGATCCATCCTCAGCGCTGCATGATTTTCTAACCCAGTCTGAACAATCAGACTTTGAACGCGCCCATACCAACATGAAACTTTGTCATCATTAAATGAGGACACATCAGATATTGTGAAGACTTCTATCAGTTTGTAATCTGAACTTTAGTAAAATATAAAACTAGTGAGTACATTTGCAGTTGGGATTAAACTTCAGCAACAAAACAATTTACAGTCAAAGTTGGCTTTATGCAGCTCAGTTCCATTGTGCTGTAAGATACTATGGGAGTCCTCCATTTTGCCACATCATGACGGCACTTTTTGCTGGAAACTCCACAAAAGGAGACTTCACCACATCCAATGGAGTTTGCTGCTGGTCCTGGGCTTCTAGACAGATGTGTTCCTCATCTATTCCTCTGGATGCTTCTTAGCACTACAGACAGTGCCTTCATCCTTATGTGGTTAGCAGGGAGGGCAAGGCAGAAAGGACAATGAAAGACTAGACTGAAAGGCAGAACCTGTGATTCATTACTGAAGCAGTACCTGTGTTGTCTTACATCCTCGTCTAAATCACATATAGAATGCTGAGAATCTTACAATGCAGAAAAAGGCCATTCAACCTATCCTGCCTGTATCACCTCCCGAAAATGCAACCAAATGTTCAGCCCTATCTCTATACCTCTCTAAAGTCAACACTTTTAAATATATATCCAGCTCTTTTGAAATCTCGTATGGAATCCACCTCCACTACTCTCCCAGGCAGTACGTTCCAAATCCTAACAATTCTGATTAAAGAAGTTTCTCCTCATCTCACTACTAGCTCTCTAACTGACTACCTTGAAATTGCGACCCCCTAGTTACTGACATGCCAACTAATGGAAATAGAATTTCCTTCTTTGCCCTGTCAAAATTGTTCATAATTTTGAACACCTCAAACAGGTCACCTCTTGAACAAAAATAGAAATTGCTGGAAAATCTCAGCATCTGGTAGCATCTCTGGAGAGAATTTAGACTTAACATTTCAGGTCCACCGACACTTCTTCAGTCCTTCTGATTTCTCTTCACAAATGCTGCCTGACCTGAAATTCTCCAACAATTCAAATTTACAGCATCCACAGTTCATCTGGGTGTTTCTTTCACCTCATAATCTTCTCTGCTCCATGGAGAATAAATCCAATTGCTCAAATCTTACCTTGTATTTAAAATCCCTCATTGCTGGTACCATTCTAGTAAATTTTCTATGTACTCTCTCCAGGGCTTTAACATCCTTCCTTAAGTAAAGTACCCAGAATTAAACACAAATATTCTGAATGTGATCTGACTAATGATTTGTAGAGGTGTAACATCCCTTTTTTGTTTTTATACTCTTTCTCTCTTAACAGCTGTTTCAACTTGCCTGGCCACTTTCAGCGATTTATATATTTGAATCCCAGAGACCCACTGATCCTATACTCCCCTCAAAGTTGTACCACTGAACCTGTATGGTCTCCCCATGTTTCTTCTGCCAAAATGCATTACCTTTCCTTTCTCTGCATTAAAATTCATCTGTCAGGTGTCTGGCCATTTGACCAACTTGTCAATGTCCTCTGAAGTCACTCAACATCATCCTCACAATTCACAGTTCTCCCTAGCTTAGTCGCTTCTGAAAATTTGGAGATTTTTCCCTCAACTCCCATCTTAAAATCATTGACGTAAATCAGAAAAAGCAATGGTCCCAACACTAATCCTTAAGGAACACCACTTTCAACTCATCTCCAGTCTGAGAAATGCCCATCTCTACGTAATGTGGAAGTGCTGATGCTGGACTGAGGTGAACAAAGTTAAAAATCAGACAACACCAGGTTATAGGAGAAAGTGAGGACTGCAGATGCTGGAGATCAGAGCTGAAAATGTGTTGCTGGAAAAGCACAGCAGGTCAGGCAGCATCCAAGGAGCAGGAGAACTGACGTTTCGGGCATGAGCCCATTCCTGAAGAAGGGCTCATGCCCAAAACGCCGATTCTCCTGCTCCTTGGATGCTGCCTGACCTGCTGCGCTTTTCCAGCAACACATTTTCAACACTAGATTATAGTCCAACATGTTTATTTGGACACACTATCTTTCAGAGTGCTTTTCCTTCATCAAGTAGCTAATGGAGCAGGAACACAAGACACAGAATTTATAGCTAAAGATCATAGTGTCATGCAACTGATACGATATATTGAACACACCTAGATTGCTGTTAAGTATTTCATCTTTTAGAAAGCAAGTATCAATTCATTAATAAGTAAATCCCAGAACTTCTTTCAAGTCACACTCCTGAGATTACTTTAGATTTTGTTAGAAAGATGACATCTCAGCTCAGACAATGCATTAAAGGTGTGAGGTTAGAATTTCTCTATATTCTAATCTTGATTCTATTTCCAAAGTAGGACCTTATAAAATGTCACACGTATGCTTTTTGAACAGCATACAATGTATCTGCAAATACAATTCAGCAAACCACCATAAATGCCGAAGGAAACATTACAGAAGTGCTTCACAGGAGACTCCCAAGCACTGAGGATATCACCTAGACAGGGGACGAAACATCTGCAACACAAATTCCCAGTTCGGTGAACAGAACCACAACAACAATTCATCAAGTTCAGTTATCCAGGGTACTGTAGCTCTGGATACCATGTATTTATTTCTCGTGGGTATGTACCTAGCTTGTACCTTATTCATCTCTCTTTTGAAAGTCTCCCATTTTTCATCCATCGTTGTATCCACCAAACTGCATTTCAAGTCAACCTGCTGCCATTCAGATAGTTGGCTGCTAAATCTACCCTTTTCTGATCTGGGATCTTAATCCTTGAATGGATTTATCCTTTTCCAATTAAATTTTGAACTTTATTGTATTATGATCGCTATTTCCCAAATCCCTCCTGAAACAGAGGCTGTTATCCTGTCATCAAGTCACCTTTTATTTACATGTGAAGAGTCCTTGACCCTGATCCCGCTTCCTCCGAACCAGCTCTGTGTGAACAGGATGTCTTGACACTCCGGTTCTTCTCTGTCAGTCAGGGTTCCCTGATTGAACCAGATTAACAAACCTCATATTCTATGAGATCTATCTGGCCAACCTCATTTCAATTGCTATACCTCCCACTCCGATGTTCTCCACTTCGCTTGCCTCATTTCCTAGGACCAGATCCAGCTCAACTCTATCTGGGACTGGAAACATACTGTTCCAGAACTTTGTCCTGTACACATTGCAGCACTTTCTCTCCTTCCATACTCCACACTCTATCTTTTTACCAGTGAAGCAACAATGACAGGTATTTCTGGATATAATGCAGAAGTTGCAGGATTAGTTCATTCCAAAAAGGAAGAAAGATCCTAAGAGGAGGCAAGGGTGGCCGTGGCTGATGAGGGAAGTTAAGAAACATATAAAGTCAAAAGAGAAAAAGTATAACAAAGCAAAGATAAGTGGGAAAACGGAGGACTGGGAAGCTTTTAAAGAACAACAGAGGATAACTAAGAAGGAAATACACAGAGAAACAAATGAGGTACGAAGGTAAACTGGCCAAAAATATAAAGGAGGATATTAAAAGCTTTTTTAGGTAAGTGAAAGGAAAAAAAATGGTTAAGACTAAAATTGGGCCCTTGAGGACAGAAACAGGTGAATATATTACGGGGAACAAAGAAATGGCAGAAGAATTAAATGGGTACTTCAGATCTGTGTTCACTGGGGAAACAACAAGCAATCTCCCAGAAGTAACAGTGACTGAACGACCTGAATTGATGGGAATTTATATTTGCCAGGAAATGGTGTTGGAGAGACTGTTAGGTCTGAAGGCTGATAAGTCCCCAGGACCTGGAGGTCTGCATCCCAGAGTACTGAAGGAGGTGGCTCTGGAAATCGTGGATGCATTGGTGATCATTTTCCAATGTTCAATAGATTCAGGATCAGTTCCTGTGAATTGGAGGGTGGCTAATGTTGTACCACTTTTTAAGAAAGGAGGGAGAGAGAAAGCAGGGAATTATAGACCAGTTAGCCTGACCTCAGTGGAGGGAAAGATGCTGGAGTCAATTATAAAGGATGAAATTACGGCACATCTGGATAGCAGTAACAGGGTAGGTCAGAGTCAGCATGGAGTTATGAAGGGGAAATCATGCTTGACTAATCTTCTGGAATTTTTTGAGGATGTAACTCTGAGATGGACAAGGGAGATCTAGTGAATGTAGTATACCTGGACTTTCAGCAAGCCTTTAATAAAGTCCCACATAGGAGGTTAGTGAGCAAAATTAGGGCACATCGTCTTGGGGGCAAAGTACTAACTTGGATTGAAAATTGATTGGCTGACAGGAAACAATGAGTAGTGATAAACGGCTCCCTTTCGGAATGGCAGGCAGTGACCAGTGGGGTACTGCAGGGATCAGTGCAGGGACCGCAGCTTTTTACAATATACATTAATGATAAAGATGATGGTATTAAAAGTAATATTAGCAAATTTGCTGATGATACAAAGCTGGGGGCAGGGTGAAATGTGAGGAGGATGTTAGGAGGTTACAAGGTGACCTGGGCACGCTAAGTGAATGGACAAATGCATGGCAGATGCAGTTTAATGTGGATAAATGTGTGGTTATCCACTTTGGTGGCAAGAACAGGAAGGCAGATTACTACTTAATGGAGTCAAGTTAGGTAAAGGGAAAGTACAACGAGATCTAGGTGTTCTTGTACTTCAGTCAATGAAAGCAAGCATGCAGGTACAGCAGGCAGTGAAGAAAGCTAATAGCATGTTGGCCTTCATAACAAGAGAAATTGAGTATAGAAGCAAAAAGGTTCTTCTGCAGCTGTACATATTTCTGGTGAGACCGCACCTGGAATATTGTGCGCAGTTTTGGTCTCCAAATTTGAGGAAAGACATTCTGGCTATTGAGGGAGTGCAGCGTAGATTCACGAGGTCAATTCCCGGAATGGCGGAACTATCTTACGTTGAAAGATTGGAGCGACTGGGCTTGTATACATTTGAGTTTAGAAGGCTGAGAGGGGATCTGATTGAGACATATAAGGGTATTAAAGGATTGGACACTCTGGAGGCAAGAAGCATGTCTCCACTGATGGGTGAGTCAGAAACCAGAGAACACAGTTTAAAAATAAGGGGTAGGCCATTTAGAACAGAGTTGAGGAGAAACTTCTTCACCCAGAGAGTGGTGGGTGTATGGAATGCTCTGCCTCAGAAGGCCATGGAGGCCAAGTCTCTGGATACTTTCAAGAAAGAGTTGGATAGAGCTCTTAAGGATCGTGGAATCAAGGGTTATGGGGGTAAGGCAAAACAGGATACTGATTGAGGATGATCGGCCATGATCGTAATGAATGGTGGTGCTGGCTCGAAGGGCAGAATGGTCTACTCCTGCACCTATTGTCTATTGTCTACTCTAGGGTAACAGAAATCACCAACTATCACAACCTTATCTGTCCTGCAGATTTCCATGATCTGCCTACAACTGCTTTCTGCTACTTCTACATTGTTTGAACGTCTGTAATAGATAACCAACAAGGTCACTGCTCCCTTCCTGTTTCAAACCTCCAAACACACAGTTTATAATTTGGGAACTGCATCGCATTCAAGGGCTATCTTTGACCAAGACTGCTACAACTCCTTCATTTTTACCCATCCTGTTTCCACTAAAACCCTTCGACCCCAGGATGTTACGTATATTCGGCCCTGTCTGGCTTGAGCCATATTTCTGTCAAAGCTCCTATGTCATATCCCCCTACAGCAATTTCTCCAATTATCTTCACTATATTCCATGCATTTACATACAAACAATTTAATCCTGCCCTTATCTCTCAACCATCAGAATTTCTTTGTTTACACTCAAGCATCCCCTCAATTCCTTTTCCCATTTTCTCTCTTTTGCCCTCACTAGTACTTCCAGGAACAAGCCCATTATTCAACCACATCTCTCCAATTCTCCCCACCACCACGCTGTGGAAAACTTTCCAGAAGCTGTTCTGTTATGTCCTTATATCCTTGCACCTGTGAGGCAACAGACCAAGTGGGACCCATGATCTAAACTGCACACTAGACTGTCTATGCCTTGAAAGATTGAGTCACCCACTACTACTATTTTTCTAATCTGTCTATGCCTTCATCTCTTTTCCCAGAGTAGCCTCAGGCATCATGGTAGTATGGTTTTCCCTTGAGTCATCCACACGTGACTCAATCATGTTGCTCACGAAATAAAATTTCAGACTTGTTAGACAGCTCCAAGAATGCGTTTCCTGGACCTGCTGTCTCGTTTCCTTTCCCCAAATAGTCACCCATCTGTGCACTCCTCCTTGAATGTGCACAGCAAAGAGAGTCAGTGCTCCAAATCAACCAAATGTTGTTCAAGGGCTGCTATCCTCTGGTACTGCACACAGATATAACTGTCCTAGATGTACTGTGAATCCAAAACTTCTTATATTTCATATGCAATACTCATCAAAAGCTTTCCAAAGTTCTTGCCATATTCACTGGTCTCTGCTGGGGTTCTGCTGTTTCTAAGCCATAAACAAATTTTCTAGCAGGGCTGTTCTTTAACAGTGGCTCCTTCACAATTCTGTTGTGGTGTACGAGCTAACTTCCCCCAGAATCCTCCTCGGTCACGTCTCGCTACCATATGCGCAATCAAAGTGAGACACAGCTGCTACCACACCTGCAATGGGGAAAGTAAGTTTTTTTCCCACTCTCTGAGGATGCTGATTCACCTTCAAGGGGAAATAGCATGAAACTGGCATGCACACTGTACAGGGTAAAGGCATCTGTCTTCACATAATTCTATGTGAGGATCTCATGATTTGACTACCCGCCTCGACTAAATGAACCTAAATGCTTCGATGAGCTTTTGTGGGCAATATCAGAAATGAAGCAGCTTCTCAGTAATGTGATTATTTATCAATTGCACACATATAAAAAGCATTGAGACAGTGCCCTCAAAACATTGTGATATTGAGACCTCTGACAAAAAAGGCAGTGAGAGGCCTCCATGTGGACCTTGCACATCGCCAACTTGATTTGAGAGTATGTTGTACAAGCTGTTTGAGGCACACGTGCACACACATGCGCGGTTTGAGATTTTATATATGGTAGTAATATTGAGAACTTTTCTCCCCATCTTCAATCCCCAAGTGGCCTAAAAAAGGCAGCATTGCTTATAGAATATTAATGAGATCATTTTCTAGTCTAAGATGTGAGGTGAGCAACTCCTGGACATTGAGTCGATGATAGTTTGTGAATTGTGGAACTTAGATGAAACTTTACAGATCATCTCACGTTACTTCTGTTTGACAGCCATTACTCAGATTAATTGGAAATGTTAAATGATATGGTCAAGATTGGTTATGGAGAGGACATTGCCAAGATAGTTGGCCACTACATGAGATTCTCATGCAGGATTATTTGATAACAGATGTCTTTAAGCTGTGCTATGTAAGTGTCTGTCTAATGCAGTTGACCTGTGAAGGGTATGTCACAATTCACTGGAGTGATGTGTTGGAAATTGAGCCCAGCTTCACCCAGAGTCATCACAAGAGTTAAAACCCTTTCAAAAGTACACAAAGTTCCCCAGTTTACCTGACTTTCAGATCCAAATTGATAAAAAGCACAGACCAAGTTTCAGTACTGAACAAAAGTCACTTTATTATATTAGACTCTAGCTACAGGTAGGAGACAGTGAGGTCTGCAGATGGTGGAGATCAGAGTTGAGAGTATGTTGCTGGAAAAGCACAGCAGGTCAGGCAGCATCCTAGGAGCAGGAAAATCGACGTTTCGAGCCAGAACCCTTCATCAGGAATGTTGGATTGTTGAATTCATTGGATTGTTAATTAACAATAGCGAAAGTATAACAATACTGTAGAAAATACCAAAGGATTGAAATTTATTTAGTCCAGGTAGGAGTGTACAGCAGAGCTGGAGGCCTTAGGTCCCATCAACATTTTGCCAGTGAAGCTGATTCAAAGTGTGGAGGTTAGTTGCTAGTTTGACAAGGATGATATTCACTGACTGTGAATTGTTGATAGCAGTTGTCAGGTAAATCTGGATGGTTAGGAGCCATAGGCGTCAAAGCTTTAAGACACTTATGAACTTGACCATGAGTCCCAATGTTATTCATTGGTGATTGTCTGAAATATCTAAATGTTGTCCAAGACCAATATGACCAGTGGCTATTTCGACGCTCATGGGGCAGACGACATAGTGATGCAAAATTGTACCATTAATCATGTCCATCCAACTTCCCTCCAATGACTTGACTAATGAAGAAGAAAAGTAATGAGTGCTCACAACAGAGTCACAATTTTTAACAATACAGATCTTTATTAAACAATTCCTATATACCTCACTACCCTCAATAGAGTATTTCAATAAAAGCCTACCTTTCATTTTCCTTTCTCCAGTTTAATTGGGATGGAAGGAGAAAAGTTGGGAAATGGCTAAATATTATGCTAGTTCCTGACCAAAAGTGAGCTTTTGGGGTGGCTTGGTGGCTACGTGGTTAGCACTGCTGCCTCACAGCACCAGGGTCCCAGGTTTGATTCCAGTCTTGGGCAACTGTCTTTGTGGAGTTTGCACATTCTCCCTGTGTCTGTGTGGGTTTCCTCTGGGTGCTCCAGTTTCCTCCCACAATCCAAAAGATGTGCAGGTCAGGTGAATTGGCCATGCTAAATTGTCCATAGTGTTAGGTGCAGGAGTCAGAATGGGGGTGGGTTACGCTTCAGAGGGTTGGTGTGGACTTGTTGAGCTGAAGGGCCTGTTTCCATACTGTAGGGAATCTTAAAAAAAATCTTTAGTTGTATTATAAAATATGGTGTACAATTTGCACCTTAATGCATTTTATGCTTACTGTGCTTCAGAAATAAATTGTGTTAAAAATATGATTTGTGGTAATTTCAACAAAGACAATATTTCCTACCATTCTGTGCTTTGAAATGAGCCCAACACACCAGTGAAAACATTAAGTGGAACAGAAACACATGATGTAAACAAGCTGCACATTTGGCAGAAACTGTGATAGTAATGAGCTCGGAGTCTGCTGCAATATATTTAGTGATTCCACTTTCTGAGGCTTTGAAGAGTGAATTCTAAATACTGAAGTAGAAATGTAACCATTTAGATATGATATGGACTCTCTTTCTACAGATGCTGCCAGGTCTATTGAGTATCTACAGTATTCTCTCTGTCTTTAGTTCAGATTTCTAGTTTCCCAGGTATTTTGTTTTGTCTGAATATTGAACTCTTTTTATAAAGTTTCTGTTCCTTAATTTTACTAGCATTTTTTGAAAAATAAACTGTGAATTTGGATCTGGTACTAACCTGAGAGAGTAGCTTTCTCCTGACCTTGGTGATCGAAGCTGGATGGCAAGACATTTTAGAGCTGGGGATGGGAAAGCTGAGCATAATAAAAAGGTTCCATTTAAATATTATCAAAGTGCATTTCAAGCAATTTCATCTTTATGATGATCAATAGCACTAACAACTTACATTTATCCAGCTCCCTAACACAAACTGTCCCCAGGTGGTCAGAGGAGCATTACCAGATGATAACACCAAGCCAGACAAGGACATGTCACAGCAGGTGATCAAAGGTTGCTCAAAAAAGGTGGTTTTCCAACAACATTTTAAACAATGAGAGAGGGGTTGAGAGGACGGCATGATCTTGAAGTAAGTAACCTGTAGATTTATTAAAAACACCCACTAACCCTACAATGACTTTAGCAATATGCAATGCAGATAATTTATTTATGATTCATTTGAAGTTTTCAAATTTCTGAAAGCTCCCCATGGAGTCGACAGGGAGAAGCTATTCCCACTTGTAAACAGATCACAAGTGAAAGGATACAGACTTAAAATGATTTGCAAAGGAAAGAAATGTGATATAAGAAGGAACGTTTTCACACAGTGAATGGTTTGGGTCGGAATGCACTGCCCGGAAGTAAGATGGAGACAGGTTCAAGTGAGACATTCACGAGAGCATTAAATGGTCATTTAAATAAAAATAATGTGCAAGACTTTCGGGAAAGGGTACGAGGATGGTACAAAGTCATGATGCTCATCAGAGAGCCAGTGCAGGCATGATGGGCCAAATGGCCGCCTTCTGCAACATAATGATTTGTGATTTCCTCTGCAGGCTACAACCTCTAAGAGATCAGTTACTAATGAGTCGTCTTTTTCGTAGAAACTCCTGCGTCAACACATTATTTCACATAGTTCTATGATTGTTTTCTTTATTTTGATCCTGAAGTGGATGGAGTTGACTCGAGATGGATGATTGAAGATCTGTCACAGAGCTGGCAGCTGAGACAATCAACAACGACCCAGTGGATTTCTGATGTCTGCCTCACCCATCCTGTCTGATCAACAATCTCAGCCCCAATCTCAACAGTGTCTGGGAGTTTATGTTGTCACTGATATGAGGGGTTTTCTCTTTGAGGTTGTTAATCATGATATGGAAATGGTTCAGACAATTATTTCCAACCTGTGGCATACGTATTTGGTCCCACCGATCTTACACCTAAATAATATGTGAATTAACCTTCTTACCTTTTAATTCTTCCTATTTCTCAAACATTTGCACACTATTAACCATTTGTCTTCTCGAATGTCAGCAATGCACTTATACAGAAAAATATCCTGTAAGATAGAAGCAGACGAGTAAAGAATTTCCAGCTTATTTACTGGTACAACTAGATATTTAGGTCTAAAGAATCTGTTTCTGGAGCAACTGTAACTGATGTTTACAGTTCTCTCAGTACCTTGTAATTTTGAACAGTTGATTAATGTTTTCATCTGCAGGTTCTCTTGAGCTGAAGCTGCTGTGAAACAGATGAAGTTTAGTTTGAATTTTATACAATTCATAAAGCAAAATAAACAGTCAAATTACAAACAAGCCCAAAATTCAAACAACTTGAAAACATTCGGAAATTAACTACCTTAAAATGAAAAATGAGCATGAACAAAATAAAACAAATGAAAGGGTTAAGCTTATTTTAAATGACAGGCTTCATGGACGCATGAATTTAGGCACTGTATAACCTCAAGATTCTGTGAATGTGCTGTGATTAGTCTATATATAGATGGTATGGCTCAAGTCTGGAGTATGCGGATGCTGTGGTGTTTGAATGGCCTGAGGTTGTACCTATCATCCAACAACAGCCAAACCAGTCAGATAGTAGCAAACCCTGGGGAATCAGCTTGAGTCATTTCAGCAGCTTGAGACTCGATAAATACAGACTCTGGAGGCTCAGGAGCTGAAAGTGTAAGTCTGCAACCGAATTCAACTGTCATATTTTCTGAAGGGATTTAAAGTTCAAGGAACACTTTTAGCCATGATTGACAAAAAGCTGTAATGAATTTGCAGCACTTTTAAAAAAGTTTCTTGCAATTCTTTCTCCCCTATCGATGTCTGTATTTTAATTGCGGCAGATACAATTCATTTAAGGAATACTAATATCTCATCATACGCTCGTGAAGCATTTTGGAGGAATTTTTGGTACTGTTCAAAGAACCGACGTTTTCCATCAATAACAAAAAAAATCAATTGAAAGAAACAGAAGTATTGGTTATGGCTGGAATGCGGAGGGGTGACAAGACAGTTTTTCTTCTGATCTGCTTTTTGGGACTGTTTCTGGACTTGGTCAATGGCAGCTTGATGAAGCAGCGGTCTCATTCGAGCTTTATCCATCGGAGACTAAACAGCAGGGAGAGGCGAGAAATGCAAAAAGAGATCTTGTCTATTTTGGGTTTACCTCGGCGTCCCAAACCTTTGCTCTCTGTCAAACGCTCATCGTCCGCTCCAGTTTTCATGCTGGATCTTTATCGCACCATGGCCAATGAAGAGTCAGACAAGTGGCAAGGAGCTTCATTGCCTTTTCATGTGTTCCAGAGCACTCGGAGACCTCTTGAGGAGACCGTCCTCAGTCAAGCAGATACCATTATGAGCTTTGTCAATGTAGGTAAGTTTGAAAGGAAAAAGCCTTGCGTATTACACGTGTACAGTTCACATCTTTAATGAGTCGAATGCTGGCATGGTCTCCTGCCAACAGTTGTTATAAGCTGAAGACTTTGACTTCTCATTGGTATGCAATTCATAGCATGAAGTCAATTTGGTGTTTTACATTTTAGAAAACGTAATGCCAGTTGGTAGAAGTAATCTCATCATGCTTCAGTTTAACAGTGGCTTCAGTTTAACTGCAAACCTAACAATAGTGTAGTGTGGCACAGATCTATTGTCCTCATGAGGATTTTCTGAATTCATTCAATGCGGAGTAAAAAAAAGTCTGCTGTGTAATGTTGTATCGGCACTGGTGTACTGCTGTCACCCAACTCAATGCTTCCATCTGTACAATGTCATCAAGCACACATGTATCTGCTAACTTCAGATGGATTCTCACATTTGGCTTTGGATATGGTAAAAAAAGATCAATAGTGGTCCTAAAGAGTATTGCGTTAGTTTCCTTTTAACAATGTGTACATTTTAAGTTGTTAACTGTAACTGGGTAGCTGGCTTTTTATGTTCTTTTTGAAAAAGACATCATTTTATTAGAATTTGTCATTCCTATTTTATTAGATTAGAAAATGTTTATTACTGCAGTTTCTAATTTGGAAGTTGCACATATTCCTTCATGGAATAAACATCCAGGTGACCTTAAGTGTGCCGTAAGGGAATCACACAGTTATATACCAAGGGTAGGTTCTTTCCCACAATTCCTAATACAGTGACAATATAACATCAGTTTATAAATGTTGCATTAATATAAGATTATATTTGTTTTCTTCAGAATCCAATGGAGTTCACCACCAATTTAAGAAACATTTGTGGGAGTTACAGAATACCTGTAATTAACTTAGGCTGGGGATTGGAATGATTGTGGTTTTGTCAACACGTGATAAAATCCAGGCACAACTTAACACTTGCCTAACCATGAAGTATGAATGTGTGGCACATAGCCTATTCTTGTAATTTCCATGGGTTGAATCTTGCATTTTTTAGTTGCCAGTTTTGTCAAGTTTCATGAGGGTTTCTTTCTATGAGGCTTAGTACATTTTCTCGCTACATCTTACTGAACACTCACCTCATTAACTAGCCACCCCACCCCCATGCTGCCTACCCTATCTGATTCTAGCACCATTCGACCATTCGCTGTACTCAGAAGAACTCACCATTGGTGGATTATCCCAGAATGGACCAGCATTCCTGGCATCGGCGCCATCTTTGATGATCCAGTATGCACCCAGTCAAATATCGTCAGTCCAGACCTATCCTGCATGATTCCTGATATTTGTCCCAGTCTTGGCAGAGAGGGGAATTGTCACCTTCCTTTGTGAGCAGGGACCAGGAGGTCCTGCTGGACAAGGCTGCGCAGATGCAGAGCATCCTCTTCTCCCTGGAGTAGCAGTGGAGCTGTAGCAAGCTGGCCTTTTTCAAGGTTGTCAGCATGGGTCAGTGCAATCTCCTCTCTCTGAAGGAATGCCCAGACATGTAGGAAGAGGATCAATGTTCTTGTCCATCTGCTATCTGATGCCAGACACTCACTCTATCTTTGCTACTGTAACTATCTCCCACCAATTCTCACGCTCTATCACTGTCACTATTGCCTGCAACATCTTCCCTCACTCACTATCACCCACCCCAATCCCCTAATGCCAGTAACCCTGTATGCTCACTCAGGACACCTGCACCAAACATAACAGCTGTGCCACCTGCTTTCATCTGCCTTAATATCTGCCTCCCTCTCATTCCAGGCAGAAAACAGCCCACAGTAGGGCAGAAAGAGTCGAGGTGGGTGGTGACCTGCCTGACATTCAGCTCCTCTTGCCTTATAAGGAGAGGATGTTGTCTCTGACTACCCTGAACAGCTGACTGTCCACCTGCAAGCTAGTGGAGGCTGCCCCTGACCTACTGTACCAGGACTCCCTGAGTGAAAACTATCCCCCTTGACTTAGAACAACCATAACAAGGTTCCTTCCTATAAATCTGCACTAAATGATCAGGCCATTCAGCAGAACTGAGAGCCTGGTATCTCTGCTTGAAAGGCAAGGCTCAAAAAGGCAAGGCAAGGATTCTATGACCATCCGGGTAGGCTCAAAGTAAGTAAGTCACCGAATAGCCCAGAAATGCAGCATGGTCCAGTCAATAATTTGGATGTGTGTGTTTGCGCACAGAGTGTCCCTGCAGCAGTTTTACAATGATGGCTGTCGTTTCAGCCCAAGAAGCAACATTGGCGTGCGGAAGCATATTATAAGTGGTTCAGATGCGTATTGAGGATTCTTAGCTGGCACATCTGATGCCAATGTCAAATTTCAATGAATGTGATGTGTATGTGCCAGTGCCTATGGAGCATGCCATGTTGGTGCCCAGTATCAAATATGGAGGTCTTTAGAGAAAGGAGCAAGTTGAAGTCATCAGGAGCCCACTCTGAATTCCATGTCAGGAATTGTCAACATCTAAATTACTCGCAGTGAATGCATATTAATTAGATGAATTTTACAACTAATAAGGATGTGAATAAGCAGTACTTGTCCTTGATAAATAACTCACTGCTGCCTCAAGAGAATCTTGTCAAGATGTCCAAAACACAGTTAAAAAGTGCACCAGGTTGCCCCTGATGTTAAGATGGGCTTTGGACCTCATGGGCAATTCTGCCAGATTTCTTGCCCTAGCCACATCTTCAGGCCCCTATAAGATTCAACCCTATGTATTTCTTTGTGTAAGAACACGAAAAGAATTTATATTCTCTTTAAATTCATTAAACAAAATGTATACTTAACCTGATTATTGCTTTCTTTTAACATTTCAGGAAACATTGAAATTCTAAATCATGAATTGTATTTGCCCCAAAGTAGATTCAATTTCAAAGACAGCTTTAAG
Organism: Hemiscyllium ocellatum; assembly: GCF_020745735.1. Taxonomy (NCBI): domain Eukaryota; kingdom Metazoa; phylum Chordata; class Chondrichthyes; order Orectolobiformes; family Hemiscylliidae; genus Hemiscyllium; species Hemiscyllium ocellatum. Next base: position 26,076,511 of record NC_083430.1, read on the forward strand.
TTCTTTCACTTCCCCATCTTTATAACTTTGACATAAACATTATGTACATATCGATGGGCCATACTTTGCTGTCACAGGGCACCTGATTGCATTTACCTTTAGTTATATTTTTCCTTTGTATCTTAAATGTTTCGAAAGCTTTATTGTGCGACAGCTTTTTGGAAGTGCAAGCTAATAGCACTACAGTGAGAGGAAAAGAATCTGGTTCTATAAGTGAAGGAGGAAAGCAATTGCATTTCCTGAACCAACTTGATTGGAGGATTGTGAAATGAACATTGAGTGGTCTGAGATGGAAGTGTAGGTTGAAGTCAGTGAATTGATTGTCACTTAATAGACAATAGACAACAGACAATAGACAATAGGTGCAGGAGTAGGCCATTCAGCCCTTCGAGCCTGCACCGCCATTCAATATGATCATGGCTGATCATTCCTAATTAGTATCCTCTTCCTGCCTTATCTCCATAACCCTTGATTCCACTACCTTTGAGAGCTCTTTCTTAAATGAATCCAGAGACTGGGCCTCCACTGCCCTCTGGGGAAGAGCATTCCACACAGCCACCACTCTCTGGGTGAAGAAGTTTCTCCTCATCTCTGTCCTAAATGGTCTACCCCATATTTTTAAGTTGTGTCCTCTGGTTTGGCACTCACCCATCAGCGGAAACATGTTTCCTGCTGCCAGAGTGTCCAATCCTTTCATAACCTTATATGTCTCAATCAGATCCCCACTCAGTCTTCTAAACTCAAGGGTATAAAAGCCCAGTCACTTCAGTCTTTCAGTGTAAAGTAATTCCGCCATTCCAGAAATTGACCTCGTGAACCTACGCTGCACTCCCTCAATAGCCAGAATGTCTTTCCTCAAATTTGGAGACCAGAACTGCACACAGTACTCCAGGTGTGGTCTCACCAGAGTCCTGTACAGCTGCAGAAGCACCTCTTTGCTTCTATATTCAATTCTTCTTGTTATGAAGGCCAGCATGCTATTAGCCTTCTTCACTACCTGCTGTACCTGCATGCTGGCCTTCATTGACTGGTGTACAAGAACACACAGATCTCTCTGTACTGCCCCTTTACCTAAATTGATTCCATTGAGGTAGTAATCTGCCTTCCTGTTCTTGCCACCAAAGTGGATAACCATACATTTATCCACATTAAACTGCATCTGCCATGCATCTGCCCATTCACCTAACTTGTCTAGGTCACCCTGTAATCGCCTAACATCCTCATCACATTTCACCCTGCCACCCATCTTTGTATCATCAGCAAATTTGCTAATGTTATTGCTGATACCATCTTCTATACCGTTAACATATTTTGTAAAAAGCTGCGGACCCAGCACGGATCCCTGCGGTACCCCACTGGTCACTGCCTGCCATTCCGAAATGGAGCCGTTTATCACAACCCTTTGTTTCCTATCAGCCAACCAATTTTCAATCCAATCTAGTACTTTGCCCCCAATACCATGCGCCCTAATTTTACTCACTAACCTCCTGTGTGGGACTTTATCAAAAGCTTTCTGAAAGTCCAGGTACACTACATCTACTGGATCTCCCTCGACCATCTTCAAAGTTACATCCTCAAAAGATTCAAGAAGATTAGTCAAGAATGATTTCCCCTTCATAAATCCATGCTGACTCTGACCTATCCAGATGTGCCGTAATTTCATCCTTTATAATAGACTCCAGCATCTTTCCCGCCACTGAGGTCAGACTAACTGGTCAATAATTTCCTGCTTTCTCTCTCCCACCTTTCTTAAAAAATGGTATAACATTAGCCACCCTCCAATCCTCAGGAACCGACCCCGAATCTATCGAACTCTGGAAAATAATCACCAACGCATCCACGATTTCCCGAGCCACCTCCTTCAGTACCCTGGGATGTAGACCATCAGGTCCCAGAGACTTATCAACCTTCAGACCTAACAGTCTCTCCAACACCAAATCCTGGCAAATATAGATTCCCTTAAGTTCAGGTCCTTCAGCCACTGTTACCTCAGGGAGATTGCTTGTGTCTTCCCCAGTGAACACAGATCTGAAGTACCCATTTAATTCTTCTGCCATTTCTTTGTTCCCTGTAATATATTCCCCTGTTTCTGTCTTCAAGGGCCCAATTTTAGTCCTAGCCATTTTTTTGCCTTGCACATACTTAAAAAAGCTTTTACTGTCCTCCTTTATATTATTGGCCAGTTTACCTTCGTACCTCATTTTTCCTCTGCGTATTTCCTTCTTAGTAATCCTTTGTTGCTCTTTAAAAGCTTCCCAGTCCTCAGTTTTCCCACTTATCTTTGCTATGTATACTTTTTCTCTTTTAACTTTATATGTTTCTTAACTTCCCTCATCAGCCACGGCCACCCTTGCCTCCTCCTGGGATCTTTCTTCCTTTTTGGAATGAACTGATCCTGCAACTTCTGCATTATACACAGAAATATCCGCCATTGTTCCTCCACGGTCATCCCTGCTAAGGTATTGCACCATTGCACTTTGGCCAGCTCCTCCCTCATAGCTCCATAGTTCCCTTTATTAACAGAAGTACTGTCACTTCCGACTGTACCCTCTCCCTCTCAAATTGCAGATTGAAGCTTAATGTATAATGGTCACTACTTCCCAATGGCTCCTTCACTTCGAGGTCTCTGACCAATTCTGGTTCATTACACAATACCAGATCCAGAATTGCCTTCTCCCTGGTCGGCTCCAACACCAGGATCCATCTCTGAGGCACTCCACAAAGTCTCTTTCTTGAGGTCCAATACCATCCTGATTCTCCCAGTCTACCTGCATGTTAAAATCCCCCATAACAACTGTAGTAACATCTTTGCGACAGGCCAATTTCAGCTCCTGATTCATCTTACATCCGACATCCAAACTACTGTTTGGGGGCCTGTAGATGACTCCCAAGAGGGTCTTTTTACCCTTAGTATTTCGCAGCTCTATCCACACTGACTCTACATCCCCTGACTCTAGGTCCCCCCGCGCAAGGGACTGAATATCCTCCCTTACCAACAAGGCCACCCCACCCCCTCTGCCCGTAAGTCTATCCTTACGATAGCACGTGTAGCCTTGAATATTCATTTCCCAGACCCTGTTCACTTGAAGCCACGTCTCAGTTATCCCCACAATATCGTATCTGCCAATTTCCAAAAGAGCCTCAAGCTCATCCATCTTATTTCTAATGCTTCGTGCATTCATATATAGTATTTTTAATTTGTTACTGCTCGCACCCTTCCCATCAACCCCTATTTCACTCAACCTTACAGCATGATCCCTTTCTGAGTTTTCTGCCTTATTGATACAGTTGTCTTTCTTGACTTCTCTTGTTCTAACTTTCCCTTCAATTTCCTTTTTAAACATCCAGTTTGTCCCCTCCCCCTCCCCCGCTACTTAGTTTAAATGTAGCGGTGTTGCAGTAGAAAACCTGCCTGCCAGAATGCTGGTCCCTAACCTATTAAGGTGCAAACCATCTCTCTTGTAGAATTTATGCATGCTACAAAATATACCCCAGTGATCCAAGAACTTAAATCCTTGCTTCCTGCACCAGTTCCCCAACCACACGTTCAAGTCCATTATCTCCCTGTTTCTGGCCACACCAGCCCGAGGAACTGGAAGCAAACCGGAGATAACCACCCTGGACGTCCTGCTTTTCAGCCTTCTTCCTAGTTCTCCGAAGTCCCGCTGTAGTATGTTCCTCCTCTTCTTCCCGACATCATTTGTGCTGATATGTGCCACCACCTCTGGCTCTTCACCCTCGTCCTTGAGGATTTCCCGCACTCTGTCCGCGATGTCTTTTACCCTGGCACCAGAAAGGCAACACACCATCCTTAAATCCCGTCTGCTGCCACAAAAACCCCGGTCAGTTCCTCTTACAATGGAGTCCCCTATTACCACGGCTCTGTGTGATGTCTGACTCTTCCACTCTGCCTCTGCACACCCACTCTAATAGCAATCACTTACCTTCCCGACCGGCTTTGCGCTCCGCCTGAACTTCCGCCCAGCTCCTGGCGCTCTCTGCTGCGACTTCAGGTACAAGAAGAGAAATACAGAGGGATAGAAAGATTGAGACAGAAAGGAAAAGAAGAAGAATTAACTAAAACTCTCAGTTTTAAAATTTTCAATTAAAACCAGGATCTTTGGATCTTCACATTTGTAATAGCTAATTTTCAGAACTAATCAATTCAACAGGCAGTAATTGACAGCTAGCACATCAGTTAAAAAAAATTACAATATCTCAAGTTTTAGTTCATATCTACTTGACAATACGATAACTTCATGCCATTCAACTGAATTTAATAGTGAATCAAGGACTTTTTTTGTAAGATTAAAGACAGGCACAATTCAGATAACACTTTTGTGATTTTAGTGTTTAACCCTATAGCTGTCCTGTCTGAAATTACTGTGCCATTGATGTGAAAATATTTGCTAGCCTAATTAGCCTCATCATCATTATCTTGACAGAAATGTTGGACCAATAACTTGAATTGATATTGTACCTTTAATGTAGAAAAACATTGCAGTAATATAATCAGACAAAATGTCCTTACCAGTTAAAGGAGGAGGCGTAGAAGGGTAACTAAAAATATGCTAAAAGAGGTGTCTATATAGGAAGCATTTCTTTAATAAGTGGGATTGAAAGACATAATACGAGGAAATGTCAAAGCTTAAGGCCTGAAGGAATACCAGCTGATGGTGGGGTATGGAAATTTACAGAAGCCAAGAAGCCAGTGTTGGAGGAATTCTGAATTCTTAGAGGATTGTAGTTCTGTTAGAGGTTACAGAGTTAAGAAAGGAAGGCCAAAGTGATTTCCACACAAAAATGAGAATTGTAAATTTGATGTTTTGGGCATTTGAGAACCAATGTAGGTCAGCCCAGATGTGATGACTGAAGGGAATTGATACAAGATAGGATACTAGCAGCAGAATGATAGAGCTGAAGCTAATGGAAGATGAGGGACGCTTGTCTAGAGAGAATTTGAATACCTAAGTCAGGAAGTTTTAAAGGACCATAAGTACAGCAATAAGCTGCCCAGCCCCTTCTGCCATTCCAGTCAATCTCAACTAAGCTGTTCCTTAACTCCATTTGTCCATCTTTCTTCCATATCCCTTGATATCTTACCTAAATAGCCTATTGAACTCTATCTTGGAAATTTAAATTACCTCTGCATCTACACAAGTCTGCGAGAGCAAATTCCAAATTTTCACTACTCTCTTGTATGATACCTCATCAGATATCTTCCAGATGTTCTTATAACCAATATTCATAGAGAGAGAGTTGCCTCTCTACAATGCTGGTGACCTGCTCAGAAAATTCAGTTCAATCAGTCAGACCTGACCACAGGGTTTAGTCAAAGAAAACTTCAGTCAGAAAATTCTGACTAAGTAGCTGCAATTTCTTCATCAATTTCTTTTAATATTTTACACGTGAAATAATTAGTTCTAGAAATATGTATTTCCTAACTCTATTTATTTCCTCATTATCATTACTTTATAGATAATAAGCAAAGGCAGCTAGTTAATAGTACTAGTGGTCCATTGAGGCTGAGAATTGGGATACTGTCAATGACAATGGGGAAATGGCAGACATTCTGAACAACCGTTTTGCTTCAATATTGACAGCAGCAAAGGAGGGTAGTTTGCTGAAAGTGCTAAAAAAAATTAACAGAGGATCAGGGACAGGTTCTAAATAAAATTAGCTTCAGTAAATCATCAAAAATGGGGGAATTAGTGGAACTGACAAATCCCCAGGATCTAATGGTTTCCATCCACAGGTGTTAAAGGGGTTAGGATAGCAATACCCTAACCAAAATCTATCAGAATTCCCTGGATTCGGGAGTCGTACTCTTATCACTCTGCTCTTTAAGAAGGGTGACATTGGGAAAACAAGGAATTACAGACCAGTTAACCTAACATCTGTGATGGCAAAATTATCGGAGTCTATAATCAAGGATATGGTAACTGAACACCTTCAAAAATCCCAGTTAATCAGGGAGAGTCACTAAACCTGTGCATGTCCCCTGTAGTCTTCATGAAGATGAAAGATGGAAAACTGAGAATCTATATCAACTACTGGGTATTCAATGCAAGTACTCTGAATTCTAGGTTGAGGGTGAGCACCTTTGACAATGCGTTATAAATTCTCAAAGGTGCTACATATTTCTGCAGCATTGATCTGGCCCATCGTTATAATCCATTATCCTTCATTGAACAAGACAAGGAAAAAACAACATTCCAAATGGGCACTGGTGACTTTATGAATGCACAAGAATGCCATTTTGGCTCTATAGTGCCTCTACCATCTTCATGTGTGTAATGAAAAAGCTCTTAGCACCTTTAATTTTCAGGCCCTCTGTTTATCTCAACACTATATTTAGCTCCTGTCAACATTTGGGGAGACATTTGAAAAACTAGATATATCTTAGCCAATGTATATGGTTTAATTTGAAAGTCAAAGAGAAGTGACTACAATAATGATATGGTTCTGCAGGACCTCATTACTTAGGAAGACACTACACCTGACAATGGCACAATCCAAGCAGTACTGAATTGGCCCGTGGGTGCATTGCATTCAGTTTAGAAGAGTAGAAGTGGCCTCTGCCCAGACAGAGTGGGAGCTGCCTGGGTTTCTTGCTCTGGCTGTTTACTATAGGAGATTATGCAAGTATATGCACTGTTGGCTTCCCCACAACTTGCTGTGGAAATCAAAGAATGTTGAAGGAACTGGTAGAAAAAGATGTACACAGTGTGATACTCCATGGGCATAACAGGGAGTTGGACCCTGGCATGAGAAGATTCCTTTCATAACCCTCAAACAGAAACTTGTTGCATTATCAAGTCCCTTTCAGACTGGCAACCTCTGTTAGCTTCCTTGGCCTAAGAGGAGTACTGTCACAGAGTCAAGGGCATTATCATTTACACCAGTTGGAGCCATAAGCCAAATGAGAGAAATATGCAGAATGATTCCAGTTTGAGACTTGAATAAATGTTCAGAGATATTCTGATCATTGGAGAGTTTGAACTGTTTATAGACAACAATCCTCTCAGCTATTTCTGAATATCCATGAGCTTGAAACAACAGAAACTCAATGTGTCACTGAACTTACTTCATTCCAGATCAGATACCAATGAGTAAAAGTGATCTAAGTGTAGATGTGCTTAGTTGGAAGACTAACAATGGAAGGGAACCCACCTCTGCCCAGCTGGGGGAGGTTGTTGCAGACACTATGCCCCTGCCCAAGTCAAAGGAAGCATTCTAACCTCGATTTCACATGAATGGATAGATAGCTGAGCAACACAAGACGCTAAACCGGGCATTTGAGATGGCATCCAAGATAACTGAGAGAGAAACTCTGAGAAGAAAAACATTGACAGATCACAAAGCTGACAGGACTGACCTTCCAATTGTTGCAAAGGTTTTTGTGTGAAATTGGTGTATCAGGGTTTGGAGTAAAATACAAAGTGTCTGGGACCCCGAACCCCACAGAGTCACTATGTGCTGGACATGGGTGGCCACACCCATATTGATGAGCAATTGGCTGGAAAGCAGCTTTAGAGAACAGTTCAGAGGGAAATGGCTTAAGGCTAAATGTTTGGTGGATGATGTCTGAGGGAAGCAGCTCACTCAGTGGTATTATGGAACCTGAAGTGTCAGAGTGTGATGCCTCAAGTGAAGTGGAGGCAGGTACCCATGAGTGATCCTGGAGTGGTCCATGTGTTGTGAATCCAGTGAGTGCATCCAGTGTGGGAAGGCCTACTCCCATGCAGCAAGCTTCTGCTTTGAAAAAAGTATGACTTGTACATTGTTATGGACTAACGCACAAAAAGCACTACCCAAAACAATTCAGGATGTCAAGGTTTTACTTCTGTGAATCAATGGACAAAGCACATTACTGATTTTGAAACATTGCTGTATTATGGACCATCAAAGATACAAGCATCAGATCTTCTACCATCAAATTCATTCTAAATGGGTTATATTTTTAATAGATTTAAGATAGATTAAAGAATCACTGTGATAATTGGCCAATACAATATATTGGTATGGATCAAGACAGGAAACAGAGAATAGGAAGAAATGGGATTTTTTATACAAGTGACAGACAGTGACTAGTGGTATACAATTATTCACAATATATATAAATGACCTGGATGGGGAAACCAAATTTCCAAGTGTGGGTGGGAGTTGTGAGAAGGATGCAAAGAGCTTCAAGGGATTCCAATAAGTCGAATGATAGGTAAATACACATCAGATGAAGTACAACATGGCTAAATGTGAAGTTATACACTTCAGTATGAAAAAAGGAAAGTATTATTTAAATTGTGACATCTTGGAAAATGTGGATGCACAAAGGGATCTGGGTGTCCTTGTACATCAGTCACAGAAAGTCAAAAGGAAGGTGCAGCAGCAGTTAGGAAGGCAACTGGATTTTTGGCCTTCCTTGCAAGAGGATTTGAATTCAAAACTGGAGATGTCTTGCTGCAATCATGAAGAGCACTGGTGAGACTGTACCTGGAGTACTGTGCAGTTTTGATCTCTTTGCAAGGGTATACTTGCAATAGAGGAAGTACAGTGGATGTTCACTAGACTGGTAATGGGGATGGCAGGACTGTCCTATGAGGAAAGATTATTTCAACCCTGCCTGTATTCACCAGAGGTTGGTCAAATAAGAAGGGTTCCAACTGAAATGTATAAAATTCTAACAGGGCTGGACAGGCGAGATACAGGGAGGAGATTTTCCAGGTTGCAGGTGCTGGAATCAGGGGACACAGACTCAGGGTAGGGGATAGATCATTTAGGACTGAGATGAGGGAATATTTCTTCACACAAAGGGTAGTGAATCTGTATTCTTTACCACAGAAGACAGTGAAGGCCAAGTCACTGAAAATATTCAAGAAAGAAAGACACAATTTTAGATTTTAGAGGCATCAGGGGCATTGAATGATCACATTGAATGACAGAGCATGCTCAAAGGGCCGAATGGCCTCCTCCTGCTCTTGGTTTTTACATTTCTCTATAACACTAGAATGACCATAAAGACTAGATAAGCCTAGACATAGGGCAAAGGAATATACTGGTAAAAATACAATTTGAACGATGTTGCAGTGATCATTTTCACATTTATAATCAGCTTCCTAGTAACTGGAGATGAAACTATTAAATTCATTTAGATAATACAGGAAATTTGTGGACTTTGAGATACAGGAGACGTGATACACTAAATGTTTTTCTCATATTTGTTTTGTGTCCTTGTGAACAAATTCAACTTATTGGTAGCTATATTGCCAGAAGTGCACCACAACTCTCCCACTCCTGAGGCTTGGCACTGGATATTTATCCTAACATGATGGGGACAGGAACAAAGACAGACAGACATGTAATTTAGCAAACCCATCCTGCCTGTGAGCCATTGTGGGGAAGGCCAGGCCTGACCAGGCATAGAGCAGCTACTCACTGAGGTTATTACAAGGCCAGTTTGACCGTGGATCAGAGTCTGTGTCTGAGTGATGCCAGACCGCAGCTGCAGGCTATGATGGTCTGGCAGCTGAAGCAAATTTTAACTTCACATTTGTTAGATTTTCTGAGAAGGCACCATTCTCTTTTAGCTGCCATGGCTTCTGCCATAGCTTCCACACCAGAGGACCTCTTATTAGGCCACACCATCTGTTGTAAAGCTGCTTCATATTCAATTGTTTTTTGAGGTCTTGAGTTTTGAATGATGATGGAATGGTGGCTACCTTGTTTCAAGTACTCTGTGGGTTGGAGAGTTATTTATGATAACAAATCAGTCTGGAATAGCCGATCAAGGACAAACTGCCCAGCTTTTGTTTCCTATATCTGAAGTAACTTTGTAGTGGATTCAGTGTGAAACCTGACTTTATATGGAAGAGCAACTGAACTCAAAATATTGCATTTCTAGAGCAAGATGTGCCTCTGTAATGAATTTCTGCAGAGAGAAACTATTTTGTTTCTTTTCACCTGACGAGAGAGTGTGCTTTGTATTAGTTAGAAGGCTAAACATGTACATTTTCACATTACAAATCGTGTCAATTAACCAATTCTGTACCTCCTCTGAATAGGTTTTGTTCTATAATAAAATGATAATTTTGTAGTTATTAAAGAAACCTGTTTGCTGGATCATTTCATTCTAAGTTAAATGTAGAGAAAACATCTTGTAATTTGGATAAACTATTGTTAGATTCATGTTCTGATCCATAGAGTGGTGGAGTGAGAGCAATAGGGCATTACTCCCCTCTGCTAGAAAAGCAGCACCTTGCGGTAACATTCTCAAGGCAAATATCATTTAATTGGAAATGGGCTAATATTGTAAAAGGGATAAAAGGAAAGTCCAGGTATCTTGTGCATTATTGCATCAGTAAGACTTATGCAGTTGCTAATTCTTTCAAACAAAGTCAAGTTTAATTTCCCAGCACACTCCGCAAAGTTTATATATAAATTAAACAACTTCCTGTATTGGATTAAACTCAGATCCTTACTTGTCAGAATATTTCACAGAATCAGAAGAGATGGAGGATTTATCCAAGTGATTATTTTAATAAAAAAATCAAGGTTAGGCTAATTGAAATGTCACAACGGTTAGAACTAAAAGCAGGAGCTCAGAAAGCAGATGTATTTGAGGAAATAGCACAATGTTTGAAACTGGAAGAACAGCAAAGCAAGTCAGAAGGTGAGTCCGTTGAGCTGGCGAGAATTCAACTGCAGATACAGCATCCTGAAATAGAGAAATAAATGGAAATGAGAAACCTTGAACTCCAAAGAGAGGAGAGAGAAAAAGTCGTAGCTCTCTAGGGAAAGAAGAATGAAAGGAAAAACTGCATTTGAAGCAAAGGAAAAGAAGAAAGAAAGAGTAAAGAAAGTGAAAGAGGGAACACCAGCATAAAAGAACTGGAATGTAAAAAGGAAGCATCTGACTCTGAAACACTCTGACAAGGAAGGATCTGAGTCCAATCCAGGACACACTGGGGAGTTGTTTAAATTTGTATAAACACTGCTGTGAGTTCAGGGAAAGTAAACCAAGTACCTGAGACTTTTTTTATCAGAAGGAAAAGTAACTTCTTATTCCTCCAATGAGACAAGTAAACCTAACATAAATAGCAGCACAGGAGCCATTCAAAGTCTTTTTTTTAAACTGAAGAAAGGCATGACGTTTTCACCAGCGGGGCTAAAGATTGTAAAAACATATGAGGGGCATTTTTTTTTTACTCAAAGTAGTTTGTGTGTGAAATGAACTTCCAGAGGAATTGGTGGATGCAGATACAGTTACAACATTTAGAAGATATTTAGGTAAGTATATGAATAGGATATGTTTGGAAGGATATGGGTCAGGCACACGCAGGTGGGAGTGATTTAGTTTGGGATTATGGTCACCATGGGCTGGTTGGACTGAAGGGTATGTTTCCCATGCTCTGTGACTGTATGAATGCCAAAGATTTAGATAACAATATTAGCAGGGAGTATGCATTCAATTCTTGTTATTGAGTACACCTCATGTATGACCTAAAATCTGGAACTTTAACAGTCGGGATAGTTAACCCATATATGCAGTTGACTTACTTCTAGGGAATGATTTGGCAGGAGCAAAGGTTATAACTTATTCAGTAATCATGGAAAAACCAAGTGAGGTTAAACAGATGGAGCAGTTACAGGAAAAGGTTCCAGGAATCTTTCCTTCATGTGTAGTGACCCGAGAAATTGTAAAACAAAGTTTGTCGTCAGAGGTCACATTTGCACCACAGACAAATATTTGGTTACCTGAAACATTATTTGGGAATTTGGTTAATCCAAAAGATGCATTAAAGAAGACTTTTAGGATCGAGGCTCAGCACCACAGACCAGAATTTTAGGTCGTCTAATTGACTCAAACTGAAGTTGAAGTTGAAGGTGTTCCAGCATGTTACTGAATCAAAAATGGGATTTTGATGAGGAAGTGGAAGTCTTCTCATAGAACTGCAAATGACAGTGATATTGCCCAAGTATCGTCAAGAAATATTAAGGAAAACTCCTGTCACATGGTGGAAAAACCACAGCATGTAATTCACCCAATATCTTGAATTGCCATTTCATTTTTAAGGAATATTTTAGTAGAAAGTTGAGACACTGTGTAGAACCCTAATGAAAGACATCACAATTACGAGTATGTCCTTATAATCATGCACATAGCTAATTAATTCCCAGAGATCATTCCCTTGAGATCAATTTCTGCTGAGTGAGTAGCAGAGAAATTAACCCAGTTCTTCATTCAATATGGATTATTGATGAAGATCTAGTTGGACAAAGGTTTCAATTTCATGTCTCAAACTTTTCAAGTAGTTATGAATAGTCAGGGTATAACATAATTAAAATCCACCCACATTTACCAAGGAGTGTAGAAAGTTACCATCAAACCCACAAAATGATGATTAAGGCATCCTGTCATGGATATCATCAGATCTGGAAAAATGATTCAAATTTCTTTTATTTGCTGCAGGAGATTCACTAAATGAGTATATTGGTCCTAGTCCTTTTTGAATTAGTTTATGGCCATGTAATAATGTTCTCTCAAACTAATCGAAGACAGAAAGATGAGTCATCCATGTTAGACTATGGAGCCGTTGTTATGGACTAAGCCGGACCACTCAAAATATTCTTAAGCAGGCAGCTCAGACCATAACCTTGTAATTTGTTTGGTAAATGTACAGTGAAAATTACCCGGATTAAGGGAGCTAGGTTGACTACTAGATTTTAAAACAGACAGAGATTTATTCACAAAATTGTACAATGAAACACAAAGAACAGAGTAAAGAACCCCTTCAAAACCCAACCTATCCAACTAGACTTAATTATGCTGTTCTGAATATACACAACAGTCCCAATAAGCAAATTCCCTTGAAAAACCAGTATAAATGAAACACATGCTTACAGGTTAAAGTTGAAGAGCAGAGAGGGAGAGAGAGAGAGAGTTTCCGCACAGCTCCCTGGTGAACTTTCAACCAGTCCGAGACTGAACTAAAACAGCTCAGCTAGAGAGCTGACCACTCCCCTTTCTTTATACAGGTCATTTCTAAAACATGACCACTTTGGCCTGAAGTCTCATCTGTTTACATATAAACAAAAGGCCTGTCAAAATCCTTTTCATCTCTGTACCAAGGCAAACTAATTGGGGCCTGGCCCAGTTTTTTGCCTCTCTGAAAGAAATCAAGGACAGAGTCTCCTTGAGCCAAGGAACAGCTTTTAGAAAAAAAAGGACTAGCTCTGTGACACTGTGTTCCAAGAATAGCTCAGAGGAGCCTACAGAGTAGCTCAAGTACACCTTATACATGACAAATAACTATCACCGAATAAGCTAACAAGCATTTCAACCAGGTGATGAGGTGTTGATATTATTGCCTTTTACAAGGTGAACTTATAAGGGAGGCCTAGAGAATTCCTAAGTTGAACCACCTATCATCTGGGTAGCTAATGGGCAGCACAATGGCTCAGTGGTTAGCACTGCTGCTTCACAGTGCCAGAGGCCCGAGTCTAATTCCAGCCTCAGACGACTGTCTGGGCGGAGTTTGCAGCTTCTCCATGTCTGTGCAGGTTTCCCCCAGGTGTTCCTGTTTCTTTCCACCGTCCAAAGATGTGCAGATTAGGTGAATTAGCCATGCTGAATAGTCCATAGTGTTCAGGGATGTGCATTAGGTGGATTTGCCACAGGAAATGCAACGTTACATGGATAGGGTAGGCGACTGGGTAGGAGTGGGATGCTCTTCGGTGAGTTGATATGGACTCAATGGGCTGCATGGCCTGCTACTACAATAGGATTCTGTGATTATATGAATGAACTATTAGGGAGGTTAAATACCATGCTTTCATATTTAGATTTAGAAGAATTAAAAGATCTTATAAGGTTACTGACAATCTAAGAGTCTATAGGGACAAACTAGGGTATACAATTTTAACTGCGCATGATGTGTATGTAGGAGAATCTTCTTCTATCAAATGTCATCCTTTTGCTTAAGTCCAGAGAAACAAGCCCAAGTGGAAACAGAAATCCACTACATGTCAGAAAACTGTCTAATTCAATCGAGTCAATGCAGCTGAAATTCCCCAGTTGTGTTAGCCCTAATGGTTCAACCAGATTCTGTACAGACCACCGAAAGGTCAATGCAGTAACAAAGGCAGACTTCTATCTAATTCCTCATTTGAAATGTTGTGTTGGCAGTGACAGATTTCTTACCAATATGTTCTTCAAGGAATGCTGGCAAGTTCCTTTAACACCCAGAGCTTAAAAAAAGCTGACCTTTGTCACACCATCCAGTCTTTTCCAATTCTGAGTGATGCTATTTGGGCGAAAAAATACTCCATCAACCTTCTAGAGAATAAAGAATCAAGTTGCAATCAATGTTCCTAATTGTGTCGTTTACCTTAATGATATACTCCTCTGATGGCTCTTGGAAAGAATACTTAAAACAACAACAAGCTTTGTCAAGGAAATTAGTTGGCTGATTTAGTGTTAAACCTTGCCAAAATAAATTTGCAAACGTGCAAGAAAGCTGGCTTGGATAGGGCAAAAAGAAGTCCTGCCAACTAAAGTACAAGAATTACTGTATTCTTTCACCCATCATCCTGAACTGGAGAGACTCCCAGAGGCAGAATCTTCATTGTCTGTGCCTCTGGGGAAAATCATGTGTGTGTAGTGCCGACCCACAGTCTTAGTAGGGTGGTATATTAGTTCCCAAATGCAAGAGTATTTTCAAAGATGGAAAGATTCTACCTGCTTTCCATATTGTATCTATTAAATTTGGCACCATTGAGTACTCAGTGAAATGACAGAAGCTGGTGCTTCTTCAGGACAATTAAAGGAATCTGCTGTTGAGTTCAAAGGAGGCAAAATAGGACTAGTGGGAGTGACTTTATCAAAATGCTTTTAGGGATAATGACACACAACCTGCCTTCAGGATTCTTAAAGGGAAAATGGCTGATGACCCAAGACCAGCTAAATGATAGCACTTAAAACTTCCACCACTCTTGCTGCAAATCATCAGCCAGCCGTTTGTGAACCTCTCACCAGGATAAGTGCAAAGTTAAAAATCACACAACACCAGGTTATAGTCCAACACTGCTCCGAAAGCTAGTACTTCCAAATAAACCTGTTGGATTATAACCTGGTGTTGTGTGATTTTTAACTTTGTCCACCTCAGTCCAACAGCAGCATCTCCACATCAAGAATAAATGTAACAAAGGAAGGGTTTCAGATTTGTTCTCAGCACGATATTTTTGGTACGGGTGGCTATGTTGAATGATTTGGGGCAAGGTAGAGGATGCATGTTAGAGTAATAGCAGAAAACTTTCTAAATCACAACTGAGAAAGTTGTGGAGACTAAGTAAGCCAACAACTGAGTTGAACTTGTCAGAGAAAAGGAATACCGGAGGAGAGTTCATTTTGAAATTGACCTTGGATCTTTGTCAGCTCAAGGACTTTCTTATGAGCTACGCCTGCAGCTGTCTGGCAGCTGGCATAACTCAGCTTTTGTTTGGTGAAGGAAGCATATGGTGTCTTTTCAGCCTGAATTCCCTACCGATCTCCTCTTCCTCGTCAAAACAGAGGAACAAAAGAGTCTCCTTCATTTCCAATCGAGTTAAAAATATGGGTTTACAACAATTTTAAAATTCTGTCAATACTTAAAGAAATTTAAGTTTGAAAAGTAACTTTTAATTTTAAAAGCAATAAAAAATTGAAAATAAAGCCAAGTATATATATATTTTTTTAAATGTAGACTACTTCCCAGGTTTTGTAGCATCACTTTTGGAGCAACCTGCCCAGCACAAGTAGCTCCAATGCCACGTTCCATTAACTGACGCAAGGTTTCCAAAAACAATCTAGATTGTCCTGGAATTTCTAAAAAAGTTCAAGATTAATCTGTTAGGCACTGCTGTGAGCAACCTTGGAGAAAAATCATAACAGCATTGAAAGAATACCATGATTTTTCTCTTAATTTTCTTTGAGCGCTGTCATTTGTGAAATATAAGTGGAGAAAAGAAAAGGCTCTTCGACTGCTAAGTTTCTAGGGCTATATCTACCAGAGTTGGCAACCATATTACTGACAAAAATCATTACTTGCCTGAAGCAAAATGAGAAAAAGCACCCCAAGATGTCTGCTGCGGATTACCCTTTTCTCCCCAGTTCATCCATGTCAGCTACCTCAGCTGTGCCCATAAAAATAGGGCACTAAATGGAGGAAAATTATTGCACATATGTATAGAATTTTGCAGCTTTTATTTAAAGTTCTCATATTCTCCTTTCAATTTTTAAAAGTTGTTCTGCTCTTTTTATTTCTCTGAGATATGAAGACTTGTCATGAGGAATCAGACTATACCAAGTCCTGTATTTTAGGGAAATACAGAACAATGTACATTGAGTTTTTTTTTCATGGACTGCATGTCTGATTCATTTAAATATGCAATCCCATTAAATAGTTTGCAAATTTACATAGAGGGGTTGATTTTGATGTGGCTGCTCAGGACCTTTCAAAGTTGCTGCTCTGCTTAAAGGGTACATTATACAGGGGCTTTTCTTCCCAGCTTTCCTTCTTTGCCCAAGGCCATGTCTCCTTTTATTTTGCCCATCACTTTCCCTGAATGCTGAGAGTGGGAACCTCCTGTGAGGTGACATGGACACAACCCTATTTTCTGCTTCTCTGGAGTTATACAAATGCGTGACAATCATTTCTGAGCTGAAATACCCAGGGCAGGCATGAATTTCCCTTCCCTCCTGTTTCATTAATTGCAGCTGGAGAGCTTGGCAAAAACAAAACAAAGCATTTCATTATAAGACACAAAAAAGACTATTCTTAGAGTGCCATTGCACCATCTGCCTTGATGGGATCAAGTGGGTTCTCATCTACATACAGCTGAGCAAGTTAACTTGAACAAATGCTACTGTTTCATATGCAAAATCATCTCAAAGTAGCAGGAGAAAACTCATTGTTACAGAAGTTGCACAACACTGAACCTGATTACCATCTTCCAAACTGCTAAGAAATCTACAAGGAGGCATAGGACTGAATTTCAACAAAAATCAGCTAAGTGTCAATTTTGGGGAATTTGACAAGGGTTTCTGTCTTTGTGCTCTAACGAGTTATGTCTCGCAATTCACCTCACAATCAATGCATCATACATTCTCTAAGGTACTGCTCATGTGCTTTCTTGCACTCACCAGCAGTACACGTTCTCACCAGGATCTGCTGGGATTTCCACCACTTGCGCCATAGAAACAGCCAAGTTTTCAAAGTTGCTGCTCTGCTTAAAGGGTCCATTATACTGGTTGTAGTGCATTACGTCAAACACAGCTATCCACGAATAGCCCTTCACAGCATGTAGGGATTCTGATGAAGGGGCTCTGGACTTGAAGCATTAATACTGTTTTTCTCTCCACAGCTGCTGCCAGATCTCCTGAGTTTCTCTTTCACTTCCTGTTTTTGTTTCAGAACCTTCAGTTCTTTGTTTAGTTTTATACATACCAGAATAGAACCCTACCTGAAGAAGTGCTACTCTTTCCCTAATGCCCAGTGTACTATTGTCCAGGACTGACAATGGCCCAGCCCGCTAAATGACTTGGAATAACAGCCAAAATGATGAGTGAACAGACTCCAGATTGTTTTCCATGCATCCCCCTGACTGACTTACAGCTAATCCCTGGATTTATTGCACTGGATCTGCAGGACTCACTGTGGCCGATGCCCCGGAATGCAAGGATACAAAACCTCTGACTCTGACTGCCACAAGTGGCTGGCTGGCTGACTGTGTCTAAGCCCTGGACTGAGACTAGGCGCTGCCCTTGACCCACTGGGGTGGTATCAATGACTATTATTTGTCCATCTCAATCTGACTGACTCCCCTTCGACTTTGTAACATGGCCATTCGATTCAGTCTTGCTATTCAAATAAGCTGCTGACACATGCTGCAGGTGTGACATTAACTTATAAGAGTGCCATATAGCAATGTATCCACCCCCTCAATTCTGGCAAACATGACTTGCTGCTTGGCATTGTGTCTGTGATAAATAGCAAGGCAAAACAGATGTACTGTGAGCCTGTAAATCCTTAATGAGATGGCAAAACACAAAAAGGCAGGGCAAAGCAAGACTTAGAAAAGATGCTGGGAGCATTCAAGTAAGTACAAAGTGAGTGGGCACAAAGGAAACAATTATTGTTCAAGAGGTTCATTTGGTTTCAGATATAAAGACAGCAAATGACTTCAGAACAACCTTCAGAACACAAAACTGAAACACCACTGCATTAACATCTTACTAGAGGCTTCTGTGGCTTCTCACTCATTTGTCGGTATTTTTCAGAGATGTAGAAAATTTTGTTTGACGTCATTAAATCTTCATTAAATACAAAAATATATCTTATCATAAACCTTAAATTATAACACCATGAGATACATTGATTCTACGGTGTTATGCTTTACGGGGACACAACTGCACCCTATGCAAATTGGCCAGGGCTATGTTACAATTTTTTGATTCATTTGCGGGACATGGGCATCACTGGCTGGCCCACCATATATTGTCCATCCTTAGTTGCCCTTGAGATGATGGAGGTGAACTGCCTTTTTGAAGTGGTGCCCAATCCATTTACTCTACATAGACCCACAATGCTGTTCCATATGTTGACTTGGTCCTCACATTCGACCTGTTCACCAGAATTTCTTTCTGCATTTAAACGCTTGGCTGTCCTCATTAGATATAATTTAAGGTTTATGATAAGATATATTTTTGTATTTAATGAAGATTTAATGACGTCAAACAAAATTTTCTACGTCTCTGAAAAATACCGACAAATGAGTGAGAAGCCACAGAAGCCTCTAGTAAGATGTTAATGCAGTGGTGTTTCAGTTTTGTGTTCTGAAGTTTGTTCTGAAGTCATTTGCTGTCTTTATATCTGAAACCAAATGAATGTCTTGAACAATAATTGTTTAATGGTGCATTAGCTTTGAGTGTGGAGGAAGCCTTATTGTTCACTGTGAAAGCTCAGCTAAAGCCATCTGTTTTAATTGAGTTGAACTGTAAACTGGGATTAATGTAATTCCGGTTCCACTACAAATGGTTTCAATAAATTTGGTTTACTCTGGAAATATAGTTTTTAAAAACTGTAATCATACCTGTGGTGTGATGATGTCATTTTGACTTGAAACGGTGAATCTGTCTTGTGGGTTATTTTACAGGTAATTGTGCCTCTTTTAAGAATTGTTTTATAGCCTGATAATTCATGGAATACAGGGAGAACTAGCCATTTGGATACAGAACTGGCTCAAAGGTAGAAGACAGAGGGTAGTGGTGGAGGGTTGTTTTTCAGACTGGAGGCCTGTGACCAGTGGAGTGCCACAGGGATCGGTGCAGGATCCTCTACATTTTGTCATTTACATAAATGATTTGGATGCGAGCATAAGAGGTACAGTTAGTAAGTTTGCAGATGACACAAAAATTGGAGATGTTGTGGACAGTGAAGAGGGTTACCTCAGATTACAACAGGACCTGGACCAGATGGGCCAATGGGCTGAGAAGCGGCAGATGGAGTTTAATTCAGATAAATGCGAGGTGCTGCATTTTGGGAAAGCAAATCTTAGCAGGACTTATACACTTAATGGTAAGGTCCTAGGGAGTGTTACTGAACAAAGATACCTTGGAGTGCAGGTTCATAGCTCTTTGAAAGTTGAGTTGCAGGTAGATAGGATAGTGAAGAAGGCGTTTGGTATGCTTTCCTTTATTGATCAGAGTATTGAGTACAGGAGTTGGGAGGTCATATTGCAGCTGTACAGGACATTGGTTAGGCCACTGTTGGAATATTGCATGCAATTCTGGTCTCCTTCCTATCGGAAAAATATTGTGAAACTTGAAAGGGTTCAGAAAAGATTTCCAAGGATGTTGCCAGGGTTGGAGGATCTGAGCTACAGGGAGGGGCTGAACAGGCTGGAGCTGTTTTCCCTGGAAGATTGGAGGCTGAGGGGTGACCTTCTAGAGATTTACAAAATTATGAGGGGCATAGATAGGATAAATAGACAAAGTCTTTTCCCTGTGATCGGGGAGTCCAGAACAAGAGGGCATAGTTTAGGGTGAGAGGGGAAAGATATAAAAGAGACCTAAGGGACAACTTTTTCACACAGAGGGTGGTACATGTATGGAATGAGCTGCCAGAGGATGTGGTGGAGGCTGGTACAATTGCAACATTTAAGAGGCATTTGAATGGGTATAAGAATAGAAAGGGTTTGGAGGGATATGGGCCGGGTGCTGGCAGGTGGGACTAGATTGGGTTGGGATATCTAGTCAGCATGGACGGGTTGGACCGAAGGGTCTGTTTCCATGCTGGACATCTCTATGACTCTAAGTCATTAAGCAATGAATAAATTCACAGCCCTGCATTAACTAAAAGGAGGTGACTGAAGAATACAGGTGGAGCTTTTGGAAACCTGAGATATCAGGAGCAATCTTTGAGTAAAAGGTGAGGTCTGCAGATGCTGGAGATCAGAGCTGAAAATGTGTTGCTGGTTAAAGCGCAGCAGGTCAGGCAGCATCCAAGGAACAGGAAATTTGACGTTTCGGGCACAAGCCCTTCATCAGGAATGAGGAAAGTGTGTCCAGCAGGCTAAGATAAGAGGTAGGGAGGAGGGACTTGGGGGAGGGGGCGATGGAGATGTGATAGGTGGAAGGAGGTCAAGGTGAGGGTGATAGGCCGGAGTGGGGTGGGTGCGGAGAGGTCAGGAAGAAAATTCCCTTCCAAACTGGCTGGAAAAGCATGGAACTTCAGTTAAAATAGAATAGTTCACTCTACCACTGATCTGTGATTCTAACGCACCAGTTTTGATGACAGTAGGTGGAAATTGGGTGTCCTAAGATATGCAGATGGAACCCTAATGGAATTTTAGCCTGCTCCTAACAGGTCCCTACTGGAGCTGCCCTGTTATGTGAAACTGCTAGGAAGCTGGTAAGTACATTTAAGGGACATTTATATGTACAAAAAAGACACTTACATTGTGGCCAGGAGGAGATCTAGGATCCACAAGTACAATCCAGATTTCTGTGTTGAGTTCTCTCCCACCATTACACACCTCACCCCAGGTATGAGGTAGTTTGGAAATCCCTCACATCCTAAACTCACTGGGTCGACAGCACCATTCTGATGCCGACCAGTTCCCTGTACAAAACAAAATTTTCTTCTTTAACAAATTAAAAAGAACAAGCTCTCATGTGCATTGAAATTTGAACTGTACCTTATTCTATTTAAGGTAAAATTCTGCAGATACTAGAAATCTGAAACAAAAGCAAAGTACTTAAGAAACTCAGCAGGTTTGGCATATTTGTGGAGAGATAAACAGAGTTAACATTTTAAATTCAATAAGACTTTTCTTCAGGAAACATAGTCACGCTCTAAAGAATGCCCACACCATATCAGAGAAGGCACTTTAATTTGGTTATTGTGGTATCGTGGCAATATCCCTTCCTCAGGGCCAGAAGATCCAGTCCAGGTCTTACGTTCGCCAGAGGTGTGCCACAACATGTCTGAATAGATTGATGAAAAATAATCACAAGAGCAAAACATATAATTATCTAATTAAGTATTTTCAATTGTGAGATAGAGTCATACAGTCGTACAGCATGGAAACAGACTCTTTGATCCAACCAATCTGTGCCAAACATAATCCCAAACTAAACTAGTCGCACCTGCCTGCTCCTGGCCCATATACCTCCAAACCTTTCCTATTCATGTATCTATTCAAATGTATTTTAAATGTTGTAATTGTATCCACATCCACCACTACCTCAGGAAGTTCATTCCACACACGAACCAGTCTCTGTGTAAAACATTTTCCCCTCATGTCTTTTTTAAATCTCTTCTCATCTTAAAGTCTTGAAATACCCCAACCTAGGGAAAATTAACCATATCTATACGCGTCATTATTGTAAAACTTCTATCAGATCGCCTCTCAACTTCTTAAGTTCCAGTGAAAAAAGTGCCAACCTTTCTTCATCACTCAAGCCTTCCATAGCTGACAACATCCTGATAAATTTCTTCTGAACCCAGATAGCACAATATTTAATGAGCTAGAATTTATTTCTTTTGTAGAATAAGGTCACGGTTCTGAAAGATTTCATGCATTAAGCAATCTGATGACTTCATAAAGACTTGGATGGGGAAAGACAAAATCTTAAAGAATGATTTGATCTTGTAGAATTAACCCTATGTTCACAGATCTCCCAGTTGTCATAGAAACAACATCTAATTTACCAATGTAACATACCCAATTACTATTTCGCAACAAGCTGTATCTTATTTAACACAAAAGCACCTTCTAGTTAAGACTCACTATTGGTTTTCCTCCATCAGTGTAAATCCCGAAGACTGTTAAACCTAGTCAAGGGAAGTGGATGGTAGCAGTAAACTATTTCATCCACATGCACCATCTTTTGACAAGACATTATGCTAGTGTTCCTCCATTTTGAATTCCAATGAGGAAGGACAGCTTCCATTTTAAGGTGAAATTGAAGACTGCAGATGCTGGAGCTCAGAGTCTAGATTAGAGTGGTACAGGAAAAGCGCAGCAGGTCAGGCAGCATCCAAGGAGCAGGAAAATCGACGTTTGTGTAGCACAGGGAACTAGTCAGCATCAGAATGGTGCTGTAAACACAGTGAGTTTATGAGGTGAGGGATTTCCAAAGTGCCTCACACCTGGGCACTCAAGAATTCACATGTGAAGACATATTCAAATAAGATTGAAAAGAATTAAATTTTGTCTAAGGAGAGGAATTCATGAGATAAAGTTAATGCTCACTTACAAAACGCTTATACTAATACAACTATTTGCTGAATGTCCTGGACAGGATGTGATTAAAAGATTTTTTTAAAGATGTCCAATGGAATGTATTGTGCTTATAGAGAAACTTGCACCTTAGTCACACACACGGATGATCTAATACTATTATATTTTAAAAACCCTACTGTAATAAAAAGAACTCCTGCTAAATAAAACAGAATGTCGAAACGTGTGTGAATCCTTCAGCCTCTGACATAGCAAAGTTAATACTTCAGGCATGACATTTCTGCAATAAAAGCTTCGGGTCTGAAATTCCAGAGTTTCTCCCAATCTTTTTGTTGCAACAGTGGCAGAACCAGTTTAAAGCCCCGATAATATAATCTGTTGAAAACAGCTGTTTGCACTATTTATTTGGTGGATTCTTCTGGTCTCCCACTGAAATTATAACAAGAAACTAGGAGAACTGCCAAATGCAGGCTCTGGGCCTTTATTTTATACAGCCAGTTAAAATGGAAGCTGTCAAGATTAGAGTGGTGCTGGAAAAGCACAGCAGGTCAGGCAGCATCCGAGGAGCAGGAAAATCAACGTTTTGGGCAAAAGCCCTTCATCCGAAATGAGACTTGAGTAGAATTCAGTTGAATTTTCCACTGTTGTCACTTTCGCTCCATCATCCTCAAGCTCTGATGACACACCAGGCTGGGTCTGATTTCAAACTATAACTACTTGTGGAATGTTGAATAGGGTGGGGTGACCAACTATCCCAAAGTACTATTACAGGCATCGTCTTAGTAATAGATATTCGTGCGGCTTGTCAATCACAGGCCTGTCCAAAATGTGGCCAGGACAGTGTAAGAAAATAAATACTTCACCAGACAAGTAGTGAGAAAACTGGTAATTAACAGAAGGGGACAGATTTCAAAAATTATACCTTGACCCAGACATAACAATGAATGTCCAAATTTCTAACTATTTAATTGGTCTTAATCATTGATCAAAACCTTTGAGAGTATCTCTTCTTTTATGACCGAGTTTGTTTTATGACTTGCTAGAACCACATATTTATTTTGGAATTAAAACTAGAAAACTTGAAGTTTTGGACAATTCCCAGGATGCAGTGAGTCTATCAGGTGACTTTTTGAAACTTGAAGATCAAAAATGGAAGTGTGATATGCTTTCTTTATTGTTGATAAAAGATCAAGTTGACCTTTGGAGAAGGTTTAGAGAGTGATCAGATAGGTTTGTTACTTTTGCAGGACTCTGTCTGTCTCACTCTCTTTATCAATCTACCCATAAAAATAAATCCCGTACTGTTGTGAGAAAGAATTCTCTCCTTCTCTTTCGCTCTGCCTATTCTTCTTTCCCTCTCCCTCTGTGAGTAAAAGACAGTTTGAAAAACTGAATTGCGAACTTAACAAAAGACCTGGGCCTAACCGGCAACACAAACTGAGGATTGTCCATTACCTTGCAGGAGTCAATGAAGTGATCTTGTCAACTGAAAGAACTACAAAAACATCACTTCATTCCTCCCTTGTGGTTTAGAATCTTGACATAAAGGATTTGCATTTTGACTATTTTCTGTCCATTCATAATATTTCTAGAGTTCATTGTCCTGTTTCTGTATGAATGTATGTGTATTTGGGTTTAAAAGGGTTACAGCTTAAGTTTGCAAAGCAGTATTTAATAACCCATTTTGCCACTTGTTGAAGAATAAGTTAGTTTATAAGAAGCTTTTATAGTTATTGATGAAACCTCACGGGAGTCTATTTTCTGACCTAGATCACAGTGAAAGGAAAGCAATTTAACTGTCTTGGTGATTCATTTGGACATTTACATTTTCGGTATGTCTTATAGAGTAGTGGGACTTGATTACCAGCACATTCATCCTATCAGAGTCATAATACTATCAAAATTAAAGGGTCAAGCCAGTGGTAAAATATAAGAATTTAACTAAGACAGAAAACAGAGAACAGTGGTAAATTGTTTCATTCAGACTAAAGGCTATTCAGTGGTATTCTCGGGCGACTGTCTGTGTGGAGTTTGCACATTCTCCCCGTGTCTCTGTGAGTTTCCTCCGGGTCCTCTGGTTTCTTACCACAGTCTAAAGATGTGCAGGCCAGGTAAATTGCCCATAGTGTTAGGTGAATTAGTCAGAAGGAAATGGGCCTGGGTGGGTTACTCTTTGGATGGTCAGTATGGAGTGGTTGAGTCGAAGGGCCTGTTTCCACATGTAGGGAATCTAATCTTATTCAGCAGACCCTGATGAAGGTGTAAGCATTGCACACCAAATTCAATTGCATTGACTTCAAATTCACCAACTCTATCCTGGTCCACATGAGTGAACATTTTGGTAAGGCATTTCCAGACTGGACTCCCATAAAAGAGCTGAAAGAGGAGGAAAATAGAGAGCAGTAGCATGTTGTTCATGATCTGAGACCTGCACTGGGCATTTAAGAACCATTCTGTACCTACCCTGACAGCATCAAGGAAATGTTGTTTGGGCAGTGTTGAGTACAGTAGCAGTATGTGTGTTTGCCATAGGCTCAGACACCCTTCCCAGTAAAGCAAGGCTTTGCTCTGCCAAACCCATGTGGTACCTGCTATACAATGGCCACCCCGCATTAAAATAATTCACGTACATGTATTCTTGCTCTCAAAATTCAGCGTGGAACCTGGAATGTCAGGACACTCATGGACAACCTTGACAGTGACAGATTGGAACTGCTATCAGTGCCTGGGAACTCAGACATTCCAACATTGACATCACCAGCCTAAGTGGGACCCAGTGAGTGGAGAAGGCCAGCTCAAGTTACATGGTGGTGGTTACACCTTCTGGAAAGGTAAATCAGAAGAAGAGTGCTGCCTCCACAGGGCTAGCTTCACCACTGATTACAGACCTGCTTGGCTGTCTCAGAAACTCCTCTTGCAGATAGGACGTGGGTGAGGAATTAATTGGTTAGCTCTTCCAAAGAGTTAGTAGAGGTATGATGGGCCAAATAGTCTTTTTTCTGTGCAATACCTTTCTATTATTTTATGGTTTACCTTCTCTTCCTGTACCTAAAATCATAACTCAAGCCTTGTACAGATGAAAAAGCAGTTTATCAACAGCACAGATATACATTAATGAAGGCTGGCTTAATAGAGCTGTCCCTTTTAGGGGTATCTATGACAGTGAGCAAATGTTTGTGCCTGTGGTTAATAATGATTTAACTGTTGGGATAATCAGTAATGATTGAACAAACTAGCTTCAATCTGATAGTCACAAGGTCAGTTTCAAACCAGTTTAGGGTAAATTAATACAAGCAATTTTGAGTCTTGGGCTGAAATCGTGGATCGGATTACTGACGAAAATAAGAACAAAGGTAAGCTATTCAACCCATCAATATATCGTGGTTGATTGAAAACTTCAATTTCTTTTACCACCCCATCCCCATACTCCTGTATGCCATTGGTAATCTCAAATCTGTCAGTCCCTGCTTTCAACATACTAAAAGACTAAGCTTCTTTACAACTATCTGAGTAAAAACATCTCAAATGTAAGTGGCATCCCCCTTTATTTTTAGATTGTGCTCCCTGATTCTAGACTCCTCATTTAGAGGAAACAGCTCCCTGCATCTGTCCTGTATATTACCTTAAGTATTTTGTAGGTTTCAAGGAGATCACCTCTCACTTTTTTGAATATCTAGAGAATACAGGCCCAGTTCGCCCAATGTCTCTTCAGAGGACAGTTTCTCCATCCAGGGAGTATGTCTGATGAACCTTCATTCCAATCCTTCTAGGGCAATAACATCTTTACCGAGATAAGGAGACCAAAACTGCACACAATACTCCAGGTATGGTCTAACCAAGCTCCTGTAAAGTTGAAGTAAAACATCACTATTCCTGTACTCAAATTCTTTTCCAATGAAAGCCATCATCCTGTTAGCCTTCCAAATAGCTTGCTGCACCTGCATTTCAGTTTTCAGAGATTGTTAACAGCTGGAATCCAATACTGATCCTTCCAGTACCCCAACATCCTGCCAATGTGAAACTGACACATTTATTCCTAAAAAAGCCAAAGAATTATGGATGCTGAAAATCAGAAACAAAAGCATTTATTTCTACTCTGTTTTCTGTCTATTAGCCAATCATTAATCCATGCTAGTACATTCCCTTCCATCCTATCTATTTTAAATTTTCTAACCAGACTCGTGAGGGGGACTTTCTCAAAAGCCTTCTGAAGTGAAAGTCTCCCTTCCTGCATGCTGGTCATAAATCTGTATGAACTGTTTAGGTTGCTATAATCTAGTACCTGATGTGGGTTTTGTCTCCAGCGGAATATTTTAGCTGATATGGCAATGCTTATGTTAACCGTCATAACATTAAAAAACTAGGCTTGGGTAACGTGGTACTGAAAGGTCCAACCGATGTTTATTATATCTGGCTATTATAAGTAATTATTATATTGACAGACTCATTTGGGGCTAGGCTTGCATTAAGATATTCTGTTACAACAGAAGAGCTACAACTTGTGCTCTGTAATGCTTCAAGTGATCCCAGTAAGATGGTATCTGAGAGATTTATTCCTTCAGGTCACATATTGTAATACTGTATGATATCATGAGCATATATAGGACATATGGAGGGGGTGTAGGGGATGGAGGAGATTACAAAGATAGGGAGGGGCTGTAGAGGCTGGAGGGTTTACAGAGATAGGGACAGACTATAGGGGCTGGGGAACACCTTAAAGATATTCTGACAAATTCTGTCTATTTAAAGTATACTGACATATTGACAGAGAGAAAAAAAATCTTGTGAATACAAATCCATAATGTAAATATGCCTTTAAATTGATAACATTTGTACCACAACTGGCTTTTGATTCAAAGATGCCTTGATGCAATTGGAATAATAGAATGGACCTATTCCATTCTATTATTGGTGATTAAAATGTCATTTTGAAACCATGTCCAGGAAGATTTACTCTATATTTATTCTGCGCAGTGTTGAGCTAGGAGTTCATAATATTAATGGGCACACAATGAATATTCCATTCTCCAATGTTGGCACCTCTCACTGGGAAGTACATGAATACACTCCGAATAAATACTTCAGGTCTGTGATATTTCTTAATCTTCAAACAACCTCTATGATGATGCACCTGGAGATTATATCCAAAACATATGCCTGCGGGAAGGCAGCTGATCACAAACAGCCTGAGAATGGAGAAGATCATAGACCATAAATCTCGGGCAGCAGCATCATACAAACAGTATCACTTGAATTGCCTGTTATATATCCCACCCGAAATTCTACTTGGAACAATGAAAATGGATATTGGGGCTGGAAATAAAATGGGCATTCACCAATAGCCACCTGATTCTCTCATCATCCATGACAAATTTCTGCTACATTTTATCTTGCAAGAGTGAAAGTGCAGCAAATTATACCTTGATGACTCCCTAAAGTTTGTACTTTGATGAATAAGTCAGGAGCACTCTGGAATTCTGTCCACTTGCCTGCAATAACACTTGAAAAGGTCAACACCTTGCAAGACAGAGCAGCTGCTTGACTCGCACCCCATCCATCACCTAAAGCATTCACTTTGTTGCCACTGTATGTCGGTGGTAAACACAGTGTACTATTCATGGAATGGACTGAAGCAATTCACCAAGTCACCCTCCACAGTACCAAATGTGTGGTGTCTATCACTTAGAAGAAAGAAGGGCAGCAGATGCATTGGAGATTCACCACCACTTGTAGAGTCTGACACACCATCCAGATTTGGAACAATATTGCAGTTATTTCACCATCGCTGGGTTGAAATCTGAAACTCACTTCCTAATACTAATGTAGGTGTACTTCCATCATGTGGACTCCAGTCATTCAAGGCAGTAGCTCACCACCACCTTCTCAAGGACAAGTACAGATAGGCAACAAATGAAGGCCTTCCCAGTGACACTCCAATCTCAGGAGCAAATTTTAGAAAAAAGCATTTGGATGAGTTGGTCTTGTATAAACCTGATTTAAGTTTACTGTGTGGTTTACCAGGCTGAATGTTGTCTTTGGTGTGGTTCCTGCATTAACATGATGACGCTGCCAAATGGCCAGCCTTCAATGTGGCTTCCTCCAATTCCCAAGGACAGGAATCCACACATTTGTATTAAAATCTCTGTTGGGTTAGGACTGAAGTAGCAACCACAACATTACAGCAGAAACTAAAAGTGCATCTGTGACTCACTCAACATTTGAACAGGCAGAGTTCAGCCTTTATCCTGGAAAAATCATTAACACTTACTAATAGTTGGAGAAAAAAAGGTCACACAAAATATTAGCTCAAAAAAGAAAAAAATTCCAACAAATCCAATGGATTCAAACAGCTCATTTTGTATTGCGATCCCTCATGCAGTAATTTTTAAATATTATAACACGGTAATAGTATCAATCACTCACTTCATCAAGCCAGTTAGCAACTACCACCTGTATTGAGGGAGTGAGTGAGTGACACAAAGTGGGTGTTTAGGAATCCACATCACCCAGTAGGGGAGTTACCAAATTAACTATTGTTATTTTGCAATTTAAAGAGTTTCTGCTAAATGAAACTCTGGAAGTTTTACTCACTCAAAGGTGCTACATAAATGAATTTTGTTTTTGGGTCTGCACATATTGGGAAAGTCTGCCAAGTCTGTATGCAGAACTCCATCCTTTAAATCCTTCAATTTGATTTCTCCCCACATGCCATAGTACCAAAGTCACAATGACATCCGGCGATTGTGAGCAAGGTAAATGATCCCTCCTTGTCATCCATAGTTTGGTTACACCTTTGCTTAATATTTGATGCTGAAAATGGCGAGTAAAAAGTGAGGACTGCAGATGCTGGAGATCAGTGCTGAAAATGTGTTGCTGGTTAAAGCGCAGCAGGTCAGGCAGCATCCAAGGAACAGGAGATTCGATGTTTCGGGCATAAGCCCTTCGTCAGGATTGGTGCTGAAAATGGCACCAATCACCCTAAACATCACCTCCTGCCCCAACTCACTGTCTCAACTCTTTTGCTGCTTAAATCTTAATTCATAACTTTGTTACCTCTGTGTTAGACTAATTCAATGTAACATTTGTGGATCTCCCACATTCTATCTCTTATAAACTTGAGATAATTTAAAACTCAATCATCAGGAATCTTAATTGACACCGATTGTCTCTAAGTCAGTCAAAGTCCATCACAAATGAGTATATGCTCTCTTTGAGTCCTAAATGTGTCTGCTGAATTTAGTATGTTCTGTCTAATGTCATGAAAAGCCTTCAGTACTTGGTTGTATATTGCTGGATTCTCAGCAATTCCTTGTTTTGTCAATATATCATCAGCGTCTAATATAGAACGTCTGGGTCTATTCTAGTAGTATAGGGTCTTTTCTTTAACGAGGTTACTTCATAGATATATTTTGCCAGAAGTCAGGTGAAATTTCACTAGTTTTTCTTACCTTCTGAGATCATTTATCATGATTTCCGCCATTTTAACTGACCAAAGCTTTCTGTCTGTTCCCGGTATCTGCTGGTTACCCTTCCAGATGGAGACTGTGTGCTCCACGTTATGCTGATTTGCTTAATGTTGGAGCCTGCCTGTTCATGTTTTGCTTATTTCTGGGTTCTGTTTTCTCCATGTTTTTCAGTTTTTGTGTGCTTTGTCAGTCTGAACTATTGCCTGGAAAAGCCTGCTCTGATCTTTGACAGTTGCATTGACTTCCTTCCCCTGAATACTGCTTTTTCTCCCATCCTGCTTTAGTGACAAAATATGGCTTCCTTTGCGTCTTGCCTTTGTTTAAGTTGTTGTGCTGTGCCAGCCGCTGCTTTGTACTGTTCTCCAAAGGACAGGTTTTCCAGTTTTACTGTTGCCACCATGTTGTAAGCTTGTTCAGAAATGGACAGGGAAGAAGTCTTTGTAGCCAGAACCTTTTATTCTACTGCATACAAGATCTAGAGAGGAGGGAGAGGACAGTGCACAACTACATTAGAATATGACGTTCAACACATGACCTGACATTATATCACTGGTAGTTATCAACTACCCTATTGTTAGCTCCTTTTATAGTACAGTATCTATGTCTTCATTTGCCTAAGCTTCAAGCTCTAGAATACCTTCTATAAGCCTTTCCCCCTCTTTACCTCTCTGCCATCTTTACCACACTCCTTAAAGCCAATTTGAACAAGCTTTTGGTCATCTGATTAATGTGGCTCAAAGTAATTTTTTGTCTTCTAATGTTCCTGTGAAGCCCCGAGGGATGTTTTATTATGTCAAATGCAGTATATCAATGTTATTTGTTGGCTTTTCCTTTCTGAGGTGGCTGATTTATAGAGTCATAAAGATGTACGGCATGGAAACAGACCCTTCCGTCCAACTTGTCCATGCTGACCAGACATCCTAAAATAATCTAGTCCCGTATCCCTCTAAACCCTTTCTATTTATATACCCATCCAGATGCCTTTTAAATGTTGCAATTGTACCGGCCTCCACTATTTCCTCTGGCAGCTCATTTCACACTTGCACCACCCTTTGTGTGAAAAAGTTGCCCCTTAGGTCCCTTTTAAATCTTTCCCTTCTCACCCTAAACCTATGCCCTCTAACGGGTGGCACAGTGGCTCAGTGGTTAGCACTGATGCCTCACAGCACCAGGGTCCCAGGTTCAATTCCAGCCTCTGGCAACTGTCTGTATGGTGTTTGCACATTCTCCCCGTGTCTCCGGGGGTTTCCTCCCACAGTCCAGATCAGGTGGATTGCCCATGTTAAATTGCCCATAGTGTTAGGTGCATTAGTCAGACAGAGATGGGTTACTCTTCGGAGGGTCAGTGTGGACTTGTTGGGCTGAAGGGCCTGTTTCTATACTGTAGGGTATCTAATCTAATCTAGTTCTCGATTCCCCCAACCTAGGGAAAAGACCTTGTCTATTTAACTTATTCATGCCCCTCATAATTTTATAAATCTCTATTTGGTCACCCCTCAGCCTCCGACAGTCCAGGGAAAACAACCCCAACCTATTTAGCCTCTCGCTATAACTCAAACCCTCCAATCCTGACAACATTCTTGTAAGTCTTTCTGAACTCTTTCAAGTTTCACAGCATCCTTCCTAGAGGAGGGAGACCAGAATTGCATACAATGTTCCAAAAGTGGCCTGACCAATGTCCTGTGCAGCTGCAACATGACCTCCCAACTCCTATGCTCAATGCATTGACCAATAAAGGAAAGCATATATGATTTATTTATCATTTTACCATGAGTGAATTAACTCAAGCTGAAACTATTTTCCCATATTCTGATTTTTTCCTATAATTGAAAAGATACTCAACTCATCCACCAGCTCTTCATTTTCCATCTGATTTACCCCCTCCCTATAGATGGACCCCTCCCTAACCAATAGGAAGTGTGAACAGTTCTTTATCAAGGTTGCTACCAGATAGAGTTTTGAACAGCTACTTTTTAACTGAAAGCCAGAAACCACACTTCTGATTTTTTTTTTCAAAGTAACGATCCAATTTTAGATTTAATTCATGACATGCAATGTCACAATACTTATTCACAGTGTTAAGGGTTTCATCATTAGCAAAACTTCAGTTATAATCCCATTTCCTTTACCAATTTTGGATTTGCTGCTAATCCTAGTCTAAAAGGTGTGTGGATTAATTCACCCCTGGATTTCCCTTGCTTGCCCTGGAGAGATATCTTTCCTCATCTTGATATATCTTCAGATAGCCAAGCAAGGACTTGATCTCATTATGGAAAATCACAGAAGAAAGTCTGACAGTAATATCATACCCTGATCTTGAGCAGTTAAACTGCGTATCCAATTCCTTTTCGATTCTGTCTCTATTACACTCAGTACATTTTCAATCCTAACCGCTTTCTGTTTGAAAATAATTTTCTCTCTTGTCGCTGTAAGTTCTTTTTCCACTCATCTCAAGAGAGTGCCCTTTGGTTTTCAAACTTTCCACCAATGGGAGCAATTTCGCTCTATTTGCTCTGTATAGATCCCTCATGATTTTGAACAGCTCTATTAAATCATCTTCTCTAAGGAGATCAACACCGACTTCTCTAATCTATTTTTGTAATTGAAGTCCCTCATCAATAGAAAAATTCTTGTAAAATGTTTGTGCAACCCCTTTACAGCCTTCATAAAATCCCTAAAGTGCAGTGCCCAGAATTGGAAACAATGCTCCAATTGAGGTCAGTTTAGTGATTTTTTTTTTAGGCATAGCTTTCTTACTTTTGTACTCCATGAGTTTATCTATGAGCCCAGGCTCCCATGCATGTGCATTTATATCATATGGCCTAATATTGGGGTGGCTGAAAACTGGTGACTGTATCAGGTTACCCATTTGGCAGTGAATACTCATTGGCAAAAACCTGGCCGTCTGCATGGACCAACCTTCTAGCAACATCAGACAACACACTCCACCCAAAACTACCCTCACAGTGCCTTTTGTTTTGAAAAGATTACTCATTTTGAATATTCTCAGCCTAAAAACTTGGGTGTCTGCTGTAAAGCTGCCTTGGTTGCAATGGTATTATCCAATGGAAACAGCTCCTTACGTCAACTATAAGATTTACAGATAATGACTTTGCATATTTATATTTGGTCTGTGTTTATTCCTGCTTTTGATTATAATTAAAGTCTTAAGCATAAAATCTGGTGCGAGCAAAGGAAGCACTTCATTCAAACGACTTTTCACCAGGGTTTCCAGAAGGGTTGTTCCACTGGGTGGGAACCCATCCCTGTGCGTGATTGTCATACACTTCTGATTAGATGGTCTCAGAAGATACTTTAAGTAAATAAGGATGAAAAGCAATGTAATTGTAAGTTCATTTCTTTTAATGTGGCGAGTACTTCATCATGGTCCCTGGAGATGAGAGGCCGTCACGCAGATGGCAAATATTATTGTTCCCTTCACCCATGAGCAGCTCATTTCCCTAGTGTAGATGAACTGAGCCTGAGATTTCCCCTTCCCAGGAACATCTTAAACAGTGAGAGTCCTGCCCTTGTAATGTTCTTAGGGTTTTTTTAACTAAAATGTATGCTCTTTCATTAGATATTTTATAAAACTTAACTGTTTTACATTTCAATGCTTTTCTCTCTTCTGTTCTCTCTCCTGTTCTATTTCTCCTGCTGTACCCTTGAAAACGCATATCTTTAAGGTTCCATTCCCCCTGGTCTCAGGCCCCCAGCTGTCCCTCACGCATTGGCCCATTATCTTTGTGGATCTAGATTGTATACAGTTCTGGTCACCACACTACAGGAAGGATGTGGATGCTTTGGAGAGGGTACAGAAAATGTTTACAAGGATGTTGCTTTGTATGGGGAATTATAGCTATGAAAAAAGATTGGCTAGACTGTGATAGAAGTTTATAAGATTGTGAATGGCAAGGTTCAAGGGCCGGGGTGGGGGGATGGGGTGTGGGTGGGGGGTGGTAGGGGTTGGAGTTTAGAAGAGATGTGTGAGGCAGGTTTTTCACATGGAGTCATTAGTGCCAGGAGCGTGCTGACAGACGAGGTGGTGGACACAATAGCAGCATTCAACAAGCACCTGGATGAATACATGAATCGGGGGATATAGATCCTGTAAGTGAAGATCATTTATTTTGGAAGGTCAAAATGCGTTGTTGTAGGTTTGAAGGGCTGATTGGCCTGTTCTTGTGTCGTTTTGTTCTTTGTTCTAGACAATAAGGTATCAGTTATGCGACAGAAGGAGGTTTCAGAGTTCTCTGTTTGGTCGATATGGGATTGAAGTCCTGCTAGCAATCAAACCCTGCATATAAACTAGGTGAAACATACATACGAACTAGGTGAAACATTCAACCAGCACGGGCCATGAAGCAGTCATCAGTAATCACATCCTAACAATTATGATTGTCCACCTAGGAAATTCTGTGTGGCTGGTCATGGGTTCCATGGGTCCTTGTGTGGATGATGAGCCTGATCCTTGAGCTGCATTTCTGACCACACATTTGCCAGGTGTTTGTAGCTTCTGGAATCAGATCTTGGCCTTGAGATCATGGCATTAGCTCTCAGGTTCGTTTTCTGTATTTCATATTGCCAACGACTGTGCTGAAAGAATTGTGTCAGTTCGTGAAGGAGCTTCTTCCAAGTCAGTTTTTCTGAACAAGAGTCTCCCATGCATTAACATCTGTGTTGCGTTTCTTGAGGGAAGACTTCAAGGATTCTTTGAAATTCTTCCTTTGTCCTCCCTTCGTTCCCTGAGCTGGGCAAAGAAGATTTATTTTGGCACTTGGAACTCAGGTATCCTCAGCACATGGCCAGCCCAGTGGAATTGGTCTAATTGATTATGGCCTCAATGCTAGTACTATTAGTTGCTTCAAGGACATTGATCTTAGTAAACCTGTCCTCCAGCTGAGGTGGAGAATCCATATCAAACAGCATTCATGGTACTTCTCAAGGACCTTGGGATAGCATCTATACATAGTCCATATTTCAGAGCCACATAGAAAAGTCAGAAGGATGACAGTCTTACACACAAGGATTTTGGTATCAGAATAGATTTGTCAAAGATTCTCATCCTCAGGTGTCTGAAGGTGATGCTTGCAGACAAAACGTGATGTTGAGTTTCCACATCAACATTAGCTTTAGAGGACAGATAGCTTCCCAGGTCAAAGGAACATTCCATATTTAGGATGATTTCTCCACTGATCTTAATCTTGACCTGTGATGGGTTGGTAAAGGATTGAAGTCTTCTTGAGGTTGAAGCTGAGACCAATCCTTCCATACTCTTACATGAAGGCATTAAGCAAGGCTTAAAGATTCTGTTCCAAGAGAACAGTGATGCCACGGTCATCTACGTGCTGATGTTGCATGAGTGAGAATCAGTGTTGTAGTGGAGAGGTGATCTCCTATGTACATTCCTGACTCTCCTTTTAATAGTAATAATTATTGAGAAAAGATCCCATGAGAAACAATGATCACTTTTTGCTGCAAATTATAAGTGAAATACTGAAATTGGACAGCATAGTGCCATTGAAGCTTAATAATGCCAGGGTAATCAAATTTTAACTGGCTGTGAAATGCAAACATAACAACAATAAAATGTATTTATGTAATGGTAAAATTGCCATAGTCTTACCAGACCATAGAATAGAGACCTTACAGTGTGGAAACAGGCCCTTTGGCCCAACAAGTCCACACCAACCCTCCAAAGAGTAACCCATCCAGACCCATTCCCCTAACTAATACACCTAACCTACACATCCCTGAACATTATGGGCAATTTAGCATGGCCAATTCACCTAACCTGCACATCTTTGGATTGTGGGAGGAAATCAGAGTACTCAGACGAAACAGACAAGGGGAGAATATGCAAACTCTACACAGACAGTTGCCCGAGGCTGGAATCGAACCTGGGTCCCTAGCACTGGGAGGTAGCAGTACTAACCACTGAGCCACCAGGCTGCCGAAAGAGGTCTCATTAGAGAGAGAGAGACAACCATCGGAGACCACAGTGGAGAATTTGGAGGGGAGGATCCAAACACTGGAAGGCCAGATTCCGGCCCTGTGGACCAGGTCAACGACCTCAAGAATTGAAGTTGAAGGAAGAACTTATGGTTAGTCGGGCTTCCAGAATGTGAAGAAGGTAAGAGCCTAGTCAGCTTCCTGGAGCAGTGCCTCCCACAGTTTCTAGGGCTGGAAGGTGAGTCAGGCCGGGTGAATGTGGAGTGGGCCCACCGGATTGCGACTTGCAGATCTGGGTTGGATCAGCGCTCCCGCCCGGTCCTAGTGTGACTCCAGTGTTACAAGGAGAAGCAAATGATAGTGAAAGCCTCCAGAAGGCTGGGAAAAGACTCGGAGGATCTGGTGTACAAGGGGACAAAAATTCTTCTCTGGGGCTGTAATCAAGAAGAGAAAATCTTTTGATGGAATGAGGAAGAGTTTGAAAGAACTGAATATCCAAAACTCTGTGAGATACCTGGCAGTACTGTGCTTCAACCATAGAGGGTCTGTTTACAATTTTGACTCAGCAGAGAAAGCAAGGGATTTTCTAGACTCTTCGTAACAGATGGTCTGGGTCAGAAAAATTATAGACAATGGTATATCCTTTGCTCTCTTCTGGGTCTGGGGTTGTTATCTCTTTTATTAAAGATGAATGGGGTTGACATATGGAGGGGATGGATTGGGCATCCACTTTTGATTTTCACGTGTGTAAATAATAGGTTTTCTTTGTCTCTGTATTGCTTGAATTTGGGGCACAGCCTTAGCTGGAAGGAACCATGATGATAGTAGGGATTTGGATGAGTGCCCCCTATGAGTGAGGGGGAAATTTCCAGTTATTTGTATGTCTGTTTGTTTAATTTAGGAGTAGTGGTTAGTTTTTTAGTGTTTGTAGTATCTATAGCATTAGTTTTTAGATTTTATGAATCCTATTTTTTCTCCACTTGGTGCACCATGAGTAAGCTTCTTCCCTTCAGGGGGCTGTGGGATGATTATGGCTAGTGACTCGTTGAGATGGTGCCCCTGGAACAGAAAGGGGAGTCATTGTCCAATCAAAAGAAAGAAAGTGCTCTCAAACCTCAGAGAGGAGAGGGTTGAAATCGCCCTGCTACAAGAAACACACTTGAATGACAAAGAACATTTGAAACTACAACAGGGTGGGTTTGGTAGGGTATTCTTTTCCCCTTTCAATTCTAAAAGTAGTGGAGTGGCCATACTAGTATAGAAGAACTTCCTATTTCAGATAATAGTCCAAATTAAGGATGAATATGGGCAGTTCATCATCCCTAAGGCCTTAATACACAGGGAGGAATCAGCATCCTGAATGTCTCTAGTCCTCCGGCCCACCCCCTTAAATTTTTAATCGACGCATTCTCTAAATTGATGGCTCTTGGGGTGAGCTATACAATTATAGGAGGAGACTTTAACTGACTCATGGACACCAAGGTGGACAGGATGCCAAGAGGTCTCTCGGATATCTTGCCTCAATCCTGGACTGATGTGGGGAGTTGGGGTTGGTGGGTGTGTAGAGATGTCCCCAACCTCATCGTAGAGATTTTAACTTTTATTCCAACCTGCACAAGTGTCATACAAGACGTGCTGTGTTCTTTGTTCCATCAACCTGCCTGGGTTCGGTGTTATAATGCAGGATTTGGAATATAGCCATTTTGGACCATGCAGCAGTATACTTGGATGTCAAGATCAGAGGTAGTGGAATAGCCACACAGCATTGGCACATGGATCCATTTCTTTTGAAGGATAGCAAATTCATAGAGTGCTTCACTAAGGGAGTTTAGGACCTTCTGGGACATTAACTTGGGTACAACCAGTAACCCATCAATGCTCTGGGAGACTACCAAGACTTATTAAAGGGGATTAATTATTTCATATTCAGCAACCAGGAAGAGGCAGAGAGGAGAACAACAAAGTATGCTGAGGCCCAGCTGAAGGCAGCCGAATTGGCTTATTATGATGGACCAGCTGTCACTCAGCTACAGCAGGTCACAACTCTCTGGGCTGCTCTAAACTCAGTACTTACCCAGGTGGCAAAGAGACAGGTCTCCTTTGTGAAGCAAAGGTTATTTGAATACAGATGTAAGCCAGGTAGATACCTGGTATACTTGACCAGGAAGAAAAGTGCCCCGCAGTCCATTGTGTTCATTCGGGAGGGAATAGGTACTATCACTTGCAAGTCTAAGAGGATTAATACGACATTTAGGAAATTTTACGCAGAGTTAAATCGGTCGCAGGGTGGTGAGGACGGAATAGCAAGGATGGAATCCTTTTTGAGAATCTAGACCTCCCAGTGCAAATGCAGAGCAAGCCTCCCTTTAGAATTCACCCTTAATAATACAAGGGATACAAGTGGCAGTAAAGCAGCTCCAAAGTGGCAAAGCACCTGGCCCGGTGGGGTTCCCAAGTGAGTTCTACAAGGAATCTATAAACATGTTGGCTGGGCCAATATTGGGCATGTACAATCGCTCATATGGCCAGGACTGTCTTCCACCCTCTCTTCGGGGGGCCAATATCTCCCTTATTCTAAAGAGAGGAAAGATCCTGAGGACTGTACCTCATAAAGACCTATCTCACTGCTGAACATAGATTTTAAAATCCTGTCTAAAATCCTAGCTTTGAGATGGGAGAAGGTGCTAACCATTATTATTAAGGGTCATAACTCTTCCAATAATATCAGCAGAGTGTTGAATAAAGTACAGGTATGTCAGCAGAGGTCAATTCTAGGCTTGGTGGTCTCCATGGTCACAGAAAAGGTGTTTGATCGAGTGGAGTGGCCATATCTTTTTGGTGACCTGGAACACTCTGGCCTTTCTCTAGGTGGGTGGCAGAGATATATAACAACCAATGGCAGCGGTCCTTACAAACGGCGTAAAATCAGATAATTTCAGCATTGAGAGAGGCAGCCAACAAGGGTATCCTCTCTCAACGCTGCTATTTACCTTAGTAATTGAACCGCTGACAGAGGCTATATGTAAAGACTCTAAAATAGTTGCCCCAAAGGTAGGAGTGGGAGAGCACAAAGTTACTCTTTACGCTGATGATGTCCTTCTCTTTCTGACTAACCCAGAAAAGTCAGTACCCTGGTTAATACAAAAGATTAACTTATTCAGCATGTTCTCAGGATATAAAATTAATTTTACAAAATTGGAAGCCATGCCCATGGGAGGCTTGTTGGGAGTGCCTGACCTGGAGGATGAAACACAATTCCCTTTCCAGTGGTCACAAAAAGGTTTTCTTTAGTTGGGTATTTTTATTACCCCCACTTTCCACCAGTTGTATTGGGCTAACTTTGTACAATTGTTTAAAGGATAAAACAAGATCTTCAGTGAAGGGTTATCAATATCATGGTTAGACCAAATAGCCCTGATTAGAATGAATGTTCTTCCTCGGCTGCCAAATCCCATGAGTATGCTCCCATTGCTGTTGCCCAACAAGTGCTGCAGAGGCTCAATGGTGGCCTTGGATCCTTCATTTGGTGTCATAGGCACCCTCTTATTAAATTCACCGAATTGCAACTTCCACAGGGTATGGGGTGGTAGATCTCCCAGATTTTAAGTGATACCAAATAAGCGCCCTATTGTCCTATGTGAGTGACTGGGTGTGGGAGGATCTGAGGTCAATATAGCTTGACATCGAGGCCTCCCAGGCAAGGTGTGCCCTCCGTAATTTGCTGTTTATAAATAGGATGAAATCTGTTACTGAGCATTGTAGATGCCCGATTAATATCAACATGGTTAAAGTATGGAGGGTGATACAGCAGGCCGAGGGCAACATGCATAAGACATCACCATTTACTCCCTTCGTTGGAGCCCCAGGATTTAGGCTGGGGTCAGTGGATTCTGGCTTTAAAGCATGGGAGGTCAAGGGAGTCTCCTGTTTGGGAGACCTATTTGAAGGAGAGGTCTTGATGTCTCATGACCAGTTAAGACGCAAATATGGGCTACCCAGCAGGGACCTCTTCCATTAGTTTCAGGTTAGGGACCATACAGAGAAGGACCATACTGTTAACTCAGCCCTACAAGTCCAACATGGAGAGAACAGTGCTCTCTCAGACACTCTCTTTGTCAGTACTCTATGTCATTTACAGATAGAGGGCACCATGGAAGATATGGAAAGACTCTACAGAGTCTGGAGTCAGGAGCTAGGGTTAGAAGTATCATCTGAAACATGAGAGAACATATGGAAGAATGTGAAAAAGATCTCAATGTGCAATAAAGTGCAGGCTATGCAATTGAAGATTCTCCATAGTGCCCATATGGACCCGGAGTGATTTGCAAAATTCAAGAAAGGAGCAACTCCAGGGTACCCAAAATGTATAACAAGCAGTGGCTCCCTGACACATTGTCTGTGATTGTGTCATAAGATCCGTGGGTACTAGGGTGCCATATTGAATGAGGTGGAGAAGATCCTGGGAATTGAAGTTAGGGTGGATCCGGTATCCCTTCTTTTGGGATTGCTGAATCTGCCTTCACTAGATGAAGGCTGGAAGAGATTATTCAACATTCTCACATATTGTATAAGGAAGAACATTTTAATGACCTGAACCTCAGAAAAACCTCCAAGTCTCATGGGGTGACATAGACTAGTGATGCAGCACGTTCCCCTGGATTTTCTTACGAATGCAGTGTACCAGAAAATGGAACTATTCTATAAGATGTGGTGGCCCTTTTTAAATTACATTGACACAGACTTGTCAGCCGTATTGACCAGGGCCTTTGCATAGCCATGATGGCCAGTTTTCGCGGTCCGGGGACCTTGGGGGGAGGAGACTAGAATAAGTACAGGTATAATAACTGATGCTCCCGTGGAGTGGAGCTTCAATGGAGGTGCGCCAAGTATAATTTAATTTAATTTAACTTAAATAAACTCAACTCAAACCAAATTAAATTAAATTAAGTTGATTTTGTCTAGTTTGACTTAATCCAGGCTAAGTTAGGTTAGTTTAGTACAAGTTAAATTATTTTTAACTAACTTGCCACATTCAATTATTATCAAATTATAATGTGGAAAGATTGTTCCATACCTTTGTGATAGTTTTGGTTGATTTTGTAGAGTAGTAGGTAGTTTATTGTTAATGTTTTTGTAATTTAAGGTTGTTATACTACCTTTTGTATTTTTACAATTTTGTAAAAAATAAAAACCTTTCTCAATAATAAAATATGAGCAACAACTGGTGGTAATTTAATCTGAAGGCAGCTACACCTCAGGCATGGGGAGAGATTGAGAAGGAGAATCCTTTGCAGTAACTTCAGCCAGTGTAGGAATTAAACCTATGCTGTTAGTGCAGCGGTAACTACCATTCAGCCAATTGAGCTAAACTGACCTCTATAATATGTGTATCATAAAACATCTCATATGCTTTAGAAGACAACCATATGAAGCATTAGGACAGATGGCCAAATGCATGGTCAGAGAAGTGAGTGTTATGGAACATATTAAAGGAAGAAGATGAGGTGGTGAGGCAGGAACCTATAGGGAGGGAATTCCAGAGTTGAGGGCCTAGCCAGCAGAAAGCACAGTTGCCAATGTGAAGCAATTAAAACCACAGGTTGCTCAAGAGGCTGGAACTAGACAAGCACAAAAACTAAGAAACAAGTTTTGAATACTAAATGGTCTAAATGATAAAGACAGGATCAGGTGAAGACAGATGAAATATATGTTTTAGCAATGTTGATGGGGCAAGTGCAAACTCAATAGTAGCAATAGCCACCTAAACAAAGTTGACACAATGGATCAGCAGGAAGTTATAGATAAAATAAGAAAGGAAAATTACCTCTATAAATTCCACAGAAAGGAAGAAGGGGGGTTCACAAAAATGATAAAAGATGCCGGCTCTCTATATAGCATATAGCTCTCTTTTAACTCAATATTGTTACAAATAAAATGATCAATGCTCTAACTACAAAACTGAAGAAGATAATTTGTCTTTATTTAGACCTCTGATTTCACCGAGGAGACTTCGAGTCAATCCATATCCAACAACCTGTTCTCAAAGCTCTGCTCACATTTTAACAACTGTGATTAATTGCAACACAGCAACTGAGACAGTCCACAACATTCAAAATTAATCAGCAACATTCTAAATTTTTAAAAAATTAAATAAACCAACCTATAACAATATTAAAAATAATGTCAACATGCCCTATCTCCCAATGTTAACTGATCCTTGAAAATAATTTCAGCATCCAAACACAAATCTCCACCAACAACTAATCAATGCTTCCCCCAACCATACCTTTACTATATTTCATGTGTCATTGTAATCTGTTGATTAGTTTTTCAAATATATTATTTGCAGACAAAACAGGGTGAAAACATTAGTGACCCCCATCTGCAATGGGGAAGGTGACAAGTGGAAAGGGTAGTCTATGGAACATAAAGCTTTATCACACTATATTAACCCAACATTGCTACAACTACACAGCTCTTCCTCCTGGCATTTCCTTGCCCTGTTTGATGCTCTGTACCTGTGGCACTGAAAAAAGAAATATTTTTATTCAAGAGTTTCCACCCCACTGTGAAGACTTCCAGACAAGCTGCATCGAACAGCCTGTTCTGAAAACTCTGCTCAGAGCTGCAACAACTTGTCGCACAGCAGCTAAGACAATCGACAAGTTTCTAAACCATCAAATCCATGCTAAGTAAATCCACATACAGCAATTT
This sequence comes from Hemiscyllium ocellatum, assembly GCF_020745735.1. Taxonomy (NCBI): domain Eukaryota; kingdom Metazoa; phylum Chordata; class Chondrichthyes; order Orectolobiformes; family Hemiscylliidae; genus Hemiscyllium; species Hemiscyllium ocellatum. The sequence goes on from NC_083430.1 coordinate 26,119,425, forward strand.
TCCTTCTTTTAAAAATTGCTGTATCTCCAAATGATAATGGATCACTTGAAAAACTTGCAGCATTTGTTAAGGATCCATGATTTCATCAACAACTATTCAGTTCTTCCTTGGGTCATACCCTGTCCATGTACTAGGTTTTGTTGAAATCTGTCCATTAAGTTTTTTGAAATACGTTGTTTACAGACAATCAGACTAACAATTGGGATGAAATCGTTGCCTTCACCCATCTTCAGTGGCAGAGGAAACTGTCAGGGAAGAAATTTGAATTAATAAATAAATTAGAATTAAAAATTAGAGTATTTCAAGATGCAAAAGAGAACAGCAAGAGAGAGTAAATATTCTAAATGATTGCATCCTCCAGCCAATAATGGGACAATAAGCAGCATGTGGAGAAGTAAGTATGTCGGGCAGTAACAAATGGCAAGTTGAACTAACTGGTCTGTTTCTGTGTAGTAACTTCTATGCTGTGAACTCAGACTGGCCAAATGGCCACCCTCAAGCCAAAGTATCTTGTGATTTTACACACTTGATCTTTAGTGTGTTAAAATATATTTTTTCTAAGAATATTTTAATAATCAGGAAATACTTTGGTGCTGGGAATGTTTATGTTCTTTTTCTCTCACTGAGCTGTGAGGTTGTAAATTCTGTAAAGACTACAGTAAATCTGCATTCCTGGCTCTGTTGGTTTTAACTCACTATTTATTCTCACCTCTGACAAGTTAATAAAAATATAATACTGTTTGGATAAAATCAACTAGTGAATAGCAATGTATGGTCTCTTACAGTATCTGCCAAGTCACCCTTCTCTGATTCAGCCTTTCACCATGTGTCTGCGGCTGAAAAATATTTACTTCTATTTCCGTCTCCAGTTCAGCTGCTCTACTCCCATATTCAAAAGGCTTCATGAAAGAAACAGTATTCCTACCCCCTCCACACACACACACACACACACACACACACACACACCCCCGTTGGAGCAAACCGCTGACATAATAAAATTTAAAAACCTGAACAAAGTACTGATCTCTATAAACATGCGCCAATACCATAGTTTTGTGCTGTGACTTTAAACATTGAGCAGTAGAATTAATATTATAATTTTTCTGCATGTTTAGGGGTGTCCTGCATATCAGTAACTACAAGCCAAATTTTCCCTTTCGATTCAGGTGTGGCAAAAGTGTGTTAAGTGGTGACTAAAATCACACCCCAACTATCGAGAAAACATGGCCTTTGCTTGCCAGTCAATTAAGAGCTGACAGGCAAGTGTGGGCAAGTTTCTCAGCAAATCAGAGGCCAAAATACTAGGTATCTGGATGATGAACAGCTGTCTCCCTTTCAAAGGCCAGATCCTTCTAGGTCCTGAAGTCTGCTAGGCCATGACTTATCCTCAGAATATACAACACAAAAAGGACCCCAACCTGCCAGCCCAGGTCACCATTCAAGTTTCTCACTCACAGGGAAGGTGGATGCATGGGGAAGTTGCAAGTTAAGGCCTTTAAGTGGCTACCAATTAACCATTTAAGAACTTTAATTGGTGGCCCGTGGACCTTCTCACTCAGAACATACTTAGCGTGATAGCAAGAATGGGGCAAGTTTCTCTCCAGGGCCAACTTGCCCAAATATTTTCCCCTATCTCACTACCTCCAGACAGGTGAAATTCATTCCTATTTACTTTCATCATGTTTTAAATTCTATCCTTTTATTTTCTCTTCTTCAGTGTTGAGTATAATGTGCAGTACAGTATATATTGGTTATAATTTGCTCTTGTATTAGCAAATTTTGAGAAGATTTGTAGCTCAGGTTGAGGTTCTCGATGTAAGTTTGCTCGTTGAGCTGGAAGGTTCATTTCCAGACGTTTCGTCACCCTACTTGTATATCAATCAATTCTGAAGAAATCTCTTACCTATGAGATGAATAAACATTTTGGTTATAGCATGAATTTGAATTTTGAGAGTAACATTTTACTTATTGATTGACATAATTGGGGTCTGTTTGTAAACTGTGCTGATTTACTGAAATATCTAGAAATTTAGGAAAAGCTAATCACCAATCACAAACAAAGAAATGCCATCCCAAATTTTTAATTTATTTATTTTCAAATCCAACCATATTTTCTCATAGTGTCATTTTCCATCTTCTATCCTTGTATTTTCTGGCCAAGCTGAGAATAAGTAATGTATAGAACATATGTGTAGTTACCTGACCAGGTTGGGCCCAAGTTCAAGAAACCATGAGAAAATGAGAATCATAAGACCGCAAAACCATAAGACATAGGAGTGGAAGTGAGGCCATTCGGCCCATCGGGTCCACTCCGCCATTCAATCATAGCTGATGGGATTTCAACTCCAGTTACCCGCATTTTCCCCGTAGCCCTTAATTCCTCATGACATCAAGAATCTATCAATCTCTGCCTTGAAGACATTTAGCGTCCCGGCCTCCACTGCACGCTGCGGCAATGAATTCCACAGGCCCACCACTCTCTGGCTGAAGAAATGTCTCCACATTTCTGTTCTGAATTGACCCCCTCTAATTTTAAGGCTGTGTCCATGGGTCCTAGTCTCCTCGCCTAACGGAAAAAATTTCCTAGTGTCTACCCTTTCCAAGCCATGTATTATCTTGTAAGTTTCTATTAAGTCTCCCCTTAATCTTCTAAACTCCAATGAATACAACCCCAGGATCCTCAGCCGTTCCTCGTATGTTAGACCAACCATTCTAGGGATTATCCGTGTGAATCTCCGCTGAACACGTTCCAGTGCCAGTATGTCCTTCCTGAGGTGTGGGGACCAAAACTGGACACAGTACTCCAAATGGGGCCTAACTAGAGCTTTATAAAGTCTCAGTAGCACAATGGTGCTTTTATATTCCAACCCTCTTGAGATAAGTGACAACATTGCATTCGCTTTCTTAATCACGGACTCAACCTGCATGTTTACCTTTAGAGAATCCTCGATTTGCACTCCCAGATCCCTTTGTACTTTGGCTTTATGAATTTTCTCACCGTTTAGAAAGTAGTCTATGCTTTTGTTCTTTTTGCCAAAGTGCAAGACCTCGCATTTGCTCACATTGAATTCTATCAGCCATTTCCTGGACTACTCTCCCAAACTGTCTAGATCCTTCTGTAGCCTCCCCACTTCCTCAGTACTATCTGCCTGTCCACCTAACTTCGTATCATCTGCAAACTTCGCTAGAATGCCCCCACTCCCTTCATCCAGATCATTAATATATAATGCGAACAGCTGTGGTTCCGACATTGAATCCTGCCGGACACTGCTTATCACTGGCTGCCATTCTGAAAAAGAACCTTTTATCCCAACTCTCTGCCTTCTGTCAGACAGCCAATCCTCAATCCATCCCAGTAGCTCACCTCGAACACCATGGGCCCTCACCTTGCTCAGCAGCCCTCCGTGTGGCACTAGATAGACCACATCCACTGGGTTTCCCTGGTCTAACCTACTCGTCACCTCTTCAAAGAATTCACCTCAGTCAAAGATAAAATTAACTTTCTTATAAAGAGGCACTGAAACTATCTCCTTGCTGCTTCACATCATTCTAGAAGTTACATGCTGGAAGCAGAAAGGTTTACCTGCCAGTAGGCAAGTTTCTGATGACGATGGAGCTAGATCCCAAACACACAATGAACTATATGTCAACTGCTGCTTCAAAACAACAAACCAGAGACAAGAAAAGAATGGATATGCAAGCATGAACTGGAAGATGTTGCAACACAGGGATAGAAAGCCAAACCAAATCAGCTTCACGATCACTGGATTCACAACACAATGAAATTAAAACATTCAATGACCTGTAAACTTGCTTAATTGTTCCTAACTAGACTTCTTGATAAACAGATCTTGAACACTAAGTTTATCACTTAAATAAAAGTTAACAATGTAACTTTGATAGAGCAGATAAACAACAAAGTAATAAAATTAGTATCTATGATCTAAATCCCAATTTCCTTTAATCGTACCTGACAGACATGCTTAAGGGATAAATTAAGAAAGAAAGTCAAAGAATTATAATTTGCCAGTTCAATAAAGTTTCCAGTTTCATGAAATCCTTGGACAGTAGGTTATTCACAGGCAAGTAGAACAAATGTCTTGCTTGAATTCTGAAGTCACTGGTTAATGCAAACAGTTTCAGCAGACTTCTAACAATATTTAATTATTTCTTACAAACTGTGATTCTTTTCCCAGAACCTTCACAATTCAGTAACTGGAGAAAAACGAGAGACTAAAACCACACATCACCATCTCTGAAAGTCTCCAAAAGGTTTCACTGCCTCCTACCAAACCCTAGTCAGTCGTAACCCATTCTCCCTGATTCGAAATCTATCTAGCTGCCAGCTTTGGATTAGCAACAATATGGTGCCAATTCAACTTAAGTTTTGTAATTAGATTACTTACAGTGTGGAAACAGGCCCTTCGGCCCAACAAGTCCACACCGACCCGCCGAAGCGCCACCCACCCATACCCCTACGTTTACCCCTGACCTAACACTACGGGCAATTTAGCATGGCCAATTCACCTGACCTGCACATCTTTGGACTGTGGGAGGAAACCGGAGCACCCGGAGAAAACCCACGCAGACACGGGGAGAACGTGCAAACTCCACACAGTCAGTTGCCTGAGTCGGGAATTGAACCCGGGTTTCAGGCGCTGTGAGACAACAGTGCTAACCATTGTGCCACCGTGCCACCCACAGTTGCATTGTCTTTCTAGGCCAATTCCCACCAAAAAACATCTGCTCTTTTATCTCTTCTATTTTAAAATAAGGGGCTGTTTAACGTTCAATTCTTAACTTCAATTTACAGTTCCAAATTGAAACAATGAGAAAATTAAAGAAAAATCGTGACTCTCCCTCTCACTCACTCTGCTTATCATCAAACTCAAAAGTTAGTTCCCTGTGAAAAGTGACTTAAAACAACAACCATTCACCAGGAATTCAAGGGTTTCTGTAAATGTTGCCAGTTTATAGAAGAAATAAGGCTGACAGCTAAACAGCCAGGACTCTCATCATGCTACCAAGTCAACTACTCTAAGACCTTTAAACTGAAGTTGCGTTTAGCTGCCTGACATCTCTAAACATCCCCCTCTCACCTTCTTTGTATGATTACAACCTGTGATTCTGCTGTGTCGATGTTGCATTTATTATTTTGGGGGTAATAAATTTCCTCCCTCTTTCATTCAAGAAAACGTTCCAATGTGGCTTCTCCATTTTAAGCTAATCAATTCCACTTCAGTGGAAGTCTATGAGCTATATAGAGTCATAGAGATGTACAGCACGGAAACAGACCCTTCGGTCCAACCCGTCCATGCCAACCAGATATCCCAACCCAATCTAGTCCCACCTGCCAGCACCCAGCAAATATCCCTCCAAACCTTTCCTATTCATATACCCATCATATGCATATGCTAAACAGAAATCTTTAAGAATTATATTTGGCTGTATAGAACTTGGGTATCACTGACAAAATGGGACTTTTTGCAGCAATATTCAAAATAAAAATGTTGCGACTATCCATGAGGTGTTTAAAAAGAGGAGAGCTGATTAGCCCTCCTCACCTGGTCATGACAATATACAGAAATCTAAATAATTCTGAACAAAATGAGGATGGAAAGGCCATATTTACTGAAAAGGATTGTTTTCCCCAGGGCCTCCTCTTTCCCCCAATGTTAAAGGTACCCCCACAGTGGTTTTAAATGGGGAATTGAAGGATACTGAAGAATAATTGTATCCTGGCTGAAAATGTGTTGCTGGAAAAGCACAGCAGGTCAGGCAGCATCCAAGGAGCAGGAGAATCGATGTTTCGGGCATGAGCCCTTCTTCAGGACAACCAGTACCTACAACAAATCCGAAGCCTCCAGCAACAGACTTCCCTCCGGATCCTTTGCTCCATTTTCAGCTCTGATCTCCAGCATCTGCAGTCCTCACTTTCTCCTCGAATAATTATATCCTGTCAATTGTGCATGCTGCAGCTAAAGCTTGTTACAAAACATCGATGCTTGGCTCAACAGTCGAGTTTAAGTAAGCAACTATGTTCCAGATAGCGTAGAGTTTCCTGAGTGTTGTGCTCTTCTCAGCAAATGGTGAGTATACCATCTCACTCGTGACTTGAGCTTGGTGCAGGATTGTAGGCTTTTAGGGGCTAGGGAGTAAGCCACACTTCACAGTACCAGGATAGTACTCTATTCTTGTAGCATGGACTGGTCCAATGGTATACTATGGTGTTTGATCCAATTTAGTTCTGAGTCAATGATAACTTGGTGATAGCAATGCCTTTGAAAGTCAAGAGGAGAAAGTTGGGTTCATTATAATCATTACTTGATAATTAAGTGACACAAATGTTACCTGTAACTTTTAAGCCCTGTTTCCAGTGCCTTCCACTAATGTGCTCCACTTCCGTGTTGTGATGAATTTTCAAGCCTCTGTCTGGCTCTGCTACCCAAAATTGGACATGTTTAAATATCATAACCAGACAAGTTCCAACCCTCAGCATTCCTGAATAAATACCGCAGCAGGTCAACCAGTGAAAGTAAAGAGCTGAATGTGCAATCTACTATAAATAATTCAGAATACCATATTTGACAAAATTCAATTTCAATCTAACTAGTTCAGGCTTATGAGCTAGGTGATATTGTGAATCCCAGAACCAATGTTTATGTAATGTCTGGGTGCTGAAGGTAATATGAGTGGATATATGCTCATACATATGGATTCATACCAACATATGTATCTAATTAAGTTGTAATTCATACAATAGAAAAAAAAGTTTTCAAAGATCTGCAGAATTTATTCTCAATGTCAAAACGTTAGCTTTCAACAACAGTTCAAATGTGACAAAACCCAGTTAATATTATCAAATTTTGCAAGCTTTCAATGTTAATTCCAAGTAAGGTAACGTACCAACACAAAATATCAGGGAAAACTTTGGCTATTGGGGATATACACATATTTGCCCAAAAATGCTTTTAAAAAGTGAACGAATATTTGAGACAGTTCATTTTGGACTCACAATTGGGAGTCCAGATTTGATAATTGTCAATTGAGCTCAAAATTATGCTTTTCTTTCTAAAGTGATGTTTTTAGTTTTAGCTCAAAAAACACTCGCATAACCACAAACATCAAATCTTCCCAGAACTAGGACAATTAAACAGCCTACTGGAATGTCTGTTTATCTTCTATGATATCTTTAAGAATGGTAACCTGGGCTATTTTGTTGAGACAGCTGAAAATGATTTTATCAAGAAAATAAAATGTACATTTTTAATAAGAGTGCCTGCTTCAGCATCTATGAGCAACTTAATATTAAATAACTGGAAATTAATTTTGAAGAAGAAACCTTTGCTAGTTTCACTGATCCACACTAGTCAGTTTCTTCTCAAATTTTTAAACAAATTTTGAAGTGTCGATAAATGCACTTACACCAAAGGCTCCAAGCAAGATCAGTTGACAGAAATGTGCCATGTTGATTAATTTTACTGGGGTGTAGCCAGTTTTGTGGGCAGGGCTGGTTTCCTGCACAATGTTTTTCAAACCACCATCAATGATCAAGGGAACTCAATTTGCATTGGATAAGATGCTTGACATTCCTTAATCTTTTCCATTGGCTTTGTCAATGGAACTGAGTGGAAATTTTGTCCCATATCTATTTCAAGAAAACAGAACCAAGAGCAGTCACATCAAAGGAAGTTCAAAATATCTTTCTAGATGGAAGATTCCTGCTTCTGCCAGTCACATCATCTCGGCTTTGGAGTAAGACCAGTTTAAAATGTCTGACAGTTTCAGAGGCACGTGGTTTAGAAAAACATAAAATCTTCAGTAACCTTTTTATTTCTGAAACACACCCTTTTTTGCCCTTTAATTAATTCCTTCTCTTTGGGAGTTTATTTTTAAAAACAGAACATTCCTATAATTATGTCTCTGGATTTCGTTTTGGTTTATGAACCACTACCCTTTCCTTGCTTTACATGAAGAAAATAAAATCAGCGCAAAGTGAAGATTCTGTTATTCAACATTGTGTAATGTGACTGTGAAAGCACAGCAAAATAAAACTATTGAGAAGTTTTAATCTTTAATCATCAAACTTCTCACCTTAGCCATGCTATAATGTCCTGTCACAGTGAATTCCTTGTATGGAATATGCATTGAGTGGTTGTGAGAGTCAATAACATTCTGAAAAGTTGACTTATGTATCAGGAGTGGCATGAGAATAAATCACTGCTGACCCTACATTTGACAAAGTAATTTGGTCTGTATTAAAAACTGTATGGGGAACAGGAGAATAAGGGGGAAAATTACCAAGGAAGGGATACATTCTCTTTAAAATACTTTGCTAGTTAACTATTTAGATTAGTTTATTTAGCAAAAGTTAACCCTGTATTGATGATGAAAGTATTCTACTAAAATCTGATCTTTGAGGAGATTAAGTTTCTCTATTTCTTGTAGTGGTATACAATTAATAAAAAAAAATCTCCGAGGAAGAATATATTAGTGTAGGAAACATAATTATCTCCACAATTCTCCAAATCTATGGAGTTTCAGAGTACAGGCAGGAGCAGAGCTCAACTGGAGTTCTCTCCCAATTTATCTAGTACCCAATTATAACGCAGCATCCATATAGGATTGGAGATGGTACAAGTTTAACAATGGCTCTTTTTGTTGTTGTTTTAACAGTGGAGCACAATGAAGATGTTTTACACCACAAGGCACAGTGGAAAGAATTTAAGTTCGATTTAACTCAGATTCCTCGTGGTGAAATGGTAACTGCTGCAGAGTTTAGGATCTACAAAGGAGCCAATGACAATTTCCATGGGAACATGACCCTTCATATCACAATTTACCAAGTGTTACAGGTGCTCCAGGACAGGTTAGTACATACCATTCATTATTCATGGAGTCATCTAACCTGCAGTTTACAGGAGTATTTTCCCCTTCCCAAAACTAAAAAATGCTGCATTCACTGAGCCAGCGTGGGATTGGGGTGGACAAAATTAAAAATTACTCAGCACTGGCTTATAATCCAACAGGTTTATTTGGACGCACCAGCTTTCAGAGCACTGCTCTTTTACCAGGTGGTTGTGGAGCAGGACAATAAGACACAAAATTTATAGCAAAAGATTACAGTGTCATGCAACTGAAATGATATATTGAACAAACCTAGATTGTAGTTAAGTCTTTCATCTTTTAGAATGGGTCGCAAGTTTCAGTTCATTAATATGTAAATGAACTTCTTTAAAGTCACATTCTCAAAATAACTTAAGATTTTAATTTTAAAAAGCGACATCTCAGCTCAGACAGCGCATTAAAAGGTGTGAGGTTAGAGACTGTCTGTATCCCAATCTTGAGTCAGACTGGTTCTATTTCCAAAATGGAATTTACCAAATATTACATGGATTGACTGCCTGCAGATTGTGCATTTTTTGAGCAAAATAGAATGTATCTGCAAATACAAATTCACCCCATAGATTTATATGTGTGTCCACATGCATGTGAGAGAGAGAGATCGAATGACTGCGTATATGTGAGTGTATGCATGTGAGTGTGAGTGCATCTGAGAGACTGTGTGTTTGCATATGTGCAAGCTTGGTAATGTGTGTATGAGTGTGATGGAGTATAAGCCCGTGAGAGAGTGTGCGCGTGGGTGTGGGTGTTGGGGGGTTTGTATATCTGTGTGTATGACAGAGACCATGTGTATGAGAGTGGGTTTGCATGAGTGTGAGTATGTAAGCTGTATGTGTGTGTGAGAGAGTGAGAGAGAGAGAGATAGTAAGGTGTAGTGGGGTCACCTATAGTGTGACATGGACCTAAGGTCCAGGTTGAGGACATCCTCATGGGTACCAAACTTGGCTATCAGCTGACGCTTGGCCACTTTGCATTGTTACCTGTCCCAAAATCCTCCTTGGAGGATGGTTACCCGAAGATCCGAGGCTGAATGTCCCTGACTGCTGAAGTGTTCCCCAACTGGGAGGGGTCACCCTGTTACTGTCACTGATAACATTTGCAAAATGCTTTGCCAAATAGTTTCACCTCCATCTTTCCTGAAGGCATTGACCATTCCTGAAGTACTGATGCTTATGCTATTCATGTGCAAATCCCAACAATAAGCAAGATTTTTTATAAAAATGAGGGGATCTCATTGAATCATTGAAATTCAAAGAGATGGAACTCTGGATGCAGGAATGCTGTATTCTCTGGCTGAGTGTTGAGTGTTGGGGCATGGTATGGTTTCAGAACGAGATGTCACAATTTCAGGATACGTAGTAGGCCCATTTTAGACTGAGATGAAGAGAAATATCTTCACTTAATTGTCAACCTGTCAAGTTCATTACCACAGAAGTCTGTGGAGGCCAAGCCACTGAACATATTTTGAAAAGAAATAGATTTTTTAAGCTCAAGCCATCAAAGATTTGAGGAGAGAGCAGGAATGTGGTGTGGAGATCCCTGGTGCTGAGAGGTAGCAGCGCTAACCACTATGCTACCATGCTGACTAAAAGGGAGATTGACTGTAACGCATGATTTCTTCCTTCATCAGGATTAATGAACTCAGAATATATTGGGTATTGAACCTGTCACCTTTCTGGTAAAGAACCAAATGCACATATGAGCTACGTCAATTTTCAAAAGGGTTTTTAAAAATTCTTCCTTAGGATGGGGGCATTGCTAGCTCCCCCAGCATTTATTGTCTATCCTTAATTTCTCATGAGAAGGTAGTGGTTAGCCACCTTCTCCATGCAGTGTATGTATATCTGTAGTGTTGTTAGGAAGGATGTTCCAGGAATTTGATTTAGTGAAGGTAAAGGAATGTGTGGGTTGCTATAGGTACAGAAATGTTTCGAGATATATAGCAGCTGGGAGGTTGGTGGAGGATAATATTTGTTTGAGGCTTTTAAGGGTTTTGAAATTTCATATTGAACATAAGCATAATTTAGAACTGTATGGACATAAAGGAGACATGGGTCAACATAAAGGGACATAAAGATAATGATCATAAAAGTAGAATTCCATTAAAATTAGGGAGAGATAATTGCTACAGTTAGGAACCTGGCTGCACTTGCAAGGGACATGGTCAGTGGACATGGGTAGTGTTCCTGTGCATTTGCTGCCCTTATCCTTCCATTTGGTAGAGTCATGGTTTTGGAAAGGTAATCCTTCAAAGAGTAAGTTTTACAAAATAACATTTTACTGTTACCACTGATTTAGCCCTAATGTTCCCAAGACAATATTTCTAGATAGCCGTTGCTCACTTAATGGCCCATTGATTAGATCGATGCACCAGAACACTGAGCAATAGACATGAGTCATTGGTAACCAGAGAAAAATATGCTTATTAATAGGCATTGAATAGATGTTCAACCTAATCCTGTATTAAGCATGTTTTAGTAGTTTTTTCTGAGGATGTCAAGTTTGAAAACACAACCACTTACAAATTCCCCTCCAAGGCACACACGAGGGTGACTTGGAACTGTATCACCAGTTGGGTAATAGATAGTGGGGTGGGCAGTGAGGGGGTGGGAGTCAAAATTCTGGAATTCCCTTTCTAGCAGTACTGTGGGTGTCCGAAAGTCTTAGTTCAAGAAGGCAGCTAACCACTACCATCTCAAGGGCAATTAGAGATAGGCAATAAATGCTGGCCTTGCCAACAATAACTACATCCCTTGAATTATTTTTAAAACAAGTGTCAGTCGAGCTGATAGTAAATGTCAAAACTGAATATATTTAGCAAAACAACTAGGAGGAAAAGTCACTTAGCACCACGGGGACCTTTAAGTGATGTGAACAGAACTAAATTTTCAAAAATAAAAGCATGCCCAGCTCAAAATATATGGTTAGCATCTGAAAGAAAAAGCTTGATTAAAATTTTGGGTGGGACTCTGGATCAGAGCTGTTATTTGCATTTCTGTTTCTTTTTATGACTGTTATTCAGTTAGTTGCTATCACCTCTCATGAGACCCAACAAAATGTTTATTGAAAATAGCATTTCCTGGGTAGAATAAGCAGTATAGATAAAATCATGGGATCAAAGGACTTTAAGTGAGGCAGTCTAGTCATTCGTGCTGAGAGCTGGTCTGACAGGCAGACAGTCAAGAGTTCAAGTCCCAGGGCTATCTAATGCCTGGATGAGTTTTCAGGCTGTTTTGTTGTCTAAGTTGCTGCCCAATTCACAATGTAGCATGGAGATGTCAACCCAAAAGAGAGGAATAAACTTATTCCAATTTCACTGTCTAGTGTTCATACCAGCTGCACAGAGTTGTAAAAGTAGAGTACTTATGGATGAAGTGAATTCAAATATAGTTATTGTAAAATATTTTAAAAAACAAAATGTCTTATTTGATGTTCCTTATTTGATTTCCATTTTCAAGCTTGACTCCCACGCCCAGAAAGACAGGCTCTCAATGGATAAAATAAACTGTTCTGACTATGGTCAGTTGCTTCCCTCATCAATCCTGTAAAAATGTGAATAGTATATTGTCATGTGGTGAAGGATTCTGTATCAGAATGCTTATTCCCCACCACTACCCTTCATCTCAGTAAACTTATCTGAAATTTGACATTTGGGGAACTCTGAATCCAAATAATAATTATTATTATTATAATCAGATTGAAACTCTGACATTAGAGTTATAAAGCAACACCCAACAGACTGAATATAGTAGCCATGGCACTTGGCGCCTGCAGAATACATTTCCACTTTTAGATCCCAGAAGAAAGCCTTGCTCTTTGGATGTGCATACTAGGGAATCTCACAAAGGCTCCGGTCTGCTATCAACAGAAAATCAGGTCAGCCTGTGTCTCATTTCCTGATATAAACTCCCAGAAAAATGAAGTTTCACACTAAGAATGTGCAGTTGGCTCTTATCCTTATTTGCTGGAATAATTCTCCTGTTGAATAGTTAAGGATGTGGTTTCTTGCATCAAACACCATTGTCTGTATGATGTGGTCTAAATGTTTTTCTATATGTTAGCCCATGTAACATAGACTGTGGAGAGTGGATTATTTTTCATTCAAGGGATGTGGGTATTGCTGGCTGAATCAGCATTTATTTAACATTCCTAATTACACTTGAAAGTTGGTGATAGTAAGCTGCCTTCTTGAACCACTGCAGTCCAGTTTGTATAGGTACATGCACAATTCTATTAGGGAAGGATTTGCAGCATTTTGACCTAATGAAGGTACAGCAATATTTTACAAAGCCAAGGCAATGAGTACCTTAGAGAAGAGTTTGGAAAAGGTGTCATTCCCATGTATTTATCCTTTGTCTTTCTAGATGTTAATGGTTGTCAGTTTTGGAAAATGTTAAAGAAGTCTTGACGAATTTCTGCAATGCATCATGTCGATGATACACTCTGCTGCTAGTGCTTGTAGGTGATGGAGAGTGTGTATGTTAGTGGATGTGATGCCAATTAAGCAGGCTGCTTTGTCCTGTATAGTTTCAGGTTTCTTGTGTTGTTGGAGCTGCAGTCATTCAGACAAGTGAGGACTATTCCATCACACTCCTGGACTTGTTCCTTATATATTGCGGACAGACTTTTTCAAATCAGGAGATAAGTTTTTTTTTGCAGGATTCCAAGCCTTTGATCTGCACTTAAAGACACAGTATTTATATGCCTAGTCCAGTTCAATTTCTGGGTAAAAACAAGGACTGCAGATGCTGGAAACCAGAGTCTAGAATAGAGTGGTGCTGGAAAAGCACAGCAGGTCAGGCAGCATCCGAGGAGCAGGAAAATCGACATTTTGGGCAAAAGCCCTTTTGCCTGAAACATCTATTTTCCATTTCAATTTTTGGTCAATAGCAACCCCCAGAACATTGATAGTGGGGGACTCAGTGATGGTAATGCTATCCAATATTAAGGGACAACAGTTAGATTCTCTCTCATTATCAATGCTCATTGTTTGGCACTTGTCTGTTGCAAATGTTACTTGTCACTTGTCAACCTAAGCCTGAATATTGTCTTGTTACATTTGGACATGGGTTTCTTGAGACATGAGTGGTGCTGAACATTGTGCAGTCATCAGTGAACAACCCCACTTTTGACCTTCTAGCAACTGAAGATGATTTGGCCTAGTACACCACTCTGAGGAACTCCTTAAGAGATATCCCTGCACTAAAATTAATAACCTCTAATGACTACAAGCATCTTCCTTTGTGTCAGGTATGACTTCAACCAATGGAGAGTTTTTCCCCTTTTTCCAATTTGCTCTAGTTTTCCTTGGATTCCTTGATGCCACACTTAATCAAATCAAGCTTTGATGTCATTCTAACCTTACCTCTGGAATTCAGCTCTTTTGTGCAAGTTCGAATCAAGTTTGCAATAATCTCAGGAGTGAGTGGCCCTGGAGTACCCCCGAAATAGACTCAGCATCGATAAGCAGTTTATTGCTAAGCAACTGCTTCTTGATAGCACTGTTAATGACCTGTTCCCCAACTTTACTGATGGTTGAGAGTAGACTAATGGGGCAATAATTAGCTGATTTGGGATTGTCCTTGTTTTAGTGTGCAAGACATACCTGAACAATTTTCCATATTGCAGGTGGATGTCAGTTTACAACTGTGAAACACTATAAAAAAGTGCTTTGATGCAGCTGTACAGCAGACGTTTTGTAATTTATGAACAACACTAACTATTTACAATGTTATAAGAACTCACACTTACACATAGTCAGGGTTCTATGTTTACTAATGCTACAGCTGATTACATGACTGTAACACTGAAAATAGATGATTGCAATGACAACATAGTGCACTGATTCCATTGTACTGTGACTGCTGAAATGATGTAAGGACCTTTATACTGGACATCAAATGACGTGATGCCACCTAACTATCTTAAAGGGACTCTCCTTTCTAGAATCCATGCAAAAGTACAGCATTTCCCTTTTTTTCTTTAAAGAATGGGAACCCTATCCCAATATCCCTATCCTCTTATACAAGAATGCATGTGGTTACATCAAGTCTACTCAATAAAATAGTGTTTTGATAGATATACAGCACAAATGGATCCAGTACTTACACATTTATAACAACGTGGCTCTTTGTTATGGTGGATGTGCATCATTTGTTTTGGATGTGTTGTTGTCATGAATCATACTTTCAGTATCTTGGTTGTCATCCTTTGAGATGAGTGGTTAATCATATGATGCTTGATTGTGTCAGCTATTTCTTTGCAGGATTCAACCATTTGTTTTTAAATGTTACCTGGTGTGGAATCCTTCCACAAACCTATGTGTTAACATGAAAATCTCCAACTTTTACCTTTGGTTTGGTTCAATTTGAGATAACTGTTCATTTTCATTGTTCTGTTCCTATACCATTTTGTTCCTTGTGTCCAACGATGTGCCATGCACATATGCTTGGCTGCTGTGAATTTGGGAGAGGAACTATGTGGATTTGTCTTCCAAACCTGAGAGCTGCGAGTGATGCTAAACCATTATCTTGAAGAGTGTTATATAGATTTAGCATAGTTAACCAAAAATCTTGGCACGTCGCTTTACACTTTACTCTCTTGGATTTTACCATACAGACAACGCATTCTGTAAAACTGTCAGGTTGAGGTTAGTATAAAGAGGTAACATGTTGGACATTCCACTTCCTTCATATGTCTTGCAAAGGTCCATTAATGTACTGCGGACAGTTGTACACAATTTGTTGAGGAACTCCCTTGTTAGGATTTGTTCTTGTTAGGATTTGGAAGTTTGCTAAGAGAATTAGAGATATTCATCTGTGAACCTGGTTTGTATCATATTTCCAAATTATACTCTTGGATCTTCATAGGTAGTCATTAGAGTCATGGAGGGACACTTGTGAGTTGTGCCTGGGATAATTTCCAACACATTGTGGAACAATAAAATGTTTGTTAAATAAGTCTGTGAGAAACCATTGCATTCTGAAAACTAGAGCAGAAGTTTCTTTTTCAATGTTGGAGAAGTTTTCTTGAGCTGTTATATGGAACTGCGAACTGAATTCAATTGGTTTGTCATCCTGTAATATACATGCTTTGAGGCCTATCTGGGATGCATCTACTTCCAACATAGTGAGTGTGGTGGGATCATAATATTGAAGAACTATATGCTGGATGACAGAGCATTTTTGAAAGATTGAAAAATATGGTGGCAATCTTTCTGCCATGTGTATAATGTATCTTTGCAGGTAAGATCATGAACAGTAGAGACTTGGTGGATAAATTTGGAATATATGGAGATGAAAAGTTGAAGAAACGGAGACACTTTTCTCAGTCACTTTTGTTTTGTGATATGGGCAACTTATGCACAACTTTTATTTTGGTAGGATTATGTCTAATACCATTTTACCAGTAAATTGATCTGAATAAATTTATATGCCTATGTTGACTTGATAAGACTTGTTGAAAACAGGGTCATGTTTCCTTACTGCTGCCATGAACTGATGGAGGTTTGTGTCATGTTCGAGGGATCCAAGATGGCGGCAGTCTGAGTGGTCTGCTGTGCTGGACTCTGTGCCACACCCCTGAGCAAGGTGGACATTTACCCCCCCCCCCCCTTATCACTCACCTCCAGGAGAAAAAAGTATTAATTTAAACTTACTGAAAATTTGGAGCTGCTGAAATTGTCTGGGACAGCTTTAAGGCCAGGATAAAATCCGGTAAAGGAAAGGGACCTAAAGGAACACAGCAGACAGGACACTCCACTACAGCATCGAGGGTGCCTGCAGCCAGTGCTGAGTCTCCCAGGACAGCCCCTATGGATCCAGCAGGATAACAGCACTTACTCTCGGAGTTTACCAAACTCTGAGAGTGGATTCAAGCAGCAGTTGAGCCACTGTCTGCCATGCTGAAAAAGCATGAGCAGGACATCCAGCTGCTGGAACAAAGACTGGA
Organism: Hemiscyllium ocellatum; assembly: GCF_020745735.1. NCBI lineage: Eukaryota > Metazoa > Chordata > Chondrichthyes > Orectolobiformes > Hemiscylliidae > Hemiscyllium > Hemiscyllium ocellatum. The sequence continues at coordinate 26,136,279 of NC_083430.1, forward strand.
GGCAGTGGAGGAGACCATTACCGAGGTCTCGGGAGGAAGAATCCGAACGCTGGAAAACCAGGTTCGGATCCTTCAGGATCTTTGACTCTGCAGAAAAGGTGAAGGCCTTTGTGAAGTCTTTGAATTGAAGGATCTGAGCTGGGTTGGGAGGGGAGGGGGCATCATTGTGGACAATGGTTTGGGGCTCTTTTTTATTAGCCCCCTTTCTACTTCTCTCCCCCTTTCCCTTATTCTTGGTTTTATATGTACTGTTTTGTTGTAAAATTGGTATTAGTTTATATAATTGGTTGATTGGGTCTTATCTAGGGTTCCTTTTATTTACTGCTGTCCTCTTGATTTTGTCCTGGGGGTGGTTATATCTGTGGCTAAGATGAATGGAGGGGCGATGGGTATCCATTGTTAACTCTTAGAATTTAAACAATAGGTTTTCTTCATTTGTGAATTGCCTGGGGCTAGGACATAGCCTCAGCTAGAGGGAGTTAAGATGGTAGTAAGGATTGGGAGGGGTGCCCCCTATGGGCAAGGGGGAAGAGTTCGAGCGAATTGGAGGTTATTTGGGTGTCTGTTTCAGTTAAATGTAGTGGTTTTTTTTTAGTTGTAGTTGTTTTTATAGCAATAGTTCTTAGATCGCATAGAATTAATATCTTTGTAGCTCATCACACCTCTGATAAGTTCCCTCCTCCTGGGAAACCACGGGCTGCCCTAGATGACCATGGCTAGTGATTTGTTGATGTGATGCACCTGGAATATAAAAGGGAGCCATTCTCCTATTAAAGGAAAGAAGGTCTTATCAAGCCTCAGGAAGGAAAGGATGGACATTGCCTGCTGCAGGAGACACATCTAACTGATAAGGAACATCAGAAACTGCAGCAGGGGGATTATGACAGGGTATTTTTCTCATCCTTCAGATCTAAGTGTAAAGGAGTGGCTATACTAATAAGAAGGAACCTCCCTTCCCAGGTAACAAGCAGATTAAGGATGAAAATGGATGGTTTATCATTCTTAAAGCCCTAATACATGGAAAAGAATACGGTGTTTTGAATGTATATTGTCCCCCAGTACACCCTCTTAAATTTCTAATTGATGCAATGGCTAAATTAATGAATCTTGGGGTTCGCTGTGTGATTATAGGAGGAGATTTTAATCGCCTAATAGATTCAGAGATTGACAGGGTGCCAAAGGGCCTGGCAGGTACGCCCACGCAGTCTAAGCAGTTGGTGGATATACGCGATGAGTTGGGATTAGTGGATGTGTGGAGGTACCTCCACCCTAATGGAAGAGACTTCACGTTCTATTCCAACCCACATAAGTGCCATATGTGAATTGACATGTTTTTTTATGCCAACTGACAGTTTGGACAGAACAGTGGCATGTAAAATTGAGAATATAGCTGTTTTGGATCATGCACCAGTGTATTTAGATGTTAAAATCAAGGCTAGTGGAATGGATGCACCTCACTGGTGTATGGATCCATTTTTGTTAGCAGATAGTAAATTTATTAAATATTTTACAAGAGAGTTCAGGCTCTTTTGGGATATTAATTCAGGTGTGGCTAGTAATCTGGCAATGTTTTGGGAGGCCACTAAGGCATATTTACGAGGTCTGATCATTTCATATTCGACGACTAGAAAGAGGCAGAGGGAGGAGCAGCAATGCATGCTGGAGACCCAGCTGAAGGTAGCTGAGAAAACATATTATAATAGGCGGTCATTGGTTAAGCTTCAGCGGGTCACAGGTCTCCGGGCTGCTCTTGACTCAATGCATACACAAGTGGCTAAAAAAAAGGTCTCCTATGCCAAACAAAGCCTGTTTGAATTCGGAGATTAGCCTGGTAGCTATCTGGCTTATCTGACTAAGAGGAAAAAAACTTCCAAATCTACTACCTCTGTTAGGGAGAAGGCTGGTACAACTTAGAAACAAGGAGACCTTGGAGTGCTGGTTCATAGCTCCTTGAAAGTGGAGTCGCAGGTAGATAGGATAGTGAAGAAGGCGTTTGGTATGCTTTCCTTTATTGGTCAGAGTATTGAGTACAGGAGTTGGGAGGTCATGTTGCGGCTGTACAGGACATTGGCTAGGCCACTGTTGGAATATTGCGTGCAATTCTGGTCTCCTTCCTATCGGAAAAATGTTGTGAAACCTGAAAGGGTTCAGAAACGGTTTGCCAGGGTTGGAGGATCTGAGCTACAAGGAGAGGCTGAACAGGCTGAGGCTGTTTTCCCTGGAGTGTCGGAGGCTGAGGGGTGACCTTATAGAGGTTTACAAAATTATGAGGGGCATAGATAGGATAAATAGACAAAGTCTTTTCCCTGGGGTCGGGGAGTCCAGAACTAGAGGCATAGGTTTAGGGTGAGAGGGGAAAGATATAAAAGACTCCCAAGAGGCAACTTTTTCACGCAGAGGGTGGTACATGTATGGAATGAGCTGCCAGAGGATGTGGTGGAGGCTGGTACAATTGCAACATTTAAGAGGCATTTGGATGGGTTTATGAATAGGAAGGGTTTGGAGGGATATGAGCCAGGTGCTGGCAGGTGGGACTAGATTGGGTTGGGATATCTGGTCAGCATGGAAGGGTTGGACCGAAGGGTCTGTTTCCATGCTGTATGTCTCTATAACTCTATGACTATGGTATCAACATATTGCTACAGTCAAACCTGTCTGGCTAAAGGTCAGTCACATCATGGATAAACTTGATGTTATAGACTGGAACCTTTGGTATTGCAATTGATGCATTTGTTACCTCATGGATCATACGTATACATAGATCTGCATACATTGGTAGACCAATAATAGTTGATTTAACTGTTTCAATTATATAAAAGTTTGCAGGTGTCCATCCCGAAGAGCCATATTGACACTGAAGATGGAAAATGTCAATGCATGGTATTGCTTAGAATGCATGAATGCACCACATTATGCCAGTTTTCTAAGTATATTTCATGTAAGATGTGTAAAGGGATGGTATTCACACTTGCACCAGTATCAATCTTGGCTTTTAGTGCATATTGTCCATTCCTTTCAGGGTATATTACTTGAGTGGACATAAGGGCTTCAGCTTCTCTGATGATGTGCATGTGGTGTTTGGAGTTCACCACAAGTATTATTTTTTCAGGGATCTATTAGCAGTAACATTGCAGATACCTCCTGGTCTTCATTGACACACTTGTGTGCTGTGAATGAAAGTTCGGAAACATTCTTGGCATTGTTCCTTGTTTGAGTTTTCTTTACATGCTCCTATGGAGCATTATGTACCACTTTGGGTTTCTCTGGGCACTTGGATTCTTCCCTGTTTTAAGTAATGTCTTTTTGTAGAACATATCTTGCATATGCCATGAAATGCTGAACCCTATTTGGTGGATGAGCCAAGCCACATCTCTTGTAAGATTTGAATGTTTTGCTGCTTATGCTGCTGAAATAATGATGGCAACAATATTTTTTGTACAGTCAAATACCTTTAGATGCTGTAGACCACCTAAAATTACTCAAGCATGCATCTATCTGCAAGCAGTGATTTTGATCATCTGTTTATACATTTGACTAAAAGTACCTTTTAAAAAGATTTAATGGTTGCAGAGGCAGTGACTAGTTCCATAATCCTTTTAGCTAAGTTAGTTTTGGTGAAATCACATTTCTTACATTTGCATCGTCATCTGCCTTAGAACTGGTTGGTTGTTTCAGCTAGCTATTGTCAGTATTATATGAATTCAGGTCTGAAAGTTCTGAAATTGACTCAAGCATTAAGCTGATCTCCCAAAACAAAAATTGCAAAACTTTTGTCAGGATCTTTGCAGTCATCATTAGAAACACCCACGAGTGTCGTTATTCTTCTTAACCCTTCATTTTCCAAAGTTTGAGTGACTTTCTTTTATCAGCTATTTATTGATCTGTGAAGTCAAGATTTATCCTTTCTTAAATAAGTGAAGTTGTGACAGATGCCAATCCATGCTCAACTGTTTGTTTTACATCTTTACTGTGCAGGTTAATGTTCTTTAAAAATGCCTGGATGCAAAGAATCTGTATTGCAATGTAATACTTTTATTTTTTTTATTATTGTTGTTGGCTTCTCTTGTTTTTTTTATCTTTTTTATTGTTGCTGATTTAAAAGTTGTGGCTTTAAAATAATATTTGAGTAGTCATTGTACATAGCATTCTCTCCAAAAGAGATATCAGGGTAATATCACGAGTACCTTTTGTAACTTTCATGCAATTTCTGAAAAAAAAAATCAGTGGAATCGCCCAACGTTTGGATAGAAGTAATACCTCAATAGTAAATAGAATATTTCTTATAAGATTTTTTTGCTGTGTTTCGTCTGAAGATCACTTTGCGAAAGCAGAGCAAAGCAAAGCTTTTTGAAACAGATGCACTTTTTTAAAGATGAAGAGAATACTCATAAACATTTCTTCTCCATCGAATTTGTTATGCTTCAGTACAGGTTGTAATCTTGGTTGTTAGTTGCAAACTTCATCTCTGAATTCAGAGTGATGGTTAGAAAACAGACCTCTTCACACTGCCATTGTGCTATCACCTTTACAGCCTTTAGTGCCAACTGGCTTCCACCAGCATTTATTTCTTACCAGTGCAACCTTGATGGGTGACACCACCATTGCCGGTCTGATATGGTTTGAGTGTTTACCTGTGTTAGCTCATGTAACACAATCAAAGAAGACCAGATTCTGGTCAATACAGATTACTTGAGTTTATTAACAACACTTATTGTTATAACAACTCAGGCTTGTATATAGTGTAGCTTCTATGCTTGCTGAGGTGGCAACTATGCTACATGACTGTAATAATACACATGGCTGACTACAATGACTCTGCATTGCACACACTCCATTGTAGGTAGCTTTATTAATTAGTCAAAGAGAACGAAGTAAAAAGGCAAACTTGTTGGTATTTTAGTTCATCTCAATATGTTGCTTCACTGCTCAAGAGGTTAATCAAGAAAGGACAATTGGGAACTGTAGGCTTGAGGTTACTAACAACGGAATATGCTGTTTGTTAAAAAAAAAGGTAAGTTTAAAAGTAGCTGGGAGGGAATGCTTTGCAAAAATTCAAGGAAACATCCATCTCTGAACAGGAATTTAATGGAGGTTTGAGGATGAAGTACCAGCAGAATAGAAATAAAGGAGAGGCTCAGGAGGATTAAGGTTTGCGATTGCCAGTTTGGAGAAATTTGGCAAGGTTATGACAACTGGAGTCTGGACAGTTGTTTTGAGAGCTGTACATTGGGGATGCAGATTTAACCTTGTTTCAACCAAATCATGTACTTAGCTCACAACTGTTAAGGATAACATCAAAAGTTGAGGTAAGAGAAGAAACCTACTTTCCCTTCTATCCCACCCTACTCTCAAAACTTTAGCAGCTACTGAGTATGAAATACATTCTCCAATATTAATGAGATAAACCTGAAACTGCACAACTGCATATACTGTAAAGCTGCAGCTTGAGACAGTTACTGGAATACTCATCTCAGTCTTCAGTTGACAGTTTGTTTTAAGTGTATGACAGATTCCATTCACTTGCTAATCTATGCAGTGTTCCTTCACACTAAGATAGAGAATGCTTTAATCTGAGATGCCACACTCAGCATATGGTGATTTCATCATATCAGTACTTAAACCTGGAACTCTGCAAATGACAGCAGTCAGAATCCATCAGTTTACTCTGTCCACATGCACAGTTGTTTGAGGTTCTTTCTCAAAAGGATCTGATGAATAATCTTCATTACTGAATCTTGCCTTAAAAGTATGTTAACATAGTCAAGAGCACCCCACAGAAACATATTTGCAACTGTAATCTCCAAACATTCCATTAACATTCAACAGTCTGCAAGGCTGCCTTTTAAATAATGTTTTTCCTAATGGTTACCAAATGCATTCTAACAGGTGCGAAGCAACAGCTACCTGCATTTAGATAGCACTTGGAATGTAGTTAAACATTACAAGACACATAGAATAGCTATCAAAAATGTTTGTCACTTAGTCAGCCAAGGAAATACAAATGAAGATATAGGTATTAAGTAGTGTCTTCTGACAAGAAAGAGATATAGAAAGGTTGAAGAGGTTTAAGAGAGAATTCCTTTCCTTGGGCCACTGCAAGTGAAAACATATCTGTCAGTGTTAGAAATTAAAGTCAGGGATATACCAGAGGACAGAATTGAAGAACACAGAGATTCCAGTCATTTCTGAAGATTTTAGGGAGGTTACAGAGATGAAGATAGAGGAGCCATGGAGGAAAATGAAAATAAGGGTGAGAGTTTTAAATTGAGGTATTGACAAACTGGGAGTCTGTGTGTCTCAGCAAGCATAGGGTAGAGGATGTAGAACATGGTGTCACTTAGGATATGGCCAAAATGTTTTGGTTGAATGCAAGCTTATGGTGGAAAATGGGAAGGTGGCCTTAGTTCATTGAAATATTCCAGTCCAGAGAGAACAATGACATGGATGATGATTTCAGCAGCAAGGGAGCTGAGGCAAAGTAGAAACAGGTGATATGCAAGTAAGTGGTCTTAATGATAGAGTGGATACATGGTCTGAAGTTTATCCCAAGATGAAATAAGACATCGAAGTTGCCAAGGATCTAGTTAAGCCTCAGACAATCACCAAGGAGAGGAATGGAGTGGCTAGCTTGGAAATTAAGATTGTGGTAGAGATTGAAGACAATGACTCTGATTATCCTGATATTTAGTTGGAGAAAGCTTTCTCTTATTGGGCAAGAATCATGACAAATCAGTAATGGCAGAGAGGTCAAGAGAAGTGGTAGAGCGACAGAGCCTGGTATAATCAGCACACGCGCAGCCAGAACTTGTGGTGATATACAAAGCGCAGCATGTAAATAAAAAATAAGAACGAGCCAAGGATGGATTCTCAGGGAACCCCAGAGATAATAGCACAGAAACAAACAGAGAAGACATTAAAGAGTAGATGGATTTGCCATGCTAAATTTCCCATGGTGTCTAGCGATGTGCAGGCACGGTGGTTAGCCATGAGAAAGGCAGGATTACGGGGATAGGGTATTCAGAAGATTGGTGTTGACTCGATGGTCCAAGTAGCCTCAATCTGGACTGTAATGATTGTCTGATTCCATAAAATTGAATAGAATGACCTGTATTGTGTTTTCAGGGAAGCTGTCTCAAAAATGGAGGAGATCAATTTTATCTAATTTGATGCTGTTACGATATTTCAATTGCCTTGGAGCTAACTACGTTGTTCTACATGGCCTTTAAGAGATTCCTTCAAACTTATACATGGTCACCTGACTTTATGCTTTTTATGACTCTAAGTTATATCTTGTGTTGTAATTTCCCTGCAACGTTCCTTTGAGGTTTTTATTATTTGTAGGTTGTTGGTATTTATAAGGCCACAGATCATAATTCCCTATCCGTCTGCTCAAATTGACTGCCTTCTTTTTCCATTTGTAGAGAACCAGAGCTCCTCCTATTGGACAATCAAGAAGTATGGCCCACAGAAGAAGGGTGGTTGGAGTTTGACATCACAGCAACAAGCAACGATTGGCTGATGAATCCTCATTATAATCTAGGTCTGCGTCTTTGTGTGGAAACTGAGGAAGGTATTATATTTAAAGTCACATAATTAACTTCCAAGATTAAAATAAGTCACACTAGATTGCAATTTCTTATTATTTTTGAGTGTTTGTTGTAAAAAGATTTCACTCCCGCCCCTGACCCAGGCAACTAAAGGTTTTGGTTCAAGCATTATAAGATCTTTTCCTATAGCATGCCTGTAATGGAAGTGTTAACCAAAAGTGAATGTTTCAATCTGTCATTGATTCAATTCTCATTTATTGCAACGTGAACATTTCATGGTTTGTAAAGTAATTTTAAGATGCGCATAGTCCTTAACCAACTGTGCATCTGGTTTATTAGTACATGTAATTATACCAGATTAGCTTCCTTGCCTCATTAACAATATAGCTCAGAGCATTTGGAAGAATTAACTCTCGTACTTTTGTTGTGGTTCTGTTCGCCAAGCTGGGAATTTGTGTTGCAGACGTTTCGTCCCCTGTCTAGGTGACATCCTCAGTGCTTGGGAGCTTCTGTGATCTTTCCTCCGGCATTTGTAGTGGTTTGAATCTGCCACTTCCAGTCGTCAGTTTCAGCTGTCTGCTGCAGTGATCGGTATATTGGGTCCAGGTCAATGTGCTTATTGATTGAATCTGTGGATGAGTGCCATGCCTCTAGGAATTCCCTGGCTGTTCTCTGTTTGGCTTGTCCTATAATAGTAGTGTTATCCCAGTCGAATTCATGTTGCTTGTCATCTGCGTGTGTGGATAGAAAGGATAGCTGGTCATGTCATTTCATGGCTAGTTGCCACGAAACGACATGACCAGCTATCCTTAGTAGCCACACACGCAGATGACAAGCAACATGAATGCGACTGGGACAACACTACTATTATAGGACAAGCCAAACAGAGAACAGCCAGGGAATTCATAGTGGCATGGCACTCATCCACAGATTCAATCAATAAGCACATTGACCTGGACCCAATATACCGACCACTGCAACGGACAGCTGGAACTGACAACCGGAAGTGGCAGATTCAAACCACTACAAATGCCGGAGGAAAGATCACAAAAGCACTTCATAGGAGGCTCGCAAGTACTGAGGATATCACCTAGACAGGGGACGAAACGTCTGCAACACAAATTCCCAGCTCGGCGAACAGAACCACAACAACAAGCACCCGAGCTACAAATCTTCTCCCAAACTCTCATACTTTTCTTCACACAGCATTGAAGGGTGGAAATGTGGCTACAACATTGCCAGTTCTGCCTCCTTTTCCTTATTAATTTTAAGTGCTGTCACCTCCAAATAAATTTCTTCCCATTACATTTTTAAAACACACTAAACAAAATAAGTAGAGCGTTTCTTTTAAAAAAACGATTTTAACTTTCTTTCACATCACTTTAAACATCATTATGGCAGATACAAGTAGCAAAACCCTGAGCAGGATATTGCTTTGTGATTTCACCACTCATCTCTTGACATGGATCTATTGTTCCTGATGAAGAGTTCTGACCAGAAACATTGACTTTCCTGCTTCTCCAATGCTGCCTGACCTGCTGTGCCTTTCCAGCTCCACTTTTTATTGACTATTGTTTTGATGAGTATTTTGGGGGGGGGGGGGGGGGGGAGTAAAAACTAACATTGTCCATATATGCCCACTGCTGCAGATTCAATATTTTAAGTAAATCTTGCAAAAACTTCACATTTAATTTATTTGAAGTCAAAAAAGTCACCAAAAGATCATAGAACTTAGAAGAGCAAAGCACAGGAACAGGCCCTTTGGTCCACTGTGTCTATGCTGACCATGATGTCATTCCCAAATAATCCCATCTACCTGCACAAGGTCAATATCCCTCTATTCCCTGCCTGTGTACATGTCTGTATAAATGCCTCTTAAACTTTGCGAACAAATCTTCTTCTACCACCACCTGACGAAGGAGCAGAACTCCGAAAGCTAGTGCTTCCAAATAAACCTGCTGGGCTATAACCTGGTGTTGTGTGATTTTTTTTAACTTTTGCCACCACTCCAGCAGTGCACTTCAGGCACCTACAACCCTCAGTATAAAAAATGGTCCTTGCACATGTCTTATAAACTTTTCCACTCTCTCCTTAAAGCTATCCTTCTGGTATTTGACCTTTCCATCCTGGGAAAATGATTTTAATTATCCACCCTATCCATGCCTCTCATACCTTTACATACTTCTATCTGATTGCTCCTCAGCCTCTGACACTGTAGCAAAAACAATCCAAGTTTGTCCAACTTCTCCTTCTAGCTAATATACTCCACTCCAGGCAACATCCTCGTAGCCTCTTGTGCACCCCTCCAAAGCCTCCACATCCTTCCAGAACTGCACACAATACACCAAATGTGGCCTCACTAAAGTTTCATATAGCTGCAATATGACTTGCCAACTATTATTCTCAATGGCCTGACCAATGAAGGCAAGCATGATATATGCCTTTTTTACCACTTGTGTTGCCACTTTCAGGGAGTTATGAACTTGCACCCCAAGATCCCTCTATATATCATTGCTTGTGAGGGTCCTAACATTTATTGTACATTTTTCTTTTGCATTTGACCACTCAAGATACATCACCTTCCACTTATCCATATTAAACTCCATCTGCCATTTCTCTGCAAAACTTTCCAACTGATCTATATCTTGCCATATCCTTTGGCAATCTTCCTCACTATTCATAATTCCACCAACCTTTGTGTCAAATTGACTAATCAGATGGCCAACATTTTCTATCAAATCATTTATATATTAAAACAAACAAAATAGGTCCCAGCACTGATCTTTGTGAAACACCACTGGTCACAAAATTCCAGTCAGAAAAACACTACTCCATAACTAACCTTTGTCTCCTATGATCGAACCAATTTGCTATCCAATTTGCCAACTTGCCATTGATCTAATGCTACTTAAACCTATCATGAGGGAGCTGTTCAAATGCTTTAGCAAAGTCCAGATAGACAACATCTACTGCTATAACCTCATTAATCATCTTTATCACTTCCTCAAAAAACTCAATCAAGTTTGTGAGACATGATCTCCCTTGCACGAGCCAATGCTGATTATCCATAATAAGTCTATTCTTCTCCAACTGCAAGTAAATCCTGTCCCTAAGAATCTTCTCCAATAATTAACCTACCACTAATGTAAGGCTTACTGACCTATAATTTCCTGGATTATCCCTGTTGCCCTTCTTAAGCAAGGAACAATATTGGCCACTCTCCAGTCTTCTGGGACCTAAAGAAAACACAATGATCCCAGTCAAGGTTCCATCAATCTCCTCCCTTGCTTCCTTCAGTATCCTGGGATAGATCTCATCAGGTCCTGGGACTTATCCAATTTAAAGTCTTCTCCTCCTCCTCCTTAATATCATCATGCTCCAGAATATCAACATACCCTTCCCTAAACTTACCATCATCCATGTCCTTCTGCTTAATGAATACCTACGCAAAGTACTCATCAAGGACCTCACCCTCTTCCTCTGGCTCAACTTATAAATTCCCTCCTTTGCCCTTGAGTGGACCTGCCCATTCACTAGCTACCCTCTTGTTCCTAATTTATGTTTAAATTGCCTTGGGATTCTCCTTAATCATACTTTCCAAGGACAATTCGCGGCCCTTTCTGACCCTCCTAATTTCTTGTTAAAGTTATTTTCTGCTTTCTTTATATTCCTCAATGGTCTTCCTTTCTTTTTGACTAATCTTTCAATATCTTCTGTCATCAAAGGTTCCTGAATCTTTCACCCCTACAGGATCATGCTGATCCTGAACTCTGACCAATTGGCCTTTAAAAGACTTCCACATATCAGATGTGGATTTACCCTCAAATAGCCAACACTCCCAATCTAACTTTCACAGTTCCTGACTAAGACTGCTTGAATTAGCTTTCCCTCAATTTAGCAGTTTCACCCAAGAATCAGTCTTAACCTTACCTATTACTATCTTAAAACTTATGAAATTATGATCACTGTTCCCAAATGCTCCCCCACTGAAACTTCAACCACGAGGCCGGGCTTATTCCCCAATCCACAGTTAAGCACAGCCCCTTCCCTAGTTGGACTATCTACATAAAACTGAAAGAACTGCGGATGCTGTAAATCAGAGACAAAAATAGAAATTGCTGGAAGGGTTCTGAGGAAGGGTCACTCAACCTGAAACATTAACTCTGATTTCTCTCCACAGATGTTGTCAGACCTGCTGAGTATTTGCAGCAATTTTTATTTTTGTCTTGAACTACTTAAATGTAGTTTTAATTCTCTCAAATTCTGGGAGAAATTCCTGATGAATTGCTTACGTTTGAAACGTCAACTCTCCTGCTCCTCGACTGGCTGTGCTTTTCCAGTGCCTCTCTCAAATCTTGCCCCATCCAAGTTCCTGGCACTAAAGGAGTCCCAGTCAATGCTGGGGCAGTTAAAATCACTCACTACAACAACTCTGTTGTTTTTACATCTTTCCCTGATTTGCCTACATATCTGTTTCTCTATTTCCCATTGGCTATTGGGAGGCCTACAACGTAACCCATCATAGTGATTGCACCTTTCTTATTCCTGAGTTCTATCCATATGGCCTCTCTGGATGTGTGATCCAAGATGTCCTCTCTTAGTACAGCTGTGACATTCTCCTTAATCAGTATGCTACTCCCTCATCTTTTTCATACCCTTTTCTATCTCACCTGAATGAACATAAAGAGTAAAAATCCACTTTGTTTCTGCAACATATTAAAAGTCTCTAATTATTTTTTCCTCTCTCTTTGGCTCTTTATACCTTTACCTGGTTTAAAGAGCCAACAAACTGCTGCTTGATGACTTCTGATGTAATTTTCAAACCATCAGTGATGGGGGGAAGTTGGGGGAGGGTGGATTGTACACTGCAGTAGTCTTGCAAAATGGTTCCTCTGAATTTCCCTCCCAGATTTGGGAATAATTGACTGTGCTCCTTATGGAGGTACAGCTGAGACTAGGAACAAACCATGTAGTAACTTGGAAGTGAGTTTATGTGGCCTGCTACTCCAAGGCATAGTTTGCATAAGGCCTTATATGACGTGCAGCTTTGAATCCCAATTTTATATACTTTAATGGCCATATGTTCGCAGGATGTTCTGGAAAATGAAATTAATGCTGCAGAAGCTAATTATGTGCTGACACTGTCATGAACATCCATTATAACAATCGTGAAGATTGTGGAAAATATATCCAAGTCAGTGAAGGCAGGAAACTCGGCCATTCATTTTAAAAAATGCAGCACTTCTGGTTTTTGAGTGGCATAGCCAGCCATCTAGCAAACGTCTGCCAGCACATTCTACAGGGCCTAGCTTGGACAGATAAAGATCGAAAGGTCTACTACATTTTTGTGTTTTAAAAATCCAAGTGATATTTAAAGTAGCAGTCATGTAAAATTGGATAATGTACTGATTGTTCACTGCCAAAAAGTGTGGTGCTGGAAAAGCACAGCCGGTCAGGCAGCATCCGAGGAGCAGGAGATTCAATGTTTTGAGGATAAGCTCTTCATCATTCCTGAAATGAAACGAAACATCAACTCTCCTGCTCATCGGATGCTACCTGACCTGCTGTGTGTTTCCAACACCACACTTTTTGACTCTAATGTCCAGCATCTGCAGTCCTCACTTTCTCCTGATTGTTCACTGCTCCATGTTAAGCTCCTGGACGCAGTCTAGACCCTGACTCTGTTGGGCTGGTTGGACGACGAGGAGCCCGTTCAAAGCAGCCATTCATGGTAACCTTCTTCAGAGCAAGTCCAGCACCAATTCGTACAACACGGACTACAAAACCACGCAGAGGTCGTAAGAAGCACAACCAATCACAGGAATCCTGTGAGAAACTACCTAGCACATCAGGTAACGCAGTCAACATGTGACCATAACTAATATTGTACAGATTAAATTTGCACTAAACTATGAGTCTAATGTATTACCTTAGTTGTTTTTCTTTATGTCATGAAAGACATGCTATCACCCAGGAACCTGAATCAAAACTGAGTTAGAATAAGTATTTCAAGTTGTTATGTAACTAACTCTTAATTTAGGTGCAAAAGTATTGTCACAGTACTCAAAAACTACATAAATTATTGATAATAGGCTAGGTAATGTTGAGTGGTTGAGGAATTCAGAGCAAGGAGAGAGAGTAAGGATAGAACAGCACATGTGGAGAAGGTAAATTACAAAGAGAAATCAAAAATCTTAAAATGCTACCTTTAAATAAACAAGCATAATTAGAAGGCTGATGAGAGTAGAGGGTAGAATTTAATTCCCCTGCTAAAGCAATTTTGGAGGTGATGGTGGCTTTTAATTGGGCAAGAGTGCGATGTTGGAACTCAGTCGCTTTCTAACTTCTGCCTGATTAAGTCCAGGCCAGGAAGAGTCATGGATGGCCTTCCCATTCAGAAGTTCTTCCATGGACTTGTTTTGAATCAACAATGGGTGGAGAAGTTGGCACATGGGATGCCCAAAGGCTTTCAGGAAAGTCCCTCATTCAAAGGCACTCTGTGCCGACAGAGTTGGCATCGGGAAGAGCATCCCAAAAGTCCAGTCCCCTGCCCTTGCATCTAACACTCAACCCCCACTGCTCCCAGCGGCAATGACAGCAATGGACAGCAATGGAATTTCACACCAGTATCCTTGATTCCAGAGTGTGCCCATCACTGGTGCCTTAGTCGGCATCTGATATAATTGGCTTCATTAAAAATTCATGGCCTGGATTAAATTCTGCCCATTGTGTTCACTCCATCACCAATGAATCTCCTGTGAGGCTAGTCTAGAACTTATTCCACATTGCTTTTTTAAACTCAAAGATAAATGGGTTAGTTACCACAATATGATTTGTTTTGTCTTTTTTTAAATTACGCATATTAAGCAGCCCGTTATTCTGGAGATCACAGGCGAGTATGTAAGAGACATGATCTGTACGTTAGCTTCCGCGACCTTGGCTGGCAGGTAAGGTGCCTCTATTTCTGTGATGGGCAGAAAATGTATGTAGGTGTTTTTAATGTGTAACCTTATGAGTGAATTGGTGACTGAAGCCCTTCCAGTTTTCCAAGATGGGTTTTGTGTGTTTGCATTAGTTATTCGCTTTTTCTTCATCAGTTCATTAATTTATGACTTGACCAGTAATTTTTAACTAAATGACAGCTATTTCCACTAGTATTAATTGGATATATTTCCTGTTTTAAAATTGGTATTAAAGTACATCCATTTCTTTCTGTGGGCAACACGTATCGATCATGTGCATCATGGTGCACTCTTCAGTCCAATTTACACTTGGCAGCAAATGATCAATGTGCATGTACCTGCACTCACATTGATTTTCACACTTTGGAAGAATTTAATGAATTTTTAACCACTATATTGCTTCTGTAAAGACCACAAACACAACTGGCTTCTCAGGAGATCAGAATGCACAGGCTATGGCTTCTCACCATACCTCCAAATTTCCAGGAACTCATATAGTTCTCAACAACGTGCATTACATCATGCAGATAGATTTTACGATGACCTGTGAAAGCAGGATTTCCCAAGATGCTGAAATATAGGAGCCTCTTTAGGCTGATAAAACAATATAAGTACCAGTCACTGCTTCAGTCATTGGGAACCAACAATCAGCAATAACAGCAATTCACAGCTTTCAGTTACTCACGAACTAACAAGTGATAATCATACTCCAAATGTATATCAAGATGATGCATATGGACTTATATTTTTCACTTCCATGTGGATGTACCCATATAGCTGCATTCTGTAGTTTCATTTGTTTCAATTTATGGTTTTCTTGAAAATGTCAGACTTTACACTGCACACATTTCAGCTATTATTTGAGCACCCCCAACAATTTGATCTATTTTGAGCATTAGTACATTTTATTTCTAATTCAATGCATAGATTAGGCAAAGAAGTCATCAAATATATAATAGTCATACCGTTAGATTATCCCAAAATCTATCCTGTGCTGTGACAGTGCTGTCATTGACATGAATTTAAATTCATTTCGTGTCTGTGAAGCGCCACAAGTTTTCTCTCAAACTGCCAGATCTGCTAATGTCGAGGTGTGTGTGTGTGTGTGTGGGTGGGGGGGGGGGGGGGCGGCATTATCCAACTTTGATTGTAGGAAGAAGAAGGTATTAGATTGTTATCTAAGGAGATGAATGTTTCCTTATTGGGAAGTACCTGAGCAGTCGAAGCAGTCAACATCTTGGATGTTGGTGTCAATTGATGCAGTCACACACTTTTTAGATTTGGATTCAAGTTTTAAAGTTTGATGGATTAGATGTCATCAAGAATACAATTACATCTCATTTAACTTACAATCATAGTAAAACATCCAAAATGAAACTTTGCATAAGTTGTAAGGAGTCACACAAGATATACTTCAAGATCTAATCTATGGTTATCCAATCCTCATATCTTCACCATTGACACTAACCCTGTTTGATTCAGAATAAAGTGTGAACATCTTGGCATAACTAAGACATATATATAGGAAGTATTTATTGCAACGAACACACTGAATTCTCCTCCAGCCTAAATCTTGATTATTATGGATGACATTTAGCATCATGGCCATAATATTGCTAAATAACCATGCTTTATTGTTCTAATAAAGCTTTCAATATGAAGTCAAAGGAATTATAATGGAAAATGAAGCTATTACCATAGATAGATGAGCATACAAGTAATTCTAAATCTTATAGGTAATGTAAACTAGCCTCTTATACCAGAGCAGACATAAAAACTCATTGGTGGCTGCCAAAATATTCTCAGCTTTCATGTTCTAACTTCTTTCCTTTTGTGAAGGAGGATCTGAAAAAAAAATTGTGTAACAGTTGTTATATATAATGAGAATGAAGTAAGTATATGCATGTTTGCAGAAAATTGCTTCATTCAGAAAATAAAATTAACACTGTACATGCAATGGACTAGTATTATTACTCAGTTCAATTTTTTTTGCTGAAAATGTGTTGCTGGTTAAAGCACAGCAGGTTAGGCAGCATCCAAGGAACAGGAGATTCGACGTTTCGGGCCAGAGCCCTTCATCCTGATCTCCAGCATCTGCAGACCTCACTTTTTACTCAATTTTTTTTTACTGAGCACAGCCAAATGAGCTACATTCATTTTTGAATCGGTGTTATAGAATCTATACGGGTGAAGGTAAGAAATAACAAAGGAAGAAGACACTAGTGACAGTCATCTATAGGCCCTAACAGTAACTGGTCTGTAGGATAGAGAATAACTTGCGGCACGGTGGCACAGTGGTTAGCACTGCTGCCTCACAGCGCTTGAAGACCCGGGTTCAATTCCCGTCTCAGGCGACTGACTGTGTGGAGTTTGCACGTTCTCCCCGTGTCAGCGTGGGTTTCCTCCGGGTGCTCCGGTTTCCTCCCACAGTCACAAAGATGTGCGGGTCAGGTGAATTGGCCATGCTAAATTGCCCGTAGTGTTAGGTAAGGGGTAAATGTAGGGGTATGGGTGGGTTTCGCTTCGGCGGGTCGGTGTGGACTTGTTGGGCCGAAGGGCCTGTTTCCACACTGTAAATCTAATCTAAGGAATTTTATTTTTAAAGGCATTACATTAAGCATCGGTGGCTTTAATCTTCATATGGATTGGGAAAGTCAAATTGACAAAGGTAGCTATGAGGAAGAATTAATAGAGTGTATATGGGACAGTTTCCTGAAACAATATCTGGTGGATCCGACCAGGGATCAGGCTATTTTGGATTTGGCAGATTTAATAAACAATCTTAGAGTTACATTAGGGAACAGTGACCATTGCATGGAGAATTTAGCATCCAATTTGAGACTGAGTGACAACTGTACTAAACATAAATAAAGGTAATTACACTGGAAGGAGCACTGGATTGGCTGGAGTAGACTATGACAGACATTTAACAGAAACGATGGCTGAGGAACAAGAGCAGATCTTTGAGAAAACAGCTCATGGCTTACAGCAAAGATATATCCCAGAGAAAGAGGGATTCTAAAATGAGGATAAACCAACCATGGTTAGCCAAGGAAGTTAAGACAGTAAAAAAACTAGTGAAAGGAAAAAATCATACAATATGGCAAAGCTTAGTCATAAACCAGAAGATTAGGGAAGTTCTCAAAGTCTACAAAAATGGCAGAATCGGACACAGCAAGCATAGATTTATGAAGGGGAAATCATGCTCGACTAATCTGTTGAAATTCAATGAAGGTGCAACTCATAGAGTTGACTATGGGGAGCCAGTCAATGTGGTATATTTGGACTTTCAGAAAGTATTTGACAAGTGCTGCATAAGAGATTATTGTGCAAGATTAAAGTGTATGGAATTGAGGGAAGTGTCTTGAAATGGACAGAAAGCTGTTTAGCAGAGAGGAAACAAAGAATAGGAATTAATGCATCCTTTTCAAATTGGTAGACAGTTACTGGTGGGGTGCCACAGGGATCAGACCCCAGCTATTCACAATATATGTTAATGATTTAAATGAGGTAACAAAATGTAACACCTTAAAGTTTGCAAATAATACCAAGTTGGGAGAGAGGGTGAACTGTGATGAGGATGTGGAGATCCTTCAGCATGATCTGGACAAGTTGGGCAAGTGGGCAAATCAATGGCAGACACAGTATAATTTGGATAAATGCGAGGCTATTCACTTTGGAAATAAAAACTCAAAGGCAGGTTATTACCTGAATGGCTGTAAATTGGAAGAAGGGATTGGTGCAGCAGGACCTGGGAGTCTTTGTGCACCAGCCACTGAAGGTGAGCATGGTATGTTGCCCTTCATTGTGAGAGCTTTTGAGTACTGAACCAGAGATGTGCCATTGCAGTTATACAGGGTCTTGGTGAGGCCACACCTAGAATATTATGTGCAGTTTTGGTCTCCTTTTCTGAAGAAGGATGTTTTCGCTCTCGAGAGAGTGCAGCGAAGGTTTACCAGCTGATTTGGGGGACTGACACATGAGGATAGATTGGCTAGATCAGGATTGTTTTCGCTGGAGTTCAGATGAATAGGGGAGGGCGGGTCTCAAAGAAACTTATAAAATCCTAATAGGACTAAACAGGGTAGATGCAGGAAGGATGTTCCTGATAGTGGGTGCATCCAGAACCAGGGATCACAGTCTGAGGATTCTGGGTGGACCATTTAGCAGTGATGAGGAGACTTTTCTTCACACAAAGAGTGGTAAGCCTGTGGAATTCATTATCACAGGAAGTAGTTGATGCCAAAACATTGAATTTATTCAAGAAGTGGCTAGATGTAACAATTGGGGTGAATGGGATCAAAGGTTATAGGGAGAAAGCAGAATTAAGCTATTGAATTGGATGATCGGCCATGATCATGATGAATGGTGAACCAGGCTTGAAAGGCCGAATGGGTTCTTCCTAATCCTATCTTCTTTGTTTATGCTTCTATGATGAAAAAAACATGAAGAGGGAGAAAATAAATTATGAGGGCAAACTGACAGGTATTATGAAAGTGGAGAGTAAGAGCTTCTTTAAAAATATAAAAAAAGAAAATAGAAGCCAAGATGATTGTAGATCCCTTAGAGAATTAGGCTGAGGAAATAACAATAGAGAACCAGGAAGTGACAGAGGGGTTTAATAAATAATTTCCAAGATTACTAAATAATCAATGGGCCCAAGGGAGGGAGGGAAAAATAAATACAATTACAATCACAAAGAAAAAAGTACCAGGTAAACTAATGGGGCTAAAGGCTGTTATGTCCCCAAATCGTTTGCATGTCAAAATTTTAGAAAAAGTAGTTGCAGGGGTAATGAAAGAATTGAAATAATCTTCCAAGAATCCTTAGTTTGGGAATGTCCCAGAGGATTGGCCAGTTAGGGAAATGTTACAGTCCATTTTAAAGGATATAATAGCAAAGCATTTAGAAATACATAATAAATACCATCAAGCAGAATCAGCATGGCTTCGTGAAGAAGAAACCAAGTCTGACAAATTTATTACAGTTCTTTGAGGAGGTAGCAAGCTGGATAGATAAAGAGAAACCAATAGATGTAATATATTTAGATTTCCAAAGGTGTGTAATGAATTACCACAGATAAAGCTACAGAATAAATAAGAGGATCTGGTGTTGGGGGTAGTATAATGGAATGGATGAGGGAATTAGCATAATTATAGAAGACAGAGCATTGGGATAAAGGGGGCATTTTCAGGATGACAATCTGTATGATGGAATCCCAGAGGGATCAATTATTTACTATATATATTAAAGGCTTGCATGACAGAAGTGAATATATTATTACCAAGTTTATAGATGATATAAAAATAGTTGAGAAGGGAAGTAATGAGGATGACACAATGAATCTACAAAGGGATATAGACAGATTGAGTGAATAGGTAAAAACTTGGCCGATGGAATATAATGTGGGAAATGTCTGGGAAGAATAGGAGAAATCAATGTTATTTAATGGGAAAAAACTGCAGAAAGCTACAGTATAGAAAGGCCGAGTCGACAAAAAGCTAGCATCTGAGTCCAGTAGATAATAAAGCAAATGGCCTTTATTTAAAAGGGACTGAAGTATAAAAATAAGGAGGACTTGCTAAAACTATATAAGGCACTAGTCAGACCACATCTGGAATACTATGAACAGATTTGGTTCATTTTGTTAAGGAAAGATATACTGGTCTTGGCAGAAAACTAGGGAAGGTTCACTAGATTGATTCTAATATGGAGAGTTTTTCTTATGAGGACAAGTTGAATATTGTTGGGTGTCCATTCTTCGAAGAATGAGAGACAACCTTACTGAAACATATAAGTTTCTTAAGGCGGGGGGGGGGGCTTGACAGACTAGATACTGAGAAGTTGTTGCCTCTTGTGGGACAATCTAGGACCAGAGGGCATAATCTCAAAGTAAGGGGATGCAAATTTAAGGCAGAGATTGAGCAGGAATTTCTTCTCTCAGAGAGTAGTGAATCTTTGGAATTCTTTACCATGCAGGGCTGTCAAGGCTGGGTATTTAAGTATATTCAAGGCTGAGATAGAGGGATTTTTAATCAGTAAGGGAATCAAGGAATATGGGGATAAGGCAGGAAAATGAAGCTAAAGATTATCAGAACAGTCATAGTCTTATTGAATGGTGTAGCAGAATCAATGGGCTGAATGGCCTATTTCTGCTTCATTATCTTATGGTCTTATGGTCATTCACTAATGGAAGTATCCAAACATCCATATGAGAGGGGTTCTTAAGTACATTTGTATCTTCTTGACAACTTAAGGAAGTAAGAAAGCATGTGATCATTAAGCTAATTCTAAAAAAAAAGTTAAAACGAAAAAGAAGGGAAAGGACAGAAAGAAAATTAGAAAAGCTAAAGCATTTGAGAAGAGGGAGATCCATGACTGAATTAAATTCTGTTGATGAATCTGAATTCCTTTTAATTGGATAGACACTGTGGATGGATAAAGTTTTTCAAAGAAATGTCTTTCATCAAAGTCAAACTGACCACGTGAGCAGAAATGATGGTCTGTGTGGATTAACTTTTTCTGTCTATCAATGTAGGATTGGATAATTGCACCAGAGGGTTACGCAGCATTTTATTGTGATGGAGAATGTTCATTTCCACTTGACTCCCACATGAATGCAACCAACCATGCAGTTGTTCAGACATTGGTAAGTGTATGAGTCCCTTTGACCAGGGTCAGCCTGTTTCTCAATTGCTGCCATGCATTTAACACAGCTTGTAGTAGTGACTTACAAATGAAACATGTATCAAATATAAAAAAGTACGCGCTTGCTGAAAAAAATTTAAAAAATAAATATTGAAAGTAATTTAAAGGGAAGATGGTCCATGTGGGTATAATATGAAAGGTAAAAGAAATGTTTAAATGGCATGTATTGTGACTCTTCAGAAATTCCTGGTGCTTCACAGCCAGTGGACCATTTTGAAAGGCATTGACCTTTTCATATAGAAAGACTCACAGCTGTTTTGTGTACAGGGCAATCCTAATGAAGGGCTTATGCCCGAAACATCAATTCTTCTGCTCCTCGGATGCTGCCTGATCTACTGTTTTCCCAGCAACACACTCTCGACTCTGATCTCCAGCATCTGCAGTCCTAACTTTCTCTCAATCCAACAAAAAGCAAAGTCATTTAATCCTAAAGACAGTTGGAAAAGTACAGCAGGTCAGACAGCATTCAAGGAGCAGGGAAGTCAATGTTTCGGGTTGAAACCTTTATTAAGATAAAGGGTTTCAGCCCAAAGCTTTAACTTTCCTGCTCCTCGGATGTGTCTAACCTGCTGTGTCTCCCAGCTTCACATCTACTGACTCTGATTTCCAGCATCTGCAGTCTTTAATGTCCCCTAATCCTAAAGACAGCACCACTGAATGATTCTATATGTTCAGTCAGTTTTGCAATAAGAAGTCGGTGTGTATCACATGTTCAAATTCTGGAATGTAGTTGGAATCCACATCAAAACCTACCTGGAAGATAGGAAGCTTGAGAATTCCCATTAGTCCTTTGTGCATTCAGAAGTGTATTAATGCATGATCTCTGTCTGATAGTTGTCCTAAAGATGATCCTGTCCCAAATCCCAGGATGGGTTGACTTAGATTACTCCATAGGGAGGGACGGGACCAAAGATTGAGAGTCCTGGATGCTGCATTCAACAGGGAAGCATAAGTCCTACGGCTGACCGTGAAGAAAGATGCTGACAAAGCTGTAGTGATCTCTCTGACTGAGATTTCTCTTTTTTTCAAACAAAAACAGAAAGTGATGAAGAAACACTGCAGGTCTGGCAGTATTCCTATAAGAAAAAGAGCTAACTTTTCGAGTCCAGTCATTTCTGCTAGAATTGAAAATAGTTCCTAGATTGTTGTTGCGCATAGAATTTGTAAATGTTTTTATGCAGCTGCACATGCAGCAACTTAAAGGAAATAATTTCTATTGGCGCTGACAAAAGATTCTAAGTTTTATTTAATTGTTTAAAAAAAACTTTATTGATTTAAAAAAACTATAAGAATATACAAAGGATCCTTTACTCTCTTCCAAACATGGGAAAAAATCGACACAAACAGCAAATTGGAATTTGACATCGACCATGCGTTAGGCAATAGGAGGGTCTGAGAACTGAACAGACCCCCATTGGTAATTTGACTGAAAGACCTTAGATGGTGGTCTTTCCCTACTACGCATTGGCTGCAGCTGCCTCAAGCTTTAGTGCGCCTCACAGCACGTTGTCCTGGACACAGGAGTGTGCCAGGCTGCAACACTCATTTGAAGTCAGTTCTTTACCAAAGAGCGTCTTTAGTCAAGTTATAGTCATAAAGATGTAAACACATAAATAGACTCTTTGGTCCAACTTGTCCATGCCGACAAATATCCTAAATTTACGTAGTCCCATTTGCCAGCATTTGGCTCATATCCCTCTAATCCCTTCTTATTCATATACTCATCCAGATGCTTCTCAAATGTTGTAATTGTACCAGCCTCCACCACTTCCTGTGGCAGCTCATTCCACACACAACACCTCCCTCTGCATAAAAAAGTTGCCTTTTAGGTCCCTTTTAAATCTCTCCCCTCTCACCTTTAACCTCTAGTTTAGGACTCCCCCACTTCAGGGAAAAGACCTTGTCCTACATGACTTTTTAAATAAATATTTTTATTGAAAAGAAAAAAAGTTTTTAGGTTTTTTACAAAATTACAAAACTAATACAAAATAGTGTAATCACTTTACAGTATAATGACAATATCAATATTAAAAAGCTAACTACTAATCTACTCTACAAGCTACTAATACATAAAATAAGATATAAAAAGAAAAACTCGATATATTAACAAAAAGAACTACAGTACAGTACATAACTAACAGCAAAAGAAGAGGGAAAAAAACGAAAAAGTAAATAAATAAATAAGCATTCAAAGTAAAATTATGTCAAGTCATAACAAAAGCTGTATTTATACAGGATTCTTCCTCCCAGGGATTCCCGAATTGACAGACACAGTCCTCTTGGCTAATCAAAGGCCCTAGGGCCTAGACAGTATGGCCGGTACATCTGCATCAGTGTAGCTCAGGAAGGGCCACCATGTTCTATAAAACAATTCTGTTTTTGGTGCACCATATTTGTAAGGAGGTCTAGAGGGACATATTCCATAACTATCCAATGCCAGTTCAAAAGTCCAGGAGGACTTTCAGATATCCAGCTTGCTAATATGTTTTTCCTTGCACAAAAGGAGAGGATAGAAAATAATTTCTTCCCATATCCATCTAGAGAGGGAAAATTTGAAGAGCCCAAAAGGAGAGACACTGAGTCTAACCCAATCTCCATTCCCAAAGTCTTTGCCAAAGCATTCGCTACACTGTCCCAGTATCTACGAATCTTATGGCATGTCCACAAACAATAAGTGAGAGTACGAACGTCTATTTTACATTTAGGACATATTGGAGATGCTCCTGTCTTAAACTTTGCAAGTCGCTCTGGTGCTATATGAGCCCTATGAAGTATCTTCAATTGAATAGCTTGAGTTCTATCACAGATAGAGAGCTTCCTGGCATTTTCCCAGATATCCTCGCACATCTCTAAGGGGATTTCCATCCCTAATTCTTGATTCCACGTTTTATACAGTCATTTCATGTACTTATTACCCAGCGAGTGATAGAGAGTACTGACCGAGGGTGCACTCATCGGCCAAAGCACTCTCCTTTCCATTTCTGATTTATAAGGATTGGTCATCAGTGCGGTCTTTTTTTTGTACAAAGTCTCGTACTTGAAAATATTGAAAGAAATCCTTGCTAGGCAACTCGAACTTCTTACATAGCTGTTCAAAGGACATCAAATAAACCTCACAAGCAGGAGATTCCTCTGGACTCCTAGATTTTAAATTCAGCATCTGTCAAGCCTGGCTGAAATCCCAGCATTCCCACTGTGGGAGTAAAGGGGGAGATTTTTTGTAGATTACCCTCCCTGATGCATCATCCTCCAAGTTTTGATTGTGTTTAGGATAATTGGGCTTTTACAATGATCTGTGATAATTCTCATCTTATCCATAAACAATAGATTGATGAGGGGGCATTTTGATTGGGAAGCCTCAATATCCAGCCAAATTGATTGTGAATCGCAAGAGCCCAGTCAGTCACATTTGATAGCAGAGAGCTCAGTTGGTACTTTCTAAAATGCAGTAAATCTGGACCTCCCCTTACTTGTGGGAGCTGTAATTTATCTAATTTAATAACGGATCGTCTGTGATTCCAAACAAAGGAACCAAGCCAACCATAAAGCTTGCACAGTGCCTGTTTCGGCAACATCAAGGGAAGCAATCTCATGGGGTATAATAAGCATGGGAGGATATTCATCTTAACCAAAGCTATTCTTCCTAACCAGGATATCGGGAGATCTTCCCAACGCTGGAGGTCCTGCCTTATTTTCTCTAATAAATGAATATAATTAGCTTTATAGAACTGACCAAATACGGGGTAATAAAAATATCTAAATTGAGAAAACCTCCCAGTGATCACTGAAAGGGGAAGCAGAATCCATCCGCAAAATTGGATATGCTGATAAGACCTCCTACTGGCATGGCCTCTGATTTTGTGAAATTAATTTTGTACCCTGAAAACATACCAAATAAGTTAACCACTTGAATTAAGAGGGGCACAGATGTCAATGGATCATTTAAGAAAAGAAGAACATCATCCGCATATGCTTGCCTGATCCTACCTCCGGGGCCATTATACTGTGGTCAGTTCGGATGGCTTCCGCCAGCGGTTCAATCACTAGTGTAAATAATAGTGGCGAGAGAGGGCATCCTTGATGACAACCTCTGCTGACACTAAAACTATCCGATCTTATGCCATTGGTAATCACTTCTTTCAGGTCATTATATAAAACTGTGACCAATTTAGTAAAAACCTCTCCAATACCAAACTGTTCCACAGTATAAAAAAAGTATGACCATTCTACCCAATCGAATGCTTTCTCAGCATCTAAGGAGACAAGTAATGCCAGTATTGCTTTATGCTGGGAGACTTGTACCATATTTAACACTCTTCTGATATTAATAGTAGATCTGCAACCCTTAATAAATCTCGTCTGATCCTCCTTTGTAATAAATGGCAAAACCTTCTCCAGTCTTATTGCCAGCACTTTCAAGAGGATTTTAAAGTCCACACTTAATCAGGATGTAGGCCTATACGAGGTACAGTCATCTGAGGCTTTCCCTTTCTTAAGGATGAGAGAGATATTTGCTTCTCTCAGGAAGGGCGGGAGACAACCCTGACTAAATGAGTACTTGTACATGTCTATAAGTGGTCCAGCCAACTCGTCTATAAACTCTTTATAAAACTCAACCTGGAATCCATCTGGCCCTGACGCTTTGCCACGCTGGAGCTGCCTCACCGCCTCCTGCACCTCCTGAGTTGTCAGGGGGGCATTCAAAGAGGACACCTGCTCTGAGGTTATGCCCGAAAGATCCCGATTCTTAAAAAAAAATTCCATCCTTCTCGCTGTATCTTCACAGCCCTCTGACTGGTACAGCTCAAAATAAAACTTTCTAAAAGCTGAGTTGATCTTTTTAGGATCACAAATCAAAGTACCAGCATCATCTCTAATAGATGTAATGGATTGGGAGGGCCTTCTTCTTTCTAGCAAGGTATGCTAGATACCTGCCCAGCTTATTGTCGTATTCAAATAGTCTCTGCTTCGCAAATAGTATCTTCCTCTTTGCTGTTTGAATAAGTGTAGCATTCAAGGTAGTCCTGAGGGCTGTAATCTGCTGTAATTTAATTATGGATGGCCTATCAGCATATGCTGACTCAGCTGCCTTCAGGCGAGCTTCGAGCAGACGTTGTTGTTCTCCCCTCTGTCGTTTCTGGGTCGCAGAATATGAAACAATTAAGCCACACGCATATGCCTTAGCAGTCTCCAACATCACCAATGGATTACTGGCCGTACCTAAATTAATGTCCCAGAAAGCTTTAAATTCCCACAAGAACTATTCTTGAACTTACTACCCTTCAGTAGGAAAGGGTCTATCTTATCACCACTAGTCTCGATATGACCTCCATATAGATTGCTGCATGGTCAGAAATAGCTATATTCTCCATTTTACTGGACAGTATCAAACTCGGAAAGGTCGAGGGAACAAAAAAAAATCAATTCTGGTATGGCACTTGTGTGGGTTAGAATAAAAAGTGAAATCTCTACTCCGGTTGAAGACACCTCCACACATCTACCAGTCCCAACTCTCTATTCAAATCAACCAACTACCTAGAAAGCAGAGATATGCCCGCAGAGCTCCTAGATATCCTGTCCGCCTTGGGATCAATAATACAATTAAAATCTCCCCCGATAATTATGTGATGTACCAAAGGCCATCAGCCTGGAGAAATCATCTGTTATGAATTTAAAAGGATGTGCCGGAGGACAATATACATTCAAAATCCCATACTCCTCTCCATATATTAGAGCTTTAAGTATTATAAACCGTCCGGACTCATCTTTTATCTGGCTTAACATTTGGAATGGAAGATTTTTCCGAATAAGAATGGCCACTCCCCTACTATTCTAGTGGAAGGATGAAAAGAACATCTAGCCAAATCCTCCCTGCTGCAGCTTCAAGTGTCCTTGTCAGTTAGGTATGTCTCCTGTAAAAGGGCTACATCAACCCTCTCTTTTTTAAGACTTGATAATATCTTTCCTTTTTATTGGTGAGAGGCTCCCTTTAACATTCCAGGTGCACCATTTAAACGAATGGCTGGCCATGATCGCCCAAGAAAGTCTGAGACCCCTCCCCCCCCCCCACGAGGAAGAACCCCACACAATAAGCATTGAGTAAAAACTGTGAACAATCCACATAAGTTTAAAAAAACATTTTTAAAACTACTAAAAATTGCTCCTAAAAAATAACATAAGATATAGCTAAAAGGGGTCTTTCCCCCTTGACCACAGGGGGCACTCCTACTGTCCAATAATCCCACCATAACACCTTCCAGCTAGAGCTATGCTCTCGCCCCAGACATCGCTAAATAAAATGAACAAATACCAATGTCTTATAACAAGGAAATTAAAAGTGGGCATCCAACCCAGCCCCTCCATATTACTACCAAAGACTTTCTTAACAAAGCAGCATCATGAAAAAAAATATAAAATTACGATCTCAGAAAATATTCAAAAAATCTAGAAAAAAACTCAAAAACACTCCACAACAACCAGATAAACCAAGCAAATTATAAATAAAAGTTAAAAGACAACCACCCCCAGAAAAGATCAGAAGAAAAAGGGGGAAGAAGGAGGAACAAAAGGGTGTAAAGAAGAAAAAAAGTCCATATAATTCATGTCCTTCAGTCCATTTAAGAGCATCCAAAAATTCTTTTGCTTTTTTTTGGCAAACTGAAATTATACACAGACCCTCCGTGACTGAAGCGCAGTGTTGTCAGGTAGCTCAAGGAGTACTGAATACTTAAATCCCTCAGACACTTCTTTCCCTCGTCTTATGGACCACGACTGGAGAGAAGTCCTGAAACAGCATTATTTTGGATCCTTTGTATACCACGGCTTGGGGATTCTTCCCAAAAGCTCTGGAGGCCTCCAGCAACATTTGCTTGTCCCTGTAATGCTGGAGTCGCACTTGGACCGGGCAGGGGCACTGATCCAACCCGTGGCTGTGAACAGCAACCCAGTGGGCCCGCTCAACCCGCACCCGGCGCAGCCCCCAATCCAGCTTCAGCAGTTGTGGGGCCCCTCATGATTTTATAAACCTCTATAAGGTCACCCTTCAGCCTCCAACGCTCAAGGGAAAACAGCCCCAGCCTATTCAGCCTCTCCTGTAGCTCAAACACAGCAACCCTGTCAACATCCTTTTAAATCTTTTCAAGTTTCACAACATCCTTCCTACAGTAGGGAGACTAGAATTGCACACAGTATTCCAAACTTGGCCTAATCAATGTTCTGTACAGCTGCAACATGACCTCCCAACTCCTGATCTCAATGCACTGACCAATAAAGGCAAGCATACTAAACATCTTCCTCACAATCCATCTACCTGCAAGTCCATTTTCAAGGAACAATGAAACTGTACTCCAAGGTCTCTTTGTTCAGCAACTCTCCCCAGGACCTCACCATTAGTATATAAGTCCTGCTCTGATTTGCCTTTCCCAAAATGTGGCATATCAATTTATTTAAACTAAATGCTTTCTGCCACTCCTCGGTCCATTGGCCTATCCGATCAAGATTGCTTTGAACTCTGACGTAACTTTCTTCACTGTCCACTATATCTCCAATTTTGGTGTCATCTGTAAACTTACTCAACGTATCTCCTATGTTCACATCCAAATAATTTATATAAATGAGGAAAACCAATGGACTCAGCATCGATTCTTGTGGCATATCACTGGTCACAGGCCTCCAGCCTGAAAATCAACCCTCCACCAATACCCTCTGTCTTCTATCTTCGAGCCAGTTCTGTACCCACTTGGCTAGTTCTCCCTGTATTTCATGTGATCTAATCTTGCTAACTAGTCTACCATGAAGAACCTGTCAAGCACCTTACTGAAGTCCATTTAGATTACATCTATCACTCTGTCTGCATCAATCCTCTTCAATACTTCTTCAAAAAACTCAAACAAGTTATTGAGACATGATTTCCTATGCACAAAAGACTATCCCTAATCAGCCCTTGCCTTTCCAAATATATGTAAACCCTGTCCCTCAGAATTCCTTCTGACAACCTGCCCACCATTGTTGTCAGGCTCACCGATCTATAGGACTAACAGGATCTTACAGGACTCTCATTTCTGAAGGCTTTCCATTTTCCAGTTCTCCCTTTACCTGTGAACATCTGCCCCCAATCAACTTTTGAAAGTTCTTGCCTAATACTGTCAAAATTGACCTTCCTTCAATTCAGAACTTTAAATTTTAGATCAAGTCTATCCTTTTCCATCACTATTTTAAAACTAATAGAATTATAGTCATTGGCCCCAAAGTGTTCCCCCACTGACATCTCAGCTTTATTTCCCAAGAGTAGGTCAAGTTTTGCACCTTTTCTATTAGGTACGCCTACATACTGAGTCAGAAAATGTTCTAGTACACACTTTACAAATTCATCTCCCTCCAAGCGCTTAACACAATGGCAGTCCCAGTCGATGTTTGGAAAGTTAAAATCCCCTACCACTATCACCCTATTATTCTTACAGATAACAGGTCTCCTGAGAAATTTGTTTCTCAATTTCCTGCTGACTATTTGGGATGTATTGTACAATCCCAATAAGGTGATCATCCCTTTCTTATTTCTCAGTTCCACCCAAGTAATTTCCCTGGATGTATTCCCAGGAATGTCTTCCCTAAGTACAAACATAATGTTATCCCTCATCAAAAATGCCATTTCCCCTCCTCTCTGCCCCTCTTTCTATCCTTCCTATAGCATCTGTACATTGGAACATTAAGCTGCCAGTCCTGTCCATCCCTGAGCCAACTCTCTTAATTGCTATGATATGCCAGCCCCATGTTCCCAACCATGCCCTGAGGTCATCTGTCTTTGAATGTCCTCCAGGCACAGTCAATGTTTGTCTCAGTGTGCATCCTGGGAAACAGCCTGTAAAGCCTAGAGTTCCACGTCACATAGATGCTCAGGATGAACCTTGACAAAAACCACTGTATCTCCCTACAGATCTTCTTTGAATAGGCAGATTTCAGAAGGAAATGTGTGACAGTGTCTTCACCAGCGCAGCCACTTTAAGGACAGTTTGTGGTGGCAGAGAGAGTCCAGGTGTACATGAATGAGTTGACGGGCCACCAGCCAAACTACATCTTGGTGCTTGTTGGAAAATTCTAGTGATGAGGTATTCTGCCGAATTACTTTGATAGTCTGCTCAGGAAACTACACAACAGAATTCATTCTGTCCCTTTCCTATCGGATCCTGAGATCACTACCTGCTAACCACTTCCTGATGATCTAATGGTCAAAGGTGTTTTCCTTTACAAATTTTTCAATGAGGGGCAAGTGATACAGAATGCTCCACTCGAACACAACTCGGAGTGTTTCATGGCACCAAGGCAGGCCATCCTGCTAACACCAGGGACAAGTGGAACCTCATTCCATAGTGACACGTGGTGTTTGTGTCCTGACAGTCTACGCATAACCTAATACAGCCACACACAAAGGTGGCCATTAGCTTGAGGGCAGTGTTGGATATATCCATCTACCCTTCCACCTTATCTAGAGGCTCATGCATGGTGTCCCTGTGGATACAGTTTATCTTTGACCTCCAGATGAAGTAGAAGATGGCTCGGGTGAGTGCAGTGGTGCATGATTGGGGAATAGGCCAGATCTGTGCTATAATATTGAGAATAGCCCACATCTGATGACCAGGTTTTTACCCACAATGGAGAGGGAGCAATGCTCCCATAAGCCCAGTTTCTGCCTCACCTTGGCAATATGCTCCTCTGAAGTTTTCATGCACTCCGAAGCCCCTCCGACTATGTCCCCAACACCTTCAGATAATCTGACCTGACCAATGAAGGGGATAAAGAATTGGTCGGCCCAGTTCCCAGACTACATGGTCTCACCCTTGCCTTAAATAACCTTTGCTCCTGAGGTCAGTTTGTACTGGATGAACATGCTCATGAGCAGATCCAAGCATAAAACAGCACCGTTGTCAATGTAGGGAGGCCTTGATGTGCAGGCCCTCATTGCCTGGAGTAATCACCCCTCTTAAGCTCACATTGTTCCTAAGGAACTCAGCAAAAGGGTTTTACACAATACACAAACCAGGCAGGAGGAATGGGTAGTCATGTCTAACTCCAGATCTGATCAACCGACCTAGACTCCACCTGTTACTGTGCTACTGATGTTGGTGTAAAGCAATTGGATTCCCTCCCAAAGCCTAAATTGGAGAGCATATCCCTCATGTAGGTGTGCAATATCCTGTTGAAGGCTTTCTGCTACTCCTCCCTCTTCCCTTTACTCCTTGTCAATGCAGGTGATGATATCTTTCTGTTGGATTCTCACATGCTACCTGCCAGAAGCATACTTAATATCCTACTATTTGGAACCTGGAAATTAGTTTTGATGTGCATGGAGAGGAAAATTGTCTAGTCATGCACTGGAGAAAACAAAAAACAAATTTAAGATATTTTCTTCTCTTAACAGGCTCACCTGTTGAAGCCGGAAGCAGTTCCAAAGCCATGCTGTGCACCAACAAAACTTAGTGCCACTTCAGTACTCTACTTTGATGAGAAATACAATGTGATATTAAAAAAGTACCGGAACATGGTGGCAAAGTCATGTGGATGTCAATAATCTTTTCCAAGTGTGTTGCAATTGTGCTTGGTAAAATATTCAAGGAAGAATATCATCAAGAAAATAGCAAGTGAACAAAGCACTGCAGTCTTCTTTGTATTGCCAAGTGTTAATATTTAATATATCGCAATTTCATTTAGATCTGTACAGTTGAATTTCATTTTTAAAGCCTTTAGATATAAATAAAATGGTCCAAGATAACGTTATCTAAATATACCAAAGCACTTGCACTTCAACACTGAAGAGAAGAAAAACTTTTAAATAATATTTTTGATAATACTGTACCAAATTACCTTACTTTTTTGCCCTTGTATAAACAAAATAGACAATTTGGAAAAAAGACATTGATTCATCCTGCTGGTGACTAAGACTCCATAACCCACAGATAGGGAAGACTGTGCACCCTCCTTCTCCTCATTATGTACATTCTGTTTCTAAAACAGACAATACTGTGTATTATGTTGATTGACACAGCACTACTGATTGAAAAAATAACTTAAAGTAGCTTTTTAATAAATGTAATGCTTACATTTGTGTTTTCATTTTTGCCTGTATTGTAAACAGGATTAACCCTAAAGTGTCATTGAGGTGTTGACTTTAATGTAAGCAGTTTAACTCTTCAGTGAGCAAGTCTTCATTGCAAAAAAACTGTGCTTTACTAAACTATTTCCACATTTATAGAACCGTGTGTATTTTGAGGTCTCAAGTTATGGTCTGTGAGTAGATGAGATTTTGTATAATCAACTTAATTATTTGATGACTTGCAACAATAAATGTAAATGAGTAGATTTTTGTAAAAAGATAATCAGAAAATCCCTACCTATGAGCATTCCAGTGCACATCCAGAACAGACAACTAATTGACTTGGTCTCCCTCTCTTATCCTCCAAATTACCCTGCATTGCTATATGACTGGCTGAGACCCAAATGGTTAAGTTGGAAGTTTAAAAGACAAATCACAAGTGGTTCATTGTTAATCTTGGATTAAACAATCTACAGCAGCTGCCAGAAGCAGACTGGACTTCCATACTTTATCTTATATTCGAAAACATTGTGCAAAAAGAACTCATTTTGGAAGAGATATCTGTTATTTCTCAAATATAATATGGAGTCTTTGTAGACCTTTTGTTCGGTCTTTATGTTTTGCTAGTGTTCACACTGACTTTGCCAGTCAGCAGAATTATATAGTTATAGCCGGAGCCATTTTGATGAGGTGTCTCATGATATGAAACAATTGCTCTTATGGCAAGAAGAAATTATCAAGCAGCATTTAGTGGCTTCGTATGATCTATGACTCTGCTACGTTGTAATGAAGAAAGGTGTGGAATACCTCAAGCTTTATTCTGAGTTTTCATGAGATCAAAAGACACAAAAAATGCATATGTAAAAGGATAATAGTATTATAACAAGGGTAATGTACATCTTGTGTGACAATAGGCAAAATTTTACTAGCCCCTGAATGATGTGGGCATTGGCAACTCATTTGGGGAAAAAAGGGTGAGATCAACAGAAATTACATTAGATTAGATTCTCTACAATATGGAAACAGGCCCTTCAGTCCAACAAGTCCCCACTGACCCTTTGGAGAGTAACCCACCCAGACTCATTCCCCTATATTTACCCCTGACTAATGCATCTAACACTATGGGCAATTTAGCATGACCAATTCACCTGACCTCCACATCTTTGGATTGTGGGAGGAAACCCACATAGACAGTCACCCGAAGTGGGAATCAAACCTGGATCCCTGGCAAGGTGATGCAGCATGGGGAGTCGCAGACTCAGTTTGGTTAACAAGGCCCTTCCTAACCCCATCTTCCATGTTCCTTTCTTCCCTGCATTCCCTTTCAAACCCATCAGTCCTGAGCTTCCAAACATTCTCTTCCACCTCTTTGAAATACTACTACTTCTCCCATAATTATTCCCTGAGCCCCAGTTCTTCAGCCTGGTTTTGCCAAATAATGTGCTGCACTACTCCCCCCATACCCTGCTATGCACTATAATCTCTCCTTTTGTATGTTGAATTTCCCTCCTTCACAATAATTAACTCCTCTGCATCCCAATATTCTGCCTCCAATCCCAGGAATTGACTTCCCTATGTTCCCTACCACAGCATTGGCATTGATAATCTCCATTAACCTTCTTTGAGCTGACCCGAGGGCTGAACTGTGGCCCCTTTTCCCTGACCAAATTGAATGAAGGGCCCTGATCAAGAAATGACCAGACCAGGCAGAGAGACATAAAGAAGTCTTTTTTAGGATGGCAGCCGGTAACTACTGGCGTTTTAATAAAGTCTTGGACTATTTTCTAAATGGGGAGAAAATTCAGAAGTCTGATGTGCAAAGAAACTTGGGAGTTCTAGTCCAGGATTCTCTCAAGATAAACTTGCAGGTTGAGTCAATAGTAAAGAAGGCAAATGCAATTATGGCATTTATTTTCAGAGGGCTTGAATATTAAAGCAGGGATGTACTCCTGAGGCTCTATAAGGCTCTGGTCAGGCCACATTTGGACTATTGTGCACAGTTTTGGGGCCCCATATCTCAGGAAAGACGTATTGGCCCTGGAGCATTCAGAGGAGGTTCACAAGAATAGTCCCAGGAATGAAAAGCCTAACATATAAGACCATAAGAACATAAGACATAGAAGTGGATGTAAGGCCATTTCGGCCCATCGAGTCCACTCCGCCGTTCAATCATGGCTGATGGGCATTTCAACTCCACTTACCAGCGTTCTCCCCGTAGCCCTTAATTCCTCGAGACAACAAGAATCTATCAATCTCTGCCTTGAAGACATTTATCGTCCCGGCCTCCACTGCACTTCGTGGCAATGAATTCCACAGGCCCACCACCCTCTGGCTGAAGAAATGTCTCCGCATTTCAGTTCTGAATTGATCTCCTCTAATTCTAAGGCTGTGTCCACGGGTCCTAGTCTCCTCGCCTAATGGAAACAATTTCCTAGCGTCCACCCTTTCCAATCCATGTATTATCTTGTACGTCTGTATTAAGTCTCCCCTTAATCTTCTAAACTCCATTGAATACAATCCCAGGATCCTCAGCCGTTCCTCATATGTTAGACCTACCATTCCAGGGATCATCCGTGTGAATCTCCGCTGAACACGTTCCAGTGCCAGTATGTCCTTCCTGAGGTGTGGACACAGTACTCCAAATGGGGCCTAACCAGAGCTTTATAAAGTCTCAGTAGCACATCTCTGCTTTTATATTCCAATCCTCTTGAGATAAGTGACAACATTGCATTCGCTTTCTTAATCACGGACTCAACCTGCATGTTTACCTTTAGAGAATCCTCGACTAGCACTCCCAAATCCCTTTGTACTTTGGCTTTACTAATTTTCTCACCATTTAGAAAGTAGTCTATGCTTTTATTCTTTTTGCCAAAGTGCAAGACCTCGCACTTGCTCACGTTGAATTCCATCAGCCATTTCCTGGACCACTCGCCCAAACTGTCTAGATCCTTCTGTAACCTTCCCACTTCCTCAGTACTACCTGCCTGTCCACCTAACTTCGTATCATCTGCAAACTTCACTACAATGCCCCCAGTCCCCTCATCCAAATCATTAATATATAATGCGAATAGCTGTGGCCCCAACACTGAACCCTGCGGGACACCACTCGTCACCGGCTGCCATTCCGAAAAAGAACCTTTTATCCCAACTCTCTGCCTTCTGTTAGACAGCCAATCCTAAATCCATCCCAGCAGCTCACCTCGAACACCACAGGCCCTCACCTTGCTCAGCAGCCTCCCGTGTGGCACCTTATCAAAGGCCTTTTGAAAGTCTAGATAGACCACATCCACTGGGTTTCCCTGGTCTAACCTACTTGTCACCTCTTCAAAGAATTCCAACAGGTTTGTCAGGCATGACCTCCCCTTACTAAATCCATGTTGACTTGTTCTAATCAGACTCTGCTCTTCTAAGAATTTAGAAACCTCATCCTTAATGATGGATTCTAGAATTTTACCAACAACTGAGGTTAAGCTAATTGGCCTATAATTTTCCATCTTCCAAGATGGTTACAACAGCCATCTTCCAATCATCTGGGACCTTTCCTGACTCCAGTGACTTTTGAAAGATCTCAACCAATGCCTCCGCTATTTCCTCAGCCACCTCTCTCAGAACTCTAGGGTGTATCCCATCGGGGCCAGGATATTTATCAATTTTAAGACTTTTTAATTTTTCTAGCACTATCTCTTTTGTAATGGCAACCATACTCGACTCAGCTCCCTGACTCCCTTTAATTGTTGGGATATTACTCATGTCTTCTACTGTGAAAATTGACGCAAAGTACTTGTTAAGTTCTCCTGTTATTTCCTTATCTCCCATCACTAGGCTTCCTGCATCAGTTTGAAGTGGCCCAATGTCTACTTTTGGCTGTCGTTTGTTTCTTATGTACTGAAAGAAACTTTTACTATCATTTCTAATATTACTGGCTAGCCTACCTTCATATTTGATCCTCTCATTTCTTATTACTCTCTTTGTTATCCTCTGTTTGTTTTGTAGCCTTCCCAATCTTCT
Source organism: Hemiscyllium ocellatum (assembly GCF_020745735.1). Lineage (NCBI taxonomy): Eukaryota > Metazoa > Chordata > Chondrichthyes > Orectolobiformes > Hemiscylliidae > Hemiscyllium > Hemiscyllium ocellatum. The sequence goes on from NC_083430.1 coordinate 26,172,590, forward strand.
GATTTCCCACTTTATAGGATCTCTCTTTTTCTTTAATATATTTCCTGGCTTCCTTTGTCAGCCATGGTTGTCTAATCCCTCCCCGGATAATCTTTCTTTTCCTGGGGATGAACCTCTGTATAGTGTCCTCAATTATACCCACAAACTCCTGCCATTTTTGCTCTTCTGTCTTCCTAGTTAGCCTCTGCTTCCAGTCTATTTTTGTCAGTTCCTCTCTCATGCCCTCATAATTACCTTTATTTAACTGTAACACCATTACATCCGATATTGCCTTCTCTCTTTCAAACTCCAGACTGAACTCGACCGTATTATGATCGCTACTTCCTAAGGGTTCCCTTACTTTAAGATCTTTTGTAGAGTCTGGTTCATTGCAAAGCACTAGGTCCAGAATAGCCTGCTCCCTCGTGGGCTCCATGACAAGCTGTTCCAAAAAGCCACCCTGTAAGCATTCCATAAATTCCCTTTCTTTGGATCCACTGGCAACATTATTTACCCAGTCCACCTGCATATTGAAGTCTCCCATGATCAATGTGACCTTGTCTTTCTGACATATGATGAACGTTTGAGGACTCTAGGTTTATACTTGATGGAGTTTAGAAGGATGAGGGGGATCTAATTGAAACATATAGAATACTGAATGGCCTGGACAGAGTGGATGTTGGGAAGTTGTTTACATTATTAGGAGACACTCAGAACAGAGTACCATAGAGGCATGGTGCATGGGTAAAAAGGCGAGTTTTGGAACAACAATGTAAGAAATCTTGCTCAAACTCAGGATGAGAAACCCTTCATGAAACTTACCATATTGACACTTCTCATAACATTCAGCCCAGTATTTCATAGAGTTGTCCAATCTGATAACACAAGCTACTGAAATAATGGCAACATAACCTTATCAATAACTCTGTTACTCATTTTTGGTGTCTGTCGTGTTTCCAGTTTTACAAATTTCACACAGTAAAAATTAGACTTTTTCTTTTTTAGTGAAGTTTGTTGCCTCATTAGGTTCTATTACTGTACCCAAAGCATGTCTGATCCATGTACAGCATTGTTAGTGTAGAAAAATTGAATCAGAAAATATCAGATTTTCCCCATGGAGTAATACTTGCCAAAATAAGCCCTGGCAGGGCCTATAAATCTGTGACCGTGTATAAAAATAAATTCTTGATGCCATTGGTTGCAGTTTTAGTTATCCTGGAAGGTAAATTATAAACAAACCAACACGATAGAAGTTTTCCAAGGAACGTAATTCTTGCTCATAGAAGGCATAGTACAGTCTGACACGTGACAATGCAGACTTCCCTCATTCTGTCTTATGGATTGAAAAACTCTACAAGATAATCAACTTCTTTCAATAATTAAAATGGTAACCTGAGTATGAAATGCCAACAGTTTACTTTAGACAAGCAGGAGGCTGGAAGAACACAGCTAGCCAAGCAGCATCAGGAAGTAGAGAAATCAATGTTGCAGGCGTAACCCTTCTTCAGGATTTGTATTACACTCAAAACATTGACTTCTCCACCTCTTGATGTTGCCTGGCTTGCTGTGTTTTTCCAGACTCCTGCTTGTCTACATTGGATTCCAGAATCTGCAGCTTTTTTGTCCTGTGTGTGGTCAGCAAAGAAGGTTACCTCAGAGTACAACGAGATCTTGATCAGATGGGCCAGTGGGCTGAATTACAACATTTAAAAGGCATCTGGAGGGTGTATGCACAGGAAAGGTCCAGAGGGATATGGGCCAAGTGCTGGCAAATCGGACTAAATTAGGATAGGATATCTAGTCGGTTTGGATGAGTTGGACCAAAGGATGAGTTCCTGTGCTGTAGATCTCTATGACTCTGTGATTCTATGACGAATGTTGTTTGCCACTTTTAGCTACAACTGAAAATCTTTCACGCAGGATTTCACTGGTATTGACACCCTCTGGTTAGATTTGCTGCAACAGTTCAGACCATGTAGCTGTGGCTAATTGACGTTCAGGAAGGTGGTGATGTAGTGGTAATATTACTGAACTTGTAGTCCATGATCCCCAAGCTTATTTCCTTAATGACATGGGTTCAAATCCCATATAGGAATGGAGCGATTTGAAGTAAATTTTTTAAATGCCAGTGGTGATGATTTTTTTTGTTTTTGATTGTTGCCAAAACTCACCTGGTTCTGAAGTCTTTTAGGGAAGGAAATCTGCCATCCTTACCTAGTCTGGCCCATGTGTGATTCAAAATCCTCATAACATGATTGAGAGTTAACTGGCCTCTAGGCAATTAGGTCTGTGAAACTTTAGCTAAAAGAAACAGGATTTGTAGTTGCAATCAAAGGATAAACTAAAACATAACATTTTCCCTTGGTTAGGCTTTAGTTAGAGTACTGCATGCAGTTTGGTGCTGCCAAATAGTGTGGAATATTGAAAAATATGCAAATGAAGGCCAGAATTTTGGTTTCCAGTTTAAAACACCTTGGTTACTCAAATAGGGTCAAAGAGAAGAATAGGTAAAATTTAGTTAAGGTTGTTTTTGGATGATTTAATTGAATTATCAAATGATGATACAAATAGAATGTGTCATTGAGGAAGATTATTTAAACTGAATTGGTTAGGGAGGACTCTGAATTACTTATGTAAGAATAATTCTCATTTGGCATTTCTAGAACAGGTTGCTAAATCTTATGGTGTACTCTGATTCACTACATCCCTTCAAGAGGAATGTAGCTACTGGGTGAGTGGCTGACCTAATCAAGCACTCCTACATCCCATCATTTAAATACATTAAAAAATTCCCTGAGTCAGTTACACAATGAAGAATTTATGCTTAAAAATGAGACACTCCTCACTTGTCTTATGAAAATGTTTGGAAGGAGTCAAATGTTAAGTGCTAATAGAGTCATGTCATGTCCCCTCATATTTGAATGAGACCTCTTGATAGGTAGAAAAGGTGAGTAGTAAAGTGGAATCATCTAGACACACAAACGTATGGCAACATCAGACAGGAAAAGACTAACATGTCTATCTAGTTTGTCCCAAATTGTTACAATGCCTTATGTCCAACCGACCAGAAGCAATTATAACTCTTTGGAGACACCAAAAATCCCTGATAAAAACTTAGGTCAATTAGACTAAAAAAAAAGTCGAAGAAGTTCAATTCCAAAGCCTTGAGGAAATTAAAATTAATCAAAGAGATCACATTGACCCTGATGTGGAGTAGATTCCTATGAGTTACAAGGTAATCTCCATCTCATCCAGTAGCAAGACAAGTTCTCTCTTGAAGGAATTTAGTGAATCAGTATACACCACAAGATTTAGCAATCTGTTCTGGAAAAAAATGGAAATTCCAAACTAGAATTACCCTTACATAAGTAAGTCAGAATCCTCTCTAATCAATTCAGTTTAAATAATCTTCCTCAAAGATACATTCTATTTGTATCATCATTTGATAATTCAATTAAATCATCCAAAAGCAACCTTTTCTGAATTTTAACTATTCTTCTCTTTGAACCTATTTGAGTCACCAAGGTGTTTTAAAAAAAACAATGGAAATCAAAATTCTGGCTCTCATTTGCATATTTCTCAATATTCCCCACTATTTGGCAGCACCAAACTGGATACAGTACTCTAGTTAAAGGAGGCTGAGGGGTGACCTTGTAGAGGTTTACAAAATTATGAGGGGCATAGATAGGGTAAATAGACAAAGTCTTTTCCCTGGGGTCAGGGAGTCCAGAAATAGAGGGCATAGGTTTAGGGTGAGAGGGGAAAGATATAAAAGAGACCTAAGGGGCAACGTTTTCACACAGAGGGTGGTACGGGTATGGAATGAGCTGCCAGAGGAAGTGATGGAGGCTGGTATAATTGCAACATTTAAGAGGAATTTGGAATGTGAATAGAAAGGGTTTGGAGGAATATGGGCCGGGTGCTGGCAGGTGGGACTAGATTGGGTTTGGATATCTGGTCGGCATGGACGGGTTGGACCGAAGGGTCTGTTTCCATGCTGTACATCTCTATGACTCTATAACCAGGATCTTGTACAAGGGAAAATGTTATGTTTTAGTTTATCCTTTGATTGCAACTGTGAATCCTGCTTGTTTTAGCTAAAGGTTCACAGAATTGGTTAGTCTCAAAATATTCAAGCCTAACTATGATGATTTTTCTCAGAAAATATACTGATTGTTGGTGATGAGAGATTTGACATTGGGAAACCCCGACAATATGTCTCTAATGATTGGCTGGTTGTAAAGAAAGTATATGGACCAGACCAAACTCTCTTCAAATATATCAAGGAGATAGCCCAAACCCTAACTATTATCTTGTTCAAAGGCAAATGTAAGGTGCTGAGATCTAGTTGTAATTCAATTGGTTACACTACTTGGCTTTAAGCAAAAGGCATTTTATTCTTACCCTACAGTTAAAACACAAACTCAAGAAAGAAGAATTGGTATAACTTTAACTCTACTGGAAAATGTAACCAAAAATTGATTATTTAACTACCAAATAGCAGCTGTTCCAATATAGTAACAGCCCATATACACACCCTTAGCAATGCAAATTCAATAAAATAGATTGTCTCACATGCAATGTTTCTCTAGTCCACAGGGAAAAACACTAAGAGAAAATTCTGGTAGAGAGATAGGTATGCAGCTTCCATAAACAACTTCAAAACCCCAACAATTACTGAAAGCTAAATTCAAACCCTAGTTCTGTGGGAGTCTGACTCCACCCATTCATGTTGCTTCTGTTGTTGCAACTTAAAAAAAGAAACTCAAGGTCTCACAAGCTGTTTACATTATTGGCTTGGAGGAAACAGCTCAGTACCTATGGCAGAAAATTTCTCTTCAAGAAAAACAAGGATAAAATACATATTTTAAAGCCATAGTATCATCACAAAAGGAAATTTTTAAAGCTTTAGGAAAGTACTTGGTGCTTCTGTAATATTAGTAGTCTACAATATTTGTGAGAAATGAAGAAGCATTCTTTATTTGACTTTCTTAAATAGCCTCAAATTCTCCTTGTAATCAGAGGAAGATTCTCTTTGTAGTCATCTTTACTTAGCTAGGTTCTTACAACAGCAACATTGAAATAAGTTAAATACTGGGTACAGCTGGCAGTTTCAGAGCTAATTATACAAAATGTCTGAGATCAGGAAAAATAAGAATTAGGCAAGCTCAGATATCATTAGTCATAAGTAAAGTGAGTTTAGCCAGATTTAGGATTGAAATTGGAAATACAATCCCAGTGCTTCTGAGGGTTATTGAGACAATGCTCCAGACGTTAATGATTTGGAGATGCCAGTGTTGGACTGGGGTGTACAAAGTTAAAAATCACACAACACCAGGTTATAGTCCAACAGGTTTAACTGGAAGCACACTGGCTTTCAGAGCGATGCTCCTTCATCAGGTGATAGTGGAGGGCTCGATCGTAACACAGAATTTATAACAAAATTTATCACAAAAAGTGTGATGTAACTGAAATTATACATTGAAAAATTGATTGTCTGTTAAGCCTTTCATCTGTTAGAATACAGTGATAGTTTCACTTCTTTTATGTGTAAATCACAAAACATTTTTTTAAAGTTGCATTCTCGGGTTGGCTGTTAACAATGGTGATAGCTAGACAAATGTTGAAGTTGTTAGCCCCCTGTGTTTTCTGTCTATGACCTGATGTTTAGATCGATTCTAATCTAAAAAGTGAGATAACAGAGTTTTACATAAATTCATGCAATCATTGAGCTCAGAGTTCTACATGAATGTATGCAGTTTTTGAGCAAAGTGCAATGTAACTCTGCAAGTACAAATTCACCCCACAAAATATAAGTGTGCGTGTGGGTCTTTGTCTGTGTGTGTGTCTGTCAGGGGTGGGAGTTGTGAGTGTGAGAAAGTGTGTGTGTGTGCGTGTGTGTGTGTGTATGTGTAGTGAGTGCAGAGTGTCTTAAGTCTGTGAGGGGGTGCATGTGTGAGTGTGGGAGTGTGTGTGTCTATAAGGGTGTGTGTGAGTGTCTGTGTGCGCGTCTGTGTGTACCTGTGTCGGTGTGTATGTGAGAGTGTGTGTATGTAGGAATATCTGTGTGTGTGTAGTGCAATGATGATCATCTGTAATGTGATATGAACCCAAGGTCATGGTTGAGGCCCTCCCTATGGGTACCAAACTTAGCTATCAGCCTCTGCTCAGCCACTTTCCTCTGTTGCTTGTCCCGAAGTCCACCTTGGAGGATGGTCACCCGAAGGTCCAAGGCTGAATGTCCTGGACGACTGAAGTGTTCCCCAACTAGGAGGGAACCCTCCTGTCTGTTGATTGTTGTGCAGTGCCCATTCATCCGCTGTTGTAGCCTTTGCTCGGTTTCCCCAATGTACCATGCCTCCGGGCATCCTTGCCTGCAACGTATAAGATAGACAACGTTGGCTGGGTCACATGAGTATCTGCCATGTACAAGGTGGGAGGTATTCCCACGCGTAATAGTGGTATCTATGTCCACAATCTGACACGTCTTGCAGCGTCCACTGTGACAGGGTTGTATGGAGTTGTCCTGAGAGCCGGGCAGTTGCGAACAATGATCTGTTTGAGGTTTGGCGATTGTTTAAAGGCAAGTACTGGAAGTGTGGAGAAGGTCTTGGTGAGGTGCGCATCCTCATTGATAATGTGTTGCAGGTCACGAAGATCATGGCATAATTTTTCAGCCTGTGGGAAGTACTGAACAATGATGGGTACCCTGTCAGTCGCAGCACGTGTCTGTCTCCTGTGAAGGTCATTACGGTTCCTTGCTGTGGCACGTCGGAACTGGTGGTCGATGAGTTGAGCATCATACCCCGCTCTTGTGTGGGCATCCTTGAGTACTTCCAGGTGTCCGTCACGTTCCTCCTCATCTGAGCAGATCCGGTGTATGCGCAGGGCTTGTCTATATGGAATGGCTGTTTTAATATGTTTTGGGTGAAAGCTGGAGAAGTGTACATTGTGAGGTTGTCTGTGTGTTTGCGGTAGAGTGTGGTGCTGAGGTGTGTGTCCTTGATGGAGATGCATGTGTCCAAGAATGAGACAGACAGTCAAGAATAGTCCACGGTGAGTTTGATGGTGGGATGAAACTTGTTGATGTCACTGTGTAGTTTTATCAGTGACTCCTCGCCATGGGTCCAGAAGAAGAAAATGTCATCAGTGTACCTGGTGTACAATGTTGGTTGGAGATCCTGCATAGAGAAGAAATCTTGTTCGAACCTGTGCATAAAAATGTTGGCATATTGGGGTGCAAATTTGGTCCCCATGGCTGCTCCGTGTGTCTGGATGAAGAATTGGTTGTCAAAGGTGAAGATGTTATGATCGAGGACAAAGCGGATGAGTTGTCGGATGGTGTTTGGAGATTGGCAGTTGTTGGTGTTGAGTACTGAGGCTGTTGCCGTGATGCCATCCTTGTGGGGGATGCTGGTGTAGAGTGCGGAAACGTCCATTGTGACGAGGAATGTTCCCGGTTCAACTGGTCTGTGGGTGCTGGGTTTCTGTAAGAAATCCGTAGTGTTGTGACAGAAGCTGGAGATCCCCTGTACAATAGGTTTCAAGATGCCTTCTAAGTAGCCAGAGAGATTCTCACATAGGGTCCCATTGCCTGACACGATGGGACGTCCCAGTGTGTTGGCTTTGTGTACCTTTGGAAGGCAGTAGAAGTCGCCTACATGAGAAGTACGTGGGATGAGGGCACATAGAGAACTCTGAAGGACTGGATTCAAAGTTCTGAGCAGTCTGTTTAATTCTCGGGTGTGTTCTTTGGTTGGATCAGCTAGTAGTTGCCTCTAGTGTTCCTGGTTGTTCAGTTGTCAGTACACTTCCTTGCAGTAATCTGTTCTATTCTGAATGACAATGGCTCCTCCTTTATCTGCTGGTTTGATGACAATGTTGTCATTGGTTTTGAGAGCCTGGATGGCATTGCGTTGTGAACGGGTGATGTTTTGCTCTACCTTGTGGGTACAGCTGATGAATCTGGCATTTATATATTTCCTGACAGTTTGAGCATACATGTCAATCCCAGAGCAGCGGCCCTCCAGTGGGGTCCATGTTGACACCTTCTTTGGTCGCTCCTCTACAGATCCCTGTGATGACTGTTCTAGTTCATCAGTAAGCTCAGTGGGATCACGGCTGGCACCTTGAAAGAATTCCCAGAGTCTCATTCGTCTGATGAACTCCTCTGCGTCTGCTGCCAGAACCAACGGATCCATTTTGGTGGCAGCGCAGAAGTTGACACCCCTACTCAGGACTTCAATCTCTTCCGGTTGATAAACCATCTCAAATATGCTCTCCAACATTGCCAACCATTAGCATTCATCAAGACATACATCTGACCAGTTGATTAATCCTCTCAGGCTGTCACCTTGCTGACTATCAAGGGAGTTACTCCTAACGTAATTTTATCAATTTTGAATAGTTTCACCTACTAATCTCAGCCTTAACTTGATAGTTATTGGTGCTGTTAGTAATAAACAATGAAGAAATGATCTTTATGATCTCTGCTATTCATTTTGTAAGTCTTTGTCCATTAATTGTTGAAATTCAAACTCAATTTATCTCTAGCAGACTTTATATTTATATCCATACACAGCCATATACTCAGTATTTAAATGTTGATTTAAATAGTTTTAGTTCATGTCTTGTCTGATTTCTTCCTTGCTAATTCTGCAAGAAAGGATTACCTTCAATCAATGGCTTTTAGATATTCTTATCTGGATAAATCAACTCAGGAAATCAACTCAAATTTCACCCAGACTAGTTAATGTGAGATGATTTGTTGAATAAGTATTATTCATTCCTAGACTCAAAACTGGACGTAAAACATTAAACTGTTATTTATTGGAAGTTAAGTAAGGCATGTGTTTGCCAGAATTTCAACAAGATGAAAACCAGACCATAGGCTGTTTTATTTTAAAATGGTATGTTGTGTAGGCAGTAAGGTTTTCAAGAGAATGTTACACGGACTGAGTTTGACATGTTGGAAGAACTGTTGGAAGACATTTCTTTAAATGAAGCAAGTTAATTCACTGATGCAGGAAAGTGTGGCATATTCTTTATTTAGTATCACTGGCAGAAGTAATGTTTGAATTCAATGATGCACTCCTACCTGTCCTTCTGTTTGTTCACCTTGTCTTGAAATAGAGCAGCTTACTGATTCTATACAGTCATTGAATATACAGCACTTGAGGTATTTTTTTTTTAAAGACAAACTTTTATTCTCAATGAATGTCACCATATATAAAAAAACAAAGCATAATTTACTACACAGTCACAAATGTTCGCCAGTCAGTACTAGGGGTTTAGAAGACCAACATGGCAGTTTCAATGTACACTAATACTCTTCTTAAAAAGATCAATTTTAGGTATAAGTCAGGGCTGTAACAAAGCTTCTGAAATATAACTGTCCCTTTAAAAATAAGGGGGCACAAAAAAAAATCAAGCTTTCTCCTCTAAAGCACATCAGCAAAACATTGCACATGCAGTCTGTGAACAACATGCTCATGGACATCACTGGTGCAATGGCTCTGCTGCTGAACAGCATTCAGGAGAGGGGATGATCCTCATCTCAGAAGGAACTGCAGGTGGGACAGCGATTACAGCAACCAACCAGGCCTCGTTGGTCTTGGCTCAGTAAGAGAAAAAATGCCAGTCAGCAAATGTCAGCAGCTGCAGGCCAACACATCCCCGATTCAGGATTCAGTTAGGGTGAGATGTGGACATGTTAAAACTCGAGGAAAAAGCACACGCACAAGAAAAGTTAAAACAATTCTGTCAGAGCAGAAATGCTGTTCAGTCAAATCAAAGCTTAGCCACAGCCCTTGAATATTCTATTGTTCTCAACTGAAACACCATCTCCACATGTCAAAAAAAGCTGGTATGGCGAGGCAGCACTCAGATTCCAAGGAGAGTCTTGTCTTTAGTTTTTTGACTTGATAAGCAACTCTAACCAAACAGGCTGGACAGACAATGAAGAATGTAGCCGGTCAGGTCCAAATAACTACTATCCCTCCCACAGCTGTACACAACTTCATGAACACTTTCACAATGCAGATATACACCATGCTGCCACCAATATCTATCCCCAACATATTAGGTGGCATTTTGTAATTGGCAGTCTTTCAGTGGGTACTTGTTCTAAGCACCAACTGACTGAACACTGAGCAACATTGGTGTGGAACTCAATGAGGAGCTTCCATGTCAATTAGCTACACAACTTGCTGAGGTTAGATGGGGGTACACAGAGAGAGAAAGACTGGACAGCAAAACAAATTGGGCATCAGCAATGTTTGTTACCCTGTCAAACACTCCCTACACCCTGAGGAAGGTAACATATGTCTGGGTGTGCGCTTTAGGTGCATGGACAGGCAATGGATAATCTAGCATCACAACAGCGCAAGCCGATCAAAGGACTGAAATAAAAAGATTAGTGTTTTCAGCCATAAGATGGTCACATGCAGTAAAAGACGTACAAATTAGTACTCCTTTTTGAACCTGAATGTTGCCCCACTGAAAAGGTCAGAGTTTGCTCAAACAACAACCGTTTAAGATAGTGTTTTTGAAGCAATGATTCTCATCACACCAGCCTGCAGCCGTGCTAATGTCTATTCAAATTCCCATCTGGTGCAAAACCATTACCTGCCAAACAGAAGGTGCTGTTGAGATTGGCTGGGGGAGAAAGTGAGAGAAGGTTACCACCCTCAGCTACTTTTCTTCTTCAGTCAGGAGAACACAAACACTTCTGCTTAAGTTTTAAAGAAACAAATTCAGATAGTGGCAATGGCAAACCAGGCACAATGGGTATCACTAGTCAGTGATGTTTACATGCAGCCTCTCAGAGCAAAATTCCACAAGTTTCAGAACAACCTCCTCAAATTTCTTACCGCACAGCACGTTCACAATTACAGAGTGTCTTGAGCAAGGTAGTTGTTCAACAGGATCGGCAAGGTTACAGAACTTAAGGACTTGGCTCTGCCAAGTTTCACAGTAACATGGATTCTTGCAGTGTGCAAGACAACCAGGCCGTCACAAACCTTTGACACAGGTGTTCAGACCTGAAGACTCTACATGCACAATGGAAGCATTTACATAGAGCCTCGTGCAGAGGATAAATGAGCAGCAGTTACATAGAGATGAAGCAGCAAACTCAAGCCACTGAGTACTTCCCACTAAAGCTATGGCAACTGCTGAAGGAACAAAAATTAACATAGTAGAGTTGTTTGCAACTCAAGGTGGGAAGGACTGAAACTCCAAAACCGTGTCAATTTAATGGATGGATATATAAATCACAGTAGAAAAATGATTTAACTTTTAGGACAAAAAAGATAAACAGCAGGACACAGAAAATCGATCATGCTGAGATTAAGGACTCAGCAGTGAGCATCCAGGTTCAAACGTCAGACACGATAATCCCAAAGAGTGACCCTCTTTTCAGGGCGTTCAATGTTTACCAAAAAGAAAAAAAAACCCAAAAATGTTTAACTGGAGTCCCAATTCAGTAACCCAGACCATCTGTGTCCAGCAGACTGACCACCACCAGGTGGGGTTTCATCCTGAACAAGGAAGCATGACAGAGACACACTCTTGGTGCTGGGATTTGTCAATGGGATCAAGAAACCTGTAGCCATAGGTTTTGGACAAGTTATAAAATGGGAACAAGACAGATGGTCACTTCACCTTGAACTTCCCACATCATGAACAAGATTTAAAAATAATCTCCAGTCCATCAACCCAAACGTATTCATTTGGTGTACAGTCTGCAATCTATATGCTTACTCTTGAACCCGTTTTTTTCCTGAAGGGTTATACTGTAACAGCAGGTTTTAAGTATCTTCACCACAGAAATGCATCCCACTTACAACAAAAGAATTCTCCAGTCAAGAACAAGGTCCCCAAAAAAAATTTAAAAATGCAGAAGATGCACTTAAAGTCAGGTGAGAATTACATTGCTGACTGTAGGATGATCTGCCAAATTAGGGAACGAGCATAAATGTAAAGTACCATTCTTTAAAAAAAATACACAAAACAAATTTGCTCAGATCTTAAATCTTCCCTGCCAAGATAGATATAGATAAACCGGGATTTACATTAGAATATCTCTGCTTTTGTCCGAACAAAACAAATCAATACAGCAGCTTAAGAATGGTTCCATAATAGCACATGTGGCAACTGTTATAAGTAGAATTATTCTAGATGCCTTCCTCCCTCCTCCCAGCTCATATGCCATGCTAATGGACTTCAACTGATCAAGGAGAGGAGCAGTCAGTCGCACAACCAATGAACTTTTTTTAAATTCTGAAAACAAAGTTATCTATATATAGCACACTACAGAGGTCACGCTGGTGACTGAATGGAGGGGTGAGGACGGTGCGCACAGTGGGAGGAGGGGGTGAAAGCTGATCCTAGCGCATCTTGTAGTCAATGGAGCCAGACATCTCACACAGTTGCCCCTTGAATTCAATGTCAACGGTGAAATCGAGGTCCCGAGTGTTCTTGGTGTTGGGTTTCATGCTGACTGTTCCAAAGATCTCCTCGCCTCGCTTGACTGTCAAGTAGTCCTCCATGTAGAAAACAGTTTGCTTCCAGTGTGTGTAAGGAGCATCGGGTGCTGTGGAGAATCCTGTTCTCTTGTGGCATCGGGTGAACTCAATGTTGAAGTATGCTACCAATGCGTGGATATAGTCGTTGCGAATAACTTGGAGGCAGAAAGGGGATGTGAATGACAGATCGTCAACTTTCACTGTGTAAATGTCCACCTCCTTGATGAGGCAGGCATTGGTCACCAGCTGTTTGGGATCCACCACATCCACCAGTGGCTCTTTGATGGCCACATCCTTTATACAGGACATATCAAAACCATAGACGTTCTCCCACCAGTGTATCTTGTAGTCCTTGTATTGCCGGTCTTCAATGGCTGTGACATAGAGAGCAGCTCGATCTGGGAAAATGAGGCCATCTGGTTGCAGCCATTTGTCCCTTGCGTAGATAACCGTGTTCAGCATCGATTCGTAAAACAGGCAGTAGCCCATCCATTCACTGATGATTATGTCCACCTTCTCCATGGGAAGTTCCACCTCCTCTACCTTGCCCTTGATGATGGTGATAACATGGTCTAGATTATTGGCTTTAATGATCTTTTCAGCATATTCGGAGATGTTGGAACACTCAATCCCAATAACTTTCTTGGCACCTGCTTTGGCTGCAAACATACAAAGGATTCCAGTTCCACTTCCCACGTCTAGGACGATCTTGTCCTTGAAGAGATGCTTGTTGTGGTACATGGAGTTTCTATAGGTCAAAGTGCGAACTTCATCCTTCAACATTTCCTCGTGAATTCCGAAGTGTGCGTAGGAGTCAAAGTAATAGTCCTTGGAGGTCATGTCCTCTGCACCAGCCTTGATTGGCGCACTGCCATCCGGACCACCAGGGAGTGAAGACACCTCCATGCACTCGGCCATCTTGTGAAAGTGCACTTGAGGTATTTATTTAATCCATTGAGTCTACCTTACTGTTTCACATGCAATCTAATTAGCCTTTATTTTAATCCTATATTCTTATATAATTTACTTTAATCCTATATTCTTATATTTTTGTTTCTTAATTAATATGGTTTTCTAATTATCTTTTGAAGAATATTATTGATTCAGATCCATTGCACAATTAGCTATTGCATTCCAATCGTAACCACTCAAGCAAAAAACAGCTTTTCCTTATATTGCCTCTGGTTCTTTTGCCAAACACTGTAAATATGTGCCCTCTAGTTGTCATTCTGTCAGTTACTGGAAGCAGGTTTTTTTCTATCTGTTTCAATCCTTCATTATCCTAAATTTCTAAAAGATCACCTCTTAGCTTTCTCTGAAGAGAGCCTTAGATTCTCCCATCTGTCCACATAAGTGCAATTCTTCATGCTTGAAACCATTCTAATAAATCTCTTCCTTACTCACTTCAAAGGTTTCATGTCAATCCTAAAGAATGATCACCAAAGTTAAACACACTGCTCAAGCTTGGAAATAGGTTCCACTCAATGTCTTGGCTTTTGCATAATATGTTCTATTTTAAAAAGTCCAATTCTTATCATGCCTTCACTCACTAAATGCGTGATCCATCTGATTTAGAGTGATTCAAACATTAGCAATGTGTATTGCACAACAATTCACTTCAGATCACAAGACATATTGGTATTGTTACTGCAAATAATTATAATCAGACAAGTAGATGTAGGAACTGTGTGAGTCAACTCTCAACAAATGTTTGATCAATTGATATGGGAGTAAATGATGCCTTTGAAAAAGCAGAGCCCAAAAGAAGATTTGAATAGTATCCCTCAATGGTTTACTATGGGTTCATCTGTTCAGATAAACTCAGGTCAGACCGGCAGGTGTTTCTTTAAACAATATTAATTATCAATATATTCATGATGATTTAGTCACAGGCAGTGGCTGCCTGGAACTGCTTTGGGTCCAATCTTCTAATGGAATATCTTTCGCATGACTACTGAGATCACAGTTAAATTTCAGCATGCCTCTGAAGCCAACGGCACATTTATCAAACCCTACCCCTACTGCCTTTGTTCATCCACCCCTCCACTCCATGTTTCCCACTTTAGTCAACAGTTACTACTTAAAGCTCCAGCCGTCACTGTTCCACTATTCAGTTTAATCTAATCCATTTATATACAGACACATCGGCACCAATGTATAGATATATATTCATCTTTTGTCAATTTTGATAGACCTCCTAGCTTACAGTGACATACACATTTGAATATGCCCCTCTTTTACTAAATTTGAGTAATGTATATACAGAGCAAATGTTTAGGACCTCAGTACTGTATCAACCCTGATGCTACTTCTTGTCTGCCTGCCAATTCACAAATGACTCTTTTATACCAATGCTCTGCTTCCAACTTATTGGTCAATTAGTCTCCAATTCCATATACTTTAATTACTGTAAGACCATTCTTGTGTCGGCATGGTTCAAGCAAGAGAGATTTTATTCAAGCATATGAAAGGAAGAAGTTCATTTCAATTATCATAGAGCCTCTCAATCATATAAATTCTGTATCACACATTTATAATTCTTCAACTTTTAGCAGGCCACTTTATCTCAGCTTTGAGTCTACTAGTTTCCAAGGTAACTCATTCATTTTGTATGGCTTTCAATTCCTTGCTCTGAAGAATTGTTACAACTGAAATTGAACAGTTACATCTAATACTATCAAGATTTTTAATTTTACCTCTACTAATATTAACCATATTGTCATTAAAGTCTTGTGTCAAATCTTCTCCGGTGCCTTCAGAAAGTTTATATATGTGACATTCATTGGTCCTCTTTTGCTTACTGTCAAAATTAACATAACCAAAATTCCACAAATAGTGGAATTTACTCTACCAGTCAGCCTATTGTTTTCTTTTATTGAATGAGATCCCAGGCTCATTTGTCATCTGCTGCTTAAAACAAGCATTAAAAGCAAAGAACATTTGAAAACTAATTGCTAACTCAGATCATTCAACCCTTCAAGCCTACTCCATTATTCAATAATTCTTGTCACATATATACAGATAATGTGTATTTGTAACCTCAACCCATTTTCTTGCCTGCTTTCCCCAATGCTCCCACTCTCATAAACATTGATTCACTTGTAAATCAACACTGATTAAATCATTCTTGAATATCACAATGACCTGCTCTCATCAGTAGAGAACTTTCAAAATTGTTGTCCAATTTATTGTTATTGCCTGCACATTATGGCCTGAATATTGTGATTTTGTTTTGCTTATGTGAGTTTTCTTGCTGTATCTTATCAAACCCTCCTCACTAACTGCCTGCCTTATGGCACCTCTTTTGCATGATGCTCATCCATCCTCTATTGCCATTCCAGTAACAATTCACCACTCAACAGACATCCCAGAATTGACTGACATCAGCATCATCTTTAAAAGGTCATAGAGCACCCAGAAAATCAATGTTAGTTCAGAACTTTCCCTGCCCAGTTCCTGACATGTATCCCAGTTGTGGCAAAGAAGGGAGAATAGGACATCACTGTTATAGTGATTGTAACGAGGTCATTCAGGTGGACCTCATAAAATATGAGTTCCCAGATTGGGGTTGTTAACCTGATCCAATCAGGGATCCCTGGCTGACAGGTAAGAATAGGCATGTCAGACATCCTGCTCACGCTGAGAGCTGGCTCTTAGGGAGCTGAATCAATGTCAAGGAGTCTCCATGTAAATAAAGGGTGACTGGTGATGGGAAACCTGCCTCTAAGGAGTTATTTCAGATTTCTGGTCTGCGACCCAGAGGTCCAGCTGGATGGGGTACAGATGCAGGATGTCCTCTTCCCCCAGGACCAACAGAGTAGGGCCATAACATCAAACTATGTCAGAATAGTCTGAAGATGAGTGCCTTCTCCACTCCAACAGTGCCACCATTCGTACTCGAGTGAGCTTTGTACTCACTCTACTGTACCCAACTCATAGCAAAGCTGATGCTCTACCACTTGCCTGCAACATCTTCCCTCACTCATTGTCATCCATCTCAACCCAACACCACTAACCCTGCTCACTCTCTGTGCTCCTTACTCATTCTTCAGAATACCTCCACACATACATTAATAGCACTATCTGTGTCACCCACATTAATTCCCCTTGATACTTAATTTTCTCTCTTCGAAAAAAAAACATATTAGAGCAGAAAGAATTAAGCGGAGTGTGAGAATGCCTGACATTCAGCTCCTCACCCCTTATTAGTAGGACATCCTGAATCTGACTGCCCCAAATGGCTAACTATGCCTAAGCCCCTGGACTGCTCGCAAAGACTGCCCTTCACTTATTGTACTGGGATCTCTCTGACCACCTTCCTGCACTTGACTAAGAATTGCTGATAACCATGATAAGCAATCTGGTTTTGTATCTGCACTTAACACCACAACAAAATAGCAGTATTTTGAGCCTGGTATCTCAGGTTGAGGAGCAAAATGCAAAAATCAAGGCAAGGCAGCGATCCTGCAAGCATTCAGATAGGGTCATAATGTGTGAGCATTAGGAAAGCAAGCAAACAGCCCAGCGATGCAGCCAAGTCCAGCCTATGAACTAGGTGTGTATCCCTGAGTGCCAAGTATCCTTGTTGCAGCATTATAGTAATAGCTGCCATTGTGTTCCGAGGTGCTGCATTGAAATGCAGATGCATACTGTAAGTGATTCAGAGATGGGGCCATGGGAATCATTAGAGGCTGGCACATATCAAATACCAATGTCCGTGAATGTGGGCGTATGTGGCTGATGCCCAAGAAGCATTCCCTGAACATGCTGTCCAACATAGCGGTCTTTTGGAGCAAATGGTGAGCTGAAGTCACTCTGACATGTCATGAAGTCTCAGCATCCAGTTTGTTCGGTGGAATTGCTAAGATAGGAAGCTGTGTCTTTAGAAGGTGTAATGTGCAGTTAATTCAAACAATAATCCCACTTAAAAGGCAACTCACTGCTGCCCAGTGAGAAACTCACCTTGATGTCAGCCAGTTGCATAAAAGATACATGAAGTTATTCCCAGGACTTGCGGAACTTATCGTGCAATTCTGCCATATTCCATGTAAGTACCAATAACATGGATAAAATTAGGGCAGAGGTTCTGCTAAAAGAGTATGAACAGCTAGGAGTTAAACTGAAAAACACAACCAAAACGTAATAATCTCTGGATTACTACCTGAGCCATGAGCTAATTGGCACAGGTAAGTGTGTGGCTCAAGAGATGGTGTGTGAGAAATGGGTTCAAATTCATGGGACATTGGCATCAGTACTGAGGAAGAAGGGACCTGTTCCGACAGGATGGTCTTCATCTGAACTATGCTGGGACCAGGATCCTAGCGAATCGCATAACTAGGGCTATAAACAGGGCTTCAAAATAAATGGGGGTGGGGGGAGGGTTCAGTTATAGGAGAAATGAGAAAACATGAATTAAAAGAGGAGGTAAGAGTGCAGAACTCAGGAGAGGTTTTTAAAATCTCCAGCACAGGCACAAATAGGATAGAGTATCAGGAAAGAGTAAGCAATCAAACTTCAAGCACACGGGACAAACGAATGACAATGAGAAAAGGGATGGTTAATACAGGACTGAAGATGTTATATTTGAATGCACACTGCATAAGGAATAAGGTAAATGAGCTTATGGTGAAGATTGAATTGGCAGTATGACGTAGTGGGCATCACGGAGATGTGGCTGCAAGGGGATCAGGATTGGGAACTGAATATTCAAGGATATATGTCCTATCAAAAAGGTAGGCAGGTGGATAGAGGGGGTGAGGTTGTCCTATTAGTAAGAAATGAAATTAAATCAATAGTAAGAAACAAAGAAGGGTCAGATGGTGTAGAATCTGTGTGGGTAGAATTGAGGAACCACAAAGGTAAAAAAAAAGTTGAAGTCTTAAGATACACCAGGAGATAGAAAAGACATGTAGAAAAGGCAAAGTTACAGTGATCTTAGAGAATTTCAATATACAGCTGACTAGGAAAATCAGGTTGGTAAGGGTCTGCAAGAAAAGGAATTTGTGAAATGTCTACGAGATGGTTATTTGGAGCAGCTTATGGTGGAGCCCTGCAGGGTCAGGCAATACTGGATTTAGTGTTGTGCGATGAGGCAGACCTGATAAAGGAGCTTAAGGATTTTAGGAAGCAGTGATCTTAACTTGATCGACTTTCCTCTGCAATTTAAGAGGGAGAATCAGAGGTAACAGTATTTCAGCTGAAGAAAGAACTGGGTAGAATTGACTGGGAGAGGGGTGTAGCAGGAAATTCAGTGGCACAGCAATGGCAGGGGTTTCTAGGAGTAATTCTGAAGACACAGCAGAGATTCATCCTAAGGAAAAAGAAGCATGGTACAGGGAGGATGAGGCAATGATGGCTGACTAGGGAAGTCAGGATAGCATAAAAGCAAAAGGGAAAGCATATAAAGTAGCAAACAACAGTGGGAAACCAGAGGATTGGGAAACTTATGAAGACCATAAGAGGGCGACAAAAAAAAGAGGGAAAAGATAAATATGAGGGTAAGCTAGCCAGTAATATAAAGGAAGAACTGTAAGAGTTTCTTTCGATATAAATGGCAAAACATGCAAAAATGGACATTGGGCAGCTGGAAAATGATGCAGGAGAGATAGTAGTCGGGAATAAAGGAATGGCTGAGGAACTGAATAATTGCTTTGCATCAGCCTTCACAGTGGAAGACATGGGTAATATCCCAAAAATTCAAGAGAGTGAGGGTTAGAGCTGAGTATGGTGGCCATTACCAAGGAGAAGGTCCTAGAAAAACTGAATGGCCTGAAGACAGATAAATCACCTGAACCAGATGGACAACACCCCAGTGTTCTAAGAGAGATAGCTGAAGAGACAATGTAAGCATTAGTGGTAGTGACAAACACTACATTGGGCAAACAGGATACATGAACAGCAACTCACCACAAAAAGACATGACCCCTCTCACTAGTATCCTTACATACAGACGAGGAAGGACACCACTTCGGCAAGGACAACACATCTATCCTAGGTAAAGCCAAACAGAGACATGCACGAGAATTCCTTGAAGCATGGCGTTCCAACCAGAACTTATCAACAAACACATCGGCTTGGACCCCATTTACCACTCTCTGAGAAAAAGAACATGAAATGACATAACTGCAGCACATCACCATAGAAAAAGACATCATCAACCAAAGGAAACCTAAACACATAAATAGAAAGCAGGTCACAAACACCAGTGCTTCACTAGAGGCTCACTGATAATGTTACCTAGTATGGTGATGAAACGTCTGAAAATGAACCTTCCAGCTCAGCAAGCAAACTTACATCCAATGGTAATCTTTCAGGAATCACGAGAATCAGGAAGGGTCCCAGAGGACTGGAAAATTGCTAATGTGACAACCTGTTAAAATAGTAAAGCAGAAGATGGAAACTTACGGACTAATTAGCCTAACCTTGGTTGTGGGTAAGATCCTGGAAGCCATTGTGAAGGATGTTATCAATCTGGACATCAAGAAGGCCATTGACAAGGTGCCACACAGAGGGTACTGAGTAAGATAAGGGCCAATGGTGTTACAGGCAAGATGCTAGCATGGATAGAAACCTGACTGTCTGGTAGGAAACAGAGAGTGGGGATAAAAGGCTCTTTCTCAGGGTGGCAGCTGGTGGCACCTTGAGGTGGTGTTCCTCAAGGCTCAGTGTTAGGATTATAACATTTCACTTCATACATTAACAATCTAGATGAAGGAACTGAGAGCATTCTGGCTAAGTTTTCAGATGATACAAAGATTGGTAGAGAGACAGGAGGCATTGAGGAGGCAGGGAGGCTGCAGAAGGATTTGGACAGGTTAGGAGAGTGGGCAAAGAAGTGGCAGTTGGAGTACAATGTGGGAAAGTGTGAGGTCATGCACATTGGTAGGAAGAATAGAGGCATGGACTATTTTCTAAATGGGGAGAAAATTCAGAAGTCTGAGTTCTAGTGCAAAATTCTGTCAAGATAAATTTGCAGGTTGAGCTAGTAGTTAGGAAGGTAAATGCAGTGATGGCATTTATTTTGAAAGGACTTGAAGATAAAAGCAGGGATGTACTTCTGAGACTCTATAACGCTCTGGTCAGGTCACATTTGGCATATTGTGCACAATTTTGTGCCCATATTTCAGGAAGGGTGTACTGGCTCTGGAGCATGTTCAGAGGAGGTTCACGGGAATGGTCCCAGGAATGAAAAGCTTTTTTTTTAGAAAACACATTTTTATTGAAAAATAGATTTTTAATATTACAACAAATACAAAACATACAATACAAAACAATACAAAGACATAATACCAAAATATGTAAAAAACCCAAAGCGCCCTCATGTACAAATGTATAAATATGTATTAAAACATTTTTAATACCCAACTAACTACTTAACTAAATAAATAATAATAATACAGCTCAGCAAAACAAAGCACTAACTCTCGAATATCAACAGCATTAATTTTCACCTATTCATGCATTTGGAGATCCCTCTCTGGATATTGGACTCATAAAACACAATTGTTACAGCTACATAAAAGTCCTTTCTGGTGTGGCAGACAAATCTTTGTCCAGCTAGTTCAAAAAGGGCTGCCATGGCTTATAGAAATTCTCAGTTTTGTGGTATATCATTCTTGTAAGAAAATCCATGGGGATATGCTCCCTAACAATCTTACGCCAACCCGACAAGCCTGGGGGATTTTCAGATACCCAACTTAACAAGATATTCTTTCCTGTGCTGAAAATGAGGATATTGAAAAGATTTTTCTTATGCACATCTACAGGGAACACACTGGGCAAGCCAAGAAGAAGAGAAATTGGGTTCTTCCAGCCTTACACCTAAATTCCCCCCCAGTGCACCTGCCACAGTGCTCCAATATGTTTCAAGCCTACCACAGAACCAGAGAAAATGGGTAAGAGTGCCTGTTTCATTTGGGGCATGTTGAAGATACCCCTGGTTTAAATTTTGACAAATAATCCGGAGCCAAGTGGACCCCCTGTGGAGAATCTTCAACTAGGTAAAACATGGGTCCTATTGCAAATTTATATCTTTCTTGCATTTTCCGAAATATCTTTCCATGCCTCTGAGGAGACCTCAACCCCTAGCTCTCTCTCCCACACCCTGCATAACCGATCAAACTCATCTGAGGGGCTACCCCCCAGTTGATGATATAAAGTGCTGACAGAAAGTGTACTCTTAGCACTAAGCAGCCTCCTCTCTATGTAGAATTTGTATGGATCAGTCAAAAGAGTATTTTTTTTTTGAATAAAATCCCTAACTTGAAAAAAAACGAAAGAGGTCCCTGCTAGATAGCTGTTATTTCCGGGCCAACTGATCAAAAGACATCATTGTATCTCCCTCAAATAAGACATGCAAGACACACCCCTAGCTGCCCAATGTTTGAATCCTGAATCCTGAATCCATCAACCCTGTTTGGAAACCCAGCATAACAGGTGTAAGAAAAGGTGTTTTGCCAATATTGCCTTCCCTCTGCCGAGTTGCCCTCCATGCTTTTACAGTGTTGATAATTATTGGGTTATGTCAATATTCCTTATCTGTCCTCATTTTGTCCAAAAACATCAAGCTAGTAAGGGGGCACTTTGCCTGAGAGGTTTTGGTACCTAACCATATTGAAAGAGGGTCCCCACAAGCCCAATCACTCACGTAAGATAAAAGTGAACTTAGTTAATCGTTTTTAATGTCCAGGAGATCCACTCCCCCCCCAGTCTGTGAGGCAATTGTAGTTTAACTAATTTAATAAGGGGCCTTACGATGCCAAACAAAAGAGCTGAACCAGACATTCAGTCGCCTCAACGTTTGCTTATCAAAAATCAGGGGGAGCATCCATATAGGGTACAACAAATGGGGGAGAATATTCATTTTAATAAGCGCTATCTGACCTAACCATGAGACCAGAAGCACCTCCCATCTTTGAAGGTCTTGTTTGATTTTATCGAATAATTGAGCATACTTAGCTTTAAACAACCAATCAAGAACCAAATACTTAAAACCTCTCTGTGACCACTTAAATGGGAATCGAAATTCGCCCTCAAGACCTAGCACCTTCGTAATACCACCCATAGGCATAGCCTCTGATTTTACAAAATTAAACTTGTACTCCAAAAAGGTGCCAAACAAGCTGATGCACTGTATCAGGTAGTGCACCAAAACTGCTTGGTTTGACAAAAAAATGAGGACATCGTATGCGTACAACGAAATCTTATGTAATTTTGACTCCACTTCTGGAGGTGATATATTAGGATCCTACGAATGGCCTCCACCAACGGTTCAATCACAAATGTAAAAAACAATGGCGAGGCGAAACGAAACAACCCTGTCGGTTGTCCCTAAAAATGCTAAATTGCTTGATTGTATCCCATTGGTGATGACCACAGCGAGAGGGTCACTGTAGAGAAGCTTTAGCCATCTTATAAAGGTTTCGCCCAAGCCAAACCGCTCCAGACATGGACACTCAAATCAGTCAAATGCCTTCTCTGCATCTAGAGAAATCACCAATCCCTGTATTGACTGTTGTTGACATGCTTGAATTACATTAAGCAGCCTCCTAACATTATTGGAGGATCTGTGGCCCTTTATGAAGCCAGTCTGGTCCTCTTTCACAATAGAAGGTAACACAGTCTCCAGCTTTAATGCAAACATCTTAGAGAGGATTTTAAAGTCAACATTTAAGAGTGAAATGACCCAGTCCTCAGGGGCCTTCCCTTTTTTAAAAATAAGCGAATATTGGCCTCTCTTAGTGATGGCAGGAGACAATCATGACTGTATAAATCATTGAACATGTTGAGCATCGGGCCTGACAATACGTTTATAAATTCCTAAAAATAGGAGACGAAAGGTCCGACCAGACTTCCTCTTTATTTCAAAGAAAAGTAGAGCCATACCCAAACAACACTACTATTTGTACATATTAAATTGTTCAGATCAAGTTAATTTGTCCACAAAGTCTCTTGCCTTCTCCAATGTGTCAAAGAAATGTACAGATCCATCTAAGGTGATCCAAAGCACCACCGGATACCTCAGAGAGTACTGGATACCGAGCTCCCTCAGTCTTCTCTTGATGCCGTTATAGGATTTTCTTTTCCGGATCACCGCTGAGAAGTTCTGGAAGAACATGATCTTAGAGCTCTCGTAAACTAGGGACTTTGGATTCTTCCCCTGGATTCTGGAAACTTCCAGAATTCTCTCCTTTTCTCTACAGTAATGAAACCGCATCAAGATAGGACGAGGACACTGCTTAGACCTGACGTCCGCGCCATGACCCTGTGAGCCCTCTCAATCATCAGGTTTCTCATTCCAGCCTCCAAGTTAAGGAATTTCGGCAACCAGTCCTCAATAAATTCCATTGGCCGCTCACCTTCCTTACTCTCCGGCAGACCAATGATCCGAGTATTTTTTCTCCTGCCCCTGTTTTTGAGGTCACCATCTGATCAAGCAAATTACAGACCTGAACCAGTATCAGCTTCTGCCACTGAGACTCTGTGTTCTACCTCATCATTCCTTTTCTCCAGATCTCCTAGCTGCTGTTCATGATTCTGCAGCATGACAGAGATCAGGGCCAGCTTCTCCTCTATTCATTTCCCCAACATTTTGCGAGATTTTGCAAGTTCCTTCACAGAAAGAAATTGAGTCTGAGGATCCTGCAGGCTGGGATGTGGGCCCGGCCTCAGATTACGTCCTCCCTTCTTTGGCATCCCTGGATGATGAAAACCATGGTAAGTTGCTCTCTGACAGTTCCCTGGGACTCCACAACCTTTCCAGAGTCCTGGAGGGGAGGGTTAGGACTTCCTCCCACTTGCAATGCGATGCAGAGCTGCCACCTTGGATTCCCCCCATGTACAGCTTAACATATGAAGAACGTTTGAGGACTCTGGGTCTATACTCGATGGAGTTTAGAAGGATATGGGGGGGATCTAATTGAAACTTACAGAATACTGAATGGCCTGGACAGAGTGGATGTTGGGAAGATGTTTCCATTTTTAGGAGAGACTAGGACCCAAGGACACAGCCTTTGAGTGAAGGGAAGACCTTTTAGAATGGAGATAAGGAGAAACTTCTTCAGCCAGAGAATGGTGAATCTATGGAATTCACTGCCACAAATGTCTGTGGAGGCCAGGTCATTGAGTATATTTAAAATGGAGACATATAGGTTCTTCATTGTAAAGGGAATCAAGGGTTACAGGGAGAGAGCAGGAGAATGGGGCTGAGAAACTTATCAGCCATGATTGAATAGTAGAGCAGACTCGATGGACTGAATGACTTAATTTCTGCTCCTGTGTCTTAAGGTCTTATGGTCTCATATTTTTTTGCCATTTCCCACATTGTTCAAACCCCTATAAAAAACATCTGTTGTTATATTTGGATTTCCCATATGTAAAACAAAGAACTGTGAATGCTGGAAATCCGAAACAAAAACTGACATTTCTGGAGAAAATCAGCATATCTGGCAGCAGCTGTGAAGAGAAAGCAGAGTTAACATTTCAAGTCCTGTTCTGAAGAAGGGTCATTGGACTTGAAATGTTAACTCTGCTTTCACTACAGTTAGTAGCAGTTGCCTACTTTTGTCACTAGCTGGTTTACATTTGTGAAGATGAACACCAAGAGGCAAAAGCAGCACACTACAGTAATACTAAAGTGCCTGAACTAATTGCTATACCTTTCCTGCAGGCTTAAACATTGGGATTGAGAAAATAAGTGATATATCCATGAAAAATAGAATCTGTTCCTGTTGCTTTAAGTTCAGTGTGAGATCATCATGTGTAATGTACTGCATTCAGTTTAACTTATAGGTGTCCATACACACATCCATGCTCCTCCTTCATCCTCAGTGGCCTTCATTTCCTGTACAAAGCTGATTGAACCTTTCCAAATAGAGCAATTTTTACTCACAGTTACTTTCTATGGGAAGAGGCAATGTATTTGTCCCATTAGCATGTTTATTTGTAAACAATATATCTCATAAATGAACAGACAGTTTCCAACTAAACATGATACACAAGATAGGGTATGACCAATGAATAACTGTTTCTTTGCGGCGTTTGCTCATTCTCCCCGTGTCTGCATGGGTTTCCTCCGGGTGCTCCGGTTTCCTTCCACAGTACAAAAATGTGCAGGTTAGGTGAATTGGCCATGCTAAATTGCCCGTAGTGTTAGGTGCATTAGTCAGGGTAAACGTAGCAGAATGGTTCTGGGTTGGTGGCTCTTCGGAGGGTCGGTGTGGACTTGTTGGGCCAAAGGGCCTGTTTACACACTGTAAGTAATCTAATCTAGTCTAATCTAATCTATGAATCTGAATCCAGGTAATGCAAATTTTTAAGGGATCCATTCATTAACATTGGGAGATAATTAATTCTTTTTTAGAATTGATTGTTTTAGAATGTTGTAGATTGTTTCAGCTAATGTAATACTGTTAAATGTAAGCACTCCCTGTCTTCGCAGGTACAATCCTATATCCCCTCCGAAGCTTGTGTTTTGTTCTCATCTTAGACTAAAACCCATGTTTTGTCTTTTTTGGCATGGTACAGGGTCATCCTCACATTCCATTTCCAAATGAGGCCTCAGGCTTAATGTTGGTTCAGTACATTGCATTTTCAAAGAAACTATCTGTCTGCTACATCAGTGTGTTTATGCGGTTTAACTAGCTTTTGTTTTAACCTGTCTTGAAATGTAAATAAATGAAAATTAACTTAAATGATTTACCTGATTATTACTTATGAAGTTAACTAAAACTCTCTCCCTCATTCTAATCCTAGTTGACGAATTCATGTGGTTTATTCACATCAGACACAAATCTCCCCCTAATACACATGACTCCAAGTCACAGCAATGTGGTTTGCCCTTATTGTATGACTAAGTAGATCATAGAAAGGCAGTGTATCTTTAGGAGTAATAAATGATATCACAACATGTGACCTTCCATTTTACAGGTCACTATCTGACCTACGGTTGTCACAGGGCCTGAGGGTCAGTCAGCAATGTATAGTGTTATAGTTATGTTATGTAGCCATAACAATTAGCAAGCAATTAAAAACCTATACAATGTATAAATTTCAGACCTTTTAACAATATAGTATTGTTAAAAATACTTCAAGATATCCGTCTTAACAAGAACTAAGTCTTCCTAGTAAATGTTACATTGGCTTATACAATGGAAAGCCCTGACAGCATATTGTAATGGAAGTGGTGTTTGACCCGAGAAACCACATCAACATTTAATTGCCATCTTAAATAATCAAGCGAGCCAGACACAATTTGGTTTTTTTCAAATATATGTTTGACTAATATCATTTGTATATGAAATTGTTTCAATTTGAACATTACCACCACATGCAAGAATATTCAACAACTTGACAGAAGTTTCTAAAATAATGAGAGGTATAGATGCATTGAGTATGGATTGGTTCAATATCTGAGGAGTTGTAAATGATGCTGAATATTGTGCAGTCATCAGCAAATATCCTCAATTCTGACTTTATGACAGAAGGAAGGTTATTAATGAAGATGGTTGGGCCTAGAACACTACCCTGGGAGGTCCTGCACAAATGTCCTGCAGCTTAGATAACTCTTTTCCAAGAACCATACACATCTTCCTTGTGCCAAATATTGTTCCAACGAGTAGAGATTTTTTACTCTGATTCCCATTGATATTGATTTTGCTAGGACTCCTTAATAGAACTCTTAGTCAAATGCGTGCTTAATCTCATTTCTGGAATTCAGCTCTTTTCTCCAAGATTGAACCAAGGCTGTAATAAGGTCAGGAGCTGACTGCTAGCAGAACCTAAACTGAATGTTAGTGAGTTGGTTATTGTTAAGTTGTTCCACTTGATAGAACAGTTAATGACACCTTCCTTCACTTTTCTGGTGGACAAGGGTAGACTGATGGGGTGATAATTGTTGGATTTGACTTGTGAACAGGACAAACCTGGACAATGTTCTACTGTTGGTGCCAATATTGTGGCTGTACTGGAACAGTTTGGCTAGAGACACAGCAAGTTTTAGAGAAAAAAAATTTCAGTGCTACCTCCGAAATGTTGTTGAGGGCTTTGCAGTATCCGATGCCTCCAGCCATTTCTTGGTATCATATGGAGTAGATCAAATTGACTGAAGACCAGCATCTGAGAATTAGAGTTGGTAACAAATGCTGGCCCTACGAGTGACACCCAAATCCCAATGAAGGATTTTTAAAAGCATGTGACTTTAATTGTCGATCATTTAAAAATTACAGAAAACTTTGCAAAAGATAAATTCTTCTTGATAACAATGAAAAATTCAACTGGTATCCTAGTCTAATATATTAAAAGTATTTTGTTGATTTCTGCTTCATGGTATGCTGATATCAACAACTTGTCTTTGCATCCTTTCAATTTGGTGGAAAGCAGGAAAACACTTCCAAGTTTTGGTGTCTTGCACAAACTGTCGGGTTGTGTTTAATTGAACGAATTGGGAAAATACAGGATAAGAAAAACTGAAGCTAATCGTTGAACAAATTGAAATAGGAAGTGCTCGGTTTCAGTTCCCTGACGTCAGGGCAGGAGCTCTATTTACTTGTGCTTCGTTTTTATTTGGAATGAGGGCTTGAATGGTGTTTAATTTTCGATCGGAATAATGTGGTGGCAAGAATGGGAGCGGTCTGTACACAGGTGAGAAAATCCCGTGAAGGAAAACCATGCGGAGATAACAGTTACATTGATTTGACACAACATTGACACTAAGGGCGACCATGACGCACACTGAATTCAAGCGAACGCTGTTGCTGGATGGTGCTGCTCATCGAAGTTATATTGTTACTTTTGACAATTGGTAGAATTACTTTTGGTAACCTTGGCTATTTAATATAATTCTTACTCGATAAAGTGTATCGTTCCTGCCAAACTATTTTCACCGCTACTTCTTAATTCATGTTGTTTCGAATTTGTTTTATTTCCGTTTTGATTAAGATAAACAGGACATTTAGTCAGTTTTCAGGAGCGGCTAGTATTTTGTTGTTCCCAAACGCGCGGTTATCTTGATTTTAAATTATTTAATGGTCCTAAGCAATTGGACTGGTTTATCTGTGAACAAATGTTCTGCATCAAGTGCTCTGCTTTGCTATTAAAACCGTGTTTCGTGCAACGTTGTTGTAGCAGCAAGGGAGAGCTGAAACTGTGTTGCTGGAAAAGCGCAGCAGGTCAGGCAGCATCCAAGGAACAGGAGATTCGACGTTTCGGGCATAAGCCCAGTTCCTGAAGAAGGGCTCATGCCCGAAACATCGATTCTCCTGCTCCTTGGATGCTGCCTGACCTGCTGCGCTTTTCCAGCAACATTTTCAGCTCTGATCTCCAGCATCTGCAGTCCTCACTTTCTCCTCGCAGCAAGGGAGTGACTTAAGTCATGCTGTAGAATGTGCGATACAGCATTTTTTCCCAATTTTTGTTTGGTAAATGTATAATAAATCTATTTTGCCGCGTGTCGTCTTTCTGCAGTTGTTAGTTACCGTTCTTCACCCACTTTCCTTTGAAGAACAGTAATAAGAAAATCTGCCGGTCGATTAATTGTCTGAGAGGCCACATGAACATTCTTTGCTTGATCATAATAATCTTTACGTCAACGTGCCTGCAGTCGAATCAACAGGATTCTCCTTGTCCCCAGCACTAGCATTCTATTGGATGTCAAATCAGAATTCTGATCTCCAAATTCCCTATTTTACATTCAACCTCTTCTCACTGGGTGGCTGGTGGGCTTGAGGATGGAGGGGCTTTGGACTTCGAACTCTGCCAAGATTGCTTCTTTGAGTTCTCTCGCGGAAGGCACATCTGACTAACAGCATTGTGACATTCACCATGAGCAGAACCCAAGAACACCCCAGCGGGAATAGAGCTCATGGGAAGGATAGTGGTATTGTGGTGGTATTACTGTTCATCCCAAGGTAATGTTCTGGCAACCCAGATTTGAAACCTGCCATGTCAGATGGTGGAATTTGTAGTCAATAAAAAATTGGAATTAAGAGTCTAATAGTGACGATGAAACCATTGCTGGTTGTCAGGAAAATTCATTAGTGCCCTTCAGGGAAGAAAACTGCTGTCCTTACCCAGACTTGCCTACATGCACTCTAGGCTCACAGCAAAGTGGTTAACTTTTAACTACCTCCTGGGATAGGCAATAAATGCTTGCCTGCGATGCTGTCATCCCATGGAAGACTAAAAAGATCGCCAGTGCTGTTGGGTGATTTAGCTTTAGTAAAGGGAAACACTAACTTAAGATGGCCATTGTGGTTACCTGATTAGGTTCAGCCAAGTTCATGAAGCCACCAATAAACAAGATCCAGTCTCAACTGTAATCAACATGGCATCAAAGTGGCAAGTCATTTAGGTATGTCTCCTATTTGAAGTTTATGTATTGGGATGAAAGTCATCTGCAGATTATCCAGTTTGGGAAAAACAATGAAGTCAGACACAAAAAAAGGAACTATTTTTCAGACAATAGCTTTTGGGAGCAGAGCAGAGAGAAAAGGTAATGGATTTGTAACACTGGAAGTAAGCATGCTCTCCCTCCCTATTCCTCTTAGTCTCAAAATTCAGCACTAGATGTCAGTGATAAAGTGAATCGAAAAAACATCCATTTTCCAACAATGTAAGGACATCAACAGATTTTGCCACTGCTGAGAATTAGACATAAATTAAACCACTGTGCCTTTCGGTTATAACCTAACACATCAAGCACTCTTAAGGATATTTTTTAAAACTGTTGCTGAAAAACACACATTTTGTGGAAGTTTTTAATCTTGCATTCATCAAGATATTTCACAAAAATCCAAATTTAAGGGGAAAACCAACAAAAAAAAGAATGCTTATTAGTTGAAAAATGACCTTTAATTGATAGAGGCTGTGCCATGGAGAATTCATATGTTAATTCTGATTGAGAGTTAAGAGCCAGGCTTTGTTTACATTTTATGATTCACCAAAACTGTCAACTGAGACATATACCAGCTGTCATCCATTTTGTTAATTGAAGCAAGCATAGTGTGTGAATATTTTCTTTCTGTCCAGGGCCCTATTGTAATTTCCAATATATGATAGTGTGCCTTACTGTGAGCCCAACTGGCAATTCTCAATTGTGTGCATGATTCCTCACACATTCTACATTATCTAGTGAATGTTGATTAATTGCAGAATCACATCTCATGTTATTCTGTGACACAGAATAAGAAGCCTGCGTGCTAATTGCCTTTCCTTAATCTTCCTTATTTGACAACTCCTCTTAAAAGTTTATACCAGTATTTGCATGTGTTTGATGTCACATTTTTATTATTTTTCTCCTCCTCAGGGTTAGTAATATAACTGCTTTCTTGATCAAGGAGATCTTGTAACTTAGTTAACTTCCTATTTGATTTTGAACAATTAGTCAGCTATATTTTAAAGGATAGTGATATAGCCATGTGCTGAAAGAAATTAAAAATCTTTGTTGTTGCCAACTGAGAAGGTTAAAAGGGACGACCTGATTCAACCCTTCTCACTCAGCCCTAACAATAGCTTAATCTGATTTCATGCTGTTTGACAAACTGTTGAAGCTCAAATCTCCAAATTACCTTTCAAAGCCTTTCTGATGGAGGCAAAGCCAAAGAAAATCTTGGCCAAAGGATACTCAGTTGTAGAAGGTCTCGGGATATATTTTTTATCATTGTGGCCGATGGCTTGCTTATGCCAGGGGACTGCACTGCAAACGCTGGTTGATGAATCCATACTACACAGGCTCCGAGAAACGTTCTCAAAAGACGTAGTTCATGGTGAACTCCTGAACCCAATGTCTGATGCAACCGTTGAATTCTGAATCCATGGGTTTAACAGCTGATGCAACTCTCCAGCGGTTAAATTTTTGGGATTTTAAGCTGTGAATAAATAGGAACAAAAGTTGTCTTTTGGCACTACTTGGGACTCAGCATTCCGGATCTGTAGTTACTTCAAATAAATGCTAGATTCTTAAATGGCTCGCTTCCTTGCGCTGTCAAGACAAAATCAGTTACACCACTTAATCCAGTTGCGTTGAGATGTTTTAAAAAAAACATTTTATGTAAAGGCGCCTCCAAGGCTGTAAAATATTCTAAGCCACATCGCAGGAATTTTACTGAATGAAATTTAACATCGAGTCATAGAAAGAAATATTGTCAAACTCATGCCTGATGATCCCCATCCACATTACAAGTTCAAAAACACAATAGGATCCAGGGCAACCGCCAACAGGACCCGGATTACCCTGAATCTCGCGAGATTTAACTGGAGCGGCCGCGGGATTTGGTGAGGGTCAGAGTTCAAGGCTCAATTCAGATGAACCGAGACTGAGTTAAAATGCCGGCGCTGGCAACCGCGATGTTGTTGCCCCGGTTACATGTTGCTGCAGCGGCTGCATTCCACCGTGCACTAGCTACAACTGTGAGTGATCGCCGAGTAATATGTTTATAAAGGAGATGCGTGGTTTGTTAGTGTCCTTTGATGTATTTGCTCGGATGGTAAAGGACGGGATTTAGGAGGGTACGTTGTTAACCTGTATAAATGTCATCGTGGGGACGTAAACACATTTTAATGCACGTATACACGAGATGGGGGCGGGGGGGGGGGGAACGGAATAACCGTCAAGTCTTCTCAATAAAATCATGGCTGATCTTGAACTTTTACTTTCCTTCCTACTCTCAATATCCCCAGTTCTTTCAGCGAGCAACAATTTGTGGAACTCGGCCTTAAATATTTTCAAATATGAGGTATCCTCTGGGACAGAGAAATCCTAAAAATGACAGCATTTTAAATGAATTTGACCACAACCTTTCATTTTATACATTAACGATCTAGATCAAGGAACTATGGGCATTGTGGTTAAGTTTGCAGACGATACTAAGATATGCTGTGCAGGTACCGGTGTTGGACTGGGATGAACAAAGTTAAAAATCACACAGCACCAGGTTATCGTCCAACAGGTTTATTTGGAAGTACTAGCTTTTGGAGCACTGCTCCTTCATCGGGTAGCTGTCAAGCAGGGTCATAAGACACAGGGATTTATAGCAAAGGTTTAGTGTCCTGCAACTGAAATGAAATATTAAGCAACATATTGTTTCAGTTGCATGATAGTTTAATGTTTTGGTTTAATTTCTGTGTCTTATGATCCTGATCCACAGCTACCTGATGAAGCAGAACTCCAAAAGCTAGTACTTCCAAATAAATCTGTTGGACCATAACATGGTGTTGTGTGATTTTTTAACTTGATACAAAGATAGGTAGAGGGACAAGTTGAGGAGGCTGGGAGGCTGCAGAAGGGTTTGGACAGTTTAGGAGAGTAGGCAAAGAAGTGGCAGGAGTACAACGTGGGAAAGTGTGATCATGCACTTTGGTAGAAAGAATAGAGGCCTAGACTACTTTATAAATGGGGAGAAAATTCAGAAGTCTGAAGTGCAAAGAGACTTGGGAGTTCTAGTGCAGGATTCTCACAAAGTAAACTTGCAGTTGAGTCAGTAGTTAGGAAGGCAAATGCAATGGTGGCATTTATTTTGAGAGGACTTGAATAAAGAAGCAGGGACATACTTCTAAGGCACTATAAGGTTTTGGTCAGGCCATGTTTGGAGTATTGTATGCAGTTTTGGGCCCCATATCTCAGAAAGGATGTATTGTTCCTGGAGCATTCAGAGGAGGTTCACAAGAATAGTCCCAGGAATGAAAAGCCTAACATATGAGGAACATTTGAGGACTCTGGGTTTATTCTTGATGGAGTTTAGAGGGATATGGGGAATCTAATTGCAATATACAGAATACTGAATGGACTGGTCAGAGTGGATGTTGGGAAGATGTTTCCCTTGTTAGGAGACACTAGGACCTGAAGGCACAGCTTTAGAGTAAAAGGAAGACCTTTTAGAATGGAGATAAGGAGAAACTTCTTTCAGCAAGAGAGTGGTGAATCTATGGAATTTATTGCCAAAGAAGGCTATGGAGGCCAGACTGAGATAGATAGGTTCTTGAATATCAAGGGGATCAAAAGTTATGGGGAGAAAGTGTAAAGGGGTTGAGAAAGTTTGGCAGAGCAGACTTGATGGGCCTAATGGCTTAATCTCTAGTCATATGTCTTATGATATTATGGATAAAATTTTCCTCCAAATTATTTCCTTCTAATCAAGACTGCTCCCCCTTGTTTTAGATTCACGGCTGATGGAAACAATCACCGTAGATGTTGACCCTGTCAAACTCTTAACTGTTTCACTAGGTCAGTCCTCAATCTTCTCAAAAACCAAAGAATATAAGCCCAATTTATTCATCCTCTTAATGTGGAATAGCCTGTCATTCTGGGGATCAACATAGTGAACATTTGTGTACTACATCAAATGTTTTTGGACCCTTAAGAATGGGTCCAAAATTGCAGATATAATAACAGGTTTGGTTTTAGCAAAGCTGGTATAATCACAACATTTAAAAGGCATCTAGATGGGTATAAAAATAGGAGGGGTTTAGAGGGATATGGGCCAAGTGCTGGCACATGTGACTAGATTAATTTAGGATATCCAGTCAGCATGGACAAGTTGGACCGAACGGTCTGTTTCCATGCTGTACATCTCTATGACTACACATATGTCGTTGCATTTTGGAAAGGCAAATCAGGGCAGGACTTATCCACTTAATTGTAAGGTCCTGGGGAGTGCTGCTGAACAAAGAGACCTTGGAATGCAGGTTCATAGTTCCTTGAAAGTAGAGTCACAGATGGATTGAATAGTGAAGAAGGTGTTTGGTATGCTAGCCTTTATTGGTCACTTCACTGAGTGTAGTAGTTGGGAAGTCATGTTGCATCTATATGGGATATTAGTTAGGCCACTATTGGAATACTGCATGCAATTCTAGTCTCTTTGCTATAGGAAGGATGTTGTGAAACTTAAAAGGCTTCAGAAATGATTTGAAAGCACGTTGCCAGGATTGGAGGGTTTGAACTACTGGGAGAGGCTAAATAGGCTGGGGCTATTTTCCCTGGAACATCCATGTGAAAACGTTGCCCCTCAGTTCTCTTTTTAAATCTTGCTCTTCTCACTTTAAACCTATGACTTGTAGTTCTGGAGTCCCCTACCCTTAGGGAAAGACCTTGGCTGTTTACCTTAGCTATGCCCCTCATGATTTTATAAACTTCTATAAGGTCACCCCTCAGTCTCCCACACTCCAGGAAAAAAGTCCCAGCCATGTCCAGCCTCACCTTATAACTCAAACCCTCCAGTCTTGGTGACATCCCTGTGCATCTTTTTTGCCCCCTTTACAGTTTACCAACATCTTTCCTATAGCAAGGCGACTAGAATTGTATAGGAGAAAGTGAAGACTGCAGTTGCTGGAGATCAGAGTTGAAAAGTGTGGCACTGGAAAAACACAGCAGGTCAGGTAATATCTGAAGAGCAGAAGAGTTGACGTTTCGGGCATTCCTGATGAAGGGCTTAGGCCCAAAACGTCAACTCCTGCTTCTTGGATGCTGCCTGACCTGCTGTGCTCTTCCAGTGTCACACTTTTCGACTAGAATTGTGTACAAAATGTGGACTTAATAATTTAGTTTCCACGTTATAAACTGTATTTGGTCCTTGCTACTTATTTTAATTTTGTGTTGCGTGTTTGATTTTTTTTTGTTTTATTACAAGATGTGTAATACAAATCCTAAATTAGGGAACCAGCCTAACAGACAGCAGTGAAGAAAACATAGCAACTGTGCCTTTTACCCTGTTAACAAACATAGGTCTTTTGTAGCTCAGGTTGAGATTCTGGATGTGAATTTGCTTGCTGAGCTGGAAGGTTTGTTTTCAGATGTTTCGTCACCATACTAAATAACATCATGAGCCTCGGTATAAGCACTGGTGGTATGACCAACCTTTTATTTATGTGTTTAGGATTCCTTGGGTTGATGATGTCATTTGTCATGGTGATGACATTTCCTGTTCATTTTCTTGGGGTGGAGAGGCGCATTAAATGGGATCCAAGTCAATGTTTTAGTTAATAGAGTTTCAGTTGGATTGCCATGCTTCTCAGAATTCTCGTGCGTGTCTCTCTTTGGCTTGTCCTGGAATGGATGTGTTGTCCCAGTCGAAGTGGTGTCCTTCCTCATCTGCATGTAAAGGTACAAGTAAGAGTGGGCCATGTCTTTTTGTGGCTAGTTCATGTATCCCGGTAGGTAGTTTTCTGCCTGTTTGTCCAATGTAGTTATGAGATTTCTTGCAGGATACATTAACATCAACTAGCCATAAAAAGACATGACCCACTCTCACTAATATTTTTACATACAGATGAGGAAGGACACCACTTCGACTGGGACAAGCCAAACAGAGACAAGCACGAGAATTCTTTAGAATTCCAACCAGAACTCTATCAACAAGCACATTGATTTGGATCCCATTTACCACCCCCAAGAAAAAGAACAGAAAATAATATCAACAACCCAAGGAAACCTAAACACATAAATAAAAAGTGGGCCATACCACCAGTGCTTCACCGGGAGGCTCACTGATGATGTTACCTAGTATGGTGATGAAACATCTGAAAACAAACCTCCCAGCTCAGCAAGCAAACTTACATCCAAAACATGGGTCTATTATGAAATTGAATTGGTTGTGCCCTGGTATACAGGTATTGATTTTTTTTTCCCTCCCCCAAAAAACTCATTTGTACAAAGTACATGCTGTGTTTGGTAGACACCATTGCTAAGTTATGTTAAAGTAAAGCTTACTTTAACTATGTTTGGTTTGTAAAACTTTTGTAATTCAACAGATAGCATGAAGTTGCTATTCCGCTCTGAATTATTACATTAAAAACATTTCAACAATTATCTAAAGCTTCACTAATTTATTTGTATTTTTGTGCACTCATTTACACGCAGTAACATATTTGCAAACCCTTGAGTGAAACTGCATGTTTGTCAACTAATTTTCTTATTTACTTTATAAAAAGTACAGAACTTGTTGTGTGGCTAACAATAGTATTGAACTAAGTACAAGGACAATTCTGTTTACCTTAGGGCGTTGGTAAATATGTTGACATACACAGATTTCGCAGACGAATGAGATCCAGGAGATTACTTTTGAGAGAAAAAATAACATGCACAGTGAATTTGGATAGACTGTAGTAGAGCAAGATATTAAATAATAAATTAGATAGTCAGAATAAGAAAAAATGCAATCTTGTCCAAATTAGATTTACTGTGTGTATAAGTGAACACACGGAATGTGATCTGAGCTGCAGATATGGGGATTTGATAATAAAAGCAAAGTATTATGGGTGTTGGAGATCTGAAATACAAACAAAGTGCTGGAGAAACTCAAAGTATGGTAGCATCTGTGGATAGAGGAATAGAGATAACTTATCAAGTCCAATTGCACACTTCTTGGAGCACTGGGAATATGATATTAGATTAGATTAGATTCCCTACAGTACAGAAACAGGCCCTTCAGCCCAACAAGTCCACACCGACCGTTGGAGAAATTAGCCCAATAAAACAGAGACCACACAAACCAAATGGGGTGAAATTGACCAGCTGTTTATTAACAAACGATTATCACTGGAAGAGTAATTGTCTAGGCCGACACAGAACTGACAGTCTGTACAGGTAGATCAAAGGTTTTCTTCCTCGACCTGAGGATGAAGCCAGCTTTTATAGGAATCTTGTACAATAAAGTTAATTAAAATGGGGAAAGGTATAATGTATTTGGAAATTGAATAATCCAGTTACAATGATGATAATTGAAAAACAGTTATTGGAAGAATGTCCTGACTCATGATACAATGCAACATCCTAACAGTATCAATGAGTTTTGATGGGATCAGGAGATTCCAGTTCTCTTTGCAAGTAGGTGAGAATGTCTCTTTTGAAACAGTAAGGTGTTTCCATTGTTCCCGTCCTGGGTGCAAGGTCCTTGGTGGTGCCTGTTCTTTGTGTGGCTTTGGTATTGCTGTGTTATGAGACTGCCCTCTGGGCTTTGGGACAGCTGTGTTGACCTGGTATTGTTAGTGTGTTTTGGGAAGTGTATTCCCCTTGTCTGTGTGTGCTGTCTGGTTTCACTTGTCAGCCTGTTTGGTCACTGCTGAGGCATTCTGGGTGTTTCTGGTATAGTTTGGCCAAGTTTGCTTTCCTATGTTGTGTGTGGGCCTACTATGTTAAGGCAGGGTGACAGATATTTTCCCACACCGACCACACCCAGATCCATTCCGCTACCCTCTATATACCCCTGACTAATGCACCTAACACTATGGGCAGATAAGCATGGTCAATTCACCTGACTTGCTCGTCTTTGGACAGTGGGAGGAAACCGGAGCACCCACGCAGGAAACCCACACAGACACGGGGAGAATGTGCAAATTCCACACAGTCACCCGGCAGCGGGTGAGGCAGCAGTGCTAACCACTGAGTCACCATGCCACCCATATTGTGGTGGTAATGGCAATCTGGATGGAAACAAAGCAGGATTGGGTAATAAATGTTGCTGGATGCAAGGTATTCAGGGAAAAAAAGACAAATGGAAGCATTGATTAATCAGAGCATTACTGTGCTGGAGAAAAAACAACACCTGAAGAGATAAACAACATTTCCTCTAAACTACACGGCTAAGCAGCCACTGGGATGTTGCACACATGCTGATCAGCTGATCCATGAACATGGATTGCAGAGCAGAAAAAAAAAGACACAAAACATTGATTTATATCCTGAATCAATTTAGTTATAGCTAAGAGCCGCAGCAGTACAATTAAAATGTTATGTATACTCTTTGGGCCACCAACATTGGCAAAAGATAAGAGGAACAAAAATGTAAGGAAATTACATATAGTTAAAAGTTAAAGAGTAGTTATAATGAGGGACTTTATTACTATCTCAGTGTATATGGATAATTAATGTAAGGAGTAAAATAGGGGAAAGAGTTTCTGGTGTGTTCATGAGAATTTTGTGAAGCAGTATGTTTCTGTTCCAATGAGGAAGGAGGCATTGCTGAATCTCCGTTTGGGAAATGTGGTGGGTCAAGTGGATTTGTTAGGAGATGAACGCTTAAGGAAAAGTGATTGGAGTGTCATTAGGTTTAAGTTAGCCAAATAAAAAGACCAGGAGCTATCCAAAATACAAGCAATTTAATTGGGGAGGACCAATTTCAATGGGATGGTAATAATCTGGCTAAAGTAAAGTGAACTCAAATATTGGCTGACAAAACTATAATGGACAAGTAGGCTGTCTTTAAAGAAGAGATTTGATAGAGATATTCAAATTGCCAGGTAGAGTAGATGGGGTGGAGGAACTGTTCCAGTTGGTGAAAGGGTCAAGAAACAATATTAAAACTTGAAGTAGTAAATAACAAGATTAATTTCTTGGAAGTACAGAACTTAAACATTGCTAAAAAGAAGTCTCTTGACATGTAGGTGCAGTAGGAAATGTTAACTGAGTCTATTAACTGAAATTCAAACCAAGCAGGTCAGCTCCCTGCCAACCATAAGCCAAACAATCGGCACCCTCCTGTATTGCTATATAAATTGATACTTCCTTTCTAAAGTTTTTTTTAATTGTGTTTCTGTCCTGATGAATGCAAGATGAAAATTCAGGAATATTTCTAGCAATGTTTAAACATTGGAAGATATTAATAATTTCTTATAATTCAGACTTGTGCAGCTGTGGCACAATCTCTGCCTGAACAAGTGAAGATTGTAGAAGTTGGACCCCGAGATGGTCTACAGAATGAGAAGGTAATTGACATTATGTAGAAACTTTACTTTGAATGTTGAAAATGGAAACAGTTATTTTGTTAACTTTTCGCAAGAATGGCTTTACTAGTATCAGAGCGAAATTTAACTGCATTCCCATAATTTTAATAAAAGATGTTGCCCAGTTGACATTTGTTATTGCTTCTTTTTGGTTGATTTCCGTTTTGTTTTCTGCAGACATACCTTATTCTCAATTTAAGGAGAAATTTAATTACAAGATGTCCCATTTTTGAGGAATCCCATCAAACCAGGAAAATCTTATTTAAAAATTAAAAGAACTGCTGATGCTGTAAATCAGAAACACAAACATAAATTGCTGAAAAAGCTCTGCAGGTCTGGCAGCATCTCTGGAGAGAAATCAGACTTAACATTTTGGGTTGAGTGACCCTTCCCATTGAATAAAATTAATGTGACAATAATTTGTGGAAAGATGATGCAGGATGGGATTACGTTGCTATGTAGCAACTGCTAAAATGTCTCTAACATTGAATTGATTTAATGAGAAAAAACATCCAATAGTAAGCAAACAGTATTTCCACGATTACCAATATTTGTACCAGTCGAGGAAGAGCAATGGTAGAGATTGGAAAGCTGAGATGCGTGGGTATGGAGGATAGAGTTTGGGTGAGGGCTGAGGAACTGGATTGGAGGAAGGAAATTCAATCACTATTGTCACTGTACATTACACACCAAATGCCCAGTCAATAAAGCTAACCAGGCAAAAGTGAGGACTGCAGATGCTGGAAATAAGAGTCTAGGTTAGAGTGGTGCTGGAAAAGCACAGCAGGTCAGGCAGCTTCCAAGGAGCATGAAAATCGACTTTTCGGGCAAAAGCCCTTCATCAGGACTGAAGGCAGGGAGCCTCCAAGGTGTCGATTTTCCTGCTCTTCGGATGCTGCCTGACCTGCTGTGCTTTTCCAACACCATTCTAACCTAGACTCTTATTTCTAACCAAGCTAACCAATCTACAGCAATTCCCAATTTTACATGAATCCTGCACAGGAAGCGCACTAAACAATCACACAGTACAGAAGACATCCTTTGGCCTTTTGAGTCTCCATTAGTCCCACTTTCCAGTACCAGACCAATAGCTTTGAATGCAAACACACCCTTCTTATAATGTGTTTGAAATGGCACACAGTACTCTAATGGCCCAACCTCCCTGCTCTCATAATCTATGCCT
This sequence comes from Hemiscyllium ocellatum, assembly GCF_020745735.1. Classification (NCBI taxonomy): domain Eukaryota; kingdom Metazoa; phylum Chordata; class Chondrichthyes; order Orectolobiformes; family Hemiscylliidae; genus Hemiscyllium; species Hemiscyllium ocellatum. The sequence continues at coordinate 26,212,988 of NC_083430.1, forward strand.
TGACTGATCAAGAGCAAATGACCCATATGCCTTCTTAATCTACTCTGCCAGCTTCAGGAATTTGTGGGCAAGCACTCCAAGGTCCATATATTCCTCTGAGCCTCTTGGTATCCTGCTCTGCATTATTACATTTTTAGTATACACTGTCAAATTGAGCAGCAAATTAAATTTCACCAACTGCCATGGAGAGATTTGAACCCAAGCCCCCAGAAAATTACCCTATCCCTTTGAATTACTAATTCATCAACATTACCACTACTCCACTCTGTTTGGGATATCAAAGTAGACAATTTAAAATTTTCTCATGCCATTTGTTTGCCCATTCACAACCTATCAGGATTCCTTTGGAGGTGTATTCTCTTCAAACTTGATTTCCTACCTTTGTATCTTCATCAAACATGGTTACAATACAGTCAATTCCTTCATCCAAATTATTAACACAGATTGTAAGGATTGTTCCTGTTGAGCATTAATCCCTGCGGCACTCCACTAGTTCTAGTTTGCCAAGTTGAAAATGACCCACTTATCCTGACTCTGCCTTCAGTTCATTAGTCAATGATATATTCTTGCAAATATACTCTCATAACATTCCTGATGAAGGGCTTATGCCCGAAACGTTGAATTTCTTATTCCTTGGATGCTGCCTAACCTGCTGTGCTTTAACCAGCAACACATTTTCAACTACTCTCATAACATGGCAACCTATCGAATGTATTATGAAAACCCAAATCCATGACATATATTACTTTTGCTTGAACCACTTGCTTTTTACATCTTCGAAAAGCGTGACATTTGTTAGATATTATTTCCCTCTGTATCACAATCTCTAAGTATCCAATTATTGCTGCCTTAATAATGGATAAGCATTTTCTCCATTATTAGTCTAGCTGCACTATCGGCTCCTGCAGTTTTATCCCCCACCCCATTCTTTTCTTCAAACAGATGTTACATTGGAAAATCAACAATCTGCTGTGGCCTTTCCAGGACCTAGGAAATTGTGGAAGGTCACATCTAATACATCCGTATTTCTGCAGTTACTTCTCTTAATATTTTAAAATACAGTTGTTATTTCCGAAGAGACTTGTTGGCTTGTAGTCCCATTAGTTTTCCCCTATACTTTTTCCTCAGTGATTGAGGTCATTTAAGTTCTTCCATTTCCTTTATCTTTTCATTTTCTACAATTATTGGGACGCATTCTGTGTAATCTACTGTGAAGACAAATACATAATACTTCAAAAATATTCTGTAATGGGATATAGGCATCAACAGCTGGGCCAGCATATGCCTGTCCCGATCTTCCCTTGAGAAGGTGGTGAGCTGCCTTCTTGAACCACTGCAGTCCATGTGCTGTATTTAGACCCACAATGCCATTAAGGAGAGAACTCCATATTTTGACCCAGTGACAGTGAAATAATGGCGATATATTTTCAAATCAGGATGTGAGTGACAACTTGGTGGTCATTGATAGTGTTTCCATGTGTCTGCTGCCCTTGTCCCTCCAGATGGAATGGTCTTAGGTTTGGAAGAAGCCTTAATGAATTTCTGCAGTGGATCTTGTACATGGTCCACACTGCTACTTCTGAGCATCAGTGTTTGAGAGAATTGATGTGGTGCCAAGCAAGTAGGCCCAAATGATGTCAAGCTTTCTCACAGCTGCACTCATCCAAGCAAATGGAGAGTACTCCATCACACTAGGCGGGCAGGCTGGGATTTTCTTCACTGGAGCGTAGGAGGTTGAGGGGTGACCTTGAATAGGTTTATGAAGTCATGATTGGCATAGATAAGGTGAATAGCAATGGGTTTTTTCCCTAGGATGGGGGAGTTCAAAACTCTGGATATATTTTGAAGGTGAGAGGGGAAAGTTTTAAAAAGGACATGAGCGGCAACTTTTTCACACAGAATGGTTTCTGTATGGAATGAGCTGCCAGAAGAAGTGGTGAGATGCTGGCACAGTTCAACCATTTTAAACATTTGGATAAATACATGAATAGGAGGCGTTTGGAGGGATATGAGCCAAACACAGGCAAGTGGGATTAGTTTAATTTGGAAACATGATCAGTGTAGATTAGTTGGATAGAACAGTCTGTTTCCATGCAGTATGACTCTATACTTTGAGTAACTGGGCAATTCAGACTAGAACAGGGTGGTGATGGAGGGACAATAATTGGCCTGGCTTTCTTCTGGATTGGAGGAACCTGTCCATGGTTTCTTCTTCTGAGACCCACTTTGTGCCTTCTTGCTCCACTTTATTGAAAGTGTACAGGTATGGAGGTTTGATGTGGACAAAGTTAGATTTAGCCATAATGCTCATGACAATCAAATAATGGTTTAAATGCCTGGTGAAACTGATTTCTCAAAATCCACCAAGAATAAGAACATTTTCAGGAATGTATGCATTTTTGTTTCTAGATTTGGAAATGTTACAAGCAATTAGCTCAATAAAAATAAACTGCAATGATTTGCAACATGCCATAAATCTTTGGTTGCTTTTTATCAATGAACCAGTTGACTAAGGTAATGCAGCAATTGACTAACTAAAAGACAGTTGCTTAACATTTTAATACCTTGAATGCTTCATTACTTTAAAGGCATTTATTAATTCAAGTTTACTGAATGCTAGAAGAAGGATAGAAAGGGAAGTAAGAGAGGAGGGGAGTCGCATTTGATAAGCGATAGTATTACAGCTGTACTTAGGGAGGATATTCTCGGAAATATATCCAGGGAAGCTATTTGGATAGAACTGAGAAATAAGAAAGGGATGATCACCTTATTTGATTGTATTATAGACCCCCTAATAGTCAGCGGGAAATTGAGAAACAAACTTGTAAGGAGATTTCAGTTATCTGTAAGAAGAATAGGTTGGTAGTGGGAGGGGATTTTAACTTTACAAACATACACTGGGACTGCCATTGTATTAAGGTTGTTGTGGTTCTATTCGCTGAGCTGGGAATTGTGTTGCAGACGTTTCGCCCCCTGTCTAGGTGACATCCTCAGTGCTTAGGGGCCTCCTGTGAAGCGCTTCGTGATGTTTCCTCTGGCATTTATAGTGGTTTGTCTCTGCCGCTTCCGGTTGTCAGTTCCAGCTGTCCGCTGCAGTGGCCGGTATATTAGGTCCAGGTTGATGTGTTTGTTGATAGAATCTGTGGATGAGTGCCATGCCTCTAGGAATTCCCTGGCTGTTCTCTGTTTGGCTTGTCCTATAATAGTAGTGTTATCCAGGTCGAACGCATGTTGCTTGTCATCCGCGTGTGTGGCTACTAAGGATAGCTGGTCGTGTCATTTTGTGGCTAGTTGGTGTTCATGGATACGGATCGTTAGCTGTCTAGTTGTTTGTCTTATGTAGTATTTTGTGCAGTCCTTGCATGGGATTTTGTAATGCAAAGATTAAAACAAAAAGTCTGACTGCAAATTCAACCCAAACTCTGGGTCAGATATGTGGATGACACCTTTGTAATCATTAAAAACACAGAAATAGAGAACACACACCGGATCATCAACACCACACTCGCAGGAATCAGATTCACTAGCAAGGAAGAAAAAGACAACCAACTCCCATTCCTAGACGTGATGGTACAGAGAACACCGAACGGAGAATTCACCACAAAGGTATACAGGAAAGCCACACACACAGTTCAAGTCCTGAACTACGAAAGCAACCACCCCAACACACATAAAAGAAGTTGCATCAAGACACTGTTTAAAAGGGCCCCAATACACTGCAGTACACCAGAACTGCAAAAAGAGGAAGAACACCTCTACAATGTATTCGCCAAAAACGGATACCCCCGCAATTTCATCAACAGATGCCTAAGGGAAAGACAACGGAATAAGGATATGCCACAACCCAAAGGACTAGCCATGTCACCATACATCAAGGACATTTCTGAACTGACAGCCAGACTACTACGACCACTAGGACTCATAACAGCACACAAACCAACAGCCACACTCAGACAACAACTCACCAGGACAAAGGACCCGATACCCAGCATGAGCAAAACCAACGTGGTGTACAAAATCCCATGCAAGGACTGCACAAAACACTACATAGGCAAACAGGAAGACAGCTAACGATCCGTATCCACGAACACCAACTAGCTACGAAACAACACGACCAGCTATCCTTAGTAGCCACACACACGGTTGACGAGCAACATGAGTTCGACTGGGACAACACTACTATTATAGGACAAGTCAAACAGAGAACAGCTCGGTGAACAGAACCCCGAGCTACAAATCTTCTCACAAACTTTGAACGTTGTGTTAAGGGTTTAGATGGAGAGGAATTTGTTAATTGTGTGCAAGTATATGGATGTACCTACTAGAGAAAGTGCAAAACCTGACCTCCTCCTCTTGGGAAATAAGGCAGGTCAGATAACTGAGATGTCAATGGGGGAGCACTTTGGGGCCAGTGACCATAATTCTATTGGTTTTAAAATAGTGATGGAAAAGGATAGACCAGATCTAACAGTTGAAGTTCTAAAATTGGAGGAAGACTAATTTTGACGTTATTCGGCAAGAACTTTCAAAAGCTGATTGGTGGCAAATGTTCACAGGTAAAGGACCGGCAGGAAAATGGGAAGCCTTTAGAAATGACATAAAGAGAGTCCAGAGACAGTATATTCCTGTTAAGATGAAAGGAAAGGCTGGTAGGTGTAGGGGATGCTGGTTGACTAGAGAAATTGAGGGTTTGGTTAAGAAAAAGAAGGAAGCATATGTCAGGTGTAGACAGGAGTTATCGAATGAATCCTTAGAGTGTAAAGGCAGTCGAAGTATATTTAAGAGGGACATCAGGAGGGCAAAAACGGGACATGAGATAGCTTTGGCAAATAGGGTTCAGGAGAATCCACAGGGTTTTTACAAATACATTAAGATCAAAAGGGTAACTAGGAAGAGAATAGGGCCTCTGCAAGATCAGCAAGATGGCCTTTGTGTGGAGCCGCAGGAGATGGGGGACATGCTAAATGAGTATTTTGCATCAGTATTTACTTTGGAAAAAGACATGGAAGATATAGAATGTGGGCAAATAGGTGGTGAACCTTGCAAAATGTCCATATTACAGAGGAGGAAGTGCTGGATGCCTTGAAATGGTTAAAGGTGGATAAATCCCCAGGATGTGGTCAGGTGTACCCGAGAACTCTGTGAGGAGCTAGGGAAGTGATTGCTGGGCCCCTTGCTGAGATTTGTATCATTGATAGTGCAGACAAGGTGCCAGAAGACTGGAGGTTGGCTAACGTGGTACTGTTATTTAAGGAAGGTGGTAAGGACAAGCCAGGGAACAATAGACCGGTGAGCTTGACCTCAGTGGTGGGCAGGTTGTTGGAGAGAATCCTGAAGGACAGGATTTACATGTATTTGAAAGGGCAAGAACGATTAGGGATAGTCAACATGGCTTTGAGCGTGGGAAACCATGTCTCATGAACTTGAGTTTTTTGAAGAAGTAACAAAGAAGATTGATTAGGGCAGAGTGGCGGACGTGATCTATGTGGACTTCAGTAAGGTGCTCAACAAGGTTACCCGTGGAAGACTGGTGAGCAAGGTTAGATCTCATGGATTACAGGGAGAACTAGCCATTGGATACAGAACTGGCTCAAAGGTAGAAGACCGAGAGTGGTGGTGGAGGGTTGTTTTTAAGATTGAAGGCCTGTGACGAGTGGAGTGCCACAAGGATCGGTGCTGGATCCACTACTTTTCGTCATTTATATAAATGATTTGGATATGAGTATAAGAGGTACAGTTAGTAAGTTCGCAGATGACACCAAAATTGGAGGTGTAGTGGACAGCGAAGGAGGTTACCTCAGATCACAACAGGATCTTGATCAGATGAGCCAATGGGCTGAGGAGTGGCAAATGGAGTTTAATTTAGAAAATATGAGGTGCTGCATTTTGGGAAAGCAAATCTTAGCAGGACTTGTACACTTCATGGTAAGGTCCTGGGAGTATTGCTGAACAAAGAGATCTTGGAGTGCAGGTTCATAGCTCTTTGAAAATAGAGTCGCAAGTAGATAGGATAGTGAAGAAGGTGTTTGGTATGCTTTCCTTTATTGGTCTAAGCATTGGGTATAGGAGTTGGAAGGTCATGCTGCGGCTGTTGGTTAGGCTATTTTTGGAATATTGCATGCAGTTCTGGTCTCCTTCCTATCGAAGATGTTGTGAAAATTGAAAGGCTTCAGAAAAGATTTACAAGGTTGTTGTCAGGCTTGGAGGATTTGAGCTATAGGAAGAGATTAAATAGGCTGGGGCTGTTTTGCCTGGAGTGTTGAAGGCTGAGGGGTGACCTTAGAGGTTTATAAAGTCATGAGGGGCATGAATAGGATAAATAGACAAAGTCATTTCCCTGGGGTGGGGGAGTCCAGAACTAGAGGGCAAGGTTTAAGGTTAGAGGGAAAAGATATATAAGAGACCTAAGGGACAACTTTTTCACACAGAGGATGATGGATGTATGGAATGAGCTACCAGAGGAAGTGGTGGAGGCTGGTACAATTACAGCATTTAAAATGTATCTAGATTAGTATATGAATAGGAAAGGTTTAGAGTGATATGGGCCAAGTGCTGGTAAATGGGACTAGATTAGGTTGGGATATCTGGTCGGCATGGATGAGTTGGAGCAAAGTTTTTCCACGCTGTACAACTCTATGACTCTGTGCCCTTAATCTACAGTTGAGTGTCGCATCTCTAAATCCCACAAAAGCATACTATTGGATAAAAAGTGTTTAATATCATTGGATTGAGGATAAGCAACTTAGTAAATATGCACTGTGTCAATTCTGGAGACCATATGTTGAAATTGAATTGGCTCAAGTACAACAAGCAAGGAAAAAGTCAGTGTTGTTGGTTTAGATGTTACAGTCTTTGCTGAAATTTTGTTTTTTGGAATTTCTGTCTGCTATTTTTGCATAGAATTTTTATCCTGAGAGGTTTCCTACTTTTAATTCTTCCAATTGCAGGTCATTGTTCCGGCTGATGTTAAAATTCACTTAATTAACCTTCTCTCCGAGGCTGGGTTGCCTGTTGTGGAAGCAACAAGCTTTGTCTCTCCAAAATGGGTTCCTCAGGTAAGCAGGGCTAGAAATTTGAACTAACCTTGAACAGCTTTTGCATATCTGTTTGTCAGACTTGAAAGTTAAGCAGTCTATGGACATGAACAACCACAGTACAGATTTCTGTTTCTACACTGATGACACTCGCATAAACACTTCTCAAAATCTCCATGCACTTGTCTGAAATCTTATTGTGAATTCTTGAACATGACCCGTACACTATAAATTGCCGACACCTCTCCTCTTGATGGTGTGATTCCTGCAGACATCACCAGCAGAAACCAAGTAATAGATCCAATTGGTGAAGTCCCAGGATTCAATCGTTCTTGGAAAATTTGGATAACCATCAACCGCTTGAGGACAGGCCAGGGAAGATGTTGCCACTTGCTTTACAAGTGGAACATGAGGAACAGCTCAAATTGTGATTGTAGCCATTCGAGTCAGACTGTAGCCCAAATATTTTTACGAGATCCATTCCTTGTAACGTCACAATGATTCCGATTGCTTCAGCTGAAGTTATTAAATGGATTGTCAACTTCCACATCAAATGTAACTGCTTTTCCAGCCATGTGGATAAAAAAACAACACTGTGCTGTTTTAAAGGTAAATATGCTGTGTAATTGAAATTATTAATGTTTGTGTACGTATATAATAGATTTTTCCATCTTGTATATGCATTGAATCTTGCCCAGAGGAGATTAAGAGAAAATATATCCATTGTTGATTCTCTGCTTTATAAAAATAAATGTCTGTCTTCAGTCGTCTTAACCTTAAGCTCTGGAGTTCAGTTTTCAACTCTCTGGCCCTGTTTTTCATTCCTGGATTGGGGAAGCAATACTAGCAAAAACTATGATTTATGAATGCAACCATTAAAAAATAGCCACCTAAGCTTCAGATTTTTGATCCAGACACTGGACTTTATTTGTGAATAAGGTGGGTGACCAAGAAAGAGCCAAAGAGGCAGCCCAATTCCTAAATTGACCTGTGGAAAGCCTGTATGGGGATTTTGGGACTAAATAGAATGGTTAAAAACTAAGATTAGAATAGAAAATATCTCTCGATCACATTTCCTCATTTCCCCTTGCTGTCCCATCTGTGCCCCATTAATTGCCCCTGTAGCTACACCTATGCCCTTCATGCATGTTATGGCTTATCTTCCATGACTCATCACATCCCATCTGCTTCCAGTCATCATGGCTATTTATAGCCCCATGCCAATGCATTTTCCCACCTATCAATATTTCCCATTCTACCTCAATTGCCAACCCACCTATTATCCACCCACAGTAATTAATCAGGAGGAGGCATAGCTGCAAATAAGTTATCTGTTTATTGGTAATGTCACCATTCAGAGAGAAAAAGGCACTCTCGTTGATGCAAACCAAATATCCAATACAGTGAAATTGCTTCAACAAAGCCCCCCAAGAATGCTTCACTTAACTGGTTCCTACCTTGTGTCAAAAAACATCCCACTCAAGTAGAAGCATGGCCATACAGCACAGAAACAGATTCTTTGATCCGACTCATCCACACCAACCATACATTCAGACATTTATAGTTGACCTAGTCCCATTTGTCAGCATTTGGCTCATGTCCCTCTAAATCCTTCCTATTCATATACCCATCCAGGTGCACTTTAAATGTTGTAATTTCCCACCTGCCAACATTTTCCATTCCTCCTCAATACCAACTCACCTATTATCTACCATGGGCATTAATCAGGAGGAGACATGACCCCACCACTTCCTCTGCACTGCCCTCTGTGTGAAAATGTTACCCAAGTCCTTTTTAAAACTTTTTACCCTCTCACCTTAACCCTATGACCTCTAGTTTTAGACTCCCCCAGCCTTGGAAAAAGACCTTTGCTATTCACCCTATCCATGGCCGTCATGATTTTATGAACCTCCATAAGGTCATCTGTCAGTCTCCAATGTTCCAGGGAAAATAGCCCCAGTCTATTCAGCCTCTCCCTATAGCTCAAACTCTCCAGTCCCAGCAACATCCTTGTAAATATTTTCTGCACGCTCTCAAGTTTAACAACATCCTTCCTATAGAAGGACTACCAGAATAATACACAGTATTCTAAAAGTGGCTTCACCAATTTTCTGTAATCCTATACTTAAGTGTTCTAACCAATAAGACAAATCTGCCAAACGCTGCCTTCGTCACCCTGTCTACCTGTAACTCCACTTTCAAGCAACTGTGCACCTGCATCCCTAGATTCTTTGTTTGGCAATACACCCCAGGGCCCTACCATTAATTGTATAAGTCCTGTATGCTCCCAAATACATTGTAATTCCTGACAAATTCTGGCACTTTTGCCATTCTGGTGAAAGTCAGGGTCTCTCTTTCTTTTTAAGATGCTCCCTCTAAAGTCTACTTCTTGACTAATCTTTTATTCACCTGAACTGGTATCTACTTGGGCAGCTTGTTCCCAAATTTTGGGGTTGATACTATGTGTGAAGTGCCTGGGATGTTTCACTGCATTAGTGAAAGTTGTCTTACTAATTAATTTATAATTATTGTTAAATTATTTTCCTGTGGAAATGGCATTTCATGATGTTAGTAGTTAGTGTTGTATTGCAGCCCTTAACATGACCTCTCTTAGTGACTAATCTTGTACTTAGCTACTCTGTATTAGATTGTATCTAATGCTATTTTTTGTGTAGATGGCTGATCAGAAGGAAGTGATGCAAGGAATCCGAAAGTATCCAAATGTGAGGTACCCAGTGCTGACTCCCAACCTGAAAGGGTTTGAAAGTGCAGTAAGTTTCTATTCCAAGTTCTACATTTCTGATTGTTTACTCAATGGAATGAAATAATCCCCTCTAACACCTTTTTAAAGAGAGAATTCTATGCCAAAAATATGGTCAAATACGTTTTATTTTGCTGACCTGAATAATCCTCTCTAGCAATAAATCTAATTTTGCAAAGTATTCTCAAGCCTTTATGTAAAAATGCAAATATTTGTGCATTTAGCATATTGTGACATTGCAATTGATTAGATACAAACATCCGTGTCAATAAGCCATTCAGTTCCTTGATCCTGCTGTACCATTCAGTAAGATTACAGCTGATCTGACTTGTAACTTCAAATCCGCCTTTCTCACTTACCTGTTAACCTACTCCCTTTTTTCTCTTTCTCATCCACCCACGTCCACACACACTTAACAAGAATCTATCTACGTCAGCCCTAAAAAATGTTAAAGGACATTACTTCCACCTATTTTCAGGAAGAGACTTCCAAAGAGACAGGAATTTTTACTTCTTCTCTGTGTTATAAATGATGACCCTTGATATTTAAAAAAAAAACTCTAGTTCAGGATTCTTGCACAAGAGGAAGCATCCTCTCCACATCTACCCTGTCCAGACTCCTCAGGATCTTGAATGTTTCAATCAGAACATTTCTAATTCTTCTAAACTCCCAAGTCTACTCTGTCCAACCTTCTCTTCATAAAACACCCCTCCTATTATCCTTTGTAAACCTATGAATTGCCTTCACCACATTCACATCCTTTTTTAAGTAAGGTGACAAATATGACGCACAGCACTCCTAGATGTGGTCTCATCTGTCTTGTATAACTGAAGGATAACCTCTATCCTTTTGCATTCAGTTTCCCTTGCAATAACTGATAACATTCTCTGAACTTTCTCAATTACTTGCTGTACCTGCATACTAACCTTTTGTGATTCATGCATAAAGACCCCCAGATCACTCTGCATCTCCGAGCTGTGCAATCCCTTTTAGATACTTTCTTTTTATTCTTCCGGCCAGAATGGCCAATTTTACATTTTACTCCATTTGCCACATCTTTGGTCATTCATTTCACCTATTGGTATTTTTTTTAATCTTCTTTGTCGTCTTCACAATTTACTTCTACCTATCTTTGTATCATCAGCAAAATTGGCAATCATACCTTCTATACCTTTATCCAAGTCATTTATATAAATTGTAAATAGTTAAGATACATGCACGACTCCATGTGGTACACCACTCATTACAGCTTGTCCACCCTAAAAAGATCTATTTATATCTACTCTCTGGTTCATGTTAGCCCAGCCAATTTTATGTTGGTGCCACTATACTACTCCCTACACCATGAGTTTTTAACTTCACACAAAAAAAACTTGGTACCTTATCAGATGCCATCTAGAAATCTAAGTACAGTATATATAATAGTTCTTCTTTACCATAGCACATGTTACCTCAAAGAATTGTAATTGATGAGTTATTCTTAAACTTCCAAAAAGATTGAATGAATCTTTGCTTTCATTGGTGAAATAATGTCTAATTGTCTAATATAAATGTACATTATGCTTCAGTCAGTATAATGTGCTGTGGTTTGTATAAAATTCACCTGCATTTGATTCAAAATCAGTCTGCTTTGCAATTGTTTTAATTTTCTTTTTCTCTCTCTCAATTTAAGTGGGTTCATTGATTTTAATGACCTGATAATTCCTGGGTTCTATTGGACCAATTGTTTAGATGCCTGTACTTTGTATAGGCATATCAAATATTCATGCTTTGAATTTAATTATTATTCATTCATTTTCCTGTAAATTAAAAAGCATTTGTGAAGTTAACTCTATTTACCATTTAAATAGATCTATGCATAAAAGTATTGACTATTTTATTGAGAAAGAATAAAATCTGAGAGTTTCCTGATGTAGTGTTTTGGATATTTAGTTAAAACCTGATTTAAGATCAAATATTGACAGCATTTGCTATACAATACAGTAATTCCTGTACACTTGAGCTGTTCAGAAGCTTTGTTTAGTAACAGTAGTTAACCAATCACATTTCAATTGTATTTATAACACCTTAGGAAATTTTCTGTCCCTTAATCATTTTTTGCTGCTTTACAAATAAAACCATTCATTATTTTGGCATTCAGAAAACTTGGTAATGCAGTACAGCACTATATTGCATTCAGTTATTGGTTTACTGTAAACTACATCGTGTTTTGGACCCTCAAGTATTTTAAAGATTCTCCTTCTTTACCTCATCGCTCACCTGAGGCATTGTGACCCTCAGGTTAAACCACTACCAGTCTGGCTCCGAGAGAGTAGCTCTATAGTCTGTTAGGACTAAAGCTACGTTTATTCTTAACATAGATTATTGAGCAGGTGTAGTCCTCTGGTCGGTAACTGTCAGACCACTGAAGGCAAGCAAGATGTTCATCTGTGATATAATTTTAGAACCATTATTCTAGATAATTCCTGGAATGAAATATCTATACTGTCTAGAAAATATCTGTCAAATTTAATTTACTCAGGTTATAGTTATAAAGCTTTTCAAATGTTGGCCAATTCAGGAGCACGATGAACGAAAACATGCTAGAAAGGATATAGTAGACCCCCTAAATTTGGAAAATAAATTGTAGAGGATAAGTTAAGACTCAAGTTTGGAGACTGATGACATGCTACCTTACAGAATTAAGTGAAAAATGATAAACAGAAGTTAAAAGTAAAGCAGACTACACTATTTCCTGACAGTCAATTAGAATTTGGTATTGGTATAAATCACGCGTCCATGTACTTTTTATAATTAGCTTGTCATAGGTGCCTAGTTTTACTTATTATTTAATGTCTGGATTCCTTCATCACTTATAGTCATCCCAGTGATATAATCTAGGACTAGAACCTGCTTTGATCTGTAGTGTTCTATTTTAGCCTGTATAGTAAATAGCATAATTAACTTTTTCACAGATCAAGGCAGGTGCAAAAGAGGTAGCCATCTTTGGAGCTGCCTCAGAAATGTTCAGCAAAAGGAACATTAACTGTTCCATTGACGAGAGTCTACAACGGTTTGAAGAGGTGATGAAAGCAGCAAAGGATTCAAGCATTCCAGTCCGAGGGTATGATTGCAAATCTTCCTTCGTGTTTTTATGTTGTGAAACGTATTTTGCATTTTTGAAGACAACTTTATTTTTTCAAAATCTCTCAATAACACAATCAAATATATAATGAAATTCAAAGTTAAAATAGTTCTTCGATTACTCCCAGAGCAAGTGATCCAAGAAATTGCCGGTGTATTGCAATTTTAAAAAATACCTTGTCTGCTGTCAGCTAAACTGCAACAACCTTATTGTGAGATTTGACATTAGAAAGAAAGCATCTACTGTAAATAATTCAATGTTTTAATCATTTCCCAATTTTATTCCCTTTTATCCTCTTGCTGTTAAGATTTATACACAAAATGTGTTAGCAGGCTATGTGACATATCGTACTTTGCGACTGTGTCAATTTCAGTATGCACTTAAGGCACATAGAGTCACAGAGTTATACATCACGAAACAGGCTCTTTGGTCCAACTCGTCCATGCCAATTCGATATCCATGTATAAATTTTGTTAAGCACAGGATATTGAATAGCAATACAAATGAAATGTGGCTGAACTCTGTCATTCTCAACCTACTAAAACAAGGAGACAAGCCAGTTGCTCCCCATTTGCTGCTCTTCCTGAGGTTTTCAAATTTCTTCCTGTCACAGACTTATCTGGGACCTTCCTAAAGCACAATTCATTAACTCTAAATGGACAACATTCTGCTGTTATTCATCCTGCAAAAGGCCTCACTTGGAAATCAGTCCCAGGCTTTATTCCTGTTCCCATGCAATAATTTTTAAAACATTTTTAAATATCATAACTTGACTTCACCATCTATGATTTTGTTCAGCCCTGTATCCGTTGTCACATTATTTTGATTTTTGCTTTCGACGTGTCCTTTACTTGCTTATAGCTGTGCTTGGAGAGCCTTCAGTTTAATTCTTGAAGTACCAAAAAATCTCTCCATTCCCCTGTTCAACTTCAAAAATCTTTTAAAATCCACTTTTGCAGCCAAGCTTCATTCTTTCTGGCTTGATCTATGTATTTGTGAAGTACTTTGGAAATTGCTGTGTTACAGACCTGACTTAAAAGTATTGAGGTACATAACAATGGTTTACATGGATCACATGGATTTACGTACAGCAATACAGGAACTGCAGATTAGTTTATCTTCTCAAACAGCTGATGAATTTGTTAGAGCAAGTTTCTAGGTGAATTAGATGAAGATTTAAATCAATGCTTGAGAATAGACCTATATGTATTGTAAGCATTTTTTTTATTCTAGGGTTGTTTATTTTCCTTGAGAGAATTTTCTAAAAGTTGCAAAATGATTTAGTTTTATGAAAAATACACGGGGCCTTGAGTTCTGATCAATCAACTAAATGAATTTAAATCAAGGATACTCTTCCTAATCTGGCAAGCCTGATATTTGACAGAGAACTTGTGAAACATCCAGTTAAATCCAATGTCAAACTAAATTGCATTCTGTAAAGGAAAGATAAATTGTTCAGTACACACAGACTGAACTCTCATTGATAATTTTATTCTGCAGCTTTACAAGGAGCTGTATGTGTTTAAAACTTTTAAAAGGGACAGAAGGTTGAAGATGGGGGAAGTAAGGATTGTGAATTGGACAAGTCTGCTGCTGCAGCTTTAGTTCTGAGAGAGCTGATGAAACTATTTAACTGGGCTTATTAAAGGGGAAGATTCCGAACTAAAACTGTTTTGAGCCGAGCTAAGGAGATTGTAGAGGAGTGTCATTTGGATGTTAACCATAGCAAGGAACTTTTGGATAGACAATAACTCCCAGTGAAAGCAACTCTAGAGCCAAATCCATTGATGTGAAAGGTATGGAATCCTGTAACCTGGTCTGACATTGCATGTAATGCAATTAATTGTAACTTTGTAAAATGTATCATTGTATGGAGTATTTAAACTTCAGTTAATTTTTGCAAGCAAATACCATTGGTGTGTTGGTACATACTTAATTTAGTATTTATTTTGGGTTTGACTATTACAGTCAAAGTTTTATACATCGGTTCTTTAATTCAGGTTTTAATTGGGGTTTCCTATTTTAGGTTATTAATCTGTGTGAGGAATGTAAAATTAGCTTCTGTGTAGCACATTTTCAATAAATAAGAGTTCTCAGCTGAAAGCATTGATTTGTTTTTAAAACTTGCAGATTATTCTTTGAAAACATTTTGCAAATAATATTCATTTCCTTTATTAAATTATCAATTTGAATATTTTAGCCTGTTCAGTCTTGGGGGAAATCAATTTTTCTAGAAGTAGGTAATGAGGCCATTCTACTGTTGCCGAAACAGAAACCTTTTGTCATTGCAGATTGTTTAACTGTAAGTGAAAGTTTTTAAATTAACAATCTTCTAGCAGAAACTAGACACTGCAGTATTATAAAGATAAATTTTAAAGAGTGAAGAAAAGGGGTGCTTGGAAAGGTGTAGGAAATGGATAAAATTTATTTTATGTGCCTGTAACTAATTTATTGTAATCAGCTGCAATTCTTTGTATTGTACTTGCTGTTATCTGCCACAGGAGGGCAGTTGTAACCTTGCAAATATCATGCAATCATGCAAATTCTGTTTGGATAAGTACTGTACATAATTTCAAAGTAACTTGATACATACAGTGAGGCAAACAATTGCTGATCAAGTTGGACCTAATGACTGTATACACCTTGGTGTACTAGCACTGATCATTAATATAGCAATAAATAGATTTTTGAAATGTTGAGCCATGTTTCAACCTGTTACATTTTAGTTGAGGTTTCATTGTTATTTATCTAAATTGTTTTGCATAGAGACTATTGTTTTGCTGGGGTATGATCTTGCAGTCAATTCTTTGATTCTTTAGAGCAAGTCACACCACAAACGATATAAAATGGCTACTGCAAATCATGTAACCTGCTACATTTCAGCTTCAGATAGTCGCAAGTCGAAAACAAATACCTAATTAAATATGGACATTCAGCCACCTGAAGAATACACACATCATTCTGCTTAAGGATTACCTGCACAAAATTGCAGCTTGCTCTTTTTTTTCCTTTTTGCGGAGGATGAATTAGAACATCAAAGCTTATATTGAAGATGTGTATAAGAAGGATGTGGATGGATCCTATCAACCTTCTGTTGTATTATAGCCTCCTCACACAAACTTGGACTGGGTGAAAAGATGTTAAACAATAGTATAGAATGTTAGCATATACCGTACACCGCTGCTTGGTCTGGCAGGTGAGGTGGTGGGGGAGAGAGAAAAGAACTTTGTATGATGACTAAATCATGTTGCTAACTGCTTTAAAGTCAATGAGAAGTTCTACTGGAAAGCCATTGAACTAGCTGCAAGTTATCCTAATGGCAATGCCATCAGTAAGTGATCCTGGTTCAATTGAGAATCCTTTGCTACACGATACCCTCACTTCCAATTTAAAATATGAAAACCATCTAACACTACAAACCTGTCACAAAATTCATTGAGATCATTACAATCTATAACATTACTTGGTTTCATATGTGTCAAATTTTTATGTGCATGTGAGACAAATGAGTGAAAAGTTGCATCATTTTTGGGTTAAATGTATGAGAATAAATAATCATTGTTTGTCTTTGAACTCCAGTTTGCTGACAAACTTATTTAATTGTGATACTTAGTCTGTAGACAAGAAAACACATTTCTGCAAACATACTGATGAGGGTAGTAAAGGGAGCACAAATTCTGTCCATGATGATATTAAATTCATTTTTAGATTGAACTTGGTCTTTTCTACTTTTCCAGATATGTATCCTGTGTCCTTGGCTGCCCTTATGAAGGAAATGTTTCCCCAACTAAAGTTGCTGAGGCACGTATGATGAGAGTTAGGGAAAAGAAGGAACACATTGGAATTTATAAAAACATTTTTTTTGTACTGTGTAGTCAGTGAACACTTTGGTAATAAATCATTAAATGTATGAAACAGATATTATGAAAATTAATTTAAATGCAAAAGAAGATGTGCTAATGTGCTCTCATAATTTTCTACATTAAAATTTTATGTACATGACTAAATATTAAGATGCATTGTAAAATTAACCAGTATTAATTTTGCAATTGATTGTGCTCTTTTGTTTTACAGGTGGCCAAGAAAATGTATTCCATGGGTTGTTACGAAATATCCCTGGGGGATACAATTGGTATAGGAACACCTGGCAGCATGCGAGAAATGCTGACCGCTGTAATCAAGGAGATTCCAGTCAGTGCACTAGCAGTACACTGTCATGATACATATGGCCAGGCTCTTGTCAATGTCTTTACAGCACTAGAGGCAAGTTTACTTTTCCAAATTAAGACTTTTTTTTGTGCATTTTGTTTTTAACTGTGAGGCTTGAGTTTTAGTAAAATTGCTTTGATAAACTGAGTTTGAGCAGATTACATGTGGATTTCACAGTTCTAATACTATCTTAAATATAACTGCTAATTGTATGCTTTCAGCTATAATTGCTATACCCTTTGTCAGCCTCTGCTCACAATTACCTGTACAAGGTATACATTAATTCAGTTAGCTATCTGGGTTGCAGCATCAGTACCATAAGTACCTGAGCATTTTCTGACTTACCAAATACTTCTGATAAAGCCCGATACACAATATTAATAATACAGGTAGTTCTGCTGCAAAGGTTTGGTTAACGCAAATTCGTCGTAATGTGAATGATGAATTGGGAACACTGTTTCTAAAATGCACTTTTAAAGTGTGTGTTGGCTATATTGCAGTTATATTGCTAACACACAGCGCTGTTTCTAAAGTGCGATTTTTCTATAATGCAGGGTGGTACAAGAACACAGTTATCGTGTGGTTGGAGAACTGCCTGTACATGCACTGGATACTGATTTTAATCAGTACAGCACTGACCAACCTACACAAACAATGCACCTTTTAATTATCTTTTTTTCCTTCCTGCTTCTCAATTTTAATTAGCATACTTTTCTTGGGATAAAAACTGACCACTTCATGTCTGTGGTGATAACTTTTTTGAAATCTCTAATGTATTGATGCTAACTAAGATGTTAAAATAATTTCAAAAGTCTAAACTGGTTTATATTGACAGTCTGTTGCCTTATAAAGAAAACCAAGAGAGATAGGCAAAACTTCTTTTTTAGCTGAGAAACTTATATTTAGAAAAACGATTTTTGGAATACATCAATAAATTTTTAATAATACACTTATTGGAATTTTTTTGGAATTCTTTCAGAATTATTGTAAATAAATCCCTGGGGCCTGATCAAGTGTTTCCCAGAACTTTGTGGGAAGCAAGGGAAAAGATTGCTGGGCCCTTGTAGCATTGACGGCCACGAATCAGATGCTAGAAGACTGGAGGCTAGCTAATGTGGTGCCATTGTTTCAGAAAGGCTGGAAGGCAAAATAGGGAATTATAGACTGGTAAGCCTATGCTGTTGGAGTGGAATTCTGAGGGACAGGATTTACATGCATTTGGAAAGACAAGGACTGATTACCGATAGTCACATGACTTTATGTGTGGAAAGTTGTGTCTCACGAACTTAATTCTGTATTTTTGAAGAGATGACGAAGAAGATTGATGAAAGCAGAGTGGTAGGCATTCTCAATATGGACTTCAACAAGGAGTTCAACAAGATTCCACATAATAGACTGGTTAGCAAGGTTAGTTAGTCTTATAGTATTGTACTGGAGCTACAAGAACAGGTTAAAGGCTAAAAATCTGAGGTGAGTAATTCCCCTCCTGTCTTCCCAAAACCTGTACATTCTGCTTTATTTGTAACACTAAAAATGCATTGAAGTATAAACAGCTCATCCCTGTAACTTCCCTTTGCTGAACACTTTTAATCTTATTTTCTTTTGTTTGTGTATTGCTGACTACATCATTAACTAATGTTCTACTGTCCATTTCCTGGTCTGAATCTGACCATCTAAGTCTAGACTTTGGCTCCAATCCATTTTGATATGTCCCACTATGAAGGTGAATTAAACTATGTATCCCATACACCCTCAAATAACAACTAAGAAAGCAATATGAGACGTGCAATTGGGGAACAGGTTTTTGTTGTTTATTTTTAATTCATTTGAAATTTAGTTGTCTCCATAATCTTGATTAACTATTAACCATAGCTGGCTGCCCAGTAACTTAAGTGTTCTTCTAATCTGGAGTTTTCTATTTGTTTTTCAGATGGGAATTTCAACAGTGGACTCATCAATCGCTGGCTTGGGTGGCTGTCCTTATGCACAAGGTGCATCCGGAAATGTGGCAACTGAGGATGTAGTGTACATGTTGAATGGGCTGGGAATTCACACTGTATGTATGTCTTTGAGGGACCAATTTCTGTTTTAGCTTTTCATGTTGTTATCTGATGTCTGTAACAATCAAAAGAAGAATTGACCCAGTGAAGTTTAGTTCTTCAGCTCAGTAAAAGCAAACTGTAGTAAAAAGATTTTTCTAATTTTACATAACTTTCTCTGAAAGCACATTGCCACCAACTAGGGACTTCGGTTGTTCACTTGGATCTGCTGTGTCATCCCTTGCAGTACCCTCATGTTATTCTGCATGAGGATTGTTATCCCATTTTCTCCATTTCTCTCACCAGGCATTCATCAGAGGAGGGGCTTTAAACTTGATGGAGGGGAGTGTTATACAAATATAATTTACTGCAGAAACTAGAAATTTCTGACTGATATTCAGAAGTATTGCATATAATTTACTTTCTGGTTTACACACTATGACAGAATGCCAGTTGATAGTTTAAATAAACTGTAAAAGAATTATGTGGGATTAGCTTAGAAAGTAAAGCCAACAATTAATCCAAGCAAATGATTTAGATTGGGCATCATAGAATGAGGAAGATTAGTTTGACAAGCCACTAACTGTCAAATCTTCTGAATCTGGGGCAAGGCAAAAGATTACATTTCATATTTTGTTCTCTCTTTTATACATCTACATGTAAATGTCATCTTGTTTTCTGTATCAGTT
Source organism: Hemiscyllium ocellatum (assembly GCF_020745735.1). Lineage (NCBI taxonomy): Eukaryota > Metazoa > Chordata > Chondrichthyes > Orectolobiformes > Hemiscylliidae > Hemiscyllium > Hemiscyllium ocellatum. The sequence goes on from NC_083430.1 coordinate 26,232,844, forward strand.
CTAAATATTATTATTATTTTGATACAAATGCTGCATACATACCCAAGTGATAATTTCATGTGCTTGAGTACAGTAGATGTCACAGCATACTTAAATCAGAGTTATCTTAGGTTTAATTGGCGGAATACCTTTTGGCATAGTGTATAATTTTGAGACAAAATGTGTTGGTGCAGGTTTAGAGGGCCAAAGGGCCTGTTCCTGCACTGTGTTGTTCTTTATATAACTTTTAAGTATAGCATGTATGGGAGGAGAAAGAAAATTTTGGCCTTCATTCTCAGCTGTCTCCAGCTGAGGGTTACCCTTTCTTCTGGGTCTTTTGGAAGCTGATATATTCTGATTAATGAGAAGCTGCAATATTTTGTACAACCACCACGGTGGTAGAAGGCAAATCAATCTTGGTCTTTCTAATCAAATATTATGATTTAATGCAATATGTCTTATTCTGTTTTCTAGGGAGTGGATTTGCAGAAGTTATTGGACGCTGGTGGATATATCTGCAGAGTCCTAAACAGGAAAACCAGCTCTAAAGTTGCTCAGGCATCTTGCAAATTGTAGTAATCAGTAAACTATTATGTACAGACTGAATAGATGGAAGTATGGACAAATATTGTAAACATTTTCCATCCACAACTTTCTTGTTGTAATTCCTGTATATAATATTGAGCTAGATTCTGAAGTGTAATTGTTTAATCACTTATTCCTCTTAAAGAGAAAGTTACTGTAGCTTCAGACATTTACTCATTATCTGTACTTTTTCCCAAAAATGCCTGTCATAATTACCTAATGTTTTTATTCCATATTCCAGGTTGTTTCATCTCTTGCTAAAGTTAGCAACTAAGTGCAATTGCCAAGGCTCTACTGAGCTAACTCCTTTCTGGGTAGCACAGTGACTAAGTGCATAGTACTGCTGCCTCACAGTGCCAGGGACCTGGTTTTGATTCCAGCCTCTGGTGCCTGTCTGTCTGGAGTTTGCATGTTTTCCCCATGTCTGTGTGGGGTTCTGCCGAGGTGCTCCAGATTACTCCCACAGTCTAAAGATGATGCAGGTTAGGTGGATTGCCCTATAGTGTACAGGGGTGTGCAGGCTAGGTGGATTAATGTGGGGTTATGGAGATGGGGTGCTGGGTCTGGATGAGATGCTCTTCAAAGGGTTGCTGCAGACTCAATGGGTCAAATGGCCTTTTTCTACACTAAGGGTTCTGTGATTCAATGCCAAATGTGTAAAGTTATCAAAAAATCTTCACATGATTTTAGATTCTAAAGGTATTGACATTTTTCATCCGTCCAATTCTCAGTAGTTTTCTTTCATGATCCAAAAATAAAATTCTCAACAAAGCTTTTCTGTATATTCAGAGTTGACTGTATTTATTTTTCTAAAATTATAAATGAATGAGAAAACTGAAGAAAACTAAACAAATATTATTATATTTTAATGTGTTAAAACAAGCATTAGTTCATTTAACTGATCAGCCATACTAAAATATTTTTCAAATTACTGAAATATTATCAGGATTTAAAAACATATTAATGGAATTCTGATGTGAAGCTGTCAGGTATTTTCATGTGATTTATACTGAAATTGCTGTACGTCTATAGACTGAAGAGGAAATTAAACTCAATAACCCTAATTGATATTATGCTATTCAATTACAGAAATTTGCTGTCTTATTGCACTGAGACAACTAAAATGTTGTCAAAAATATTATGATATTTTGAAATTTTAGGACAACATTTTACAGTTTAGAAAGTGCTTACTAATTATAGATGGTACACATTTTACACTCATTTTGCTAGCAGTTGGAAAATGGCAGATGACCCACATCTCAAGTATAACTAAGCTTATAAAGCAATCAATGAAGGAACTTTCTATACCTTTGACAAAGAGTCAGTTGGACTCAAAACGTCAGCTCTTTTCTCTCCTTACAGATGCTGCCAAACCTGCTGAGATTTTACAGCATTTTCTCTTTTGCTTTCTATACCTCAATGATATTTTATTAGAAGGGCACTCTCTTTCACCCTTTAATACTAATCATGTGTCACAGCAGTGCTGACTGTCTTAAAAAGATAAATGTTTTGAACTGAAGAATGCAGTTATCACAATGATGTTTTGATTTTACACCTTCAGTTTAGTGCATTCATTCTAATTTATTTTGATTTTGTTTTGCATTCATGAGGTGTGAATTTTGCTGGCTGGCACAGCATTTATTTCCAATTCCCATTTGTCCTTTGAAAGATAGTGATGAGCTGCCTTCTTAAACCACTGCAGTCCATTTGATGTTGGTACACTCTCAATGTCATTCGGAACATAGTTTTGGGGATTTCGACCCAATGATGCCACGGTATGGTGATATATTTCCAAGTCAGAATGATAAGTAGTTTCGAGGGGAACTTGCAGTGAGTGGCATAATAAGTAGGAGCTGAGTGGCCCTAGCAGAATCCAAACTGAAATGAATAAGCAGGTTATTCTAAGCAAGTACTGCTTGATAATTGTCTATGATACCTTCTATTAGTTTACTGATAATTGAGAGAAGATAAGGCAGTAATTGGTTGGATTTATTCTTTTTTGGTATATAGGGACAGACTTGGGTAATCTTCCACTGTGCTGGGTAGATGCCAATGTTGTAGCTGCAGTTCTGATGCAAAGATCTTCAGTACCATTGCTTGAATGTTGTCAGGGTGCATTGCTTTGCAACATTCATTGCCTTCAGTCAATTCGTGTTATCACATGGAGCGAAACAAATTCCCATCCTGAACAATGGGGAGCTCAACTCATCAGTGTAAAAGGTAAGCCAAAGTATTTGCAACAATCTGCAACCAGAAATGTCGAGCAGATGATTAAATTTGGCCTCCAGCACAGAGATCTCAGTGATGCTCAGGATCCATGGTGGAAACCAAGTTGAATCATCTGCTTGACATTTCTGGTTGCAGATTGTTGCAAATACTTTTGGCTTACCTTTTACACTGATGTGTTGAGCTCCCTGGAATATTTGTGGAACTTTCTCCTCCCAGCAAATTGTCTTACTATTCCCATTTATGGATGTGGCAGGACTGCAGAATGTGGATCTGATTTGTTCATTGTGCAATCACTTAGCCTTGTCTATCTCTTGGTGCTTATTTTATTTACTATGTGAGTAATCTTGTGCAATATCTTCACCAAGGTTAATCGCCTGACTTGATGGTAATGGTAGAATAAGGTTGCAGATTATTTGAGTACCATCTGTTTCTATTGATGGCCCACAGCACCTTGAGGATGCCTATTCTTTAGTTGATAGATATCATCTAAAATCTATCCCTTTTAGTACAGTAGTAATGCAAGACAATATGATGGCTGGTATCTTCAGTGTGAGGACAGGACTTTGACTCCACAAAGGTTGTACAACAGTCACTGTTACTGGTACTGCCATGGACAATGCATTTGTGGCAGGCAGATTAGCGAGAATTAGGTTATGTATGCTTTTCCCTGTGGTTAGCTCTTTCAGCATCTGCTCCAGACACAATATGGCAGCTGTATGCTTTTGGATTTTGGTCAGTAACTGTGCTGCTGAGCCATTGTTGGTGATGAGCATTAAAGTCCATCATCCACAGTACGTTCTGTATCCTTGCCACCCTCCATGATTCCACTGAGTAGTGTTCAAATGGATGATGATTCTTCAGCTGAAGAGATGAGGGAATGTAGGCAAGGAAACCTCTTACTTATTGCCATGTTTGGCTTGATTCAATGGGATTTAATGGGGTTCAAAGTCAATTTTAAGGGTTCACAGGGCAATCCTCTTTTGACTGTTCACTACTATGCTACCACCTGTGCCTTTGGGATAGGACATACCCACAAGATTGTCTTGAAATATTGCAAGGTATGGATATGACTGTCAGGCTGTTGCTTGACTAGTCTGTGAGACAGTCCTCAATTTTAACATTAGCCTCCAAATGTTAATAATACAGATATGTCAGCATAATATGTTTTAGTACTAGTAAACCAGAGTCCTTGTCAAAGAATCTATCTAGACAATCTAATTTCCAATCTCATCATGCAGTTTTCGAATTTTAATTTGATTAAAATAATCTTTCTCTGAAAATAGAGCCACCATCAATTATTTCAAATGATCATGGAGCTGATATGTTGTTAAAAAGAAATATATATTAGAGAAGAAAACCAGCAGTCCTTGTCAAGTCTGGCACTAGATTGATTACGTTTTCCGAAATCAAAATTTGCTTGCATTTGGAAGTGTCTTGGCAAACCATTCAGCTCTATCAAGCCCTTACAGGGAAATGTATTACATGCATTTATGTAGTTCTTTTATGGTCACTGGATGTCCCAAAGTCCTTTCAGAGCCAATCAAGTTGGAGTTTGAAGCTTGAATTACACTGCTACCTTCTCAGTACAACTAGAGATGGTTAATAATTGGCTCTTGACACTATAATTGACTCTATATCTTTAAAATAAACTTTGGAAAAAATTTGCATTGTTTTTAAAATGAAACCTTGGTGAAAAATTAAAAGCAGTAATTTATGATTTCAAACATTGACCCTCCAATATGTTTGTACCTTTCGTATATTTTAGAACTGATTAAAAACAATTTAAATTAAAATTTTAAAACTTTCAAGAAAATGAAGTACAACCGATGTCTGAACACTCAAACAGGAAAATAGCATTTATTTGAATAAATTGAAGAAAGCATTAAAATTTCTCGTGCAAAAATATTTATTGCATTTGAATTCGGTAGACTGTTAATGGTTTGCTTTAGATACATTTTTAAATAGCTTTGTATGATGAAAGTTGCGCAATACATAATATCATTCTTTAAAACAATCCAATTTTGAACAGATGCAGATGGATATTGGTAACTGCTGTAAGATTTTGATTTTTATTAAGTCTGCAGAATCATTCTGGAGTGACCTAAATCCAGAATTGCATGTGACTGCAAACCTGTCATGTTAATGGAAGTATGTTTATACTTTTGAGTGTATGACAGACAAATCAATCCAAGCCAAAACTATTTTTAATTCAATTAACGACAATCAGAATGAAGTTCAGAGGCAAGTTTTTACTTTTGCTCGTAGCAGAAGTAGGGTTCAGTTCTGGGAAGCCAGTCACCCTTGGCGGAAGAGTCTTGGATGTGCGGCTTTCATGCCAGAAAAGTTTGGATAACAATCTGTAAGCAATTAGAACTGAAAGAATCTAAGATCTTAGATTTATGAAGAATTAATTTCAGTAAACACTGAAGGGAATCATCAAATATTCTCTGAATGAGAAGATCTGGGAAGGAGTCAATGTAGAAACCTAAAGTGTTTGAAATAGGAGTGTAATTTCTCTGGATTTGAGATTATGTAATCAATGGTGTTGGGAAATAGGTTGTAACATTAGATGTTTGTGTTAAATGTGTAATGTATTTATACAGAGAGAGCTTTATTTTGTTTTCTTTTAGTGTAATAAATTTGTTCTGTTGTTAAAGAACATTTATAGCCTTGTGTGAAAATGTTTGTGACTAATCACCATGTTAGCTAACAGCAAAAATATTTAAAATATGATCTATCAAACTGGGTTTCATTCTAGGATCTGACTTATCCAGTAGCACCATTAATTGGAATCATAACACTTCACAAGATAAACCAAGGATAATTGTTTTACATGTCAGATTCTCAATTGCAGTTTGCCTCTAACTCTGTAAACAGGTTAAAGAGATTATAATTTTGACCACTGAACATTTGTATGATTGTGTACTTCTGAGTTTTGATATTCAACATAATATACATAAATTTAACATAGAACATGAAATATAAAATAGTACAGCATAGTAACAGGCCTTTCAGCCTACCATGTTTGTACCAAGCATGATGCCATTCTAAGCTAATCACATCTGCCTGCTGATGTATTCCTGTAATCCTTGTCTGTTCATGTGTCTATCCAAATGCCTCTTAAACTAATTTATCTACATCTACTACTGCCCCTGACAGAGCATTCCTGGCATCTACCACCCGCATTGTTTTTTTAAAAAAATGCTTTCCACACCCATGCTGAGTAAATGAAGTAATATATTTGGGTTGTTGCATTGTCCAAAACACTACTTAGGTAGTGTTTCCCACCCGTTCTTCTCCTCTAACCAATTAAAAAGGTTCTGTGCACCAGATTGGTAAGGTAATTAGGGGTTTTTTTTGTATTTATTTTTCTACAGTATCTTTGGGAATGGCATTAAGGCAGTTGAACGTCCCTCCTGCAGCATGTGGGTGGTAAGGGTCACCATTAGTGTCCCTGCTGACTTCATCTGTGGGAAGTGCACCCAACTCCAGCTCCTCAAAAACAGCATTAGGGAGCTGGAGCTGGATGAACTTCAGATCATTAAGGAGGCAGATGGGGTTATTGAGAAGAGTTACAGGAAGATAGTCACACTTCAGGTGCAAGGAAGAGGCAGATGGGTTACTGTCAGGGAACAGAAAGGGAACCGGCAGGCAGTGCAGGGAGGCCCTGTGGCTGTTCCCTCGATAACAAGTATACCGTTTTGGATACTGTTGGGGGTGGGGAGGGCAACTTACCAGGGGTAAGCTCTGGGGTGAAAGTCTCTGGCATAGAATCTGTCCCTGTTGCTCAGAGGAGGTGGGGGAAATGAGCAGAGCATTAGTCATTGGGAACTCTATAGATAGGGGGACAGATAGGAGGTTCGGTGGGAATGAGAGAGTCACAGTTGGCGTGTTGCCTCCCAGGTGCCAGGATTCGAAATGTTTCAGATCATATCTTTGGAGTCCTTGAGGGGGAGCAGTCCCAAGTCATGTTCCACATAGGTGGTATACAGACATAGGTAGGAAAAGGGGCAGAGATTTAAGGCAGAAATTCAGGGAGCGAGAACAAACAGAGTTGTTATCTCTGATTTGTTGCCCAGACCACATGTTAGTGAGGGCGAGGAATAGAGAGCGAGAGAGGAACATGTAGCTACAGAGATGGTGCAGAAGGGAGGGTTTCAGAAACCTGGATAATTGGGGCTCACTCTGAGGTAGGTGGGACCTCTACAAATAGGATGGTCAACTCCTGAACCAGAGGGGTACCACTATCTGGGGGTGGGTGGGTCTTGCTAATGCTCATTGGGAGGGTTTAAACTAAGTTGAGTTCCAGTGTCCAGGAGATTGAGAGTAGTGAGGCCATTTTGGAGACATGGATAGAGAAGAACAGGAATGGTTGTTGCATGTTCTGGGATACACATGTTTCAGTAAGAACAGAGAAGATGGTAAAAGACGGGGAGGTTTGGCATTGTTAGTCAAGGACAGTATTACAGTGGGAGTTTTTCTGTAGCTCTCCAAATAGTTCCAGAGATGTAGAAAAAGGATAGCAAAGATAATTATGGATAGGAGCAAGAGTAACAGTAATTGAAATGGGGGACTTTAACTTTCCAAACATTGACTGGAAATACTATAGTTTGAGAACTTTAGATGGGTCCGTTTTTGTCTAATGTGTGCAGGATGGCTTCCTGACACAGTATATAGACAGGCTAACAAGGGCAAGGCCACATTGGACTTGGTATTGGGTAATAAACCTGGTCAGGGGTTAGATTTGGAGGTATGTGAGGACTTTAATAATAGAACATAGAACATTACAGCACAGTACAGGCCCTTCGACCCTCAATGTTGCGCCGACCTGTGGAACCAATCTGAAGTCCATCTAACCTACACTATTCCATTCTCGTCCATGTGCCTATCCAATGACCATTTAAATGCTCTTAAAGTTGTCAAGTCTCCTACAGTTGCAGGCAGTGCATTTCACGCCCCTACTACTCTCTGAATAAAGAAACTACCTCTGACATCTGTCCCATATCCATCACCCCTCAATTTAAAGTTTAGTCCCCTCATGCTAGCCATCGCCATCCGAGGAAAAAGGCTCTCAGAGTCTAACCTATCTAACCCGCTGATTATCTTCTATGTCTCAGTTAAGTCACCTCTCAACCTTCTCTCTAACAAAAACAGCCTCAAGTCCCTCAGCCTTTCCTCATAAGACCTTCCCTCCATACCAGGCAACATCCTAGTAAATCTCCTCTGACTCCTTTCCAAACTGTCCACATCCTGTAAGACGGTGACCAGAACTGTATGCAATACTCCAAATGTGGCCATACCAGAGTTTTGCACAGCTGCAGCATGATCTCATGCTTACGAAATTCAATCCCTCTACCAATAAAAGCTAATGCACCGTATGCCTTCTTAACAGCCCTATCAACCTGGGTGGCAACTTTCAAGGATCTATGTAGCTGGACACTGAGATTTCTCTGCTCATCTACACTACCAAGAATCTTACCATTAGCCCAATACTCTTTATTCCTGTTACTCCTTCTGAAGTGAATTACCTCAGTTTTCCACATTAAACCCCATTTGCCACCTTTCAGCCCAGCTCTGCAGCTTATCAATGTCTCTCTGTAACCTACAACATCCTTCAGAACTATTCACAACTCTAACGACTTTAGTTTCATCTGCAAATTTACTAACCCATCCTTCTATGCCCTCGTCCAGGTCATTAATAAAAATGACAAATAACAGAGGACACAAAACAGATCCTTGTGGTACCCCACTAGTAACTGAACTCTAGGATGAATATTTCCCATCACTCACCTTCAATCCCATGCCTCCATATTTTGTGCAATAGCCTACTGTGAGGAATCTTATCAACACCTTTATTGAAATCCATATACCCTGTACACCACATCAACTGCTTTTCCCTCGTCCACCTGTTTGGTCACCTTTCCAAAGAACTCAATAAGGTTCGTGAGGCACGACCTATCCTTCACAAAACCATGTTGACTATCCCTAATCAATTTATTCCTTTCTAGATGATTATAAATCTTGTCTCTAATAACCTTTTCCAATGCTTTAACCACAAGCAAAGTAAGGCTGACAAGGCTATAATTTCCATGGTTGTCTCTATTCCCCTTATTGATCAAGGGAACAACATTTGCTATCGTCCAGTCTTCTGGCACTATTCCCATAAACAATGACAACATAAAGATCAAAGCAAAGACTCCGCAATCTCCTCCCTGGCTTCTCAGAGAATCTGAGGATTGGCATTTATTTATTATTATACTTTCTAGAATTGCTAACACCTCCTCACTATGCACCTTAATCCCATCTAGTCTGGTAGCCTGTATCTCAGTATTCTCCTCTACCACGTTGTCTTTTTCTAGTGTGAATACTGATGAAAAGTATTAATTTAGCAATTCCCATATCTTCTCTGACTCCACGCACAACTTCCCACTACTATGCTTGATTGGCCCGAATCCTACTCTAGTCAATCTTTTACTCCTGGTATATCTTTAGAAAGTCTTAGGGTTTTCCTTGATCCTATCAGCCAACAACTTCTCATGTCCCCTCCTGGCTCTTCTTAATGCTCTCTTTAGGTCTTTCCTGACTCTCAAGCACCCTAACTGAGCCATCACATCTCATCCTAACATAAGCCGCCTTCTTCCTCTTGACGAGAAATTCAACTTCCTTAGTAAATCATAGCTCCCAGTTCAACAACTTCCTCCCTGCCTGACCGGTACATACTTATCAAGGACCTGCAGTAGCTGGTCCTTGAATAAGCTCCATATTTCAACTGTGCCCATCCCCTGCAGTTTCCTTCCCCATCCTATGCATTCTAAATCTTGCCTAATCGCATTGTAATTACCTTTCCCCGGCTATAAACTTTACCCTGTGTTGTATACCTATCCCTTTCCATCTCTAAAGTAAACATAACTGAATTGTGGTCACTATCACCAAAGTGTTCACCTACCTCCAAATCTAACACCTGGCCGGGTTCATTACTCAGTATCAAACCTAATGTGGCCTCGCCCTTTGTTGGCCTGTCTACATACGGTGTCAGGAAACCCTCTTGCACACATTGGACAAAAACTGACCAGTTTAAAATACTTGAACTATAGTATTCCCAGTCAATATTTGGAAAGTTAAAGGCCCCCATGACAACTACCCTGTCACTCCTGTTCCTATCAAAGATCATCTTTTCTATCCTATCCTCTACATCTCTGGAAGTATTTGGAGGCTGACAGAAAACTCCCAACAGAGTGACCTCTCCTTTCCTGTTTCTAATCTCAGCCCTAACTACTTCAGTAGGCAAGTCCTCAAACATCTTTTCTGCAACCATAAAGCTGTCCTTGATTAACAGTGCCACCCCTCTGTTCTCTGTTCTTAATGAAGCATCTAAATCCTGGAACCTGCAACAACCATTCCTGTCCCTGCTCTACCCATGTCTCTGAAATGGCCACAACACTGAAATCCCAGTTACAAACCCATGCTGCAAGTTCACCCAGCTTATTCCGGATGCTCCTGGTGTTTAAGTAGACACACTTCAAACCAACTTCTTGCTTGCTGGTGCTTTTTTGTGATCTTGAAATCTTAGTTCTGACTTCACTACTCTCAACCTCCTGTATACTCGAAGTACAATTCTGGTTCCCATCCCCCTGCTGAATTAGTTTAAAACCACTTGAAGAGCATTGGCAAATGTAGCCCCCCCCCACCCACAGGATATTGGTACCCATCTGGTTCAGGTGAAGACCATCCTGTAGAGGTCCCACCTACCCCAGAAAAAGCCCCATTTATCCAGGATTCCAAAACCCTCCCTCCTGCACCATTACTGTAGCCACGTGTTCAATGACCTATCGCCTTCATCGCCTCCCCCACTCACCTATTGTACTCTATGCTACTTTCTCCCCACCCCCACCTACTCTCAATTATTTCTCCACCCTTTTCAGGGAGTTCCTCTCCCACTGCAACTCCCAGGTCATTTCCTCTGCCCTGAAGCTCTTCAACCATGTTGTGAAACAAACTCGCTACTACAGCCACATTTGCTTCCTCAGCGCCTGCCTCCGTAACCAACTCATCCCAAGTGGACTCCGGATCACCTTTAAACCAGCAGAATTCTGAACCGAACAGGACAAACAGTACAGGCTACAGATTCAAAAACACCAGCAACGGTTCTCCCTCCAGATTCTCCGCTCCATGCTCGCAGCAATGTGCCAGCCCCTAACCTCTCTACAGTCAGCCCTGCCTCAGCTGAGGGCCACACTGTCTCAGAATTGCAAAGGACCCCTTCTGTACTATATCCTCAGGAGAATTCAAACTCAACAAACAGTATTTCAAGTAAAAAATGAGGTCTGCAGATGCTGGAGATCACAGCTGCAAATGTGTTGCTGGTCAAAGCACAGCAGGCCAGGCAGCATCTCAGGAATAGAGAATTCGACGTTTCGAGCATAAGCCCTTCATCAGGAATAACAGCAACTCCATCTCAAACCTCAAAAACTGTAAGTACAACAAACTTTTATCTACCCACCTCCATAGCCAGCGCTCCTCAAACATTCCAGTAGACGCCTCCTAGCAGAGCGCGTTAGGGAACATCTATGGGACACCCGCACCAATCAACCACACCGCCCTGTGGCCCAACATTTCAACTTCCCCCTCCCACACTGCCGAGGACATGGAGGTCCTGGGCCTCCTTCACTGCCGCTCCCTCACCACCAGATGCCTGGAGGAAGAACGCCTCATCTTCTGCCTTGGAAAACTTCAAACCCAGGGCATCAATGTGGACTTCAACAGTTTCCTCATTTCCCCTTCCCCCATCTCACCCTAGTTCCAAACTTCCAGCTCAGCACCGTCTCCATGACTTGTCCTACCTGCCTATCTTATTTTCCATCTATCCACTCCATCCTCTCCACTCACCTATTGTACTCTATGCTACTTTCTCCCCACCCCCACCCTCCTTTCATTTATTTCTCCACCCTTCAGGCTATCTGCCTGTATTCCTGATGAAGGGCTTTTGCCCGAAACGTCGATTTTACTGCTCCTCGGATGCTGCCTGAACTGCTGTGCTTTTCCAGCACCACTCTAATCTAGCCAGGTGTTCAATTCCTTTCTCTCCCTATTCATCGCCTTGCTAGCACATGGTACGGGCAAAAAAAAACCAGGGAAAATAACTCTGTCTGTTCTAGCTTTAAGCTTCCACCCTAGCTCCCTAAATTTCTGCCTTAAATCCCCATTTTTCTTCTTATCTATAGGATGCCTATGTGGATCACGACTTGGGGCTGCTCCACCCCCCCCCCACAAAGGACCTGAAAACACAATCAGAGACCACCGTTCGGTTATGTTTACTTTAGTGATGTAAAGGAAGGTATATAACGCAGACCAAGAGTTATTACTGTAGGAAAGGCAACTACGACATGATTAGGCAAGATTTAGGATTCATAGGATAGGGAGGGAAACTGCAGGGGATTGGCACAATTGAAATATGAAGCTTATTCAAGGAACAGTTACTGTGTGTCCTTGATAAATATATACCTGTCAGGCAGGGAGGAAGTTGTCAAGCGTGGGAGCCATGGTTTACTAAAGAAGTTGAATCTCTTGTCAAGAGGAAGAAGAAGGCTTATGTTCGGATGAGACGTGAAGGCTCAGTTAGGGCACTTGAGAATTATAAGTTAGCCAGGAAAGACCTAAAGAGAGAGCTGAGAAGAGCCAGGAGGGGACATCTATTGTTGGCAGATAGGATCAAGGAAAACCCCAAAGCTTTCTATCCATATATCTAGAGTAAAAGAGGAAGATTAGGGCCATCAAGCATAGTTGTGGGAAGTTGTGCATGGAGTCCAAGGAGATAGGGGAAGCACTGGATAAAAGCAAATTTTCCAGCATTTTCTATTTTGGAGATCAGGGAAGCGCTACATGAATATTTTTCATCGGTATTAACACTGGATAAATCAAAGAAGAATCCTGAGATACAGGCTACTAGACGAGATGGGATTGAGGTTCAAGAGGAGGTGTTAGCAAATCTGGAAAATGAGAAAATAGATATGTTCCCTAGGCCAGATGGGATTTATCCTTGGATTCTCTGGGAAGCCAGAGAGGAGATTGCGGAGACTTTGGCTTTGATCTTTATGTCGTCATTGTCTACAGGAATAGTGCCAGAAGATTGGAGGATAGCAAATGTTATCCCATTGTTCAAGAAGGGGAGTTCAGGGTTAAGACAACCCTGGTAATTATAGACCAGTGAGCCTTACTTCAATTGTGGGTAGTGTTGGAAAAGGTTATAAGAGATAGGATTTATAATCATCTCGAGTGGAATACGTTGATTAGGGATAGTCAACACAGTTTTACGAAGGGTAGGTCGTGCCTCACAAACCTTATTGAGTTCTTTGAGAAGGTGACCGAACAGGTGGATGAGGATTGAGCAGTTGATGTGGTGTATATGGATTTCATTAAGGCATTTGATAAGGTTCCCCACAGTAGGTTATTGCATAAAATACAGAGGCATGGGATGGAGGCTGATTTGGATCAGAAATTTGCTAGCTGAAAGAAGGCAGAGAGTGGTGGTTGATGAGAAATGTTCATCCTGGAGCTCAATTATTAATGGGATACCACAAGGATCTGTTTTGGGACCACTGCTGTTTGTCATTTTTATAAATGACCTAGATGAGGATGTAGAAGGATGGTTTAATAAATTTGCGGATGACACTAAGGTCGGTGGAGTTGTGGATTGTTCTGAAGGATGTTGTAAGTTATAGAGAGACATAGATCAGCTGCAGGGCTGGGCTGAGAGGTGATAAATGGAATTTAATGCAGAAAAGTGTGAGGTGATTCACTTTGAAAGGAACAACAGGAATAAAGAGTACAGGGCCAATGGTAAGATTCTTGGTAGTGTGGATGAGGAAAGAGATCTTGGTGTCCATGTACATAGATCCTTGAAAGTTTGTTGAGAAGACATACACTGTTTATTGATAGAGGGATTGAGTTTCAGAGCCACAAGGTCATGCTGCAGCTGTACAAAACTCTGGTGTGGCCGCACTTGGAGTATTGCGTACAGTTCTGGTCACCGCCTTATAGGAAGGATATGTAAGCTTTGGAAAGAGTGCAGAGGAGATTTACTAGGATGTTGCCTGGTATGGAGGGAAGATCTTATGAGGAAAGGCTGAGGGATTTGAGGCTGTTTTCATGAGAGAGAAGATTGAGAGATAACTTAATTGAGACATATAAAATAATCAGAGGGTTAGATGGGGTGGACAATGAGAGCCTTTTTCCATAAATGGAGATGGCCAGCACAAGGGGACATAACTTTAAATTGAGGGGTGATAGATATAGAACAGATGGCAGAGTAGTTTCTTTACTCAGAGAGTAATAGGGGCGTAGAATGCACTGCCTCCAACAATAGTAGACTTGCCAACTTTAAGGGCATTTAAATAGTCATTGGATAAACATATGGATGAAAATGGAACAGTGTAGGATAGATATGCTTCAGATTGGTTCCACAGGTCAGCGGAAAAGTGAGAGCTGAAGGGCTTGTACTGTGCTGTGATGTTCTATGTTCTAGGCACATCATCTTTTAAACTTTCTGCCTCTCTCCTTAAATCAAGTTCTCTGCCTCCCCATCATTAGTATTTAACATTTCCACAAGGGGAAAAAGACTCATTATTTACCCTATCTATGCCTCTCATAATTTTATATACTTTCATCAGATTGCATCTCAGCCTCTGATGCTCTAGCAAAAACAATCCAAGTTTATCCAATCGCTCATTGTCGTTAATTCTTCCAATCCAGCCAACACCCTGGTAACCTCTTTTCCACGCTCTCAAATGTCTACTCATCTTTCCTATAGTGTGGTGACCAGAACTGTATACAATTCACCAAATGTGGCTAATTAAAGTTTTACACAGCTGCAATATGACGTGCCAACTTTTATACTCAATGCACCAACTGATCAAAGCATGGGCCTTCTTTACCCCCTTATCTACTTGTGTTGCCACTTTCAAGAAGCTATAGAGTTGGACACCAACATCCCTCTGTATTTTAGTTCTAATAAGGGTGCCATAATTTACTGTAAACATTCATTTGATCTCCCAAAATGCATCACCTCATACTTGTTTGAGTTAAACTCCATTTGCCATTTCTCTGCCCAATTTTCCAACTGATCTAAATCTGTATCCTTTGATAAATTTCCTGACTGTCCACAACTCTACAATCATTTGTGTCACCTGCAAATTTACAAATCAGACACCTACATTTTCATCCAAATCACTTATATGTGTGTATATATAAGATTACAAATAACACCAGACCCAGGACTGTTTTTATTTTGTGGAACATCACTGGTCACAGACATGCGGTCAAAAAGACCCCCTCCCCGCCAAAATACTCTATCTTCTATGAGCAATTTTGTATCCAACTTGCTAACTCATCATGGATTACAAGCAACTTAATCTTCTGGACCAGCCTATCATGAGGGACCTTGTTAATGCTTTGGTTAGACAACATCTAAAGCCCTGCTCTCATCAATAATCTTTGACACTACCTCAAAAATCTCAAGTTTGTGACAGAAGACCTCCCCCACATAAAGCCGTGTTGACAATCCATAATAAGCCCATTCTTCTCCAAATGTGAGCAAGTCTGTCACTAAGAATAATTTCCCTTACTACTGATATAAGGCTCATTGGCCTATAATTTGCTGGATTATCACTGTTGCTCTTCTTAAAGGGACAATATTAATATTCTCCAGTCTCATGGGACGTCACCTGTGGCTAAAAAGGATACAAAGATCTCTGTCACAGCCCTAGCAATCTCCTCCCTTGCCTCCATCAGTATCTTAGGATCAATCCCGGGAATTTCAAGACTCCCTAATATCAACATACCCTCTCTAAACTTATCATCATCCATGTCCTCCTCTTGGTGAATACCGATGCAAAGTACTCATTAAGAACCTCAACCATTTCCTCTGGCTCCATGCATAAATTCTCTCCTTTACCCTTGAGTGGACCTACCGTCTCCTTAGTTACCCTAATTTTATGTATAAAATGCCTTGTGTTTCTTATGTTTCTCAGTGCAACCCATACAGATTCCACATTGTCAGAGCTAATATCCTTCCTTACTGTTGCATTAATTTTCTCTTTAACTGTCAATGCAACTTCACCTTTTTTTTGTCTGTCCTTCTGAAATACTGATAACTTCAGATGCTGTGTTCTTATCCTTGGACTACCTGCAGCCATGTCTCTTTAATCCTGACTATATTATGCTTTCAACTATTTGCATGATTAGTTCATTCAAATTATTGTGAATTCTCCATGCATTAAGACACAAAGAATTAAGGCTTTTTATAACATAACTTGTCCCGTTCCCAATATTTTTCACTGAGGTCCTTTTTGATCCTGGCCCATGATTTCTCTGTCTAACATTTTTATCTGACTTTGCTTTCTGTCTTTTGTTTTTGTCCATGATTCCCATTCCTTTGACTCCTTGCATAGATTCCCATTTCACTGACATTTTAGTTAAAGTTTTCCCAAACACTCTAGGAAATACTCCCCAAGACATCAGTCCTGCTCCTGTCCAGGTTTCTAGCTTGTACTGGTCCTACCTCCTGCAAAACCAGCCCCAATGCCTCAATCTGAAAAACCTACCTCTCTCATCATCTCTTTAGCTATATCTGATATATCTAGCTATTTCTACACTGACAAACACATGGCAATGATAGTAATCTTGAGATCACCAGCTTTTGAAGTCCTATTTTTCAATTTAGGAATAAGTCCCTAAATTCTGCTTTAAGGATCTCATTCTTTTCTTTTTCCCGATGTTGTTTGTACCTTTGTGTTTTGTGACCACTTACTGTTCACCCTCCTCTAGAATGGCCTGCAGCTTCTCTGATCCATCCTTGACTCTCATACCAGGGAGCCATCATAGCATCCTGGAATCTCATTTGAGGCTACAGGAATGCCTATTTCTCTCAATTGAATTCCCAATAGCTATTGCATTCCCATACATTTTATTCCTTCCCTGTGCAGCAGAGTCTGTAGTGGCACAACAAATTTGGCAGTTGCTGCTTTCCCTTTTTAGGCCGTTCTTCTCAACAGTATCCAAAGTGGCATATCTGTTTTGCAGGGGACACTCTTGCTGTGCCTGGTGGTCACCCATTCCCTTCCTGCTTGTGGTAACCATCTCTCTCTTTACATGCTATCCATGATACTCTTCACCTCGTGGTTGCCTCACAGTAGTCCTAGCTGCCTCTAAAACCTGCGCTACCAAGACGTGCAGCTGAAGACTTCTGGCGCCTGGCACTGGAAATGTTCCTAGTTTCAAACATGGAGCAGGGAGAGTGTACCATAGCTTTGAGCTCTCCTATGACTTACCCCTTTGGAACTAAACTTTCTGGCAAATAATATAAATTATTTGGGCGCTAGTCCTCATTTCTATAAAATATAGTCTTTACAAACTATAAACCAAAAAAAAAGTGTTTCATCCTCTCTGAACCAAAATCCTACCGTCTTCAAATTCCCAGTTAAAAATCACACACCAGGTTATAGTCCGACAGGTTTATTTGGAAGTACAAGCTTTCGGAACGCTGCTCCTTCGTCAGTTAGCTACTGTGTTGTCATTCAAAACAGGAAATACCATGTCCGCCATATACTTCCGGTATGCGTGCAAGAGCTCTATCTCCCAAGCTGTCTCAGTGTCATGTGATCTGCTCGCGGACAAGCTCGCGCCGATTCACCGCACGACAGTTGCGCAAATCCATTTTGCGGCGTAGCAACAGGCTGGCCTGAAGATGTCTGGACACGGCCACGGGCATGGGCATGGCCAGTGTCAGTGCGAGGGGCATGTGGACCCCGCAGAGAGAGGCCTGGAATACGGCCTCTTTCGGAAGATCGACCAGGAGAGGTTGGAGTGTCTGAATGAGGCGAGTGAGGGATCTGGCAAACTGGTCTTCAAACCCTGGGAGGAGAGACAGGACCGGACTAAGGTGCGACTGGAAGTGTCAGCAGTTAGCTGTCCTAGTTCAGATCTGCCTTGGATTTGTACTGTGAGGGAGACAGGCCTCAAATACTGATCCCACCGTAGTTTCAGAGCCAAATGTTGTTCAATGTAAATTACTGGTTGCAATGCAGGCCTGTATTGCAGAGAGAGACTGGCCTGGGATCAGAGGTTTACAATAAATCCCTTATTCAGGTTGTAAAAGAAACTACAATGGAAAACCTCACGGAATAAACACTACCCAGAAGCGATCACGAGGATATCATCAGACAGCAGTCACATCATGAATCGCCAGAGCAGAAATTAGTTGAGTAATGTAATTGCCAAAAATAATCACAGTATAATATTGTGTCCCGACATCTGGTGGGTTTATTCTGTTAATGGGTTGGTGATAGTGTAGCTGCACTATGTGAAGATAATTGGCTGGTAGTTATACTTTTAAGAAACATAAATATGTAAGTTAGCTCGCTGAGCTTGTAGGCTTGTTTTCAGATGTCAGGCCAGTGCTTGATTGCTCTGCAGGTCTGCTCACTTGGCTGTGGCATCAATTCTTTGATGTTAATTAAAAAGGAATTTGCAGGGTTAACAGAACTAGGTGCGTAAGTGTAATGCCCCATAGCAGTGCCTTGGTTGCAATTAACATTGAGGAGAAAGTGAGGACTGCAGATGCTGGAGATCAGAGTCGAGGGTGTGATGCTGGAAAAGCACAGCAGGTCAGGCAGCATCTGAGGAGCAAGAGGATCATTCCTGATGAAGGGCTTATGCCGGAAACGTCGATTCTCCCACTCCTCGGATGCTGCCTGCCCTGCAGTGCTTTTCCAGCACCGCACTCTTGAGTGCAATTAATGTCTATTTGTTTTTCTATTCTTTGTAGTGATTTAGTAGAATCGAGTTATAGCAGTTGAGATGTAAGGGTGTAAAAAGACTTAAAACAAATCAAGTAATGTGAGACTGGGTATCCCTGAGGAGCTGTGGGCTGTCAGCAGCAGCAGAATTGTACTCCAAGACAATTTACAATCTCTTGTCCTGTTTTATCACCTGCTGTACCAGTACCATGAAGCCATGGGATCAATCCTGGTTCAATGAAGAATGCAGGAGGACATATCACAAATAGCACCAAGTATATCTAAAAATGAGGTCTCAACATGGCAAAATAACAAAACAGCATAAATAGCAAGTGATGGAACTAAGTGATTCCACAAACAACAGGTCAGATTTAAGCTTTGCGGTTCTCACACAACCTTAAGTGAGGGGTGGTGGGCAAGTAAACAAGTCACTGGAAGAGGGGCTGTACAAACATGGTGGTTCATGGTTAGCACAGCTGCCTCACCTGTCTGTATGGAGTTTGCATGTTCTCCCCATGTTGGCGTGGGTTTCCTCCGGGTGCTCCGGTTTTCTCCCACAGTCAAAAGATGTGCAAGTTAGGTGGATTGGTCATGTTAAATTGCACATAGTGTTCAGGAATGTGTAGATTAGGTGCATTAGACACGGAAAATGCAGGGTTACAGGGATAGGATAGGGGGATGGGTCTGGGTGGGGTGCTCTTCAGAGGGTTAGTGTGGACTTGTTGGGTAGAATGGCCTATTTCCACACTGCGGGGTTCTATGATTCCATGAAACATCCTCATTCTCAATGATGGGAGTGCAAAATATAAGGCTGAAGTATTTGCACGATTCTGGAGGTTACCATTGACGAGAAGCTGACTGGGCTAGCCATATAAAACAGAGGCTCTTGTGGTGCAGTGTTGTGTCACAGTAAGAAGATTGCACCCTAACCTCTGAGCCAGAAGGCTCAGAGACAGCAGCGAGTCAGAGGCTAGGAATCCTGTTGTGAGGAACTCCCCTCCTGACTCCCAAAGCCTGTCCATCATCTACAAAACATATCAGGAATTTTGATAGCATACTCTGTCTTGCCTGCAGTTGTGACAATAGTCAAGAAGCTTGAGTCTTTAGGACAAAACAGTCTACTTGATTGGGACCACATTTATAAATGTTCACTCCCTCTACCACCAATGCTAAAAAGCAGCAATGTGTACCATCTACAAGATGCACTACAGAAATTCACCAAGGTTCCTTAAACAGCATCTTCCTATACCGTGACCATGTAGAATGACAATAGCACTAGATATATAGGAACACCACCACTTACACATTTCGCTCCCACCCACTCAATATCTTGACTTGGAAATATATTTTTGTTCCTGTCATATTGCTGGGCCAAGATCCTGGAACTCCCTCCCTAACAGAACTGTGGATCTATGTGCACCAAATGACTGCAGCAGTTCAAGAAGGCAGTTCACTACCACCTTCTCAAGAGAAACTAGGGATGGGCAATAAATTCTGGCCCAGCCAATATGTGCACATTCCATGAATTAATAAAGATTTTTTTTGTTACTATGGGTCTTTAAATAGATTAGATTACAAAAGATTAGATTAGATTACTTACAGTGTGGAAACAGGCCCTTTGGCCCAACAAGTCCACACCGACCCGCCGAAGCGCAACCCACCCATACCCCTACATTTACCCCTTACCTAACACTATGGGCAATTTAGCATAGCCAATTCACCTGACCCGCATATCTTTGGACTGTGGGAGGAAACCGGAGCACCCGGAGGAAACCCACACAGACACAGGGAGAACGTGCAAACTCCACACAGTCAGTCGCCTGAGTCGGGAATAATAGTGAATAGTTGCCTATTGTACATTAGCAGTTCTGATGCGGTGGCATAGTAGTTAAGAATGTTATTATATCACAAGTGGTGTTGTTGAGTGTTACTCAGTTGTATATACAAACATGAATATTGAAAGAAAATTCAGTCAGAGGATTAAAACATGCCCAACTATGGGGAGATACTAAAATATGATCCTAATTTTCATTTGCAAGTTATTATTGAACAGTACTATCCTAAATTTGCTGAGCATAATTATGTAAGTCAATGATGAACTGTATCTGATTATCTGTTTCAAACTGTTACTTTACAGTTAGGCAGTAGAATTGCAACAAAATGCCTATTTATTTAATTTTGATGTTAGTAAAGTTAAAAATTTAATGGATGATTATAATACCATACTTAATAAAGTACCAAATGTATTACCATATAAATTTCATGTTTGAAGCAATACTGGAATTGACCAATTAGATATGTGAGATAATCGTTCCTAAAACTTTTGAATAAATGGCAGTGCTAAAAAATATAACTGAAAGAATAAAACCCTTTGTTATCTGATATATTTTATGACTTTTCTCATGCAGTTTGTAGAAAGTGACGACGATGAGGAACTCCTGTTTAATATTCCGTAAGTACCATCCTTAAATAAGCTCATTACACATAGTTGCATCAACCCGTTGGAGTATACATAGTTTGAAAATATTGACAGGCATTTGTATGCTATCAAATGTAAGAGTAGCACAGGAACAGGCCCTCTGACCCGGCAAGCCTACACCAACGTATTTTGTTAGGCACTAGGTTTTCTATAGTTTCTTGAACAGCATATCAACTGCAGGTAATAGGCGAGCTAGATCCAAGCTTTGGTAATGCTCTTATAAATCGGTGTTTTGGATTTCTGTAAAAGTGTTGTGTGACCAATTTTCCCAATTTTCCTACTCCCCTGCAAATATGTATAAGTATTGGTATATTAAAGCTACAGAATTAAAGTGGGTCATTTGTGATGTCAGCCTTTACCTCCATTAGAACATCCACAGATCCAATCTGATATAGAAGATTGGCTTGGTTTATGCCTCTGCCACTGTTTCAGCAAATGATTTCAGTTTCATAACTCTGTGATGAGAGGTTTCTCCTGTCCTCTGTTCAAATCTTTTACATTTAAAGTTTAATTATGACTTCAGGCTCTTGACTCCTCGATAACTGGAACCAATCTCTTTCTACCTGTCCAGCATATTACTTCATAATATTCCTATTAAATCACTCCGTAATCTGCAATTTTCTAATGAAAGAAAACCAAATTTATAAGCTTTTCTTTAGAACAAAGAACAATACAGCTCAAAACAGGCCTTTTGGCCCTTGATGTTGCGCCGACCAGTGAAATAATCTAAGCCCATTCCATGCCCTTATCACTCTGAGTAAAGAACCTTCCTCTGATATCTCTCTTAAATCTATTACCCCTCTGTTTGTAGCTATGCCCCCTCGTACAAGCTGACATCATCATCCTAGGAAAAAGACTTTCACTGTCTACCCTATCTAATCCTCTGATCATTTTGTATGTCTCTAACAAATGCCTTTTAGCCACCTTCTCTTCAGTGAGAACAGACCCAAGTGTCTCAACCTTTTCTCATAAGACCTTCTCTCCAGACCAGGCAACATCCTAGTAAATCTCCTCTGCACCTTTTCCAATGCTTCCACAGTCTTCCTGTAATGCGGCGACCAGAACTGTACACAATATTCCAAGTGTGGCCACACCAGCGTTTTGTATAGATGCAGTGTGACATTATGGCTCCGGAACTCAATCCCTCTACCAGTAAAACCTACCACACTGGATGACTTCTTCGCAGCACTATCAATTTGGGTGACAACTTTTAAGGATTTGTGTACATGGACTCCAAGATCCCTCTCTACATCAACAGTACCAAGAATCTTTCCATTGACCCAGTATTCTGCCTTTCTGGTATTCTTCCCAAAGTGAATCACCTCACAGTTATCTGCATTGAACTTCATTTGCCACCTCTCAGCCCAATTCTGCAGTTTATCGAAGTCCCCCTGCAACCTGCAACATTCTTCCACATTGTCTACTACTCCACTGACTTTAGTGCCATCTGTAAACTTACTAACCCATCCACCTATGCCTGCATCCAAGTCATTTATAAAAACGACAAACAGCAGTGATCCCAAAACAGATCCTTGTGGCACACTATTAATAACCGGACTCCAGGCTGAATGTTTTCCATTAACCACCACTTGCTTCCTTCTTACAGAAAGCCAATTTCTAATCCAAACTGATAAATCACCCTCAATCCCATGCCGCTATACTTTCTCCAACAGCCTACTATGTGGAACCTTATCAAAAGCTTTACTAAAGTCCATGTCACTATGCAACTGCCCTACCCTCATCCACATGTTTGGTCACCTTCTCAAAAAAATCAGAGGTTTGTGAGACATGACCTGCCCTGAACGAAACCATGTTAACTATCTGCAATCAAATTGTTGCTTGATAAACGACTATAAATCCTATCTGTTATAATCCTTTCCAAAACTTTTCCTACAACAAACCTAAGGCTCACTGGTCTATAATTATCTGGGTCATTTCTACTGCCTTTCTTGAACAAGGGCACAACATTCGCAATCCTCCAGTCCTCTGGTACTAAACCTGTAGACAATGAAGACTCAAAGATCAAGGCCAAAGGCTCCAAAATCTCCACCCTAGGTTCCCAGAAAATTCTTGGATAAATCCCATCCAGCCCAGGGGACTTGTCTACTTTCACTCATTCTAGAATTGATAACACCTCTTCCATACTAACCTCGATCCTTTCTAGTCTAATATCCTGTGTCTCATTCTTCTCCTCTACAATATTCTTCTTTTGCTGAGTGAAAATTTTGTGCTTGTATTTTGTCGTACCGGGTAGAATTATCATGAATTTGAATACTTTTCTTCATAAAGCTTTAATATTCTTCCTACCAATATGAAACTCAATATGGTATTCCTTAACTGAGCTCTTTATAATGTTTAACTCTAGACTCATTATTTAATTTTAGCTTTGTATTCTCTATCTCTCATTAAAAAAATGCCATTACTGTTATTTATTAAATTTTAAGTTATCTGCCACTTGGTGTCCCTATTAAACTTCATAGGACAACACTGCTGAAAATAAATCCAGAATGTGTAGTTAAATAAAATGTTTCTTGTGACACTATGGACTGGATTTTATGTGAGCATTTTCCATGGGGGACCCCTGAAAGAATCAAGTTCTTTACAGCGGCTTCCCTTTTGATTGAGATTCCCAACAGCAGAAATGTTACTTGTGACCCCAGCGCACCCACCAGAAATCAGTGTATGGGACCTAAAGAGAAGGGAAAGGTCTAGAAAAGTTTGTTTTAAAGAGAGGAAGGTAGTGATTTATGAAGTGAGTTCCGAAGGGCAGGATAGAAAGCAAGTCTGAAGATCAAAAGATGCATGGAAGGTTGTGAAACTAAATGTGCATGCTATCAGAGAAGTAGCAGATCTAAAACTTTTTTTTTCGAATTTCATTTACCTTTTAAGTATACTTATTTGCGTAAAGTAATTTGTTGAGGCAGCCTGCTGCACATGTGGATGTACCAGAATAGGGTGCAAGACCTGCTGAGGTGTTTAAGGTGATAATTGATTTCTCTCCTGTTTCAGATTCACTGGCAATGTAAAACTCAAAGGAATAATAATAATAGGGGATGATGATGATACCCATCCTTCAGAAATGAGACTGTAAGTGCCAAAGACTTTTATTTTTTGAAGTTACCTAATATCACCACTTTAAAAACTTATTAAATAGTTAAATAATGTTAAATAGCATTGGAAAAATTGCATCTTTATACTTTTACTATGAAATTGTCAACCATGTGGCTCCAGTAGAGAGCTTTATACGTGTCTTTGCATTTTTAATCGTTGAATACTTTTTTAATTTAAAAGGTACTTTTTTTTTAGCTGCATTACCAAATTGTCTAATGTTCTAAATGTGATGGCTAGCCTAATCAAAATGACTTCACACTGTACAAAATTGAATCAGTGAGTTAGATTTCATTTGAGTACTGCAAAAAATTATTGGTAAACAACTGTTTTGAGATTAACTGAGGTTGTACTGGGGATTGAAAATGGTGGATCTGAAGAATTTATTTAGCTGTGGCACCACCAAATAACAAAATGTATTCAGTGCACTACATCCCCACATAAGTGCTATGTCTCAAGGGCAAGTAAGGAGGAGCAATAAATGCTGGCCTATCTAATGAAGCTCACATCCCTGAATGAATAGAAAAAGTCTTGAAGTTATACATATACCCTAAACCTTTTAACCCATAAAGCCTAGAGCTGTGGTAGATCATGTACAATTTATTTTACTGTGCACTCCATGCATTTTATGTAATGTCTTGTGGGAGGTTCCAACAGAGGAAGTAGTAGGCCCTTTACTGGAACTCTGACCATTCTATGCTGATGGCATTAAAAGTATATGGAATTAAGAGTCTTATAGTGACCATAAAGCCCTGGTCGATTGTTGGGAAAACCCATCTGGTTCACTAATATTCTTTAGGGAAGCTGCCATACTTACAAGTTAGTAGACAGGCAGGAGGCTGGAAGAAAACAGCAAGTCAGACAGCATCAGGAGGTGCAAAAGTCGACTTTACGGGTGTAACCCTTCTTCAGGATTGGGGGTGGGTGTGAGGGGAGCTGCAGATAAAGTGGGAGTCGGGGCAGGGTAGTGAAGTGAGAATAGGTGAAGACAGGTGGAGGGTATGACCTAGTTGGTCAATGGGAGGAATGAATCCGTTTGGTGGCAGGGAGCAGTGAAAGGGAGGAGGAAGGGCTGGGAAGGAAGTTAGGGGTTAGGGAGGGAGGTTATTTTAAATTCGAGAGCTCAGTGTTAAGTCCTCCGGGTTGTAGGATGTCCAGGTGGAAGATAAGATGTTGCCCCTCCAGTAGGAGCAGTGGTTTGTTTTGGCAATGGAGGAGGCCAAGGATGGTCATGTTGGAAAGGGAGTGGTTGGGGGAATTGAAATGTGGTGACTGGGAGATCCAGTCAGCCTCTGCGGACCCAGCTGCGATGTTCAGTGAACAGTTGCCTAAGTTTATATTTAGTCTCCCCGATGTAGAGAAGACCACATTGGAACATCTGATGCAGTAAACTAAGTTGGAAGAGAGGCAGGTGAACCTCTGTCTCACCTGGAAGGACTGTTTGTGGCCCTAGATGGAGATGAGGGGGCTGGTGTACCGCAGGTTTTGCATCTTTTCTGGTTGCAGGGGAAGTAACCTGGGGGTTCTGTGGTGGGGGTGACGTGAACCAAGGACTGTCGAAGGGAACGGTCCTTGCGGAAGGAAAAGATGGGTGGGGAGGGGAAGATGTTCTTGGTGGTGGAGTCTATTTGGAGTTGGTGGAAATGTCTGAGGATGATGCGTTGGATGCAGAGACTGGCGATGACAAGGGGATGCAAGTTTTGAGAAGATTTGTAGCTCAGGTTGAGGTTCTGGATGTAGGTTTGCTCGCTGAGCTGGAAGGTTCATTTTCATGAAAACAAACCTTCCAGCTCAGCGAGCAAACCTACATCCAGACAAGAGGGACACTGTGTTGTGTTGGGTGCGGTTTAGAGCGATGGAGCAGGGAATGGAGGTGGTGCAATGGAAGGCTGTCTGGATGATGGAGGGAGGAAAACATGTTATTCAAAATAAGTGGTCATCTGGGATGCTTGCGAGTGGAATGTTTCCTCATCCGAGCGGAGGCGGAGGAATTGGGAGAATGAGATGGAGTTCTTGCAGGATACAGAGTGGGAAGAGGTGTAGTTCAGGTAATTATGAGAGATTGTAAGTTTGTAGTAGAAATCCGTTCAGAGACTATCGCCGGAGATGGAAATGGAGAGTTCAAGGAAGGGGAAGGAGGTGTCCGAGATGGACTAAGTGAATTTGAGGGTGGGGTGGAAGTTTTGGACAAAGTCAATGGCTGAACTGGAGCAGTTCAGAGTGCAGGACACTGCACCAATGCAGTCATCGATGTAACGGAGGAAGAGTTGGGTACAGTGCCTGAGTAGGTACTGAAGAGGGACTGTTAGATATAGCCAACGAAGAGGCAAGCATAGCTGGGGCTCATCCAGTAACCATTGTCACCTCCTTGATTTTGGAGGAAATGGGAGGAGTTAAAGGAAAACTTATTGAGGGTGAAGACCAGTTCGGCGAGGTGGAGGAGGGTATTGATGGAGGGGGACTGGATGGGTCTGTTGGAAAGGAAAAGGCAGAGGGTCTGAAGGCCGTCCTTCTGGGGTTTCGATGTCTAAAAGGATTGCACATCCATAGTGAAGAGAAAGCAATGTGGGCTGGGGACCTGCTGAAGATATGGAGGGTGTGGTTTGTGTCACGGATGTAGGTGTCTGGACTAAGGGGGAAGAGGATGGAGTTGAGGTAGGACAAGATTAGTTCAGTGGGGCAGGAGCATGCTGAGACAATAGGTCAGCCAGGGTAGTTGGATTTGTGGATTTTGTCTTTAATCCTTACCTGGTTTGGCCTATGCGTGATTTCTGACCCACAGCAATGTGGTTGACCCTGTTGAGTTTTTGGCAACTCTGGAATGTGCCCACTTAACTACCATCACTTTTTGCTGTGAGGAGATGGCGGGCCACCTCCTAAAACTCTGACAATCCTGTGCTGATGGCATTGAGATGTTGGTAAGAGTGTTTGTTTGAATCCAGTAGAAGGGTTGTTTTGGGCATTAGGGTTACAGTCAGGGAAATTCTAAAATGAAAGAGTATTGCATTTTGAGGGCAGTTTGCCCTGACCAATGTACTAACAACTATGGCTTGAAAATTGGATATGTGATATCTTAAATGTTTGCATTCTTTTCACCATTTTAAAATTTCTAAAGAAAGTAGAGGTTGGTTAGGATGGGGCAGTATGTGAAAGGCATTAAACTGGTAGGAGGAAGTGGTGACAAATGGGGAGGTATTGTCATGTGATTGGGTTGAGAGTAGTAAGTAAACAAAGAAGGAAGAAAATAAAGGCTGTTTATTAACTCCTCTTGGCGCTAGAAGACTACCTAGTAGGTATTCCCAATCCAGAGCTGGAAAAAACTCAAAAGTGCACACTGAAGGAATACAGTAAGTTTGGCAATTGTAGCGTAAGTGCTGTATAAACTCCTAAATGATGCAACCTTCCTCAAAACACTTTGAAGTTAAAATTAGTTGTTGGGAATGTCACTTTCTTCAGTCAAGCACAGAATTCACTATGCTTTACAAATTGTTCTGAACTTTATCTATGAGCAGGCATTATAGTAAAGGGCAAATTAACACTTTGCCTGGTAATGACTGGGACTATGACTTCCCAAGCTGGTGTACATGGCAGGACAGGCTGAGCTAGGGGCTTTGGCAGTGAGAGGAGGGGGAGGCATGTGTAGGGCAGCAGGTGATACAGTGGAGTTGGGTAAATTGTATTTTGACTAGCAAGGGCTAATTTGATGGTTCAAACGGTCTTATTTTCTTATGATAGTCTTTTATTTTGATTTGGAGAGGAAGTAGAGTCGGTTACCTCCTCTGCAATTCTGTGTCCTGGAAGGTTGTCTACACTCCGCGATCAAATATATTTAAGGCTAAGAGATGATTATTTTGTTCTTTCAAGGAATCGAGGATTTGGAAAACAGGTGGTAAAGTGGTGTGAAACCAAAGACTGGCAATGATTTGTATTGAATGGCTGAGCAGGCTGTATGATCTACTCCTACTTGTATTTCTATGTTCTTAACAAAATTCAAATATTTGAATCTATCTGTCATGATTGAGAATATTTTTAATCCACCTGTATTGTTTTCCCAAAGGACAAGCATCATAGTAGATGTACAGATAACTAACCTTTTCCTCATGCCTAATGATGTGGAAGTGACTTCACCTGACAAAGGAACAGCGCTCCAAAAGCTTGTGATTTCAAATAAACTTGTTGGACTACAACCTGGTGTTGTATGATTTCTGATTCATGCCTTATAGCAAACACTGCTACCAGATGATTGCAGTACAATATTGCTATTTAATACAGAAGTTATTAGCACAAGTTGAAGGAAGTTGTTTCTTTTTTGTGGACAAACAGAGGGAAGGAAAAGAAAGCAGGAAACAAATCTGGAAATGTTGTCCTCTTTTGAAATACTCATACACTTAGAGGAAATTCACAAGCTGTTTAGAACATGCTAATCAATTCTACTTTTGTTTTCCAATCAGGTATAAGAACATCGCACATATGTCATTTGATGACACAGGCAGAGAACCTGATCAGGTGTTTCAGCTGAGCCGGGACCTCACCGGGGAGGTAGAATATACAACAAAGTATGTCCATTTTGATATTTTGTCCAATAAATTGGTCATTACTTGTAATGTCAAACATGTAAATTCTTATCCAGTTTTATAGTGATGCCCATTTTCTAACAGAGAGAACATCAAGCACAGTGCATGTATTGTACTATTGGTGAAATCTAATTCTCACCTTGCCACACTGTTCCCTCACCCCTAAAATCTGTTGAACTGGTACTAATGTGGAACTGAAACTAAATGCAAGTTATTCAGAGTAAATAAATGATGGCTAGTAAGAGAAAATTATTCACCAATTTTTGTTTTGCCTGACATCTGACTATAGATTTTAAAAAAAGTAAGGCTCTTCCAAAATTTGTTGAAATTTCGAAAAAGCACATCCAGTTATTTCAAAAATTCTAAAGTTATTCATCACTGTATTGAGTGTTTATTACTTTGGTGTTTTTGTTTTCGTTAACACACTGATCCTTTATCTTTAGAAACTGAGTTTAGATTGATGCTGCTTAGGTGAATTTTCCTCTAATACAGCAAAAACAAAATTTAATTTAGATAATCAAAATACAGTTTCTGGAATATGAACACTTGCTGAAAGTTCAGCCCAAGTTGAAATTCTATCAAAGCCTGTTAATGTTTTCAGTTTGATACTAATAACAAATCCAAAGTGACAAAATGTAAGTGTAAGCACAAATGTTCCTGTTTGCAGAGGCAGAACACTTATAAAGTACATGGTTTTAACTTGTGTTTCCAAAGCTACCATTGAATGTGGACAAAAATACACTCCTAAAAGATTAGGTGCCTGAAGTATACCTACCTCCTTGCTTACAAGCCAGCCAAATGATTTTACCATCGCTGTCCTGTACAGACCTTTGCCAAATAGCATTATTAAGCAGTCTAGTCACAATAATTAATTAAGCAAATGGCTAAAGTGTGCGTAGCTGTTCTTTTATATTAAGACCAATCAAAAGATATCACAGCAGTGTTCCAAAATCATATTCCCCATTAAGGGTCCCATCTTATAATTATCCACTGTTACCTGCAGAAAGTGGTACTTTGAATTACTTCTACCCCAATTAAGAATAACCAAATGTTTAACACTTTATCACATTTCTACCTGTGTTTCTTTTTCTTTTAGGATAGCTCGTTTCTCAAATGTTCATCATCTTTCCATTCACATAACCAAAAATTTTGGTGCAGAAACTTCAAAAATTTATTATGTAGGTTTGAGAGGAGAGTGGTCAGAGGTGAGTCTGAAGGCACATAAAAATTAGCTTCATAAAAATTATGAATAATGTGTAGCCATGAGCTTACGTTCTTCTTGTTGTGATATTGCACAAGTACTGATACCGAGTAAAAAATGAGGTCTGCAGATGCTGGAGATCACAGATGAAAATGTGTTGCTGGTCAAAGCACAGCAGGTTAGGCAGCATCTCAGGAACAGGGAATTTGACGTTTCGAGCATAAGCCCTTCATCAGGAAGGGCTTATGCTCGAAATGTCGAATTCCCTGTTCCTGAGATGCTGCCTAACCTGCTGTGCTTTGACCAGCAACACATTTTCAGCAAGTACTGATACCACTGAGTTTGGAAAAGTACGTGATATTTTTTTTAGATTAGATTACTTACAGTGTGGAAACAGGCCCTTCGGCCCAACAAGTCCACACCGACCCGCCGAAGCGCAACCCACCCATACCCCTACATATACCCCTTACCTAACACTACGGGCAATTTAGCATGGCCAATTCACCTGACCCGCACATCTTTGGACTGTGGGAGGAAACCGGAGCACCCGGAGGAAACCCACGCAGACACGGGGAGAATGTGCAAACTCCACACAGTCAGTCACCTGAGGCGGGAATTGAACCCAGGTCCCTGGCGCTGTGAGGCAGCAGTGCTAACCACTGTGCCACCGTGCCGCCCAAGGAAAACAGGAAAACAGAGGTGGAAAACAGTCCATTCAGCCCAACAAATCTGCTCTCCCATTTGATCATTTTGTATGTTTCTCAGTCCCATTCTGTTGCTTTCTCCTCATAACCTTTTCACTGAGGTGGTGTGGAATTTCAGTGTTACCTGTTGAATATACTGAAGTAATTTCACTGCATTTTTTTTTAAGTATATACTACTTACAATAAAATAGCCCATAGTATGATTGATATTTTCAAAATATATAAATCGATAATCTTCTTGCCTTTGCAAATAAAGTATTAGTGAAACTTCTTTTCCATTTTTTGTTTATTGAATTTTGTTCCTTTTAAACTTCCTCTCCTGGATGATGTGCTTTGTAATTGGATACAGTTCCACGTGTTTCAGTGGCTTTCAGTACCTTAAAGATCATAAGATATAGGATCAGAATTAGTCCATTCAGCCCAACAAATCTGCTCTCCCATTTGATCATTTTGTATGTTTCTCAGTCCCATTCTGTTGCTTTCTCCTCATAACCTTTGATTCCCCTACTCAAGAACCTATCTCTGTCTTAAAGACATTCAATGACTTGCCCTCCGCAGCCTTCTGCTGCAATAAATTTCACACATTCAACACCTCTGGCTAAAGAAGTCCTAGACTCTTCTCCCAGTGAAAACATCTTTTCCATGCCCACTCTATCTTTGTATTCTGTAACTTTCAATCTTTGTATTCTGTAACTTTCAATCAGATAGCCCTTCTAAACTCCATAGAGTACAGACCCAGAGTCCTGAACTGTTCCTCAGATGAAAAGCTCTTCATTCCCAGGATCATTCTTGTGAACCTCCTCAAGGCCAACACATCCTTCCTTTGCCCAAAACTGCTCACAGTATTTTAACTCCAATCGGACCTGAGCCTTATACAGCTTCAACAGTACATTTGTTCTTTGTTTCTAGTACTGTCAATGAATTCTAACGTTGCATTTGCCTTCCTTACTGCCAACTGAACCTACATGTTAGCCTTAAGAGAATCCTGCACCAGGATTCCTAAGCTCCTTTGTGCTTCAAATTTCTGAAGCTTTTCTGCATTTAGAAAATAGTCTGTGCCTCTATTCTTCCTACTAAAGTGCATAACCTCACATTTCCTATATTGTACTCCGTCTGCCACTTCTTTGCTCACTCTCTTAGCCTGTCCAAATGCTTTTGCAGCATCCCCAGTTCCTCATCACTTCCTGTCTCTCCATCTAACTTTCTGTCATCTGCAAACTGAGCAACAATGCTCAGTTAGTTCCTGCATCCACATTGTTAATGTATAATGTGATTAGTTGTGGACCCAACACTGACCTGATCATCTTTCATTTAGGACAGGCAGTTTGATAATCTGTTCACCTGTTAATCCGAGGGGGCATCAGAGCTGCACCAGATCCTTTTATTGTCTAAAGTGTATTCTTCATATACACTATTGAGTAATAATCAGGAATGTGATTTTTTTTTAAAAAATGGTTTGTTCTATTCCTGAGCTAGAGATGCTAAGGATACTGACAGCATCAGTTCAAATGTATTGTATGCAAAGTAGGCATCTGACTTGGGACCTTCTTGGTGTGCATAACTTGGTGTATTTAGCAACCAAACTCAATTGCAGATTTATTTCTTTATTAACTAAACAGTAGCTCAGCTAATCTGGAGGCTAGAGAATCCTGGACTATGTCCACTGTGTTTATCTGCTGCAAATGTGGCAGAAATTGCTATGTCAGAGTGGGATTCTTAAGCATCATCCCTGAAACTCTGACAGAGTTGACAATCACGCTACCAAACATTCATTCACAAGATGGCTGCAAAAAAGGTGTAGTTTTTAAAAGTCTGCTTCTTTATTATTCAATGACAATAACTTTGATTTGGGTAAGACTCCAGGAAACTTCTTGGGCATACAATAACAAATGGGTTCTGAGCCAAAAAATGGGTCTTTAGAATTAATGAACAAAGTTTTTGGTTGTAAAATGTAATTTTAAGGGAAGTCAAAAAAAAAAGGAGATGGGTAAGTTTATAGGGAAAATTGCATTAAGTGAGCATGTACATTTGAAGGCTGGTCACAAGTGGTGGGGCACAAAAGAATTGTCAAAAAAAACGGGCTTCAAGAGCTTGGAGTTAGAGTTGGACAGAACAGGCCATGAATGGAACTAAATACCAGAATGGGAATTTTAAATGTTAGGCATTGAACAAACAGAAGCCAAAGGTTAAGATTGAACAGGACATGGATATTGAATGGAATATGGGCAGCAGCTTTGGTGGCATATGGTTACAAAGCATGGAGGATGGTAATTTTACTCTTTCTCTCCTTTTAAGCAGTATTTTTTGTCCGCATCATACTGCCACCAACACCAGATGAAAATTACATCTTTGGAAGGGAGGGGGTGGAAGAGATGTTAAATTAATGACTTAAGTCATCTTTTGATGCTTAAGCTTCATCCCAAACTAGAAAGATGAGAGTGAAAGCTTGCTGCTGACACATGAAAGGCTTCAACTGAACTCCTAATGTGACTAGAGCACAGAATGTTGTCATAGCTTTGCACTAAACTGGAAACATCACTCACTTGTACAGGGCGCAGATCTTTGTATGTAAAATGAAAATATTATATGATGCATTTTAATTAATCAGTATTTAGTGGTTTCTCTGTGTAATCCAATTTTTGCTTTACCTGACCTGAGAATACTTGAATGCAACACCACTTCTTAAAAGAAATGTCCACGTCACTGACCTCAGACCATTAAAGGACAGAAAAAATGTTTTTGAGCAAAAGAAATCTGTTAGAATGAATGCAAAATGAAGCAAGTAGAATATTTAATTTCTTTTTTGTGACAGGGCCACAGACATGAAGTGACACTTTGTACATATGAAGCTTCTGCGAACCCTATGGATCATAAAATTGACCTCATCACTCCTCAAACACATTTCATTACTTAAAATGTGACTTCTGATGCTACAACATATATGGAAAAGTGAAGACTTGCACTAACAAGAAGAAAACACTTCTAGAATTTCAGGACCATCTTCAGTAAATGTGCAGTGAAATAGAACACAGTGCAATGGAAAAGCTCCAAACAATTGTCTATCTTGTAAATTATGAACTAACAAAGATGTGGCGAGCAGAAGATTAATAAGGAGACACCATACACTCTTTAATTGGGGTCTGCAGTTGCTACTTTAATTTATAAGACTTAAAATACAGATTTGGCAATTAAATAGAAGTGGCAAGCATTTGATATTCTTGGCCTAAAGCAAGAGCTTCCAAAAAAGTACCTGATTTTGATTTTTCATTGTGTTTCACATGTATTTGGCAATGTATGTTGAAAATCTGAGTTCCGCTTCCTCTGTCAAAATCTGCACATCAAAATAATGTGTTGCATGTGGTGTTTTTCTATTCCTGTAGCCATTTAATTCTTGAGCAATAACACGGTCTACAAGAATGACCACTTAAAACATGTATTTTTCATTAATTACATAATGGGAAAACATCTATTTAAAAATACACTAATTTAGATTCCTAAAGTCTGTGCATCTGTAATTGGCAACCTCATTTGATTTTATAATAGTCAGGGACTGAACTTTATCAGAGACCTATAGATTCATAACAATGCTGTGTGAATGCTATACGAAACATAAACTGATGTCAGTGATCTTGAAATTATGAAGAGAGACTTTATTGACTCTTAAACGAGATCAAAAATGAGCAGAGACAACACAACTGATCTTTCTGAAATTATCCCAAAATGTATTGATTTAATGAATGAAATAATAGTGGCATCCATATCTGTTCTATGTAAACTGCTGTCAGTCTTTTCCATCTTTGTCTGCAAGTTGCTATTTTTCTTGAATGCCTTTGTGCATTAGGTTATGTAACAGTATACACAACGGACACAATGATCTTCAATCAGGTGAGTGAATGGAGGTTTATTGTATAGTTTAAAACTTGCATTGACATTTTGTCCTTATATCCACTTTGCTTGAACTTAGCTATTACATATTCTGGATTTGGAGTTACTGTCATGATATGAGAGAATGTAACCGTTGCTTTAAAGAGAAAATAAAATTTGAAAATTATTGCTGTTATTGAATTGATGGTGTGTGTGAACCTCTCATCTCTGCTTGGAAATTACAATGTAGATTACTTGGCTAATATTTGCTAAACACCTTTTAATAAATGTCATGAAAATAACTGTATTACCATTGACTTAAAACAAAATGCATAATAGTGAGTTAGCTATCGTGTATACATGCCTTGTGTATGCAATAACATGATGGCAATAAAGTGTAAACCACAGAAATGAATATAAATCTCTCCAGCTATTTATGTACATTTTATGTAAAATTTGCCTCATAACTTGCATTTTCTTTTCCAGCTGCAACAGTATTGCTAAACAAAAAATGTGGCAAGAGAGTTGAGATTCTAAGGTGTCTGATTTGAAAAGTAACATCTGTTATTTAGTGTGATTCATTGAGATTAGTCCTCTGGCTGGTCGAAAAACAGTGCTGCTTGTATTTGTGACCCATGCAATTTGGGATCAAATCTTTCATAGCAGAGTACATTGAATACCGTAAATCTGCTTTTGTATAAAATGCAGTGCCACACACTGTTTATTTATATACAGAGGGTTTGGTATTTGTACATATAACTGTCTGGAATGAACAAGTCCATTTTGCTTTGAAGGGTGAACATCTGCCCCAGGAATGGATCGTCATTGAGATATTATTTGAAACAATTGTAACAAGGCAATATACATATTTTCAAGAAAGGAATATGAATGTTTGTGTCTTTTTTGGAGTAAAGGAGATGCCAAGAGATAAAGTATAATAATGTTAGGAGTCAGACAAGATATTTTTTAGCATACAAATTTACTGTTCATAATTTTAATATATAAAATCTTGAAGTAATATGGAATTCTGCTTTAATAATTTTTTTGTCTCTTAAAATAGTGTTTATGCATGTCATATACATCTTAGGATAAAGTATCGTGGAATTGTTGAGGATCTTGGCTGCTGGTTGAACAGCCAATGAAATCGATGTTGCTTCATTCTACAAATTTGCTGCTGTTGGTATGACACTCATCAGAGACCTGGGACCATGACAGGTTTTGCTTGTTGTGTTCCCTGCATAGCAGTTTCTTGCCTATAATAATAAAACAGCAGTAGGACGTAGTCCTCAGTTTGCAGCAGGGTGGACGAGATATCTGAGGCCCTTGGTGCAAGTGGTAAGGTTCCCACCCACTAGCCTTCTGCCTGATTGAATACTGTGCTGTGGTGCCTTTAATAGTGAACAAGTTTCTTCATGTGTTTTCAGTTGTTCACCCTGTGCCTGTTCTTTGTTAGAGCTGTTTAATTCCACAAACTTGCTATCTTCCTGGAGCTCTGTAATGTTCATCTTGAAGTAATAATTACACTTTTAAAAATATCCCACTGTCACAAACCCTTAAATGCTGTGAGCTTTAATTTTACTAACATGTCTCATTTGGTATATTAAGCCTGTCCATTGCTTCGTCAAACAACTTGATCAAGTTAGTCAAGCAAGACTGGTCTTTAACAAATCCACACTGACTTATGTTTATGCCAGTTTATTGTGTCTTGGTGTTCCACCACCACTGTTGGGCAGATTTACTTGGAGTTGCTGAACTTAACCCTCTTTCCATTTATTTTAGAAACAAACATGTAATGTTTACATCCTTCCAATCCTCTGGCACTATTTACATATCCAGTGGTGATAGGAAAATTGTGTTCAGAACATCCAGAATTTCTACCCTTACTTTCCTTGGCAAACTTCAAAATACACAACCTGGACTGGAACTTGGAAGACTGGCAATCTTTTAAGTATTTTCAAGTACTCCAATTCTAAAGCACAAGTGCAGTATTATCTAGCCACCCCACCTGCTGAAATCCCAATTGATTCCTATTGATTGTTGTGACCGCATGTGTGGAGTCACATAAAGGTGATTTCCCCTTCCAGCAAACAGTGAGCTGGGAAAAAACAAATCAGCCTCAAATCTTGGGACCTTGGAGCCAAATTGTCCCAAGATTGTGTTGACAGGAGTTTCACTGAACAGATGTGAAAATAGATGGGAAGCTCACAACACGGTAGCTCAGTGGTTAGCACTGCTGTCTCACAGCACCAGGCACCCAGGTTCGATTCCGGCCTCAGGCAACTGTGTGGAGTTTGCACATTCTCCCTGGGTCTGCGTGGGTTTCCTCCGGGTGCTCTGGTTTCCTCCCTCAGTCCAAAGATATGCAGGTAAGGTGAATTGGCCATGCTAAATTGCCCATAGTGTTAGGTGCATTAGTCTGAGGGAAATGGGTCTGGGTGGGTTACTCTTCGGAGGATCGGTGTGGACTTGTTGGGCTGAAGGGCCTGTTTCCACACTGTAGAGAATCTAATCTAAACTCTGAAATCTTGCCCCACTGGACTCCTTCCTCTTTTATATAATTTGGAATCACTTTATGAAATAATATCAACATTAGCTGTGACTTTTTAATCCCAATATTTCCAATTAGCATTTGCACTAAAAATTAGTCAAAGCACTGGATATATTCATACACAAGCAAAAAACTGGAAATTCCACATATACAATAATGGCTCAAAAAGACCTCACATTAGATGCAATCTTTAGCTTGATTCTTTCATTGATATTTATTTTGCTTTGTAGGACAATCAAGTTTTGGTTACAACTTATATCTGGAAATAAAAAGTAAACAATTAATATTCGAAAACTTCTAAAGTTGAGACTTGATATTTTACTTACATTATTGAGCCACAGTAATAAATTCCTTGTCCCTAGTAATTTAACCATTACCATATGACCAAGTAGTTGAAATGGTGAGATGAGAGTGACTGCCCTGAGTATGGCATCCAGAATCCTTAGCAAAACTGGAATCAATGAAATTTCTCTGCTGTTTGGAGTCATGCCTGGCATGTGGGAAGACCGTTGTGATTATTTATGGTTAGTCATCTTGGGTCCTGGAAATCTCAAGGTAGCATCCTAAGCCTAACCATTTTCAGCTGCTTCACCTCCCTTCTACCGTGAGGTCAGACATTGTGCAGTTTTTGACAAATATCCTATGTTCAGCACCATTCACAACACAGCCCACAAACTGGACTAACCATATACGGTAAATACAAAGATTACAAAAGCAAGTCAGAGGCTTGGAAAATTGCAGCAAGTAACTTGCTTCCTGATTCCCCTTACCCTGCTCACTATCTCCAAGGCTCAAGTCAGGAATGTGAAGAATACTCCCCACTTGCCTAGCTCTAACAATGCATACGAAACTGTACATCATCCAAGACCCACTTATTTGGCACCACTAGTGTAGACACTAACAAAGCCCAGTAACAGCAGTGTGTACCATCTACGAGGTGAACTGGAGACATTCATCAAAGGTCCTTCCAACCACAAACAGTTCCATCTAGACGAATAAGGGTAAAAGAAACACGGGAACAGCACCTCCTGTAGATTCCCTTCCAAGTCATTCATTATCCTGAGTTGGTTGGTCCTTCCATATCTCAGAGTCAAAGTGTTTTAATTCCCTAACAGCACTGTGGGTCAACCAACAACATATGGACTGCAGGAGTTCAATGCAGCAGCTCACCAACCACCTTCTGAAGGACAGCCAGGAATGGGCAAATAATGCAGGCCCAGCCAGCAGAACCCACATCCCACGAGTGAATTTTCTTCCTTTATTATATCATTTATCATTTGAGTATTTCAGAATCCACAGGAAGAGTTGAGGATGTGAAAACAATCTTGAGAAATTGTTGATATTTTTAATCGCCCTGTCCAGATATACTCTGCCACACCTCTAAAGCAAGCAGTACTTGAACATCCAGTCTCTCTTCAGAGGAGAGGGTGCGGTCAGCAAGGCAGCAGCTGAACATTGCAATAATAGCTGGAAATTACACTCCGGTTGTGCCTGTTGTCGGGAAATCGATAAAGAATCAAATAGACAGGAGATCCTCCAACCGCTGGGGGGCAGAAAATAGTCAAAGAAGCAGGACGGGTGACGTCATCTGCATGGGGCGGAAGTGGGGTGTTGTCACGTGATCGAGCCTGTCGTTGCGGAGAGGGAAACTGCTCGGTGTCGGCAGTTCTTTGAGTGAAGGTAAATGTCTGCTCTGTTGACGGGCCCAGCCGGAGCCGTCCTTGGCCTCCTAGTTCTGATTCGGACGCGGTGATACGGGGTTGGCCGTGACAAATCCACAGCTTTCACCGCAGAACTCTCCTCTCCCTCCGAGCCGCGCTCTTCTGGAACCCTGCCCACACCCCCCCCCCCCCGCCCACGCAAACCCCACCCCCACGCAACCCCCATTCCCCCACGCAACCTCCTCCTCCCAAGCAACCCCCCACTCCCACGCAACCCCCTCTCCCCCGCCCCCACGCAACCCCCTCTCCCATGCACATCCCCCTCTCCCACACGTACCCCCTTTCCATCCCAATACACACCTCCCTACCCCCCGCACGCGTCCCCCTTGCACCCCAATACGCACCCCTGTCCCCCCCACACGCGTCCCCCTTCCACCCCAATATGCACCCCCCCGCCCCCCACACATGTCCCCCTTCCACCCCAATATGCACCCCCCCGCCCCCCACACATGTCCCCATTCCACCTCAATATGCACCCCCCTGCCCACCACACACGTTCCCCTCACATGCACACACCACCCATATCCCCTTGCCCGTGTGTGCACACATCCCCACCCCATGCCCCCACACATCCCCCTTCCCCTCTACACACACCCACCTACCACTCCTACACCTCTCTTTCTCCAACCCCCTCTGCTCCCTGACTCCCACACCTCCCTTCTCCCACCCTACATATCAAAGACAGCTGATGGGTGAGGGTAGATTGCATCTTCCCATTGTTTAGGGTGTGGTGGTAGTTGGGAGATTTGTGGAGCTATAGTCAGCAGCTTCACTTGAGGCATTCAAGAGAACAGATGATTATTTGGATAGAAATGGTGTGCAAGAATATGGGGAAATGACAGGCGATTGGCATTAGAAAAATAGCCAAACTTCAACAAAAAAACTGGAAGAACATCTGAAGAATGGTCACTGAACCCAAAACATTGATTGATTTCTGTCCACAGATTTTGCCAGACCTGAGATTTTACAGTAATATCTGTTTTTCTTACAAAAAAAACCTTAGTATTGCAGATGCTGAAGATTAGAGTGGTGCTGGAAAAGCACAGCAGGTCAGGCAGCATCCGAGGAGCAGGAAAATCAACATTTCAGGCAAAAGCCCTTCATCAGGAATTAGATAATGGAGTCATTGCAACCACAATGAGTTAAATGGCTGCCTCCTGCACCTTCACAGTTGTATTTTTTTAAAAAAGAACACAGCAGATGCTGGTGGTTTGAAAATGAACATCCTGTGTTGACCCAGTGGGACAGGGAAAGATGTGAGGTTTCAGTCAGCAAAACAAGGTAATGAACAATTGGAGATCAGGTGTTCCTTGAGCTGTTCACACAAGAACTGCAGTGTGGTGTCAAAGCAGTACTGCGCTGTCAGTGGTACTGTCTGACGAGATGTTAACTGAAGCCCTTTCTGACCTGAGTGGAGATAAACTTACATCTATTTTAGTTGAAGGGCAGGAATATTCTTCATTATTCTTGGTTCTTGCTTATCTCCATGTTAACATTTAAATGGATTATCTCGTCATTATCACTTTGCAATGTGTAAATAGTTACAGTGTATCATATATCGCAACAGTAACCAAATGCACTTTGGCTGCAGAGAAGTTTAGTCTGCCCTAAAGTTGTGTTCAGTATTACATGAATGCAAATATTTCTTCCTAGTTGATTGATTTAATGTAACCTGTTTCTTTTAAATGGTGCGTAAATGTTACATATAGCCACAAGAGCACTAACAGATTGCTCTTGGATCTTAGACACAACAGGAAGAAAAACAGCCATACTCTTACAAAAAAAACTGGAAGAACTTCTGAAGAATGGTCACTGAACCCAAAATATTAATTGATTTCTGTCCACAGATTTTGCCAGACCTGAGATTTTACAGCAATTTCTGTTTTTCTTACCAAGGAAAACCCTTAGTTTTGCTCTGAAGGTACTGAATGCATGTTTATACATGTATTCAGGACAAATTGAATTTATTACAACTTGAAAGTTTGTGTTCATACTGCATTTCAAATACATAAATCTTTGTACTATTACAGTTGACTGGGGTGAATTTCCTAATCTTAGGATGTGGTTATTGTTACTGTTTTATTGACAGGTTTGATGTTAAGCCAAAGGCTGGAAAAAGTGAGAAATGACCATTTATTAACTGAGGCCAAACAGTCTAGAAGATATTCTGTGGTCCTACCAGTTCTCCTTTCACAGAAACCAGTCCATAAGTTTTACTTAACGTGGACTTCTATGAATTACCAGTACAGAGATGTAGAGGGATATTCTAAATTGAATTTAAAATTCATCTTATGATCTATGCTGTGAGAGTGAATGGAAATTGTGGATCATGCACTTAATAATTGAGTGCTTTGTTCAGAAAATATTTTGAAAGTTAGTGCTTTAAGCACGCCCATCAAGTTTGAAGTTATTTTGATCCATAATTCTCCACACAAGTTCCTTGTTTTAGTTGTTGCAGTAATGTGTGCAGTTCAGCGCATACCAAACATTATTTATAGAGTTCGTGTTTCTGAAATGTGTGACATAATTTCCAAAGGCCTGTTGTTTGGCAGAAGCTACCAGGAAGTTATCTGCTTGTCTAATTGACCTGAGATAGGTAGAGATGTGGATAGAAATATTCCACCAAAAATAAATATAGTTCAAGATGTGAAAGTGCCTCAAGCCATGATGCTGATATAGAAATGTGGACAGTATGGTGCTGACTGTTTCCTTAAGTTACTATCAATATTCAATTGGACTTTACTTCCTAACCAATGTTTTAAGCTTTGTATAGATTTACCTCTGTCTGTCTCCATAATATCCTCAACCCATATGTCCTGTACTCTGTATTTTACTTCCCCTCAAATTCCTTCTGTCGGGCTGTATTTCACTTACTTCTGTCCTACTTTCAAACGCTGCCTTAATACCCTTAAACTTCTGTTGTTATTTCTCAATCCCTTTCTCCCCTTATTTTAGTATGCGTGGTGGCTACTTTTTCAGGGCCCTATTAAAAAGTGCTATGTCTGATTGCATCAATGGTATCAAATGCAAGATGCTTCACACAAATATCTGATTTATTAAGTATCTGGAATAAAAGTAGCACAAAAAGTATACTGGATGCTGGACATTTGGAATAAAAATAGAAATAATTAGGTTTGGCAACATCTGAGTAGAGAGAGAGAAACCATTTCAGGCTGATGGTCTTTGATCAGCACCCAGAGAGGCATATAAATAACTTGTATATATCGAATAAAATCAAGTCATAGTCATGCAGCACGGAAACAGACCCCTGGATCGAACTTGTCCATACTGACTTACCATTACCATTTGTAAATATAAGTGCTAATAGGTAATATTTGTATTCATTTTCATGAGTGCTTAAATGGTGTTTTATTCTTAGAGTTGAAAAAATATGGCTGCCCATATTTCCAATTAACCAGACTGTGTCTGACGA
The DNA here is from genome assembly GCF_020745735.1 of Hemiscyllium ocellatum. Taxonomy (NCBI): domain Eukaryota; kingdom Metazoa; phylum Chordata; class Chondrichthyes; order Orectolobiformes; family Hemiscylliidae; genus Hemiscyllium; species Hemiscyllium ocellatum. The sequence goes on from NC_083430.1 coordinate 26,275,060, forward strand.
GTTTTTATATTTGCTGTAAATTACACACAAAGTAAATTGCAAAAACTAAAACAGCCTCTTTAACTACATAACAGAATAGTCACCTTGGAGGTTATTTGAAGCTGAAACTTCCCCTGATTGGCCATTGTGTGTTATGAGCTTCCATAGTGAATGGTTAGTCTTCAGCTGCACACATCACAATCAAACCTGCTCTGTTTCCACCCTATGACCACTTTATGTGCTGTCTAGTAGAAATTGCTGAGTTTAGTTGTGACATTTCTATTGTCTCAACTGAAATTATTAAAATTTGTGCAAAACCCAGATATAAACCTGAATTTATGATCTAAGGTTTTGTTTCATTCTCTGCTTTGGTTGTTACTGAGGCTATTCGAACAGGTACATCTGTCAACCCTACACAGAATTGTCTACACTAAAAATACACTATGGATGGGTCTGACCTTTCAGTCTGAACATTTAGATAAATGCAGAAGACATTAGATATGTATATAATAAATAATAATAAGGGAGAACTTGTACAGCATCTTTAACATCTTCAATTGCAATTTTTTTTCTTTAATTGTGCTACTAAGCAATATATGCAAGGTTGTATTGAGTGTTACTTTCTGAAGCCTTGCTGCTGTAAAAATATTATTTAGAATTCTTGCTCTGTTATGCCATGGGATTAATTCCCATTTGATTAACCCGTTCAGTTCATTTGCACCAGTGTGGGATTTTTTTATACTTGTGAGCACATAGTTGCAGATTCAATGCATTCTGTTGATATTGCATTACTCAGTGGGCTTCTAAACATATGCAGTACATTTTATTAATATTCATCATGCTTTCAATCTATTTTAAAATGATATTGGTAATATCTGGCCCCTTGGTTTCTGATTCTTGATATTTTAGACATGATGTTTAATTCTTACCCTTCTATGATCAACTCGTTGCATGCAGAATAGCAAATATTCACTCTCAAAACAAAGACCTGTGAAGAGCCGGAGCCCTTTGCACTTGTGTTTGTATTTTATGATAAGCAAATCCATATGCTTATAGATTTGGAGATTCCCCCATTCTGTCCATTGTGTATTGTAGAGTTATGTCTTGCTAAGCATGCTGTATGTCAGATTGAAAGACATTCATTTTACTTATTGCAATCTGGTTAAGCATACCTGCATTATGAGTAAGTAACTATTTAAAAGACTAATATATAACATGGAATTACAGATGTGAAACAAAAACAGAAATCAGAATTGTACATAACAGAATAGTCACCAAACTCTAAGTATTAACTTTGTTTTCTCCCCATAGATGCTGCCAGACCTGAGTTTCTCCATCAATTTGTTTTTATTTGAAAGGCTAGACTGATTCTGAAAGTACATTTATAATTAATACACTCAACATAGCAGTTATTATTCTGGTAATTGTGAAGAATTGTAACTTATGTAGTACAGTAGACTTTCTAAAATAAAAACAAAAAATGCTCAGTATTTCAAAGGTCTGGCTGCATTTGAGAGAGAAACAGTTCATGATTTGGGTCAATCATCCTTCATAAAACAATCGAGTAAAAAATGAGGTCTGCAGATGCTGGAGATCACAGCTGCAAATGTGTTGCTGGTCAAAGCACAGCAGGCCAGGCAGCATCTCAGGAATAGAGAATTCGACGTTTCGAGCATAAGCCCGCTTATGCTCGAAATGTCGAATTCTCTATTCCTGAGATGCTGCCTGGCCTGCTGTGCTTTGACCAGCAACACATTTGCAGCTTCATAAAACAATGTCTGATATTATGTTCCGGAATAATCAGAACAACTTCTCCTAAATGTTTTTGATTGTTAACTTAGATAATAAAAAAATCAGTTTTTTTGTTTGCCCTCTGACCTTGGCACAAATTACCTTTTCCTTATCCAGAATGGACAGTTTGTCCTTTGGCCACTTTACACATGCCATTATCACACTATTATTAGGTATTATAATCTGTGCTTCAGGTCCTAAAATGAAAGATTTTACTTCAACCAGAGACTAGACCACAACTGAAGCAAACCACCTGAAATGGGGGCTTGTGCAGTACTGGAACTTTAACATGGGAGCAAATTACTGTAACTTCAACCTTTTGGTTGGGTATCACGTGCTTGATAGCCGTAGTTAGAAGCTTGCCTTACAGTGGGACACTAGATATCTCAGCAGCCTGATTAGCAAGTTTCAATTAATTTGCTAATGAAATAATGCTAACAGGAAGAATGAAATTAAAATAAAACCTCAATACTAATGAGTATATCTTGTATTTGAAACAGATTATCAGTTAGTTGATTAATGCTAACTTTTATTCTCTTCTTTAACATAATTTGATATAGTGAGTTTAGATGATTCCTTGACTTGGTTTGGATTTTGAGGCAACTACTTGCACTGTTAAACAAGGTCTTCTCAGTATTACAATTAGATCTGCTACTGGGTGTGTTTAGTCCTGACTATCCCTGTTTCTTTTGTATCTGCAGGTTTGCATTCGGTACGTGTGACGTTGTATGTGTGGTAACAACATGTCATTGCCGCTGCTCGATGAGGCTGCGACTGTCTCTGGAACAGAACGGGAGACTGCAGTGGTAAGAAACCACCTGTTCTCGTGATCTGCCTAGAAAACAGAATGCTTTGACATCTGGGAGACATTTCAGATTTACTAAAATGTCTTCTGAATTCCTTGTTGCAGTGTCTGGTGATTAGTTGTTGCAGTTTTTATGTGAATTTTATATTAGTTGTTGCTCAATTAGTTTACACAAGAATTACTCTTTTAACTCTAGACTTGGACATGAACCAATAGTCTATGTTTTTAATGAAACTCAACTGCAAGCGTCTCAGTTAATATATTAAGTATTACTTCAGTATTCAAACCTGTATGAATAACTTTGTTATTTCATCTGAGAGAAAATATTTTTGAAGTGTTTGTTTTCCACATGGTGACAGCAGCTGGGGAGAGTTAATTAGTGTCACTGTCATAATCACACTACATATTGCAGCCTGATATTAGATTGAATCTGTGGTCAATTTTAAACTCTAGTCTTTTTTCCAGCCTCCTTTAAAGAGTAACGGTAGGACATCAGTGCTCAGAATGGTGCTTTAATATGATTGTTGCTAAAACTCCCTCTGATATAGTCTGTGGTTAATCCTTGTGGTTTCCCCTATGTATTTTGGCCAGCAATTGTGGCGTCCAAATTCCTTTTTTGACCCTTTCATATTTCATTTTGGGATTGGATAATTTATAATATGCAGGCTGCTGCGTCAGCAATTTTGAAGTTAATCCCATACCAGTGAAGTTACGATTATCTTATGACTGTAATTACGTTGGAATCTTAATGCTTGGTATATTGAAACAGTTTTAATCAACCATTCTATATTTGATCCTTTCTTGTAGATCAAGAATTTTTCATGACTCTGCTGATTGTCTGGTGTTACTTTGTGCTGGTATGAAGACAGTGTGTTTGGGTTGTATTTTACAGGTTATTTTCTTGCATGGACTTGGAGACACAGGGTGAGTTTGCTTTAGATGAAAAGTGCAGAGGAATTGACCAAGTTCATAATCTTAATTGCTATAAAACTGAAAGAAATATAAATTTGATATTATGCTTTGATAAGTTATCTAACAATGTATGTTCCCTATTGCCTGAGGGTTTGTAACCATCCCCATTATGTACATGTTCCTATCAACAATTGTAACATGAGGAAAGTTTTTTTTAAATCATTTCTGCTGTAGTTTTTATTTCCTTTGGTATAGGCTATTTCTTGGACATTGCCTGACACATTGAAATAACATTATTCAATTATCACTAATAATCACTTTTAATATCAGTAGAAGGTGCCCTTGAAGTTGGACGAGACACGCAATGACCATTTTTTCTCCTCCCTCAAACATTGTATTTTGCAGTAGTGTAGAGTGACCTTACTTTAAATCCTGGTTCCATTCCTGAAAACCAAAATTTTAAATGGAAAGATTTTAAGGGAAGTATTAGTTTCTGCGAGAATCAAATGTTCAAACTAGAAATAGGTTTCGTAAGGCCGCCTTTAGAAGAGAAAGAAGAACTATATTGGTACCCTCTAAGTTGAAATACATAACACCTTTATTTTAAATATTTAAATTCCTAAATTTATAAATTAAATGCTGTAATAATATAAATTATCCTTTTATTTTAAATTTAATATTCTTCTGTACTTAGTTTTGCCAGGCTCCATCAGCGGTTGACTTTACTCCATGTAAATGACCAATGTCTACCACTAGATGGAGCAGAGGGCCTCAGTTTGAAATCAGGAGGGAAACCGAGACACGGGGAGTTGGGCCAACAAAGGGAAGCCATGATGTGGAGGAGCCAGTGTTAGACTGGAGTGGACAAAGTTAAAAATCACGCAACACCAGGTTATAGTCCAACAGGTTTATTTTGGAGCCCTATTTGACAGCTACCTGATGAAGGAGTAGTGCTTCCAAATAGACCTGTTGGACTATAACCTGGTATTGTATGATCTTTAACTTAATAAAGGGAAGAGAAGACCTGGACCCGAAAAGCAGGAATAGCAGATGAGACGAGGCCAGGGCAAAGCAACGCAAGAAGAATGATGGCCAAGAACCGAAGTTAGTGCAAGACAAGCCTGGGAGGCAAGACCCCTTTGTCCACAGGCAGAAGAGGGAGAGTGTCTAAGCAGTAGGCAGTGGAGAACCAGGCACTGATTTAAAATGTTAACAGACACCGATGATACATGTAAACAATGCTAAAATGAAAATAATGATACAAAACAAAGAAACAGATGCCAAAGATAAACAATGCTAAAATGGCTTTTAGTGAGACTATGTTAAATGAAGACTGCCTGTGCATTTAATGTATTTGAATATGACTAAATAAGTCAGTAACTTTGAAGAACTAAATAGCCTTTATTTCAATACAGGAGGTCTTACAGGTAAGGTTGGAACGTGAGATTGGGATGTCATAGTAGTTACAGAAACTTGGTTGAGCGATGGACAAGACTGGCAGCTCAGTGTTTTAGAGACTGTAGGAAATAAAGATAGGGGAGAGGTGGCATTTTTGATTAAGGAATAAATTACTTTTGTAAATAAAGAAGATTTCTGAAAAGTCAAGTAAAAATATATGGGTAGAAATAAGAAAGGAAAGATCACCGTGATGGTATTGTACCATAGATCTACAATAGTAAGAGGGAAAGTGAGAAACAAATATGTTGGGAGATTTCAGATTTTTTATATATATAATATATATTATAGGATTTTAATTTTCCAAACATTGACTGGGGCTACCATCTTGTTAAATGCTTGGATGGTGAAGAATTTGTCAAATGTGCTCAAGCAAAATTTTCTTTATCAATATTTGAATACTCCAAGAAAAGGAGCAAAACTAGACCTGTTGGTGAAATAAAAGTGGGGGAATGCTTTGGGTCTAGCAATCGTAATTTTAATAGTTTAAAACTGACTATGAGAAAGGATACGCCTGCCATAAAAGTTAAAGCTTTTAATTGTAGTCAAGCAAATTTTAGTGGAATGGGACAAAATTTTCAAAAGTTGATTGGGGTAGACTGTTCACAGATAAAAGGACATCTGATAAGTGCAAGGCTTTCAAGTGTGTGATAATGAGAGTTCAGAGGCATCATGTTCCTGTTGAAGGGTGAAGCTGTAAGATTAATGAACAATGGATGAATAAAGGTATTGAGGTTCTAGTCAAGAATAAAAGTAAATCTTATTTTAGTCATACACAGCTTCGTTCAGTTGAATCTCTTAATCAATACAAAGAGTGTAGGGGCAATCTTAAGAAGGAAATCAGGAAGGCAAAGAGGGGATATGAGAAGACATTTGCAGATAAGCTTAAGGACAATCCAAAGAGATTTTACAAATACATTTAAGAGCAAGAGGATAACGAGAAAAAGAGAGAGAGAGTAGGGCTCCTAAAGAGCAAGGAGATCATCTTTGTGTGGAACCCTAGGAGATGGGAGAGATACTAAATGAATATTTCACATCAGTGTTTACTGTGAAGAAAGAAATAGAATCTTGAGAAAGCAGAGAAATAAATATTGATGTTTTTAAAACAGTTCATGTTACAGCAGAGAAGTTTGGGAGATCTTAGAAAATATAAAGGTGAATAAATCTCTAGGACCTGCTCTAGTGTATCCCAGAACATCGTGGGAAGTAAGAGAGGAAATTACGAGACCCCTTGCAGAAATATGTGCATCACCTGTAACTATGGGTGAGGTGGCTAATGTTGTACCATTGTTTTAGCAAGGTTGTAAAGAGAAACCAGGCAACTATAGACCTGAGAGTCTGACTTTGGTTGTAGGTAATTTGTTGGAGGCGATTATAAAAGATAGGATTTATGGATGTTTAGAGAGGAAAAAAAATTGATGAGGGATAGTCAGCATGGTTGTGTACAAGGAAGATCAATGCTTCTCAAATTTGATTGTTTTTTGAGGAAGGTACTGAAAAGGTTGATGAGGGTTGAGCAGTAGACATTGTTTACTTGGATTTTAGTAAAGGGTTTGGCAAGATTCTGCATGGTAGACTAATTAGTAAAGTTAGGTCACATGGGATTCTGGGTGTGTTTGCCAATTGGATTCATAATTAGTTTAACAGCAGGAGTGTGAAGGGTCCCTTTTCGGACTGGAGGCCTGTCACCAGTGGTGTTCCATGGGGATCAGTTCTGGATCCTTTCTTGTTTGTCAGTTCTATAAATGATTTGGATGAGAATATAGGAGGTGTGGTTAGTAAGTTAGGGCAGGCAACACCAAAATTGGCAGCATAGTAGACAGTGAAGAAGATTTTCTAAGTTTACAAAGGGATTGGTGAAATGGGTCAATGGGCTGAAAAATGGATGTAGGTTTGCTTGCTGAGCTGGAAGGTTCATTTTCAGATGTTTTGTCACCATACTAGGTAACACCTTCAGTGAGCTTCCTGGTTGAAAAATGGCAACTGGAGTTCAATCTGGATAAATGGAAGGTATTGTATTTTGGTACAACAAACAAGAATAGGGCTTATACAATTAATAATAGGGCCTTGGGTAGTGTTGTCGAACAGAGACCTGGGGTGCAGGTACACAATTCTTTGAAATTTTATGTCACATATAGACAGGATAGCTAAAAATGTGTTTGGCATCCTTGCCTTCATTGCTTTTGAGTATAGGAGTTAGGAAGTCATATTGAGGTTGCTCAAGACATTGGTGAGGCCTCTTCGGCAGTACTGTGTCCAGTTCTAGTTGCCTAGTTCTAGGAAGGATATTATTAAGCTGGAGAGGGTTCATAAGAGGTTTCCCAGGATGTTGCCGGTTCGAATTATAAAGAAAGGCTGGGACTTATTTTACTGAGGTGTAAGAGGTTGAGAAGTGATCAGATAGACGTTTATGAAATAATGAGGGGTATGGATAGTTAACTGTGGTTGCCTTTTCCTTCGGATGGGGGGATTTCAAGACTAAGGGGTGCATTTTTAAGATAAGAAAATTTTTAAAAAGATGCACGAGCAAATTCTTTTACACAGCGTGGTTCACACGTGGAATGAACATCTGAGGAAATGGTGGAGGTGGGGCCACAATTACAATGTTTAAAAAAAAAACATTTGTATAAGTGCATTAATGGGAAAGGTTTGGATGGATATGGGCCAGGAGCAGGTAGTTGGGATGAGTTGGTTTGGGATTATGTTGGGCATGGGCTGGTTAGATCGAATGGTCTGTTTTTGTGTTGTATGACACTGTGATTCCTTTGGTGATGCAGCAGGTTACTGACCATCTCTACAATAAGACCCAGAATCAGTTCTTGGCCTGTGCGAAGTTATCTGATCTCACATGATGTTATCTGATCGCAACATAATTGGAAGGAGTCTTACAATTCATCTCAATCTCTTTGGATTAGGAAGGGGAAAACTGGCTGTCATCCAATTCCTGATCAGTGTTTTGACGTTCCTAAGAGTGAGCATTGGACAGAGACCCGGTCTAGTTACTGTGTGATGTCCCTTGAGTGAATAGCTGATACTTATTCAAGCATACGCATCAATAAATAATGAACTCTCAGGCAAAATAATGATGGAACTATAGTCAGCATACAGTCATTAATTTGCCTAAGTGACAAACACTTTTCCAGGCCTTTAATTTCCTACTATTCACAAAACTTATTCTTTTTATTAGTTTCAAAAAGCATTGTTGCTGTCTCCAAAGATGCTGAGCTTAAGCTTTGTCATTTTTACAGAAAAGGTAAAACTGGAGAACATGTCAGACCAGCTGTTGAATTAAAAGCAGCAATCTCCATTACAGCTTTCAATTTTTTATCATCTGGCCCTCTTGTTTTTCATCTTTCTAAACCTTTCACTTAGTTCCTCTGTTTCACCTGTAATTTTGTGTGTCAGGTTTTTTTGGCCCTGCTGCTGCTATTGTTTCTTTTTGAATTCCTTATTCGCCATATTCTATGCTAAAAATATAACATCTACTCATTTGACTTGTTGTGTCACTCTTCCCTATTTTAACTCTTTAATTTTCCTTTTTCTCTGTCAAGAAATATTGAATCTAATTTCCCTTCTTGAAATCATCACTCATTTCGCCACCCGTATTACTTTGACTGTGATGAATCAGGCTAACACTAATATAAAGTTGTTAGTAGCTATGACCATCCCATTATTCAGTTTAAGTCAAGTTTAACTCCTAATTGTCATCTTTCTTTGAATCCTTATTCTCGAATATTTGCCATTTGAAAACTCTGCTCGGAATACTTCAATACAGTTTCATCTTGTTTGCCACTTCATCGATAGTTAAGTTGTTGTGGTTCTGTTCGCCGAGCTGGGAATTTGTGTTGCAGACATTTCGTCCCCTGTCTAGGTGACATCCTCAGTGCTAGGGAGCCTCCTGTGAAGCGCTTCTGTGATCTTTCCTCCGGCATTTGTAGTGGTTTGAATCTGCCGCTTTCGGTTATCAGTTCCACTATCCGTTGCAGTGGTCGGTATATTGGGTCCAGGTCGATGTGCTTATTGATTGAATCTGTGGATAAGTGCCATGCCTCTAGGAATTCCCTGGCTGTTCTCTGTTTGGCTTGTCCTATAATAGTAGTGTTGTCCCAGTCGAATTCATGTTGCTTGTCATCTGCGTGTGTGGCTATTAAGGATAGCTGGTCGTGTCGTTTTGTGGCTAGTTGGTGTTCATGGATGCAGACCGTTAGCTGTCTTCCTGTTTGTCCTATGTAGTGTTTTGTGCAGTCCTTGCATGGGATTTTGTACACTACATTGGTTTTGCTCATGCTGGGTATTGGGTCCTTCGTTCTGGCGAGTTGTTGTCTGAGAGTAGCTGTTGCTTTGTGTGCTGTTATGAGTCCTAGTGGTCGCAGTAGTCTGGCTGTCAGTATGGAAATGCTCTTGATATGTGGTAGTGTGGCTAGTCCTTTGGGTCGTGGCATGTCCTCGTTCCGTTGTCTTTCCCTTCGGCATCTGTTGATGAAATTGCGCGGGTATCCGTTTTTGGCGAATACATTATATAGGTTTTCTTCTTCCTCTTTTTGCAGTTCTGGTGTACTGCAGTGTGTTGTGGCCCTTTTGAATAGTGTCTTGATGCAACTTCTTTTGTGTGTGTTGGGGTGGTTGCTTTCGTAATTCAAGACTTGGTCTGTGTGTGTGGCTTTCCTGCATACCTTTGTGGTGAATTCTCCGTTAGGTGTTCTCTTGACCATCACATCTAGGAATGGGAGTTGATTGTCCTTTTCTTCCTCTCTAGTGAATCGGATTCCTGTGAGTGTGGCATTGATGATCCGGTGTGTGTTCTCTATTTTTGTGTTTTTAATGATTACAAAGGTGTCATCCACATATCTGACCCAGAGTTTGGGTTGAATTTGCAGTAAGATTGTTTGTTCTAATCTTTGCATTACCGCTTCTGCTATGAGTAGTCCAGAGATGGGTGAACCCATGGGTGTGCCGTTGATTTGTTCATATATTTGGTTGTTGAATGTGAAATGTGTTGTGAGGCACAAGTCCAGTAGTTTGAGTATGCCGTCTTTGTTGATAGGTTCAACGTCCTGTTGTCTGTTCTGTGTGTTCAGCAGGTTGGCTATTGTTTCTCTGGCTAGGGTTTTGTCGATAGAGGTGAACAGTGCCGTTACATCAAATGAGACCTTGGTTTCTTCCTTGTCTATGTGTATATTTCTGATGATGTCCAAGAATTCCTGTGTTGATTGTATAGAGTGTCTGGATCCGCTGATCAGGTGTTTCAGTTTCTGCTGTAGTTCTTTAACCTGTTTGTGTGATGGTGTCCCTGGTAATGATACTATGGGTCTGAATGGGATGTCTGGTTTGTGCACTTTAGGTAGTCCATAGAATCTGGGGGTGTTGTTGCTTTCAGGTTTCATTCTTTGTAGGTCAAACCTGGTTATCAAAACACTACATAGGACAAACAGGAAGATAGCTAACGATCCGCATCATGAACACCAACTAGCCTCGAAACGCCACGACCAGCTATCCTTAATAGCCACACACGCAGATGACAAGCAACATGAATTCAACTGGGACAACACTACTATTATTGGACAAGCCAAACACAGAACAGCCAGGGAATTCCTAGAGGCATGGCATTCATCCACAGATTCAATCAATAAGCACATTGACCTGGACCCAATATACCGACTACTGCAACAGACAGCTGGAACTGACAACCGGAAGCAACAGATTCAAACCACTACAAATGCCGGAGGAAAGATCACAGAAGCACTTCACAGGAGGCTCCCAAGCACTGAGGATGTCACCTAGACAGGGGACGAAACATCTGCAACACAAATTCCCAGCTCGGCGAACAGAACCACAACAACGAGCATCCGAGCTACAAATCTTCTCACAAACTTTGAAACGTTATTTGATCTAGAAATTTGGGAGCATTATGCCTTTCTTTCTTCAGGAGCTAAATCAACACCTAAGCCTCCAATATGTAAACAGGAAATGCATGCTCATAGGTGGGTTGTGTGTCAACCTAATATGAAAAAGGTAATTGGCCTCCAGGACCCAATTCTAAAATGGATTCAGGCCTTTGTGTGAGCCTAAAAAATCTGTGCGTTCCCTTTGCAATATTGTGTTCCATGAGGCAGTCATTGTGATTAGGATTCAGACTAAACAAAACAAAACTACTTGCAGCCTAATCAGCTAGGCATAAAGTGCCTACAACATGCTACCAACAAAAGGTAAGTTTGTAAACTAAAAAGGATTTGACCAGACTGAAGGCGAGAGTGGCAGTGATGCTGATCCCAGGCCTATATTCAAACTGAGTAGCTGCAGACCATAGAGTCACCTTTATATCTGTATGTGGCTTCAGAGGTGGAGCTTCTTAATATATACTGAAGCTGTCCATGCCCAAATGCAGCAAGACTGAACAATATACAGTTTTGTGCTGACAAGTAGCGAATAACATTCATGCCACACAAGTGCCAGGCATTGACCATCTCTACTAAGAATCTAATCATCACCACTTGATATTCAATGGCATTATTAACATTTAGTCTCACGCTATCAATGCCCTGGGGTTATCATTGACCAGAAACTGAACTGAAATAGTCATATAAGTACTGTGACTACAAGAGCAGGTCAGAGGCTCAGAATCTTTCATCGAGTAACTCCCTTTCACTTGTACCTTCACAAATGAAAGGCCTGTCTCTAATTTTTAGACTATCATCCAAGAGTCTAGATTCCCCCAACCAGTGGAAATGTTGAACAATATTTTGAAAACTTTAATCAAATTACTCCTTAAATTTCGATATGTTAGTCGATACAATCCTGGTTTGTGTAATCTTACCTTGTAATCTAACTCTTGGAGTCCAGGTATCATTGAGTAAACCTTTCATTTTTCTTTCCTTCAAAGGCATATATCATTCCTAAAGTCTGGTGCCCAAAACTGAACACATTACTTCCAAACATGGTCTAATGAGGGCTTTATTTTTAGGGTCGAACTTCATTTCTAACCACATATTTAACCCTTTAGATTATAAAGCCAATGTTCCATTAGCATTTGTTTGTTTGTATCTGCCCCTGACCCATGATCCATGTACTTGACCCCAACCAAAGTGTCTTTGGACTTACATTGTCTCTAACTTTTCATCACTTAGAAATACTTTGATCTATCCTTTTCAGGTCCAAAGTAGATGACCTCACAATTTGCTATTGTTTGAACCATTTGTCCGTTAATGTCTCTTGATGCGTTGTTCTACATAGTTTACAGTGCAGCCTATGAGAAGGCAGTAATGTAGTGGTAATGTCACTGGACTAGTAATGTAGAAAGGCGGGTTAAGGTTCTGAGAACACAGCAGATGGTGGAAATTTGAATTCAAGACTTGTTGTTCTAGTGGCATGATTCTTTAAGTGCTGTTATGGTGCAATGGTGGTGTCATCTTCTCTGAACTAGGAGGCCCCAGCTTCAAGTCCCACCTGCTCCAGAGATATTATAAACATTTCTGAACAGGTAAGTTAGAAAATATCTGCAGTACCACCAATGGCTGATCTCAGTGTAACTGGCTCTGTGTTTTGGGGGCTGTTGTGGTGCAGTGGTAATGTCCCTACCTCTTTAATAATTTCCCTCAATTCAAACTTTAGCTAACAGTCTCTGAAGAGAAATTATATCAAATGACTTTTGAAAAATCATACAAATAAAGGATTTCTCTGTCCAGTTTTCAATCAACTCCTATCATGTTTGTCAGGTGTGGTTTATACTTTATTAATTAATACTGGCTTGCTGAGATCAGCTAACAGTGTTCCAGATATTCAGTCATTTGATCTTTAATTATAGATTCTATGTTCTTATGGCAGATGGTGAACAACTTTTTAATCCCATAGTTTTATACTTTTTCTTAAATACAACTTTCCCATGGAGTTCGAAAGCCAGATCAATATTGACCTTGGAAGAAATGCATACCTGCCACCAATGGCATATGCATTGGGTAAAACTGTCATTAGTAACTTGTACCTGTTGGCAGCAAGAGGGAGACAATGCTGACATCATAAACATTTGAGCTTGAGCATTTCATTTCAGAGTCAGATAATAAAAGAATTCTAGGCATTATGGCACAAGAAGAAAGCTATTCAAATAAAGCACCGGTAACCTCTCTTTAAAGTAATCCAATGACCCCCATTTACCCTACTGTATCCCCAAAGCACAATAGGTTTATTTTGCCCAAGTGCCCAACCAATTTCCTTTGAACAAATTCATTTCTTCCTAGTCCACTAACCCCAAGCAGTGATTGCCAGGTCATTACTATCTAGTGCAGTAAAAAGATAGTTCCTCGCGTACCACATGGTATCTGTTCCCAAATCTTAAATCTGTGTTCCTTGGTTTTTTTATGTTAACTAAAAGGAGTATATTGTCTGCCTTATCTAAAACTGCCAGTCTTGTATACTTCTTTCATGTTGGCCTTCAGTCATCTGTTGTCTCAGGAAAGCACTAGTTTCTTCAACCTATTGTTAAACGTCCAACCCCCCACACCCTGAATTATTCAAGTAGCTGTTGAGAATTTTCTTGTAACTATTGATTGTGGAGCTGAATATTTTGCAATCCTGTCTTTTTAGACATGGTTGGGCCGAATCACTGTTCTCCATCCGACTTCCTTATGTGAAGTACATCTGCCCTCATGCGTAAGTGCTGTTCAACTTGCCTGTGAATGCTTTTTTTTAATAGATATTACTCTGAAACATGGAATTGTTAATCACACTTATGAAGAGCACAATAACTTATTTTAATTATATAAAGTTTAGTAGAATTGCAAAATTTCTCACATTTGCTCATGCACTCCTTGTAATCAGAATTGATGATATGACTGCTGTGGCTTGTGAGCAATGGGATGTGAATTCTTTTGGAGCTAGATTCTGGTATACTCAAAACCAAAGAACATAATCTTATAAAAAGATTAATTACTTTCAGCTCCAACCCAGGGGTTCTAATTATTTAATATTTAATTGTTTCCCCACACACTCCTGAGCATATTGCTTGAGTTACAGAAATACCATTTGCTCAATGAGTCCTGTCTGGAGTAGTGTTCTTTGTTACTCTTGACAGTAAATGATAGCAAACTGTTCATTTACATGTTGTTCACATCCAGGCCTGATCCTATTCTCCCAGGACATATTTGCATTTCTAGCATGCATCACAGTTGCATGGAGAAAACCTGCATTTCCTTTATCTAGGCTAGTTCCTAGCAGTTGCTGCCACCTGCTGGAAATTTGCAAATTCAACGTGGTGTATATGGCTCAATTAATGACCCTAAGCCTGCTGGGGTACGGGATCTTTAAAAATTCAACATTGTTCATAAAAGAATACTGAAGTTTTTTGTTAAAACACAAAAAAAAATAAGCAAGAAGCAAATTATATTTAGTTAAAAATTTACCTCATCCTTAATTGTATTAAACTGTATGTTCATTTCAACGTATATTGGTTAAAATTGAGACTTTCCGAATTGAATTTAATTATTTTTTATTCAGGCCAAAGATTCCTGTGCAACTGAATAAGTCTGTACCTATACCATCATGGTGAGTTGGAGAGATTTTGTTTTCTAAACTTTCTGTTTTCATGACGTGTTAACACTGCATCCTTTCGTTTCCACCTTCATAACAGTAATATCTTAATTCTCCCATGGTTTTAACCATGCCTCACCTGAGCGCTGCACTTGGTCTTGGTGATGTAGATGCCACAGTTGATCAGCTCATCATCTCACTGTATAATGATCAAGAGCACAATCACTTCATCTTTGGCTGTGAGGAATGTTTTGGTGTAAATTGGAAATAACCTGAAAATTCTGGAAATTGAAATTAAAACTTGCTGAAGACTAACGCAGATCAATCCACTGTTTTCGCAAGTAGTAAAAAAATTTTCAGTATTGATCTGGTATTTCTCATGAGACAATTGTTCCTAATTCACTGCCACTCCTAGTCACAGAGCAATCTTGGAGACAGTTTTACATTTGTAATTCCAATTATTAAAACAGGGCACAAATTATTCAATAAAATTTTCAAATATTTGATCAAGCTATGCCTTGTTTTACTTAAGTAAGCACAATGATCGACAGTACAACAAATCCCACTGTTCCCTTTTTAAAAAGGTTTGACTTGGCTGGATTAAGTCCAGAAGATCCAGAAGATGAAGTTGGTATAAAGAAAGCTTCTGAATGCAGTAAGTCTCCATTCCTGCAACAGAGTTAATAAGGACCAGTTATATACTTTAAACATAAATCTTGTAAGGTCTCTTAACACAGGTTTCCTACAGCACTTCAGAAGCATACAAAAAATTATTGTGCAAAGGCAACATTAAGAAGGGTCATCAAATGCTTAATGAAAGATTAGGTTTTGAGGATGTTATTAAAGTAGGGAGTTGGGAGCATAGGCTTTACAAAAGGTTACAAAGACCCTAGTTTGAGTGAGCAGGGAATCCACAGCGAGGTGCACCTTGCCAGCAGGTCCAAGTAAGGGTGGTGATGAGTAGACCAGAAGGCAGATGATTTTCAGTAGGCATCCTGGCTGGAAAGGCCAGCAAGAATGGAAAAGAAAAATCTATTCTTAACTCCATCATGGATGTTATGATATCCCTGTATAGAGAGGGCAGAGGATGCTTTGTTGTAAAATTAGTCGAGTGATATTCAAACCTGGCACGATGACAATAATAGGTGAAGCTAAGGACCAGTAATGAATTTAGGTAGAGGGATAGGTGCAAAGCAATTAACTGAAAAGCAAGAGGTGAAAGCTTGGTTGACTGACAGCATTTTTGAAGAGTGAGAGCTTTGAAAGAGAGATGCTTTCATAGAGTGCTTCGATTTTAAACAGCAGCTACAATGTACACCTGAATGGGTGCAAAGAAATGTCTGTATTATGCAGGTGTAATGGTGATTAAATAACAGATGTAGTGCTCATGTTAAGAGCAGAAAATGCTGTCTTCAGCTACACAAGACAATTTTCAGAAAAGTAACACAGACCTTGGTTGAAGATTCAATACAAATTCAGTAAGGATCTATATGGACTTCAGCAAGGTGTTTGACAAGGCTCCTCATGGGAGACTGGTTAGCAAGGTTAGAACTCATGGAATACAGGGAGAATTAGCCATTTGGATACAGAACTGGCTCGAAGGTAGAAGACAGAGGGTGGTGGTGGAGGGTTGTTTTTAAGACTGGAGGCCTGTAACCAGTGAAATGCCACAAGGATCAGTGCTGGGTCCACTACGTTTCGTCATTTAAATAAATGATTTGGACGTGAACAAAGGAGGTATAGTTAGTACGTTTGCAGATGACACCAAAATTGGAGGTGGAGTGAACAGAAAAGAAGGTTACCTGAGATTACAATGGGATCTTGATCAGATGGGCCAATGGGCTGAGGAGTTGCAGATGGAGTTTAATTTAGATAAATGCGAGGTGTTGCATTTTGGGAAAGCAAATCTTAGCAGGATTTATACACTTAGTGGTAAGGTCCTAGGGGGTGTTGAACAAGATGCCTTGGAATGCAGATTCATAGCTCCTTGAAAGTAGAGTCGCAGGTAGATAGGATAATGAAGGAGGCATTTGGTATGCCTTCCTTTATTGGTCAGAGTATTGAGTATAGGAATTGGGAGGTCATGTTGCAATTGTACAGGATGTCGGTTAGGCCACTTTTGGAATATGGTGTGCAGTTCTGGTCTCCTTCCTATCAAAAGGATGTTGTGAAACTTGAAAGGGTTCTGAAATGATTTATAAGGATGTTGCCAGGGTTGGAGGATTTGAGCTATTGGGAGAGGCTGAATAGGCTTGAGCTGTTTTCCCTGGAGCTTCAGAGGCTGAGGGGTGACCTTAGAGGTTTACAAAGTCACGAAGGGCATGGATAAGATAAATAGACAAGGTCTTTTCCCTGGGGTGGGGGAGTCCAGAAGTAGAGGCATAGGTTTAGGGTGAAAGGGGAAAGATATAAAAGAGACTTAAGGAGCAGCTTTTTCACTGAGGGTGATGCGTGTATGGAATGAGCTGCCAGAGGAAGTGGTGAGGGCTGATACAATTGCAACATTTAAAAGGCATCTGGATGTGTATATGAATAGGAAGGATTTGGAGGGATATGGGCAGGGTGCTGGCAAATGGGACTAGAGTCTCACTGAAGGGTCTGTTTACGTGCTGTATATCTCTATGACTCCAAGTGTTTCATATGAAGTGGTTGCATTGGTAGTTCAGTGACTGATAGATTCTTGCCTGCTACACAGGAGGCACATGTTCACTTTCTGACTAATGATTGGCAAGCCTTAAAATGTAAGGGGCTCTTGTGGTATATTGTCATATCCCTACCTCTGGACCCGAGGGCCTGTTTCAAGTCTCGTCTGACATGGTGTGTCAAACATGTCTGAATAAGTCAGTTTTTTAATATAAAGGACAAGGAAGATACCTTTACAAAAGGCATAGTTTTTTGATATGCTTGTTAAGATATTTATATCCAGAGATTTATTCTGGAGTGATTAAGCAAATATAACTTGTTATAATAATTGTCTACTTTTATTTGTCTAAGTTAAAGCGATTATTGAACATGAGATCAAAAATGGAATTCCTTCACATAGAATCATACTAGGAGGATTTTCACAGGTAACCCTTCAGATTATTTCCAAAAATGTCTATCTTTCTTTCAAATTATCAAAAAAATTAAAGAACTTCTTCTCAATACAGGGTGGTGCATTGTCTTTGTACACTGCTTTGACATGCCATTACAAACTGGCTGGAGTTATAGCTCTGAGTTGCTGGCTTCCTCTTCGTAAAGCCTTCCCACAGGTATCTCTAATTTACATGCTAATTGTATTATCTTGTGCTGTAGATCAGGCAAATATGTTTATCTGGACTTTCATAGTTACACTCTTACTTTGTTTTTATCTTATACAGAAATAATTGCTTGTTAAACACGCTAAGTCTTCTCAGTGGCCTGGCTGTCAGTTTACATATTCAGCCACTAGCTTATGTCTAGCAGTGGGATTGTAAAACCGAATTTGTAGGTTCCTGCTCTTGATTGCTAAACCCAGTCTACTTGGAATGAAAGAATTTGGACTTTATTGGTTTGGCAGTTACAGTTAAAATGCTTGTCACCATTTTCTATCTAAAAGTATGATGACTTGAGCATGATACCTTACTAAAGAATAACTGGTGACTGAAATATTAGTGTATTCCTGAGGGAACAGGGAGGTTTAACGGTAAAAAACCTCATTTTTGAGGGGAAGTGCAATCAATTGTTCTTTCTCATTGTTTATGCACAGTTCAATTACTGTATGCCTAATTCCAATTACGCTTGAAATAGGTATTTCTTTCTAATCAAATATTTGTTGAAGCAGTTCTTCAAAGAAGAACTTAATGCACTCATGCCATTTAATTCCATTTGTTTTAAATAACAAGGTCTTGCTATATAAACTGGAAGCCAAATTTAGAAAACCAGAAAAAAACATAGGCCATTTAGGCCCACTAGCCTGTTCCTACATTCAATTTGATCACAAAAAAAATCAGTCTCCATTTGTAAATTTTAATTGACCAAGTACCATTTGGGGATGAGATTCAGATTGATTTTTGTCCAGAAAAAGTGTTTTCTGAATTGCTGGATTCCCACACCAAAGCAATTAATTTATCTGTCTAATCTATCAGTTCCTCTTATCTTTTTAAATGCTTTGATTAGATCATCCCTTGATCTTCTAAACTCGAGGGATTAGAAGCCACATTTATGCAAACTGACTTCAATAATTTATCTCTCGAAGTCCTGCTATTCTAGTAAAACTGTGCTATTCTCCATTCAGAGCATGATTATCTTTCCATAAGCTTGATAACACAAACACTGTATAAAAAGGTTAGTGTTCAGAGTATTTCCAGATACTGGAAAAAGTAGATGTACAAGAGAACCTGGGGGTTCTCTTCAATAAGGTCACTGAAAGCTAATGATACATTGATCTTCATTGCAAGAGGATTTGAGTGCAGGCAGAGCAATCTTTCATTTCAAAACAGATGCTGGAGATCACAATGGGTCTGGCAGCATCCATGGAAACAGCAAGCTAACGTTTTGAGTCTAATGACTCTTCAGTAATTTGCTCCTAAACTTTTTTTTCAGTTGTATAGCATCTTGGTTAGAGGGCTTTTGTGGCAGGGTGATCATGCAGGTTGGTTAAAACCATGGTTAGACCATGTCTGACAGGTTATGTACAGTTGAGGGACTTACAGCATGGCAGGACTGTCCTAATGAAGAGAGACTGGAGAAAATTGGTCAGTATTCGGTCAAGAACTTTGAAGAAAGAGAGATGATTACATTGAAATCTACAGATTCAAGATCTTTCCCGGGTTGTAAAGTCTAAATCCAGAAGACACCATTTCAAAGTAAATGGAAAGTCATTTATGAATGAGGAAGTGGAGAATTTATTTTTACCCAGAGGGTGATGCCTAGATAGCATGGAGGCTTAATCATGGAGCACCTTCTAAAGTAGAGGCTGACAGATTTCTAAACACCAAAAATGTAAGGGGATGTAGGGAGAGTGGGAGGGAGCATGAAAAGAATGAGTAGCCATTATTGTATTGAATGGTGGATCAGGCTCAACAGGCCCTTTTCCTGTGTTACCTTATGCCTTTGATATTTTTAAGTGTTTAAACAAGTAACAAGAAAATTACATTGAAAATATAATATAATTTAAGTATCTTTTTGATTCTTTTTGTAATTCTAGGCAGTGGGTAGCAATGTCAACAAGGATATCAGCATTCTGCAGTGTCATGGTGAAAAGGATCTAATGATACCGTTAGAGTTTGGATCTTCAACAGCTGCAAAACTAAAAACAATCATTAATCCTGAAAACATTCAGTTCAAAAAGTATTTAATGCAGCACTGCTCATGTCAACAGGTGAATGCAACTGTAGTTTATTCATTACACTTGATTATAATCTTTAAAATTGTACCATATAAAAGATTTTATAGCACATTACCTAAACTTGGGTATTTACACAATTATATAAATGTACCACTTCGATATTTGATCTTATTAATTAGTTAATAGGAAATGCTGACTTGACAGCATATTAGTGTTATAGACGTACAGCACAGAAACAGACCCTTCGGTCTAACTTATCCATGAAGACAAGATATCCTAAATTAATCTAGTCCTATTTGCCAGCATTTGGCCTATATGTCTCTAAACCCTTCATAATCATATACCCATTCAAAGTCCTTTTAAATGTTGTAATTGTACCAGCCTCCACTTCCTCTGGCAGATCATTCCATACACGCACCACTCTCCGTGACAACGTTGCCTTTTAGATCTCATATCTTTCCCCTCTCACCCTGAACCTATGCCCTCTAGTTTTGGACTCCCCCACTAGGGAAAAGATCTTGTCTATTTACCCTATCCATGTTCCTCATGATTTTTTAAACCTCTATAAGGTCACCCTATAGCCTTCAATGCTCCGGGGAGAATCAGTATTCAGCCTCTCCCTATAGCTCAAACCCTCCAACCTTGGCAACATCCTTGTAAAACTTGAAAGGGTTCAGAAAAGATTAACAACATCCTTCCAACAACAGGGAGACTAGAATTGCACATATGACCTCCCAACTCCTATGCACAATGCACTGACCAAAATCTTTCTCCACTATCCTATCTACCCACAAATCCACACTCAAGAAGCTATGAATGTGCACTCCAAGCTGTCTTTGTTCAGCAATACTTCCCAGGACCTTACCATTAAGTGTATAAGTCTTGTCCTGATTTGCCTTTCCAAAATGTAGCACTTCTTGGGTGTCGACTACAGCTACAATTTTGGTGTCATCTGCAAACTTACTAACTATACCTTCTATGTTCACATTCCAAATCATTTATATAAATGAGGAGAAGCAGTGGATCCAGAAGCTATCCTTGCAGCACAGGGCTGGTCACAAGCCTCCACTCTGAAAAGCAACCCTCTACCACCATCCTCTGTCTTCTAACTTTGAACCAGTTTTGTATCAGAATGTCTAGTTCTCCATGTATTCCATGTAATGTAACTCTGCTAACCAGTCTACCATGAGGAACCTCATCGAATGCCTTGCTGAACTCCATGTAGATCCTGTCCACCACTCTGCCTTCATCAATCCTCTGTTACTTCAAAAAAACTCAATCACGTTAGACACAATTTCCATTGCACAAAGCTATGCTGACTATCCCTAATCAGTGCCTGACTTTCCAAATGTAATTCCTGTCCCTCAGGATTATCTCAAACAACGTGCCCACACAGATGTCAGACTCACCAATCTATAATTACCTGGCTTTTCCTTACCATGTTTCTTAAATAGTGCCACTATGTTAGCCAATTTCCAGTCTTCCAGCACCTCACCAGTGACTATCAACGATACAAATATCTCAGCAAGGAGCCCAGCAATTACTTCCCTAGTTTCCCAGAGTTCTAGGGTACACCTGATTAGGTAGCGGGGATTTATTTACTTTCATGTGTTTTATTTCCCCACATTCTATATCCTCCATATCCTCCTTCACAGTGAACACTGATGTAAAATACTCATTTATATCTCTCCTGTCTCCTGCAATTCCACACATAGGGTGGCCTTGCTGATGCTTAAGGGGCCCTATTCTCTCCCTAGTTACCTTTTTGTCCTTAATGTATTTGTAAAATCCCTTTGGATTCCCCTCTCAAATATACTCCTACTGCCTTTATAGGGATGCAGGGATTCAGTTGATCTCTGCTATCTATACTAGAGATATGTTTCCTCCTTTTTCTTGACTTAAGACTCAAATTCTCTAGTCATCCAGCGTTCCCTACACCTACCAGCCTTGCTCTTCTCCATGGCAGGAACATACTGTCTCCAGGCTCTCATTCTCATTTTTGAAGGCTTCCCATTTTCCAACCATTCCTTTACATGCAAACATCCACCCCCAAATTAACTTTTGAAAGTTTTGTTTAATACAATCAAAATTGACCTTCCTCCAATTTAGAACTTTAACTTTTAGATTCATCACTATTTTAAACTAATGGAGTTATGGTCACTGGCCCTAAAATGCTCGCCCATTGATATCTCAGTCACCTGCCCTATTTCTCAAGAGTAGGTCAAGTTTTGCACCACCTCTAGTCGGTACATTCACATACTGAATCAGAAACTTGCTTGTACACACCTGACAAATTCATTTCCATCCAAGCTCTTAACACTTAGATAGTCCCAGTCTATGTTTGGTAAGTTAAAATCCCCTACAATAACCACGCTATTATTTTTGCAGTTAACTGATCTCTTTACAAATTTCTCAATTTTACTGGCTATTGGGGTCCATACTACAACCCCAACAAGATGATCATCCTTTTATTTCTCAGTTCCACCCAAGTAATTTCCCTGAATGTATTCCCAGAAAGATCCTCCCTAAATACAGTTGTAATGTTATCCTAATCAAAAAATTTCCCTCTCCTCACTTCTCTACACCCCCCAATCCTTCCTACTAGTATCTCTACCCTGGGACACTAAGCTTCCAAACTTGTCCAACCCTGAGACATGTCTCTAATTGCTTTGATGTCCTAGTTCCATGTTCTCAACCATGCCCTCAGTTGCATTGAAATAAATGCAGTTTATCAGCCCTACCTCATTCTCTGCTTTTGTTCCTGACTGTTTGACTTGCTCCATTTCCCAACTACACCAATCTCTTTCCTCACTTTCTCTCTGGGTCTCAACTTCAGCTGTGTTGTTGTGGCCTCCAAGTTATAATGTTTGTTTGTGAGGTTGGTGTCAATTCCTTGCCATGACTGAAAATCAGAATTGTAAACAATGGGGTTGTCCTGAGCTGATGTAGGGGGTGTATGACACAAAGATGTTATCAAATGCAGAGGAGAGGTCAAGGAGGATTAACACAGCAATGGTCACCCTCATGTGGGATGCTGTTTGAAACTTTGCTTAGATAAACTGTTCAATGCAGATTTGAGAGATTCAAATGGAAAATCTCAGGATTGAGGTCATTGTTGAAACCAAAGACTATGTTCAAGAGTTTTAAGAGGAATAAAATGATAGTTTCCAAGAATTGGAGTAAGTGAATTTGAGGTTGGTGGTTATGTTGGCATCTTTGAAAACCAATGGAGGTGATACCTGAGGGAGAAAGCTGCTTGGTGTAGGCTGGAAAGTTGCTTTGTTTCAACTTGCAATTATTGGAATAAAAGTGTGAATTGTAGAATGAGTTTTTTAAACTGGAATTTAATACTTTTTTTTCGTAACACAGGAAATGATGGCAGTGAAAGAATTCATTGCAAAGCAGCTACCACCCATTTGACTAAACTGAGGAAACCTGTATAACTTTCTTCAACCCTTCAACTTTCACCTGACAACTGAACTCGAGCCACGTGCTACCAACCTCCAGTCTTTTACAGACCATTTTATTTGTAATAGTTATTTTTCTCCTAGAGTGGATATATCCACAATTTTTACTGGCACAATCCAAAGTCCCTTCAGAGGTAATTTTATCAGTAAAGTGATTACTGTTTTTGGCAGGAAGCATCTATTCAATTTTAACTTCTTTCCAGCTCAAATACTCAGCAACAGTTTCCTAATGTAGGTTTTATTTCAAGTTAGACATAATTCATAAAAGTTCCTATGAAGGAGAAGGGTATCATATTTCAGCTCTAGGATTCAAGCCTCAGTCCAATTAGTCTCAACTAAGGTTAAAGCTACAAAATGTGCTCTATGTAGTATCAGTGTATTTTTTTGTACTTGCAAATTGATGTACTCACGTCTTATTGCTTTATTGTGGAATCATTGGTTTAACTGTGAAGTGCAAGAGATGGACAGTCCTGCTGCACTGGCTGATGGAATCAAGAAACAGCAATAAAGCATCTTATCTATTCAGAATGTAAGGGAAAATTAACTGGAGAATGCACCTAATGTTGACTAGACATACTGTAGTTACTCTCAATTAATGGGATCATAATCTCAGTGACTCTGAGGTACAGCATGTTTGAGGACCAATAATGGTTAGGCTGTTAAAACAAAGCAATATCAGTCATTTTGACTCTACTGTTTCTAGGTCTGGTTCGTTCGCCAAACCAGTGTGTTTTTCTGCAGACAAACATATGGGCTCGGTGAACGGAACAATGACCTCATACACAACTCAAGCTACAAATCTTTTCAAAATCAGGTTCTAATCCAGATTTTTTTTTAAACTGAGCTTCTGTTGATTTTAGGAAACAAGGCACAGGGTGTAAGATTCATTTCAAACAAGGATTGATGAGCATAGTAAAAGTAATAACATAGCTATCTTAACTATGCCACTGTAGGAAGAATCATGCGAAGGACAGCTCTAAGTGTTGAAGTCATGCAGAGTGAGTTATTGTTTACTCCCTGATAATTACATTGAGAATTGCAGCAAAATCTGGAAGCAGAAATTCTGCAGGCCCCATGCACCAGATCAGTGAAAATGTGGGAATTGTTTAAAAACTTCTAAAATTACTCTGCTTTCAACACAGTATATGAACATAACATTTGACCTCAACACCTGGGTAAGCAAAAGTTTGCAGGGGCAATATTTTCCCCCACCAATTGGCTGCTATTCTACAATTCCTATGACTGCCACTGTGGGATGTGTTAGCACTGTTGTTGCATCCTCAAAATGTGCTACATCCAATGAGCTGCACTGGTCTGCTAACTAGGGGAATGTGTCCAGCCAACCTTACTGACCATCATTCTTGTGTGGCTTCCCTATTTTAAAACATTTGGCATAACTCAGTGTAGTGTCGGGTGTAGACATGTCTTATAGAAAGGGACAGTAAGTAAAAAGTCATTTCACTCATGATTGATTTAATCCTACCCAAATATTATTAAAACTTGGATTGACGTTACAAGCTGATTTTCCTAAACTACAGTGCATAAGTTATACTATGTTTGTGTAAAACGCTTGACCAAAGTGTCACTGTGCTTCACAGGAGCTTTTTTTTAAAGCAGTAAACAAATTTGGCAAAATGTTAAATTGTGTAAACTATTATTAACCAGCACATTGATGCAAATTCAGGAGCACATCAGTACATAGTGTATCTGAAAAGTATGCAAAGACGAAAGTGTCCTTGTTTCCATGAATGCCGCCAGTTTCCTAGAGTTCAAATCCTTTACAAGAGCTGCTTCAGTAGAATCTAAATTAATCCATCTTAAATTATAAATTTGTTTTTGATATGCACTGATGTATACAGCATTGAGACACTAGGATTCTGTTTTGTGACAAATGGATCCAAGAATACAGTGTGACACTTCTATAAGCAGCATGTTATATACAATTGCACTAGATTTTTAAAGGTTGGATTTAGTAAATTGTTGCTGTACATGGACTCCACATGATACATTCAGGTATCTTCAGTTTTAAAAAAAAGCATGACATTAAATCTGTGTCACAGATATTGGAGAATGTGAGAGAGAATTAATAAGTTGACCTTTTTAACTAGTTTTCTTTCATTTGCTCTCTATGCTTGGAGAGATCATGGGACTGACGTTTTGCCATCTTTACATAATGTTACTCTCAGGAGATTTGACTCTCCTTTAAAGTAATGATATTTTCCCATTATAGCACTGGCTTATTTGTCTACCTCTCCTGATGTGATAGATTAAAATACGATGACATTTAACTTAAAATAACATGTTTTTTGGGTTTGTGCTACAGAAAATAGGTAAAAGAAAGAGGAGTTCTAGTATTGTTGGTTAGTGTGACCAAGAGAGTGGACTGACTCCTTGAAGGAGGATGCAAAGAAGGTACCAGATGTAAATTGTTGTTCACTTCAGGATTCTGGAAACCTACCTTTAAAAATTGCTAGTTTTATCTGGAGAGTGGGCATATCAGGATATGCAACACAAGCCACAGTTGAGACGGCTGAGTGATCTGTGGACAGATTAGTTAGCACATTTTATTTTCTCACTTTGACCAGACTTTGGGATGCTGGAAGGCAAAGGAGATTTAAAAAGTAATTTTAGAAGAAATCATTTAGGCTTCACTTCATTTATTATCTATTCTAAATTGAGAAGTAGAGGCTAACATCCAGGTCTGTAAATCCAGTACAGTTGGTGGGGAGAGGAAAAAATCATTTTCATAAACATTTACACTAAGCTTACCCAACAATAGTCATTAAAGCAAAAACTGATTTGGTTCTTTCTCACATTCCTCTTCATAGAAAAGTACAGCTGTAAATTTAAGAATTATTAAATGCAAATTATGTTTGTATCTGTGCTGAGTTGTAAGTGCTCAAAATAGTGACTGCTGGGCAGCATTGATAAGTAATTACAGTTAAAACTGTAAAGGTTTATACTGTTGCATGCATTCACAAGTGTGTTTGGCAAATAATATGGAGAACAAACCATATGCAGAACCTTAGTAATAACCCAAATTATTTAAATCTGCAATTGATTGTTCTGGAAAGAGGATAGCTTGGCTTGTGACAATTAAAGACAATGCAGGAGAATTAATATTGAAAGGAACTATTTATCTGTGCACCTTTCAATTTCCACTTGAATATACGCTTTACAGTTCCATTGCTGTAGCTTATTCCGATTATTTTATCCATGGTGTTTTATTTTTGTTCTCCAATCTCCTTGTAATGTCAAAATGAATAAAGTGAGAATTCCATGCTGTTTTCCGTGTCTTACTTCATACTGTTGAGGAAAGTGTTCCATTCTCACCTATTTACAATCATCTGACCAGTGTATAGAAGATTGCATAGTAAGTAGAGATTCAATAGGCTAGATTGAAAGTGGTACAAGTAAAATGCTACTTTACCTGGAAGATGTGTTTTGGGACATTCAATGATAAGAAAAGTAAATGCTTATTTGTAGTTTAATAATTGTTATGCAAATGTTTTCTATATTTTAACTGATCTTTTGACTTGTACAATGTTTTTTCTTCAATTTAACCATGGATCCATGTTAGAATGTTTCTAGTGTATGCTTTAAAATGCCCCTGGATCTAAAAATGCAGCTCACTTTTGATAGCTGCTTTCTTGACCTTCAAGTTTTAAATGAGTTTTATACCTAGCTCTTCCCACACCTCCCCCAAACAGAGTGAAAAGTGAAATTCAATCTTGCCTAGAGCTGCTTCACTAACAAAATTAATCCCATTTTGTTAGTCAACATCAGAACCTGCTGCTCCAAGAAACCATCCTAAAAACATTGAATTCCTCACAACACCCTTTGCCCACCTAATGCTTTCACTCTGTAGATTAAAATGGCTGAACTCCACATCCTTCCTCATCTCAGGCCATGTTCGAGATTTCTAAGACAGGGGAATATAGCCGGAGTTGTCTTTTATGTTTCTATGAAAATACTTTTGTGATGTCTTGTCCATTGTGGCTTCACCAAAAGATCTTACCTAAATGAGTCCTTAAGAATCTTTCTTTTAACTCAAACTCAATTTAGAATCCAAGAGTTTCTTGATAACTATTTTGGCAATTTCCATGCCAAAAACAAAACAAATTCATACATGTATACTTATCAAAAGTGTCATTTATTTCTAAGCTATTGCTCTAAAGTACAAAACTTAGGGCTGTATCCAGCCCATGGGTTCTATGTGTATATACATACACACATTTAAATTATATAGAAATTGCTAGAGTTACAAGACCAAAGATATGATCATAAAAGTCTAAATAGCTCAAACTTCAGTCAACAAGAAAGCATTAACTGTTCTTGGTGAAAGTAGTCAGTTGATCAGTTTGAGTTTCAAACAGCCTTAATTTTCAATTTTAAAATTTAATAGAATGCAAAGGTAGATGTTTAAGTTCATACCATCCTCCACCAGAACAGATTAAGAATCTACTCAGTATTTTATTACTGGTGATCTACAGCCTTGATACTACAAAATGTTTTTTAAAAATTTGTTATTTTTCTAAAACAGCTCAATCAACTGTTACATGGTGCATTTGATGCTTCATTCTTGCTGAAACCATAAGGATTCTGGGATTGCCAATTCCACAAATCTTGACCTAAAATATGAAAGATATTGTTTATAAAATTGAATGTATATTCCTGTATTTAGTGATACAAATATACACAGCTCTAAAATATTAAGACTATATAGATCAACCATTAAGTTGCATTAATATGAAATAAAATTACAGTAAACCTTAACATTATCACATTCAGTGCTTACACATCTTGTCAATCCCAGACTGTGCCTTCCATCCAAGTTCCTTCTCTGCAAGAGCTGGATTGGCATAACAGGAAGCAATGTCTCCTTCTCTCCTCTGAACAACTTGGTATTTAATCTGAAAGACAAGGAGAAAACCAGGAATTTCTGTTAAATTGATGTATAAATTACAAATTATTTAGTTTATACTCAACCAAGCTAAAAAGTAACCGCACTGAAGCTCCTTAAATGATACTGACTTACCTCTCTCCCAGAAGCTTTCTCCATTGCTTTTACCATTTGTAAAACAGAATAACCTGTTCCAGTACCAAGGTTATATACCTGAAGAGCAAGAGACATATATTTAGTTCATGCAAAAGAGTCCTAGTATAAGTTACAGAATGCTGAAAACGTCTTGGGGGAACAGGAGGAAAAATATCAAGAATTTGAGGCATAGGACTAAAATTGTAAAAGGCAGAGGCACTAATCTCACATTAACAAACCTTGCAACTGCATCTTTCTTTCAGCTTCTTCAATGCAGCAATGTGTCCCTTTGCAAGATCCACTACATGAATATAATCCCTGACACCTGAACAGCAAAACAAGATCTTATTTGCAATTGTTACATTTACAACCAAAATCACTTGTTCTTCTGCTTTATACAACATTACTCTAGGAACAAGTTAGTTTTCAACATCACATTTATGCTCAAAATGCGCACCTGTGGAATAGTGTTCATTAGCATCTTAAGACTGCAGATATTCTGGCTTAAGCTAAACATTATGATGCCTTCAAGAGCTTTTGAAAGTGAACTCCACTGCTCTACAACCACCCCTTTGTCAGCATCTCTGCTTGTAACCAGGCGCTAATATCATCCATGTAGCTTCACACTACTTGAACGGCTTTAACATTTCTGCACTCAAAAATGTAGTTTTCTTTATTTCTAAAAGTGAAGAGAGCCCTATTATTCATAATTTAGTCTTCTGCCATTCCAAAGTGCACTGTCTCAGCTTTCTGGGTTGAATTTAATTTGCCTCTGCTTTGTCCATCCAACCAGTTTATTGATATCCTTCTGCAGTTTTCTGCCATCTTTCTTACTATTTACCACTCTACCAATTTTCGTGTCATCCATGAATTTCTTAAACATACCCTCTACATTTAAGTCAAAATCATTATACCTTAAGCAACAAGTGCTCCAGCATTGAGCCCTGTGGAAACCCCTATTGAAAGGAGACTTCCAATCACAGCAATACCTCTTTACAATCATCATCTGCTTCCAGTCTCTCTGCTAATGTGCCACTTTTCCTTGGATCCCATCGGTTCTTACTTTCTTGATTCATCTGCCATGAGGGACATTATCGTATACACCTATGCAGACTACATCATGTGCATTATCATCAACACTAGGGAGGGAATTTCTGGGTCAAAATGCTGGAATTCCCTCCGTAATGTGGAGGTACCAGTATGGGATTGGGGTGGACAAAGTTAAAAATCTCACAACACAGGTTATAGTCCAATGAGTTTATTTGGAAGTACTAGCTTTCAGAGCACTGCTCCTTCATCAGGTAACTAGTGGGGCAGGATCATAAGACACAATTTATAGCAAAAGATCAGTGTCATATATTGAACAAACCTAGCAATCTAGTGTCAATTGTGTCTGATTATTCCATATCGCTCTAAGTGCATATATAGTCTGGTCCTCAGAATTCTTTCTAATAAACTTTCACAGGGGTTAGACTTACTGGCCTGTAGTTTCCTGGTCTATCTCTTCCTCCCTTTTCTTTAATAATGGGACAATGTTAGCAGCCTTCTGACACATCACCTGTGGCCAGAGAGGATTTTAAAATTACTGCTAGGGCCCTTTATATCCCCAACCTTGATTTCCTCAGTATGCATCTCATCCAGTTTGCAGATTGATCTACAAGATAAAATGTGACAATACGATGGCTTTAAGGGGCGTTTTTGTTCTGGGTTTTTTTTTAAAATGACAAAACGTTGAGGCAGAGGTACCGTTTAGTATGCTCCAGTAAATAAAGTTAATAGCTTGAGGTTTGTGGTGTTTCTTTTTTAAAGTTGGAACAACAGAAGCAGCATTACAGGGTGGGGTCATGCTCCCTCAGAACCTTTATTTTTTTTCCCCCAGTTTTAGCTTTCAGTAGCAGTTGTGGGGTTCTCTGCTGCTAGAATTATATGAGAGAGAATCTATTTTACTGAACTTGCCTTTGCAAAGACTGCATTAATGGAATGCTCCTATTTTGGAACAGTTAATTAATAGATAACTATTTATCAATGCTGAACAAAATAATAATAAAGTAAATTCTTTTATTTTTATTTTTATTATTTTGCCCATATTTTGATTATAGTGTATGAATAAAGGTGTTTGGTTTCAAGCCTGGTATTTGATCAATCAAACTACATCCAGAACACAGCACCTTACACTTATTTTAACGATAAGGAAAAGTGAGGGGTAAGGCAATTTGCCTAATATATTTTCAGGGAGTTTGGTCTGGTTCATAAGTTCTTACAGATCCCGAATTCGACCACATTTTCTAGAAATTGTCTGCAGAACTCAATTGTCTACACACATTTAGCAGAAAACAAGTGTGAATACAACATTTCAACTAATGATATAACAAGTTGCCAATTTTCTTCTGTCATGGTGCCTTATTCTGAGCCCATTGGGTCTGCTGCTCCTTTGGACATAAGCATACCCTGGAAACTACGAATATAAATGCAGGAAGTGTGAGCAAGCAGGTATTTGCACAGGAGTGAATCAAAGCAAATTAATGATAAGAGTTCTTATGAAGGCATGATGATGATTTGGGCAATTAAACTCAACATAAAATTGCTTCAGAACTGATTTCCAGTAAACTGACTGGAGATGTAGAATACATGGAATACACTTGGAACATAAAATTTACCTTCTTCTGAAAGCTTTCATCTCACTAAATCAACACATCAGCATACTGAATTCAGTTTTTCAGTTATCCAAAGTTTTTTGTGAGCCTTCAAATTTAAATAGATCTGCATTTGTGTATTGAACATGTCTAATTATAAACAAAGATTTTGTACAAAATAGGGAAGATAGAACTGAAATCAGCCAGAGTGGAAATACATGTGAAACCAACTTGAAAAAAATTATATGCTAATCAGCATTGTCATTAATACTTCGTGGTAACTTCCTTGTGGACAGTATGAATCTTTGTAGAATTTGTGTAACACGATGTTGTTTGGTGTATAACTAAATCATGAACCACATTTTGGCCACAATAACTACGATGTTTTGGTCATAAAAGAGACATGATTTTCACTGGGGCAGGAATGGTTGCTGTGTGTTCCAGAGTTTAGATCTTTTTAAAAGAACAGGAAGGGGGTTAAAAGAGGAGAGGGAGTAGCATTGTTAGATTACAGGGTGCATTTCAGCTGCAGAAAAAAAGGTTGTTGAGGAGGGTTTGTTGACTAAGTCAGTATGGGTGGTAGTCAGTAACAGGAAAAGAGCAGTTACTTTATTAGGTGTTTTCTATAGACACCCCAATTGCAGCAGAGAAATGGAAGAGTAGATTGGACAGCAATTTGGAAAAGTGCAGAGGTAACAGTTGTTGTTATGGGTGACTTCAACTTCCCCAATATTGACTGGAACCTCCTTAGTTCAGATGGTCTGGATGGAGCTAATTTTGTCAGCTGTGTCCAGGAGGGATTCAATATGTAGATCGGCCAGGCCATATTGGATTTGACGCTCGGCAACAAGCCAGACCAGGTGTCAGATCTCTCGCAGGACCGCATTTTGGTGACAGTGATCACAACTGCCTCACCTTTATCATAGCCATGGAGAGGGATAGGAGCAGATGGTATGGGAAGATATTTAATTGGAGGACAGGAAATTATATTGCTATTAGGCAGGAGCTATGGAGTATAAACTGGGAACAATTGTTCTACGGGAAAGGCACAACAGCAACGTGAAGGCTGTTTAAGGAGCACTTGTTGCAAATGTTGAATAACTGTCTCATTGAGACAGGCAAGGAATGGTAAGGTGAAGGAGCCTTAGATGACAAGTAGAGGAGCTTCTTGTCAAAAGGAAGAAGGAAACTTACTTAAGGTTGAGGAAGCAAGGATTTGGCATTGCTTTAGAGGATTACAGAGTAGCTAGGAAAGAACTCAAAAACGGATTGAGGAGAGCTAGAAGGGGGCGGGGGCACTACAAAACCTTGACAGGAAGGATTGGAGAAAACTCAAAAGCATTCTACACATAGTGAGGAACAAGAGAATGATCAGAGAGAGGGCAGGGCCGATCAGGGATAGTGGGGGGAACATGTGCCAGTAGGCTGAAGAGGTAGGGGAGGCCCTAAATGAGTTTTTTGCTTCGGTAGTTACTAGAGAGAGGGACCTTGTTGATTGAGAGAACACTGGACCAGGTTAACAGGCTTAAACAGATTGATAGTAAGAAAATGGATGTGCTGGAAATTCTAGGAAGTATCAAGACTGATAAGTCCCCAGGGCCAGACCAGATATATCCAAGGTTACTACGGGAAGCAAGGAATGAGATTGCTGCATCTCTGGCAATAATCGTTGCATCCTCACTCTTCACAGGAGTAGTACTGGCTGATTGAACAGTGAAACATTCACCTCCCTCAAAGAAAGTTAATAGGGAAACCCCTCCGAATTACAGACCAGCCAGTCTTATGTCTGTGGTAAGCAAGGTACTGGAAAGGATTCTGAGAGATAGAATTTATGGCTATTTGGAAAAACGTAGGTTAATTAAAGATAGTCAGCATGGCTTTGAGGGGTTCAGGTCATGCTTCACAAGCCTGGAGTTCTTTGAGGACGTGACAAGTTGATGCAGGTCAGGCAGCGTATGAGGTGTATATGGATTTCAGTAAGGCATTTGGTAAGGTTCCCCATTCAGAAAGTTAGGAGGTATGGGATACAGGGAAATTTGGCTGTCTATACACAGAATTGGCTGGCTGAAAGACAGCGCGTGGTAGTGAATAAGAAGTATTCCGCTTGGAGGTCGGTGACCAGTGGTGTCACACAGGGATCTGTTCTTGGACCTTTGTTCTTTGTAGTTCTTATAAATGACTTGGATGAAGAAGTGAAAGGGTAGGTTAGTAAGTTTGCCAATGAC
This sequence comes from Hemiscyllium ocellatum, assembly GCF_020745735.1. Classification (NCBI taxonomy): domain Eukaryota; kingdom Metazoa; phylum Chordata; class Chondrichthyes; order Orectolobiformes; family Hemiscylliidae; genus Hemiscyllium; species Hemiscyllium ocellatum. The sequence continues at coordinate 26,308,192 of NC_083430.1, forward strand.
ACAAAAGTCGTTGGTGTAGATAGTGTCAAGGGCTGTTGTAGGCCACAACATGACATTGACAGGATGCAGAGCTGGGCTGAGAAGTGGCAGATGGAGTTCCACCTAGATAAATCTGAAGTGATTCATTTTGAAAGGTCGAATTTAAATGCAAAATACAGGGTTAAAGACCTGATTCTTGGCCGTGTGCAGGAACAGCAGGATCTTGGGGTCCATATACGCAAATCCCTCAAAGTTGCCACTCAAGTTGATAGGGTTGTTGAGAAGGTGTATGGTGTTTTGGCTTTCATTAACAGGGGGATTAAGTTTAAGAGCCGTGAGGTTTTGCTGCAGCTCTGTAAAACCCTGTTTAGATGACATTGGGAATATTGTGTCCAGTTCTGGTCGCCTCATTATAGGAAGGATGCTGATGCTTTACAGAGGGTGCAGAGGAGATTTACCAGGATGCTGCCTAGATTGGAGGGCTTGTCTTATAAAAAGAGGTTGAGTCAACTCAGGCTTTTCACACTGAAGAGGAGGAGGAAGACAGGTGATTAATAGTGGTGTACAAGGTAATGAGAGGCATATATAGAGTATTTAGCCAGATACTTTTCCTGTAGAACGAGGGGTCATAATTTTAAGATGATTGGAGGAAGGTATGGGGTGGTGTTTGAAGTAGGTTCTATATGCAGAGAGTGTGGGTGCATAGAATGTACTGCCAACTGTGGTAGAGTCAAAGACATTAAGGACATTTAAGTGACTGCTTGACAAGCACATGGACAGCAGTAAATCGAGGGGTGTGTAGGCGAGGTTGATCTTAGTTTAAGGTAAATGCTTGGCACAACATCGTGAGCCAAAGATCCTGTACTGTGCTGTACTATACTGTTCTATGTTCTATATGTTCACATTGAAGCATGATCTTACCTGTGCCATCGCATGTCTCATAGTCATTGCCAAAAATATTCAGGTACAGCCGACGCCCAATAGCAACCTGAGAAGAAAGTCAAATATTTGACCACAGAAAGGTTTTCCTACATGGGCAGATTACAACTGACCCATTAACGCATGTAGGCCAGCAATCAATGTGATGTGTCTGGTGTGTGTGGAGAGAATTAGTAAGAGAGTGTGTCCACAGTTTTGTTTTTCATTTTCAGCCTCTATCATTAGTTAATAACAATGTGAGAAAGAGAGCCAAGTGTGAGACTTGTGCCCTGTCAGTAGGGGCATAGCCTTTCCACCAACAAACACTCAGCTTTACTTCCATGTGGTGATGCATGGAAACAGAGTCCCTCAACTAAAGCTTCAGACGAACTCAGATGATGTTTGACCACAGGCATGCAATGTCCAGGTCCACTGGTGGATCTGCCCAATACTGTCAGACCAAACTCTCAACTATGTACAATTAGCTTCACTGTCTTGTGAATAAATCAGGAGAGTTGAAGACTAAGGGTATAAAATCCTGACAAAAATTTTGGAGTTCAAAGACAGACTGATGTCCATAAATGCCATCTCCAAATTAACTCCTGTATCTAAACCAGGGTCAAACGTTGTGTTTTGCATTTGCTTGGATTCAACTTGAGGGACACAAGGAGGAAGTTGAAAATGTCTGGCTGGTTAAAGCACAGCAGGTCAGGCAGCATCCAAGGAACAGGAAATTCGACGTTTCGGGCATAAGCCCTTCATCAGGAATGGGGGCTTATGCCCGAAACGTCGAATTTCCTGTTCCTTGGATGCTGCCTGACCTGCTGTGCTTTAACCAGCAACACATTTTCAACTGTGATCTCCAGCATCTGCAGACCTCGTTTTTTTACCCGGACACACAGAGGAATCCTATTGTTCAGACAATGCCAGGCTTCCATACATTTTGGAAGAGGACATTGCAATTTCACTGCATGTTAACAGAACACAAGAGACATATTTATCGCCAGGCTGCAAACTATGTGCAGAAAGGTGTCATTTACAGGGGAACCTCGATTATCCAAACGTGATGGGCAGGCACTATTTCGTTCAATTATCGATTATTCAGTTAATTGATTAAATGCCTTTCCTCTGGGGTTCGAAGTTTTTAAAGTCTGCTCCCCGTTCAGAAGACTGCAGCAGCACAGCACGTTAGACCCTGCCCCCATCCCTGTCAAGCACTGCCCCCGCCCACTATCCAGGGCAGCTGGACTGGACACCAACAATAAGACTGATGCTGCTGCCTTTGTGGGTAAGTGTCCAAATAGCACATGCGCACACACTTTTTACTGCAACTTTTTGACAGGTTCCATCTCTGCCCTGTACAGGACAATGTTGGTCAGGTTATCTGGGGAAGGGGGGAGTAGATTTAGGGTACACCCCTATGTAGAACACCCAGGAAAGTGGTGGGGGCGGGGAGGGGGGGGGGGGGAGAAGAGAGAGTGAGAGTGTGTGTGGGGGAGTTCAGTCATTTTGGAGACAGTGCCTGTTTAATCACTGTAAACAAAAGACACAATCACTGTTAGAAACACGTCTTTGATGTAATGCTTCTATCAGGACCTCGAGATCTCCTTCGGATAATCAGATTTTCGGATTTGTGGTATTCGGATAATCGAGGTTCCATTGCAATAGGTTTATCCAGTAATGCATTTATCAGATGTGCTGCAGTTCACAGAGTAAGAGTGGATAACATCTCATGGCACAGAATAAGTTTGCAGATACTTTCAGCTCTCGGTTCCAAGTAAATGTTCACTCAGATAATTAGCACAGACTTAGATGCTACCCACAGCAGATAAGGTACAGGGCCTAAGTACAGAAAATTAACAAATGAATATATTGCCAGGCTGCTTTCAGTTGCTTTTTTTAGTTCAGTAATCAGACATGCTAGTAAACACGTTCATTGAACGCCTTACATTAGATAATTGTGTTAAGTACTGCTGAGTCATAATAGTGCACGTCATCCAAAGTAAAGGGCTCAGATACAATGTGCTTGAAGGATAGTCCTCTTCTTTGAGCATGGGAGAAAAAAAAGCATTAGAGCTATACAAAAGCAGTCACCCAAGTTCTGCTACTAGGTGGCCACATCCAATGCTATTATTCAAATTGTCACATAAAAACTTGTTTGACTGGAATGTTTCATTTGTTTTGTGAATCACTGCCAAATAACTAACCATCAACCAGATGTGTGAGCTGATACAACACATCATTAAAGCTGTGGCAATACCCAATCTCTTTGTAAAGTAGGACTCATTTAAAATGTCAAGGATGCGATACCAATCATAATTGTCATCGAGCAATTTATACAGCTTATGACAGAGTCATAGAACTGTACAGCATGGAAACAGACCCTTTGGTCCAACCTGTCCATGCTGACCAGATATCCCAACCCAATCTAGTCCCACCTGCCAGCACCCAGCCCATATCCCTCCAAACCTATTCATATACCCATCCAAATGCCTTTTAAATGCTGCAATTGTACCAGCCTCCACCACATCCTCTGGCAGCTCATTCCATACACGTACCACCCTCTGCGTGAAAAAGTTGCTCCTTAGGTCTCTTTTACATCTTTCCCCTCTCACCCTCAACCTATGTCCTCTAGTTCTGGACTCCCCGACCCCAGGGAAAAGACTTTGTCTATTTATCCTATCCATGCCCATGTTCAGTTGCAATATTGTGGGCAGAGGAAATATTCTTGGGAAATGTGAAGTACAGGAATAGGAATAAAGAACATTTTTTTAAAAAGCTTCTACTTTTTTGAAAATTGAAAATAGCAGACTTAGTTATTCATTGAAATTGCAGCACAAATGGCCATCTAATCCTTGTTTCTGTGCCTGTATGACATCTACTGAAGCATTCTACTTAAATTTCATTTCTCTGCTTTGGTCTTGTTTACAAACTTCTTAAAATGCTGGTCCAATTTTCTGTGGAAGTTAGTCATAATATATGTCTCAACAGTTGCTGTAGTAAAGTGTTTAAAAATTTTGAGAGGAGGTGGGGCTGGATTTATAACTTCTCCCTCAATTTTGCTGGTATTGATCATTGCGTTATAACACACTTTTCATCCAATGTGAATTTGCTGTACCGTGAGTGATGAATCGGGAATGCTGTTTCTACAGCGTGACCTTTTAAAACGAGTGTTAGCTATAACGAGATTACAGCGCAAACACTAAATGCAGTTTCTAAAGTGCAATGTTTCTATAATGCAGGGTTGCACAAGAACACAACCATTGTGTTATAGAAGAATGGAGTGTATTAAAGTCCTAACATTGTGTTCCCTCATTACTAATTCGACAACTAATGGAAACATCTTTGTTATCAAATAAACCCTAAAACACTTTTGTGATTTTAAGAACAAAACACAAGATTTCTTATTTCAGTGAAAATAGTTGCAAATGTTCATGAAAACAAAGACTGTAGATGCTGGAAATCTGAAATGAAACTAAAAGTGCTGGAAATACTCAGTAGGTTTGATATCATCTGTGGAGACAGAACGTTAAGTATGACTCTTCCTCAGGCTGAAAGAGAATCCAGAGCCAAAAGACCAAGACAACTGAAGGCATGGCCACCAACAGTGGGATGAATGTAGTCAGGGACGCATATTCTAACATCTGAACATGGAGGAGCAAGACAGCACTGGGAAGACTAGCATGAGATACCAACTCCTCCAAATTAAAAATCAACTAAACACAAGTTTTTTTGTCGGGATTTTCAGGAACCCCACACAAAATTAATGCTGTCAAAATTATACAACATTTATAAATTCTAATAAGAGGAAATCATTAACAATTTGTCTTTTTGAAGGCTGTTTTAAAGGTAATATTGCTGTCCCTCTTCCACTGTACTCTCAGCCCATTTTAAACTCTTTTAAAATTATTACATACCTGTGAAATATATGGCATCAGATTGTTGGGAATACCCTGGGGATCTTCACCTATTTTTCCTGATTCATGTGCCCCAATAGGATTGAAATATCGAAGTAAAACAGCATTCCAATCCTGAATGGTCAATATATTTGTTAAGTATCATCATAAACCACAGGTTCAAAAATCATCTGAGAACACTTTGCAATATTTACAAGTACAGTAATGTAAAAAATCCTGTTCCTAGGCATTCATATTTTAGAGTTATAAAGAAAATGCTGGATCAAGTTAGCAATAGCACATCTTAAAATAGATCAACTGCTAAATAATTCAGATTTGATAAATAAGATAAATCCAACAAAACCGATTCAAGCCAATTGCAGTTTTAAAGAAAGCCAATCATTGAAGACAGGAACATTTGTTGCTAGTTGTTCACCATCATTCACAACCGGATGCTGCAGAGCTTAAATATGATCATTAGGTATCGGGATCACTTACGACTGGTTGCACGCCAAACAGTAGAAGCAGCATGCAGTAGGCAGGGCTGTTTCAATCTCAACCTCAACCCGATTGACTTCTTTATGTTTACTCATGCCCTCTGCATTCATCTAAATTTGATCTCCCAACTTAACGTTAATGGTAGAATGAGGTAATGTCAGGCCACAATGTTACAAATAGTACAATTCATCACTACTGCTGCTGATGAACCATGGATGCTCAATTTGTTGGATCTATTCAAGATCTGTTCCATTTAGCACAACGATAGGGACACACTACACAAGGAAGGGTATCCTCAGTAGACGACAGAACTTTGTTTTAATAATGACATTGCATGAACACTGCTAATAATCATTTCATGGACAAATAGAGCGGAGACAGGTAGATTAGTCAGGTTGAGGTCAAGTAGATATTTCCATCTTGTTGCTTCCTTCAGAATCTGCCACAGAGTCTGACAGCTATGCCTGGGAAGACTCAGCCAGCTTGAAGGCCAGAATAAGGGGCAATTCATTTAAAATTGAGATGGGAAGGAATTTTTCTCCGCATTTCTGTCTGGGAGAATACTCGATCCTAGAGTTGCAGAGACTAGATCACAGCATACTTAATGATAAGGTAGATTGATTTTTGAACTATTCAACAGTTGAGTGTTGCAAGAGCTGGCACGAGAAAGAAGTTGAGGCCTAAGGCAGATCAGACATAATCTTATTGAATGGCAGCGCAGATAAGATGGACTGAAAGGCCTACTCCTGTTCTAATTTCTTATGTTCATGCCCACGTTTTTACTTGATGCCATGAGACCTCATGGAGGTCTGGAGTCAATGTTGAGTCATCCCAGGGAAACTCCTTCCCAACCACACACCTCAGTGCCGCCCCTCTGGTGGGTCTATCCGGCAGTAGGATGGGACATACCTAGAGATGGCAATGTAGTTTCTGGGATGGAGTCCCAGAATCAATGTCAGGTTGTTGTTTGATTGGACTGGGACAGCTGCACCAATCTTGCACAAGGTCAAGGAAGGAGAACTTTGCAGCATCAACTGATGTTATTTCCAGTGCCTAGTTCAATGCTAGGTGGTCTATCCAGTTTCACTCCTTTGTTTAGACTTTGTAGAAGTTTGACACAGCTAAATGGCTTGGTAGACCATGTCATAAGGCCGTGAAGAATCAACTATATTGGTATGGGTCTAGAATAACATGGGGGCTAGATCAGATAAGAATATAAGATTTCATTCCTGAAAGCAAGATGGCATTCAGTTAACATCATACACAGCCCTACTTTCAGTCTGACAACTTCAACAAGTGCCAAACTCATACAATGGTAAGAAATACCTTTTCTGCGTAGCAGAGATCCTTAATCATTTCTTCAATGAAGTATTTTGTTTTTCCATAAGAATTAGTGCAGCTGCCAACGGGATGTGCCTCATCGATGGGCAGGTAACTGGGATTTCCATATACAGTTGCTGAACTACTGAAAACAATGTCTTTAACACCATATGTTCTCATTGTCTAAGGCAACAAAAGAAAAGGATAAATCATTCAAAAATTCAAAGTTCACATCATCAAAAACCAACCTCAACATCCTTTTGGGTAATGTTCTTACCAATGACCTCTCATTTCTCAATGACAAGTCTTTCCAATTTGTAGTGATTGTAATTACATTTTCCATTTGCAAAATGCAAACTTGACAGGACACACTCAAACAGCATCTGTAGTGAGAACAGGTCAAAAATATACTCAAGCCCTGAGGTTTGAAAGACTGAAAGAAAGCTACAATTTTAACTCAGCACTCACTTGAGGCTCTGCCTTCATATTTATGTCAAAACGCACACCAGGTTATAGTCCAATGGACTTATTTGAAAACACAAGCTTTCGGAGTGTGACTTCATTAAATCCAGGCTGTAATTGCAGATTCACAATTTCCAGATTTCTGCTTCAAAAGACCTTTTAATCATGTTTCAGTAAAGGCAACCGTCCAATAGTCTAAAAATCACGCTGCTCGTTTGCGGTCAGACCACTGTGTAAGAGCAGTTATCCAAGTACACTACAGACTGAAAAGATTTAAAATGTGCCAAAATGTTATATTCAATACCTGTACTAACAAGGCAAAATTTACAGATCTTCGAGCCTGTCGTGCTATGCAATATGATCATGGCTGATGATCCAACACAATAACCTATTCTTGTTTTAGCCCCATATGCTTTTGATCCCTTTGACCCAATAATTATATATAACTCCTCAAAAATACTCAATGCTTTGGCTTCAAACACCGTGTGTCAAAGAGTTCCATAGGCTCACCACTCTCTGGGTGAAGAAATTTCTCAGTGCTAAATTGCCTACCCTGTATCATTAGATTGTGACCCCTTGGTTCTGGCCTTCCTAGTCACTGGAACTAGTCACTTCCTGCATTTACCATGTCTAATCCTATTAAAATTTTATAGATTTCTCTGAGATCCAGTCCCGTGACTATCATCATAACAGATAGTCTCGCCTTATAGGTCAGTCCTGCCATCCCAGGAATCAGTCTGGTAAACTTTTGCTACATTGTCTTCATGTCTAGGACACCCTTTGCCAGATAAAGGAGACCAAAACAACACACAATATCCCACATGTGTCTCAACAAGAGACACCTTTGCTCTTATAGATGAATGCTCTTGCTATGAAGACCAACCCACCACATGCACTCTTTCTTTCACCAACTGGTGTACAGAGGAACCAAGGTCTTATTGCATCTCCCCGCTTTCTCAATCAAAGCTATTCAGATAATTCACCGCTTTTCTGTTTTTTTTTTGGAACCGAAGCGAATAATTTCACAGCTATCCACATTATACTTCATCTGTCCACAATACATCGACACATCTCTGCATCCTTCTCACAGCTCACACTCCTACCCAGCTTTGTTGTCCTCAAACATTTGATAATTACTATTGTTGCCACTTATGCTGGTGCTGACATTTTAACATCTGGAGAATGAGGAACTTGAAAATGATATTGTTTCTAAATATTGTATCATTTATAACCACAATTAAGTGTATTTACCCTCGATGTCTGAGCAGCCTCACAAAAACAAATACAGCTCACCCAAATCTTCTTTCAAAAGTAACAACTAATTATTCAAATATACCACAGGTAAGCAGAGATAGACAATATAATTTCTTCCCATTGCCATATGCACAAATTTCCAATCTTTTATGGGGCATCACAACCATACACTATACAACATGTTATTAAACCTCTCACAAAAAAGCAGCCAACCACATTAGCGGTTATACAAGATGGCAAATACCTTGCAGAGTGAGGAACAAAGTGGCAGACTCAATCCTGTCTATACTGGTAACAGATCATGGTGGTGTACTGAATGACAGCAGGCAGGCTTATGGGGTTGGGAGGCAGAAGAGGTGTTGGTGGAGGCGGAAGTGGAGGAACGAGAAAGAAAGGGAACAAACAAAATTAATCACCTGTGATTTGTGCCTGAACTCTGGTTGCGAAAGACTTGCATTCAGCAATGATCCTTTCCCCCACTCTCTAGTGAACTAGCTCATTCAAATCTGAGATTTGGGTCACAAACAAAGAATAACAGATGTGAACAAGATACCAGAGAGTTATCTGCACTTCTTGGAACTTCAGAGCAGGAGTAGGGTATTTAGCCTCAAGTCTGTTCCACTAATTAATATGGTCACACTTGATCTATTTTTTAAACTTCATCTACTCATCTTTTCATTTCCCACCTTATGCTCAATTTAAAATACACTTCCATTCAACTAACTTGGTTCCACATTCCTCAAAACTCAGCCCATCAAAAATCATTTTAAATTCTGATTTTTCGATTGACCTTGCAGCAACAGCTTCCACTGTCCTTTTTATGAAGGGATGCCTTCTGACTTCACCCTTGAATGGCCCACCTCTGATTTTAAAGGTAATGCTCCTTTATCAAGAAAGCTTAGCAAAGGAAACAGTTTTTTCTATAACCAATTAAGGTCTTCAATCAGATCACTTCTTAATCTGCTGTATCCGAAAATACAAGTCCAGGCCACCTGAGCTCAGATCCTAACTATTTTAGCCCCAGCATCATTGTGGAATATGCACTATATCACTTCCAATGTATCCTTCCTGAGGGACAGTCTCCAGGGAATCAATGCAATACTTCAGATTGGTTTGTAAACAACTGCAGCAAATTTTCCACCTCCTCCTATTTGTCTCCTTGAAGTGCAAGCAACTTCTAACAACTTTTGTACCAGTTCACTGTTGTTTTTACTGACATCTGCACATGGATCCCAAAAAAAAAGGTTATCGAGTACAAAGTAAACAATCTCTCACTTCCCCATACCGAACTTGCCTTTTACAGCTTCACCCACTCATTTCACAGTTTGCAACATTTCTGCTCCCAACAATCTACTTAGACAACTTTCTTCGTACATCTGTAATTGCCCTTGTTTAAGTTGAGAATACTCGTTTCAGATTCAAATTGCTTTCCAAAACTGAATTTGAAATTCCACCATTTATGACTGTTACACTCCATAGAGGATCCTTAACTACAAAGGATATATTAATCCTACCTGATTTAAAAAAGGCCGTACCCAGGTAAGTTGCGTAAAATACTGGTCAAAGAAACAATCCCTGATGCACTTTTCAAATCAATCTTCCACGTCACCCTTGCACATCTGATGCGTCTAGTCAATACACAGATTAAAATCACCGAGAACATGGCAATGCCCTTCCTACACACCTCCAACATTTTCTCATTTGTACTTTGTCCCAGTAGCAAAGCAACTCTTTGGGAGCCTTCTGATGACTCCCATCTGTGACTTCTTTCCCATGTTATTCTCTATTTCCACCCAACCAGATTCCATAGCATGCTCCATTTGTATATCTCCACATCACCACAATGATATCTTCCTTTATAACAAAACTAACCCACCTCCTTTTCCTTTATGTCTATCCTTCCAGTATAACCAGCAAACTTAGATATTTTAATCCAAAGCACACACCAATGCTTTCAATAGGAGAAAGGAAAATAAGTCAAATTCCATGAACTGATCCATGCTCAAAATCTGGGTTTCATCTTAACAGCTAGAATTAATACATACCTACCTTACTGAAAAGCAAGCACCACAGCCCTGAACACTATGTTCTCAATTGTCCCACAGTTTATCTTACAGAGGAATTTCCTAACTTAGCACACTTACCTCCAGAAGTTTAATTGTTCCTGTCAGATTAACTTTATAATATAAAAGAGGCTTCTGGACAGACTCGCCAACAGCCTTCAACCCAGCAAAATGGATCACAGCTGAGAAATTGTGCTGGAAAAGGAAAGTTATGCTAATTACTAAAATGGACTTAATTCAGTTGTTCTAATCATCAATTTTACACGTGGTTGGAGAACTCCTGAGCCATTACACCATCCTAGGAACAGTCTCATTGGAAATTAGATTTATTGCACTTAAGTGAAGGTGTTAATTTTCATCTGTAATAGAAATAAATAGATTTTAACACTAACAGCTCATCAATTTAGTGTTACAGATTAAGTCCAAAATGTCCTCTGCAAATAAAATTTGACGATAATCACACAGTTAAGAACAACGTAGCTATATGTAGGGGAGTTTTTTGTTGCAAAAACGTAAGTGCTTTCAAACTCAAGTCATCAACTGTTCGTAAGGACAGCACAGTAATTCATTATACTTAGTCCCAAACATTTCAACCAACAAAATAAAACTACTAGTTTCAATACTATTATGAAATAATCATCTGACTATTGCGAAATGCTGTCCCATCACTAAGTGCGTGAATATGACCATGCAAGTGTTTCAAAATATTTTAAGAACAACCTTGCACTTATACAGCACCATTCACAATCTCCAGATGTTTGAAGTACTTGCAGCCAATGAATTTTATGCATTCACATTTGTAACAATAAAATAATTTATGCCTAATTTCCAGCTTGACAAGCCTCAAATCTCAAAGTGAGCAGAGGGGATAAAACTGCTTATGAGACTTCTACTGCAGTGGCAGGGATAAAAACAAAAGATATAATCATGATTAGTCATGGCTGATCATCTGAATGCAGAGCAGATTTGAAATCTGAATGGCCTACTCCCACTTCTATTTTTATACGTCTATGGTCCAATGCTTGATTTTGCAATGGAATCCAGAACCACACGTCATAGTCTAAGGATGTGGGTTAAATCATTTTGTACTCCAATGAGAAGAAATCTCTTCACCTAGAGGTTAGACGATCTTAACGAATGGCAGAGCAAAATGGGCAGTTCCTGCTCATATTTTTTATGCTTGAGGAAGATGGGTTCAAATTCCAACATGGCAGGGTGGTGGTATTTGAATTCAATAATATCTGGAACAACAAAAGGTGGCACAGTGGCAACCATATAACCACTGTCAATGGTCATCTAGGCTTCTGGAGAAGGAAATCTAAATTTGCAGAAAAATGTCCTTTATAGAAGGAAATCTGCCAACCTTAGATTAATTAGATTAGATTAGATTCCCATAGTGTAGAAACAGGCCCTTCGGCCCAACCAGTCCACACCGACCCTCCAAAAGAGTAACCCACCCAGACCAGTCTCCCTCATGCACCTCGCACTGTGGGCAATTTAGCATGGTCAATTCACCTAACCTGCACATCTTTGGACTGTGGGAGGAAGCTGAAAATGTGTTGCTGGAAAAGCGCAGCAGGTCAGGCAGCATCCAAGGAACAGGAGATTTGACGTTTCGGGCATAAGTCCTTCTTCAGGATCTCCTTGGATGCTGCCGGACCTGCTGCGCTTTTCCAGCAACACATTTTCAGCTCTGATCTCCAGCATCTGCAGACCTTACTTTCTCCTGTGGGAGGAAACTGAACACCCGGAGGAAAACCACAGAGACACAGGGAGGACGCGCAAATTCCACACAGACAGTATCAGTGGCTGGAATCGAACCTGGGGCCCTGGTGCTGTGAGGCAACAATGCTAACTGAGCCACCTGCCGCCCCCACATGATTCTAAACAGAAGATCATTATTTCTGACGAGGGCAGTTAAGAGTCAAATTTCTCATCAACAAATAAAAAAAAAGGGAGTCCAGCTGGCTGTGCACTGGAATAGTTAAATCTAGATGTAATAAAGGCAGGAATGAGGTTTTTGGCAGCAGATGAGCTGGATAATGGAAAACAGCAACCTGAGTGATGGCACAAAAAATTCACTATTGTATTGCTAAACCTTAACTAAAACTTAAAAAGCTAAGCAAAGCTGGTTATAAGCATCTGGATTCCAAGTGATACCTCTTTAAACAGATTGCTTAGAGCAGATTCATCAAGTAGATCAATTTCTTGGAAGATTATGTCAGTCCCCGTGATCTGATTCACACGATGAATGCTTTCAGGAATTCCACCTTCACCTGGATTAGAAAAAGAAGTTGACTTTTTCCAGGCAAATAATACAATCATCCTCACTCTTTGGGTGGAGCAAACAGCTTATCAAGCTAACAATTTTTATCAAGTAATTTGACAACTGTTCAGGTGTACTTCTGATCACTTAATCATGACTACAAGACAATTTTGCCCAGATTGTAAATGTTACTTCACCTAACTTGTATAATAGTTCCTTTATTTAACTATTAGAAAAGTTGATTCATCAGAGTTCAATGTCTTTGCACGAGCACTGAACCACACTAGTGAACCACACTAGAGGCATTTGGATGGGTACATGAATAGGAAGGGTTTGGAGGGATATGGGCCGGGTGCTGGCAGGTGGGACTAGATAGGGTTGGGATAATTGGTCGGCATGGACAAGTTGGACCGAAGGGTCTGTTTCCATGCTGTACATCTCTACGACTCTATGAAGTGTATAAGTCCTGCTAAGATTTGCTTTCCCAAAATGCAGCACCTTGCATTTATTGAAATTAAACTCCGTCTAACACTTCTCAGCTCATTGGCCCATCTGGTCCAGATCCTGTTGTAATGTGAGGTAACCCCCTTCGCTGTCCACTACACCTCCAATTTTGGTGTCATCTGCAAACTTACTAACTGTATCTCTTATGCTCACATCCAAATCATTTATGTAAATGACAAAAGGTAGAGGACCCAGCACCGATCCTTGTGGCACTCCACTAGTCACAGGCCTCCAGTCTGAAAAACAGCCCTCCACCAACACCCTCTGTCTTCTACCTTTGAGCCAGTCTGTATCCAAATGGCCAGTTCTTCCTGTATTCCATGAGATCTAACTTTGCTAGTCAATCTCCCATGGGGGACCATTTCCTACACAAGAGGGAGTAAATTTTAAAGAAAGTTCATTGCCTAAAAAGTCTTTTAGTTTGCTCAAAAGGGCATAATACAGGCTCATGCTTAGTTTTGTTTGTAACTAACCAAGAGATTAACTGGAACTATTTCCTGTAGATGTCTTGGTTCTCTGAAATGCATAGTCTACGATGGTACTTATGTAACAGTCTTAAAGGGAAAAAGGGGGTTAATTTGGATAAGGGTTAGGATATCCTAAAGAAAAGTTCAGTTTTGAAACTTGACAATCTAATTACAATACTACAAATAGTAAAATGCTAATTTTGCAGCAACTTCACAGCCAACCTCATGTTAAAAGTACAACTAAAAATATTGACAGTATTTAGACACAAGACCAGAAATGTCAACTGCACACATGCTACCAGAATGGCTTAGTATTTCTGACAGTTTCTATTCATCATATGAAAAGAGGAACACACAAAACTTGAAAAATAGTCAACTGCCCATCTGACAGGGTGCCCTGCACCCAAACAAATTCCTCACCAGCAATGTGGTTCCTAACAGTGCAAAACAATAGGAAAAGGTGCTTGGAACATTATTACTGATATTACAATTCAGGATATTCAAAGCAGTCATAAATTGTTACCTGCAAATCAATTCCCTACAATGGGAATGCTTAGTTTTAAGGATGGGCCATTCAAGTGCCTTTCCCAACAGTTGCCCAATCTCATCCCAGCTGACGTCAATTCCGTTGGATACCAAAAGTGTGGATCCTACAGGAGTTCAAAGGTCCTCTGCTAACACACCCAATTTTTCAAATGCAAAGCTGAGCAGTTAATTGCTCATCCAAGGTAGCTGTCACAGCCTCACACTGTCTCTATCTGATCTGTCCATCAGGTTCTATTGCATGTCACTGGATAGTAGTCCACAGTTTGAATGCCATTACCTGTCTCTCTTGACGAGCTCACATTCAGCCTGAAGCTAATTCCCCAAACTAACTGGTTTTCAATACGAAATCAGTGCTGAACATTGATCCAACCCAGGACCTGCCTGATCTCCAGTAACCACCATCATGTCATACAGAGGCAAAAGATTAAAGCAATATTGTGCTGAATAATTATTATTTATGAATGGGATGTGGGCAGCGCTGGCTTTATTGCCCATTCCAAATTGTGCACGAAGGTGGTGGTGAGCTGCCTTCTTAATCCACTGCAGTCCACATGCTGTAGGTTGACCCACAATGCCCTTAGGGAGAGAATTTCAGGACTTTGACCCAGTGTCAGTGAAGGAATAGCGATATTTTTCCAAGTCAAGATGGTGAGTGACTTGGAGGATAACTTGCTGGTGGTGGTGCTCCCATGTATTTGCTGCCTTTGTCCTTCTAGATGGGAGTGGTCATGGGTGTGGAAGGTGCTGAGGACTTTTGGTGAATTTCTGTAGTACATCTTGTGGATAGTAACACTGCTACTACTGAGTTTCAGTGCAGGAGTGGATGGATGTTTGAGAATGTTTCAACCAAGTGAGCTACTTTGTCCTGAATGGTGTTTAAGCTTCCTGAGTGCTGTTGGAGCTGCATGCATTCAGGCAAATAGCGAGTATTCAGTCACACTCTTGACTTTGCCTTGTAGATGGTGGGCAACTTCTGCAGAGTCAGGAGGCAAGTTACTCAGCGCAGTATTTCTAGTCTGGGACCTGCTCTTGCAGCTACTGTGTTTATGATGAGTTCAGTTGAGTTTGTGGTCAATAGTAAACTCGAGGATGTCGATAGTGGGAGTTTCAGTGACGGTAATACCACTGATTGTCAAGGGCAGTGGTTAGATTGTCTCTTATTGAAGAGAGCCCTTTGTCATTTATGTGACATGAATGATATTTGCCACTTGTCAACCGAGCCTGGACATTACCCAGATCTAGTCTTATTTGAATGTGACTGCTTCAATATCTGAAGTGTTGCAGATAGTGAACATTGCGCAATAATTGGCAAATATCCCCATTTCCCACTTTATGATGGAGGGAAGGTTACTGATGAAGCAGCTGAAGATGGGTGGGCCTAGGACACTACCCTGAGGAACTCCTGCAGATAAGTCCTGAAGCAGAGATGACTGACCTCCAACAACCATAACCTACTTCTATGTACCAGGTATGATTCCAACCAGCAGAGTTTATCTCAAGTCCCGTTGATTCCAGTTTTATTATGAGTCCTTAATAACACACTCAGTCAAATGCAGTCTTGATGTCAAGGGCTGTCACTCTCACCTCACCCTGGAACTCAGTCTTTTGCTGATGTTTGAACCAAGGGGGCTGTAATGGAATCAGGAGCTGAAGGCCTTGGCAGAACACAAAGTGGGCATCACTAAACAGGTTATTGCTGAGCAGGTGCTGCTCGATAGTATTGTTGATGACAGCTTCCATCACTTATGAAGATTGAGTAGACTGTAGGGTGGTAATGACCAGGTTGGATTTGTCCTGGTTTTTACATACAGGACATACCTGGACAATTTTCCACACATTGCTGGATTGAAACCAGTGTTGCAATTATACTGAAACAGCTTGGCCAAGGGAGCAGCTAGATCTGGAGTACAAATCTTCAGGACTATTGCTGGAATGTTGTCAGGGCCCACAGCCTTTGCAGTATCCAGTGCCTCCCATCTGTTTCTTGATGTCATGTGAAGTGAATCAAATTATGCTAAGACTGGTATCCATGATGCTGGGGAGCCCTGAAGGTCAAGTGGATCATCCCCTCAATACTTCTGACTGAAGATTGCTGCAAATGTTTCAACCTCATTTTTTGCACTGATGTGTTGGGCTTTTCCATCGAGGATGGGGACCTTTGTGGAATGTCCTCCTCCAGTCAGTTGCTCAATTGTCCAACATCATTCACGACCGGATGTGGTAGAGCTTGAATCTGATCCATTCATTGTGGGATCGCTTAGCTCGGTCTATCACTTGCTGCCCATGCTATTTGGCAGCTTCACCAAACTGACACCTTAGTTTTAGGAATGAAAAGAAAAATTGCTGGGAAATTTGCTTCACCAACCTGATACTTCATTATTTGGTATGCCTTCTGTGCTCTCCACTGAACCAGGGTTGATCTCCTGGTTTGATGGTAATGGTTGAGTACAGTTTATGCCAGGCCATGAGGTTACAGATATGGAGTACAATTCTGCTACTGTTGATGGCTCACAGTGCCTCACGTATACCCACCCTAGAGTTGCTTCTGTTTGAAGTCTGTCCCATTTAACACAATGATAGTGTCACAACACAATGGAAGGTATTCTCAATGCGAAGGCAGGAATTCATCTCCACAAGAACTGTGCATTGATCTCTCTTACTGATACAGTCACGGACAGACTCATTTGCAGCTGGCAGATTGGCAAGGATGAGGTCAAATATGTTTTTCCCTCGTTAGTTCCCTCTCCAGCTGCTGCAGACCCAGCCCGGCAGCTATGCCCTTTAAGGCCTGACCAGCCTGTCCATAATGTTGTTACTGAGCCATATTCTGTGCCCTTGCCATTTTCAGTGCTTCCTCCAAGTATCATTCAACATTGAGGAGTACTGATTCATCAGCCGAGGGAGGATGGATTGTAGTAATCAGCAGGAGGTTTCATTTCCCAATGTTTAACCTGAAGCCATTTGACTTCAAGAGGTCTGAAGTCCATATTGAGGACTTAAAGGACAACTCCCTCACAATTATATACCACTGTTCTACCACCTTTGCTGGGTCTGTCCTTCTGGTGGGACAGGGCATAACCAGGAACTGTGATGGTGATATCTAGCATATAGTCAAACACACAATCATACTTTACAGAATGTCAGGGCCTTGCCTGACTAACACGAGAGACGGTTCTTACAATTTTGGCACTAACCCGAAACGTTACGATGGAGGATTTTGCAGAGTCGACAGGGCTGTTCCTGCCATCATCTTTTCTGATACCTAGGTCAATGCCAAAGGTCCATCTAGTTTCATTTCTTTGTTGAGAATAAAGCAATCCATCATATAGATTCACAAACAAGTTGCTACAAAATAAACCTAAAACATTTTATACCTTTGATCGCATTATGAAAGTTGTCTATCACAACCGGAACATATCCAGCTTTGACCAGCTCAATCACACAATGGCTACCAATGTAACCAGCTCCACCTGTCACTAGGATCTTCTCATTTGTCATTTTCTATAAAATATCAAAGTGATTCAGAATTAATTACATCTTGTCAAAATTCAACTGTAGCAATAATTTCTTCAGAAACTCAATCAAGTTTCTCCAGGATTACTGATGTTTACTTACCACTTAATAACAAAGTTCAAGTTGAAGAACAAATTCTTATTTTTGTCTTGGTCCTCAAATCTACAGGTTCTGAAACAATAAAGTGCCACATTCTTAAGATCATACAGTCACATTAAAAATTCAAATATGTTGCATTTACAAGCTCATTCTCTTAAGCGTTTGTGAATCTAATCACTCATTAGAATTTTTTTTATGGCTATACATCAATGATAATCTACCCTGTCCGTAATGTTGTTGCTGAACCACTACTGATGGTGGACACAGAAATTCCTTAACCAGAGCACATTCTGTGCCCTTGTCATTTTCAGTGCTTCTTCCAAGTGTGGTTCAACATGGAGGAATCAGCTGAGGGAGGACGGTTGTTTTCACCTAATTTAAGAGAATTTAGTTTATCCCTATCAATAACTTCAGATTTCTTTACATGAATAGCTCTCTGCTAAGGAGAAAGTGAGGACTGCAGATGCTGGAGATCAGAGTCGAAGAGAGTGTGGTGCTGGAAAAGCACAGCTAGCCGGTCAAGCAGTATCTGAGGGGCAGGAGAATTGATGTTTCAGACATAGGCCCTTTGTCAGGAATAAGGCCTCATTCCTGATGAAGGGCTTATGCTCGAAATGTCAATTATCCTGATCCTTGAATGCTGCCTGATCAGCTGTGCTTTTCCAGCACTACACTCTTCAAATTAGCTCTCTGCTAAGCCAAAAATAACCCTTGTACTTTGCTAGCCTTTAAACTGAGTGCAATCTATCACTTGTCAAGCACATTAAATCCATACCTTTCATTGGGCATGTATCATTAATTGATACAAATACAATGATTCATCTTTGCAAAACCGACCATTCTGCAACACAATTACAGAATTGAAGGTGCTCCACTACAGTCACTGTGAACAGTAATTAAATGCTTTATACTTTAAAACTTTCATAGATGTTGGACATGAACCTTTACTGGTACCCCGACCATCCTTTGTCAAAAGCAGGGCTAAGAAGTCATTAAGAAAAAGTGAGAAATAACAACCTGTATTTACACAAAGCATTTTCTCCACTGACCAAGGAAGGATTCTCAAGGGATCTGACCGGTTTTTCAACAATGCCAACCGAATAGCTTTGCAAGACATTCCTTCCAGTTGACCTCACAGGTCAAGTATGCGAACAACGTGTAAAGAGGTTAAGCAATCAATAAATGGCCTGGAATACCGCGCTGGATTCAAGCTGAAAGGAATCTCAGACATGGAAAGTTTATAAAGTTTATAACGGTCAGATTCTAGTGGACCGTGATACCTTATTTCCCAAAATTACGTATGCCTTTCCCGTCCAGCAATTTAGAGTATTTGCAGTTTCTGAGTTATAAACTTTTCAGCGGTGCTTTTAGACAGAGACCTGAGTTTCCTTACACTGAGGTTAGATTGAATGGAGTGCGGTTTCCAGCCAGTACCGCCCGTCTCTCCAGCAGGGAAGGGAATGAATGGGCTCCTTGTGTGGCTCCGGCACCAGGAAACAACCAGCACGAAGCAGGAATCCTGACGTGGCCGGAACCAGCAGCCAGGCTCCCGGACCGAGCGATGGGCTTCACCAGCAGTGGGGCTCCGGGACCGGGACAGCGGACCCGCAGCTGGATTCCATCCACCCACGCCCGCCCGCCCGCAGACTCCTTCCCACCCAGGGAATACCTTACCTAGGGTAACCCACCCGATTCACAGGCTAACGAAGCTACGTGCAGAGCCCAGTCCAGAGGATGCCCCGCCGCTGAACTTCGCCCCCGGTTACCGTATTCACCGCTGCGCCTGCTAAGCCCCGCTCACCTTAGACGGCCCGCCACACCACGCATGTGCAGATCCCGACACGGAACTAGCACCCCGTCTACTTGGCGCATGCTCAGTAATCGATCCCACCCATGGAGATCACGTTGCGCACGCGCACACAAATTCTCTCAACACAAGAGACGCTTTAATCTGCAGTTCTCAATCATTAGGAGGATATTCTGTATTTGGGAAGTTTCTGCTCATCTAGCAAAGTCTCTAACTTCACTTGTACCACTGGACTACTGTATATTTCATGCAAAAGGTTCCAAATGTGTACAATAGAAACAAGTAATGACATACATTTGAACTACATTGACAAAAAGAACATAATGAATATCCCCATCATTCAAAATAGTATTTCTTTTATTATTAAATTTCTCAATTGAAACGACTGAATTAGTTATTAGGGCACAATTCCACAGTCTCAGTGCATCCTTCAAGTAAGCTACATGGAAGATTTAAACCAATCCGAGATGTACTAACAAATGTTTCCATATCAATAAGTCAAATGTGAGATTCCTAGTAACGCCCCTCCTCCCTAGCTCACACCGTATTGACCCATTGTGTTGATGCCATTCAGTACCCCAGCCATCATCCTGTCTCGAACTTCATTGTGATCTTGCTCTTCCCATCCACAAGGGTGGGTATTCAGGCATTTATTTACCTAACACAAGGTGATTGTGCAGCGTACTCCAAGGATAAGTCACTAAAACTGTAACCAAACAGGCATACAATTACATCGAGATGGAGACACTCAAAATTGGAATTAAAACGGTTATTGTACATAGATGGAATCACAAGGCTTACAAAAATCACAAATCTATTAACGAACATTTCTCTGAACACTATTCAGATCAGGTTACATGTTACAGTTTCAGACAATTTAGCATTTCCAATTAATTGCTATAGACTGTTATTTCAGGTACACATTCAGAAAGTTGTAGAGTGAAAATAAGTATAAAAGTTTAAATGTTGTTTCTTGGATTGAACAAAACATTCAATCTTTGACAACATTATGTTGAAATTCAATTTCCAACAGTTTAATCATCAGTTGCACACACTGTACTGTAATATTAGGAGCTGGCTTCATTTGGCATTAATAGGAATGCAAACAGGACAGCCACAATAACTTATGAAGCTTGACAGTCTAAATTAAAACTAAATGCATTTTCTATAAACATGGTTAGGTGGCTTTCAAAATTAAATAGTCCACAATTATTTGTGAAAATCAACTACAAGAATCTGCAAAATTTAACTAATACAAGTTATAAAGTTTATATTTATTTAAATACCATTACTGAAGAAATATTCTTTGTTTAATAATGTTTACATTTTAATCTACATTAATAATTCCATAAAAGCACATAAAAACCATTCAGGAATGAATGGATCACTTCACTGAGGGCTATCAAAGCACAGTATGTGAATATTGAACAGGAGCCAAATTGAAATGAAGTCTGTACATATCCTAAGAAATCTTTATTTTACCAAATGTTGCAACAAGGTTTCATATCTAAAAGCAAAATTGTTAAATGTGTCATTAAATCAACAGAAGCAGTTGTCCAATACTTTGCTATTTCTTTCACATTTAAACAAAGTCGATGTTTTTTACATTACAAGGATGTTGCCAGGGTTGGAGGATTTGCGCTATACGGAGAGGTTGACTAGGCTGGGGCTGTTTTCCCTGGAGGGTCAGAGGCCGAGGAGTGACCTTATAGAGGTTTAGAAAATCATGAGGATTATGAATAGAATAAATAGATGAAGTCTTTTCCCTGAGGTCAGAAAGTCCAGAAAGAGGGGGCATAGATTTTGGGTGGGAGGGGAAAGATATAAAAGAGACCTAACGGGCAACTTTTTCAAGCAGAGGATGGTACATGTATGGAATGAGCTGCCAGAGGAAGTGGTGGAAGCTAGTATAATTGCAACATTTAAAAGGCATCTGGATGAGTATATGAACAGAAAGGGTTTGGAGGGATATGGGCAGGGTGCTGGCAGGTAGGATTAGATTTGTAAAATATACAAATTTCAGACTACCCAATTTCAATACTGAGAAGAGGTTGCATCAATTCTTCCAAGCACTATCAAATACCTATGACACACTGTGCCTTAAAATAGTAGCAAGTGGGATCTCCTCTGCAATTCTCCAAGTATCAAATTCCTAATTTGACTCTGGCTTTGGGTGAAGTGTAAACTGTTGACTGTCCATTGTATTGGGAAAACATACTATCCTTAGCATTTATAGCAGTCAGCTGTTGAGGAACTGTTGTGTTTAGCTTCTTCTCATTTTTGTGAAGTCGGTAAAAAAAAAACGAAAAGGGGGATACATATCAAGAATGAAGAGTGGAAAACAATTATTGATCTATGCAGGGCTGCCATGACTCATTTGATGCCAGAAGGTAAGTATATTTACAGACTTGGGAGGAAAGGGGTTTTTAATCCCATATTAGTTTCTAAATCTGAACCATTACCAGTGAGTCTGTTGGCACTGATCCTAAAACTTGCAAAGAGAAGTGAAGTAAGATGAAAAGAATCAACAAAAAAGTTTCTGTGACTAATGCAATAATTTGTATAGTATAGTTTTGCAATGTTCAACTTGTATTACCAGAATTCTATTGATAATTAATTATTCACAAGAAATTTCCAGCAGTAATTAATATAACACAAAAATAAAGTTTCAATAATTTGCATTTTGCTTAGAAATGGACACAGACATTAATCTAGTGGTGTCTTGCTGCCCACGACTGCCCTTGACAATTTGCATTAGAACAGTTTTGACTAAGAAGCCATTAATATTGTTTAAATATCCCAGATATTGCCAATTTCATTTAGTTCAGTATTCACAAGTCCAGAAGGGACAAATTCAGTTTACCAAACCAATCTCATTGAATATCCCCTTTAACAAACATTTCTAGATCGGAGAATGATTTTCATCCTTAGGAGGGTGGAAACAATTTCTCCTCCAAATACGCTTTTATTGCATTTTAAAGAAAGTGGAAAAGGAATTCACGATTCAGGATCAAAACATTTGTCCAATACGATGTCAGCTGCGAAACATCAACATTTTTTCAGTGCAATTTAAAGAATTAGTTATCATGAGTTTAAAACCTGGCCTCTGACAACAGGTTTGTGATTTATTTTTACTTTGCTTGGAAGTCAGGTTTCAAGTATTATTATTTTTTGCCAAGTGTTATTAAATTAACAAGAAAAAAAAATGTTGGCAGCTATTCCATCAGTCCATCTTTGCACCCCAAAGTTCAATAAGACTCAGATGGTGGATATTGGTACAGATCTCTTGCATGACAATCATAGATTGCAACTTTAAAAATAGTTTTAACTTCCCTTAACAAAAAGTGAAATGTAGCTATATTTTTTAAAAATTAAGTTTTATGCTTCAAAATCTATATTCAGGGTACACCTAACACTCAATGCCACTAGTTAAAATGAGGAACAGTTAACCAAGCAGCCACATACAAACATTGTGAAATCTCATTCTTTACCCCTCCCCCAAAGTGAGTGCAGCTGCTTCGGAATTCTTTGTGCAAATGTTTGATGGATGATACAGCATTAGCACTGTAACTCTTGCTTCAATAACAGGTCACAGCTTCAACAATGAAGATTGCTCCTCTCTTAACTTGGTTCAGCAGCAAAAGACGGAGAGAACGTAAGTGAAAAATCTTTCTGGATCAGTGTTGCACATATTATAAAAGTAGCAAAAAAACTTAGGAATAAGTTGACTTCCTGTACACTTAGCCAGGGTAAAATGAGGGGTTACATAGAGTCATCTAAAAAACAGAAAATGGAAAAAGCATTCAAAATTAGAAGAATAGTCCATGGGGTGGAGGGATTAATTACTGCAGAATCATTTTCCTTTGAAGGTGCAATTATAATTTACTAAATAACCTACTTTTTTGACATTTTATTCTAAGGGGACAAGAATAACCACAGACACATTAACAAGGCTACTTTCTGGCAAAACCATATTATAAATACATTTGATACAAGAAATGTAATTTCAAGGCTGTAACCTCATTTTAACATTTGATCAACATTTATAAAGCTCTTGAGGTTTCTTCTAGGACTATGCTAAGTCAATCACACAATGACAAACTGGGTGTCAGAACTCAATTTTCTTCCAACTATTGTGTTTTTAGAACAAAATATTTGTGACTATTTCTTCAAAACAATGGACCATGTTACCTGGAGTATATGCCATATCTTAATTCCTAAGTGCAAAATAAGCTTAGGCAGTAGAATTACAACATGATGATAAAAAGGATTTTCAGTTGAAGTGCAAATATTGTTAAATCACACTTGAGATACAAGGACTGGCAATAAACGTCTTCTGGAGGATTTGAACATCAGAAGGATTCCATGGATGTACCTTAGAATTTATAAAATGTCACAGGTTAGCAGTCAGTTTTAGTTCTACTCAAAGATACTGCAAATGGTTAATATTACTGTTACATATGCATATGGGAAAGGATATGGAGGATAAAAAAACCATCTTATGGTACCCCTGTTTTCTTCCATTTAAAAATTAGCTCTATCCCTCTAAAATAGCTCAGGAGAAATTAAGTGTATAAACTTCACCATTGGAGAGGTATCAAAAGAGCCATCATTCGAAAGACTTTATCTTGCCTAAATTTCTATACAGAGCCGAAAATGTGTTGCTGTAAAAGCGCAGCAGGTCAGGCAGCATCCAAGGAAAAGGAGATTCGACGTTTCAGGCATAAGCCCTTCTTCAGGAATTTCTATACAGCAAAATGCTAATATTAGCGAAGTCAATTGGGGGAAGATGTCAGGGGGGCTGAAAAGCCTTCTAATTTTACATATTCTTCTGAAAAGTCACAAAATGTTTGTGTTTGTTAGAGGAGTTCAGAATCATGAAGGATCAGGGAGAAAGTACTCCCATGTCAACAGGATAGAAAACCAGAGGACAACTTTGTAATTGACAAAAGGAGTAACAATAAGATGGCAAAATACACTTGTACGCAGTGAGTGGTTAGGATCTAGAATTCACTGTCTTAGAAATTGGGGAAAGCAGATTCAAACAAATTTAAATTCTAGCTATCAATATGGAATAGGATAATTATTTAAGAAAGAAAATTGCAGAGACAGGATGAAAAGGTTGGGGATTGGAACTTTGTGTTGCCCCTGCAGAGAGCTGGCACTGGAATAATGGGCTGGTTGGCGTTCTTCTGCACCATAACCATTCTATAATTATTTATTTGAGGCCAGTTATAGAGCAGCATTTTCAGCTTTAAAACCTGGCCACTCTCCTGGTCAGGACATTATGAGGAAATTGAAGACAGAAAGCTTTACACATGAAGTTATACAGTGAAACATTTCACTGGTAGAATGACAGACACCTGCCTTGATAAACCTGTAACTTGTTCATAGTTTTGTAATACCCCATTACTGCATGAGATTAACTCAAAGTATTTATAGCAATCATCTGAATCCAGCACAGAAAAACACTCTTGGCATTCATTTAAAATAAACAAACTTACTGTTTATATTTTATCTGAAGGTTATCTGTACAGTTCAGGCCTTAGGTCTGATTTTTAGGATCTGCCAAGGCAGGATATATGTGACAAGGTCCAAAGGAGATATTTAACCATTATTATTCCTATAAACTTAATTGCAATATAATCCATAGTTGATTCATTGAATTCTACATATTGTATATGATAAATACATTCATATCTTGTAATTAATGATACTTTATTACATAATCAACTAATTGCTCAAATCTCCTTAAAATAAGTTTTTATATTAATATCACTTTTCCAGTTTGCATTGTTTTTGTCAATAACGTACCTATCTGCTGATGTATTGCTCAATAGAGAGCAGCCACAGTTTATTGTCTCATATCATTGAAATAGTACCACTGTGGAGTATGAACAAAAAAATCCCAGTTTCTGAAACATTCATAATAATAACACAGTGTTTCATGGCCTGAAATTCGAGTTTAACTAAATCAATTTACATTGAAGTGCAATTATGTACACTGGTCAACAAAGCCACCATGGCAAAATTCTTGCAGATAACAAAAGAAAATCAAATCCAAGCAAATTTTATGAACAGACAATATTCTGTTCTTTAATGTGTATAAACCTTAGCAATTGAGCTGGGGGAGGTCTTTCAACGAGAGGAAAATACAGAATTTAGTGTTATACATGAGAACTGCATCTTACTGTAATATATAGCTATCTGTCAGCAGAATTGCAAGTAACTTCTATCAAATAAGATGCTCCTTCTGATTGTTGTATAATTTAATATGACCAATTTTCACTTGAAATGTAACAATCCTGCAGTTAGTGAAATGATCAATCTAATCATTCTTACAGAATAAATAGCTCCCTATAAAACCACAAAAAACATGGCTGCCCTTTGCCATATAAACATTTGGTGATATAACTGGCAAAATTCTGAAGCTCTCTCAGCAACTATCAACGAAAGATTGTCAATCTTTTAAGTTGATTACTTGATAAGCTGTCCTATAAATGCCGTTGCTACAAAAAAAAAGCAATCCAAATCAAAACTAAAATCTTATTCTTGACAGCTTCAAAAACCAGCCAACATACATGTCAGTGTCACATGTTTACTTATAGCACCAGGACTTTATTAGGAGAAAATCATATTACCACAAAACAGAAGTCAAGATGGCACTAATTATTTCTGTGACTGCATTTCTTTTCCCACAATGTTAATGTAATTTACGAACTATGAATCCTACCTAAAATGAGACAACTGATGTTAAAATGCCAAAACCGCCGTATAGCATGAGATGCAAAAAGATTGGCACAACAGTAAAAGAGATAGAAAGAGAACATTGGGAAAGAACATTAAAACCAATACTGCAACATTAATATTGTCTAGGCCTCAAATTCATCATTAAAATCAACTTATCTTTATGATGACAATTTAAAAATGTAAAGGATTTTTAAAATATAATGATTAAACTTTGTGCAACAAGACTGGCCCAAGTGTTATTTACACATGAATATTCTGGAGGGGAAATAAAACACTCAGTGCCCAGTAACAAGAGCTTACATTTTTGCTTCTAAATGTAAAATAATAAAATATTTTTAAAAATAAGATGTAATCCATAGACATCATTTCAAGCACACAAACTGTCTTTAAGTTCTTGGTATTGCAATTTGTACCCTTATGCTCTTGAGCACGCAAAATGGCTCAGGATATAGGACCAGTAGATACATCACTATTCAAAGAGGGGGCGATATTACTGTTCCTTCCATCTTTCTCACACACATTTTATCTTCGACTAAAACGGTTCTTGAAAAACTTTATTGTTTTTGCCATCATTGGTGCAATTTCTGAAAAACAAAAATATAAAAGTTTAATAATTATAGCAGAAACCTTTATAGAGAAAAAAAATACTGTTTACATAATTGTTTACATAACTGTTTACATCTCTCAGCTTTCATTTATCCGTCATTCTTTTTGCTTTTTGCTGTTCAAACATCACTCTTTGGTGGAACCAGCAAGGATGCATCTAGATCTCTTTCAAAACAGTTCTTAGGATGGCTACAGAGGAAGTCACCAAAATACAAGGCGACTTTACCTCCTGAAGCAGTCAATGGCTGATCGATGGTCAATGGCTTCTACCTCCAACTGCTATGACTGACAGAATGTTCGCTGCCACTCATTTTAGAAAAATTGACAGTTGATGCAATACAAAAAGTAAATCATATGGGTATATTTGTACTTACACAGTTGTTTACAAGAAAAGTGCCAATGTTAAACATTGCATTACGGTTACAGATAGTCAGCATAATTGCTTACACACTAACTGCTGAGGACTGCAGCTATTGAGCTAGATTGTACAAGTTACTGGAACCAGGAGACTTAAAGAGCTGTCGGACATCTAAAATTGTTGAAGAGACTACATATGATGATTACATATTTACAGACATTGGTTTAACAAAGTCATTACGTCAGAATTCAGACGTTCCTTCCTGTCAATCTTGCTCCAGGCAAAGATCCACAACTCACGGTGTAAACATTAAACATTCAAATAGAAATAAGCATCACAATGAACAAAATGGTGTTGTTCATTCACAGTTCTTCCAAACTGATTTTTTTTTTAAATGGAGCCTCATGATTAACTTTCATTCTAATCCATTTCATCGTCACTTTTAAAAAGTCACTGATTTTCTTCTGCCAGTCACAGGTACATTTTTGTCTGTAATAATGCACACAATTCCTTCAAAGCAACCCAGGCAATCAATAGTCCATTTGAAGAAATAGTCCTAACTTAATTTGCAACTGAAAAATTATTTTCACTGATGTCATCACACTGGGGTAAAACTGAGTTCCTCAAACTGGCAAACTGCAAGTGCTCTAAAGAACTGCTGACTCAATCAAAGATTCCCAGTGAACGGAAACTCCCTCAAGTTTGTTAATTGTGCTTTTTTTTTTGAAGATAGCCACTTTGGCTTTCAAACAGTTCAAAGGTCTTGGTAGCCTTAATCAAATCATACTTTTCTGTGTGTTAATCCAAGTCAGCAAACAGAAGGAACACAGATAATATCCAAGGATGATCTTATCTCTAATCACATACATACACACACAATCAAGGGAGCAACTATGAACTTATTCCTGATGAAAGACTTATGCCCAAAATGTCGACTCTCCTGCTCCTCGGATGCTGTCTGACTGGCTGTGCCTTTCCGGCTCCACACTTTGAGCAACTATAAACATAAATCTGAATGATGTTTTTTTCCTATAATGTATCATTGCTGCTCTAATGAAGTCACAAACGAGGAATCAAACTTAAGTGCTCGCAGGTTTTAACAGCTGAGCTAAGCCATGCAAAGCATCCATCAGTTGAGCTATCACAAGAGTCAGGTGGGTTGGCAGATCTTTGTTGCTTAGCGCAATATAATAACAACAACTGAAAATGTTAGATGTGGTTACTAAGCTATGAGTTTCCATTTTCTCTGTTGTCATACTTCACTCAATAACAGACTCACTATATTAAAAAAGAATTGGGAAACTTGGGACATCAGAAAATATAAATATTTTTAAACTTACTTTTGACCTGTGGTTTCTTGGATTCATGGAGACCCCCTCCACTACTTGGGGGTGTCAGACTGGATGATGTGGAGCCATGGCTAGTACTAGGACCATCAAAAGACTGATTTCCTCCTCCACTGCCACTGCTTCCTCCTTGACTTTGCATCTTTACCCTACAGAAAAAGTGGGAAGGGAATCAAACAAAATGACTTCAAAAGCTCCAAATATAATTCGACACACTTATCCAACTATGGTGTATAAGGTTTCAGAAGATGGTATAATTTCTCAACAGGTGATTCTTTTCACCAGCTTTGATGCCAAGAATCATATAAAGTTGAATAAGTCGAGGAAAGTCTTTCTAAGCCTGTAAAAAGACTAAAAATAAACACCGACTAAGGGTGCAATATATTACATCTAAAATGAACATACAACATTACCTTGGAGGTGCTGAAATCAATACTCCAGTTCCATGCTTCTCCTGTCTGCGCCTTACATCTCTGGGCGGCTTTACTTCAGTATTTAAAAAGGCCAGCTTTGCTTGTCGGCCTGTTTTTAAAAACACAAGCCAGTCAGTTAGTAGAATGAGAAAAAGATATATGTTATACATTTCCCAGTTACTATGAAGCATCCCAAAGATTACTGCAACAATTGCTACTTCAGACACACAACCTGTCCATGAGGAATGCACTACAGGAAATCAGGAGTGCAACTCCATTTTTCTGTCATTTAACTCCAACTGTCCAAAAACCATTATGGCATGCACACATTGCTAGATTTTCAAAACGCAATGCTGAAAGTTGAAGTTGGAAATGTACCCATTCTAAATTGTGACAAAATTATAATTGTCAAAAATAATCCAGCTGCTTTTCCCAAGACAGGTATGGTTTCAAAATGTAATTAACAAATTTGGATAGATGAAAACCTCAAGGATGATGGAAAAGAAGCAATATGTTAAACTAATGACAGTTTCTCTCGGTCAGGTCAAGCTTTGATCAGATTTTGAAACAACACAAACTAACACTGAAAAAGTCTGAAATTTCTGAACCAGATCATTCCAATCCTACATTTGATCACAATATGCATTTATATAGTACTTTGAGTGTCATAAGGTATCCCAAGCCACTTTACAGGGGCATTACAAAACAAAATATAACACTTAGTCACATAAGGAGATATTAAACGATGGACAATTATCATATCAAAAAGACTGGTTTTAAAGAGGAAAACAATGTGGAAAAACGAAGAGGTATAGGGAGGATACTGCAAAGCTTACAGCCTATGCAATTGAAGGTGCAGCCACAAACGGTCAAGTTATCAAAAAAAGAGGACACAATGCCAGAATTATACAACAAATCTCTTGAAGTGCTGGAGGATTTTACATAAAGATTTGAAAAAAAGGAATAAAGATGTGTAACTGCCAAATGGCAGTTAAGAATCATACACATTTTGGTGGATCCAGAGTCTCTCAGCAGATAATAATGGCAGAATTCTCTTCTCTAAAGGACATTTAATGGTAATGATTACAGGATCACCATTAGGTCAACTTTTCATCAAGTTCAACGATTTGCCATAGTGGGATTTGAATCCATATCCACAGAACATTAGCCTGGAGTTCTAGATTACAAATTCAGTGACATTACCAGTGCATCATTCCACACCTGATATTACTTAACCAGGTGTCGTTGTAAACGAATGAGCAGAGTTCAGGGCAGAGGGAAACAGGATTGTGTGAGTTAAGACACAAGCAGAAAAGTTTTGGATTACTTCAAGTACATGGAGGGTAGAATGTGGACTACATTGGACTCGTGAAGTCTGGAGGCAATGAAGGCACAAATGATAGCTTTAGCAGCAGACGGTCTGAGATTAAGTCACAGAAATGTACAGCACGGAAACAAGCCCTTTGGTCCAACTCATCCATGTCAAACAGATATCTTAAATTAATCTAGTCCCATATGGCCTGAATCCCTCTAAACCCTTTCCATTCATATAAGAATCCAGATGTCTCTTAAATGTTGTTAATGTACCAGCCTCCAACAGGATGTACATGTATTTGGAAAGGCAAGGACTGATTAGGGATAGTCAACATGGCTTTGTGTGTGGGAAATCATGTCTCACAAACTTGATTGAGTTTTTAGAAGAAATAACAAAGAGGATTGATGAGGGCAGAGCAGTAGATGTGATCTATATGACTTCAGTAAGGCGTTTGACAAGGTTCCCCATCGAGGACTGATTAGCAAGGTTAGATCTCACGGAATAAAGGGAGAACTAACCATTTGGATACAGAACTGGTCAAAGGTAGAAGACACAGGGTGGTGGAGGAGGGTTGTTTTTCCAGAATGGAGGCCTGTGACCAGTGGAGTGCCACAAGGATCGAATCTGGGTCCTCTCTACTTTTTGTCATTTACATAAATGATTTGGATGCGAGCATAAGAGGTACAGTTAGTAAGTTTGCAAATTGGAGGTGTAGTGGACAGCGAAGAGGGTTACCTCAGATTACAACAGGATCTGGACCAGATGGGCCAATGGGCTGAGAAGTGGCAGATGGAGTTTAATTCAGATAAATGCAAGGTGCTGCATTTTGGGAAAGCAAATCTTAGCAGGACTTATACACTTAATGGTAAGGTCCTAGGGAGTGTTGCTGAACAAAAGAGACCTTGGAGTGCAGGTTCATAGCTCCTTGAAAGTGGAGTCGCGGGTAGACAGGATAGTGAAGAAGGCGTTTGGTATGCTTTCCTTTATTGGTCAGAGTATTGAGTACAGGAGTTGGGAGGTCATGTTGCAGCTATACAGGACATTGGTTAGGCCACTGTTGGAATATTGCAAGCAATTCTGGTCTCCTTCCTATAGGAAAGGTGTTGTGAAACTTGAAAGGGTTCAGAAAAGATTTACAAGGATGTTGCCAGGGTTGGAGGATTTGAGCTATAGCGAGAGGCTGAACAGGCTGGGGCTGTTTTCCCTGGAGCATCGGAGGCGAAGGGGTGACCTTATAAAGGTTTACAAAATTATGAGGGGCATGGATAGGATAAATAGACAAAGTCTTTTCCCTGGGGTCGGGGAGTCCAGAACTAGAGGGCATAGGTTTAGGGTGAGAGGGGAAAGATAGGAAAGAGACGTAAGGGGCAACTTTTTCACTCATAGGGTGGTACGTGTATGGAATGAGCTGCCAGAGGATGTGGTGGAGGCTGGTACAATTGCAACATTTAAAAGGCATTTGGATGGGTATATGAATAGGAAGGGTTTGGAGGGATATGGGCCTGGTGCTGGCAGGTGGGACTAGATTGGGATATCTGGTCAGCGTGGACAGGTCGGACCAAAGGGTCTGTTTCCATGCTGTACATCTCTATGACTCTATGACCTCTGGCAGCTCACTCCATATATGCACCACCGTCTGCATGAAAAAGTTGCCATTTTGTTCCTTTTAAACCTTTCCCCAATCACCTTAAATTTATGCCCGTTAGTTTTGGACTTTCCAACACCTTGACTATTCAACCTATAAGGTAACCCCTCAACCTCCAGGGAAAATCACCTCAGCCTATACAGCCTCTTCCTACAGCTCAAACCCTCCAACTCTGATAACATCCTTGTAAATCTTTTCTGAACCATTTCAAGTTTCACAATATCTTTCCCATAGGAGGGAGACCAGAATTGAATACAGTATTCCAAAGTGGCCTAACCAATGTGCTGTACAGCTGGAACATGACCTCCCAACTCCTGTACTCAACTCGTATAACAATAAAGGCCCCCATACCAAATTCTTCAGTATCCAGTCTATCAACTACACTCCAAGGTCTCTTTGTTCAGCAACACTTTGAATAAAATTAGGAAATGTTATGGAACTGGAAATGGTCAATTTGCGGAGAATTTAAAGCAAATGCAAATAGCAAATGCATCGCCCTGTGGTAAAGTGTGTTCATCAGCAAGTTTTAAAAGATATACAATTCAAACAACTGAAAGAAGTTCTGCTCCTCACCTTGAGAACATAGGCAATAGAAACAATATTAGGCCATTCAGTCCATTTAGGCTATTCCCCCACATAACTAGATTATGGTTGACCTTCTGACTCAGCATCATTTTCACACATTATTCCCCATACCTTGAAGTCTTTAATATCCATAAATATATTAATTTCTGTCTTGAATATACTCGGAGCCTCCTCAACCTTCTGGCATACAGAATTCCAAAGATTCATCATCCTCTGAATGCAAAAATTACTCATCTCAGTCCTAAATGACCTACCACCTATTCCGACACTGTACCCCCTGGTTCTTGACCCCTAACTGGGCAAACATTCTTCTGGCATCTGGAGGTTGAAACCTGTAAGAATTTTGTGTTTCAATGAGATCACCTTTCATTCTTCGGAATTCTAAAGAGTGCCAACCCAGTCTCCTCAATCCCCCTTCCTAGGACAATCCAGTTATTCCAGAAATTAGTCTGGTAAACCTTCATTACACTCCCTCTATTGAGTATATCTTTTTTTTTAAAAAGGTAAGGATATTAATTCTGTGCACATTACAGAGCCTTGGTGAGCTTCATCTCAAATACAACTGCAGCAAGACATCATTACTCCTGCATTCAAATCCTCCAACAATAAAAGCCAACATATAATTTCCTTCCTCATCTATTACTAAGAATTTGCTTTACAAAAAGTGAAATAATAGACACACTTAACATAAAGAAGGCACTTAGCATAACATGCCTGTGCCCGATGTTTGAAAGAATTAGTCAATTACATCCCATAGCCCTGCAAGTATTTAGTTTTCAGATATAGATTCAGCACTCTTTTGAAAGTCACCATTGAATCTGCCTTTACAATATATTCAAATATTACAGTTCATAATAACATGCTAAACTATAAAAATAATTGAACCCTGAATTATGGATACCTCCAAATGAAAGTGTTAGCAGCATAAAATCTTTTGAAACAAGAGAAAATAGTGTGTTCTTTCATTGCATTGGTACAATTCAAAGTAAATTTCTGTCAATTAGTTAAATTATTGCATTCACTAAAATTGTTCTTTACCCTTTGGTTTGCTGGCATGCGCTGAACTAATGCTTTGAGTTATAGCTCGGAGTTTCTGCTCTCGCTCATCGTGAAGACGTAGATACATTTCACGCCATGACTCAAACTCCTGTCGTTCCTGGTTCTTAAAGTCTCTTTTACAGTGTCTCAGCCACAGGTGATCAGTTTCTTCAACAAAAGTCTGTTTGGCAGCAGAAATGCACAATTAGACACTAATTGAAAAAGTTGAAGTCAACGACAAAGAAAAAACTTGGATTTTCTTTTCCTATATAGCATTTTTTTGACACAGTTGGTAGTTACCAAGTTAACCAATCCTATCATAGCTTTTTACCATTTGCTACCTGTTTTTGCTACAACTCCCGTTTACCCATTTACTAAAAGATAGAGATTAAAAGTAATCAATTAAAATCCTCACGCCTACATAGAGTCATACAACATGGAAACAGACCCTTCAGTCCAACTAGTTCATGCCAAATATAATCCCAAACTAAAAACTCACCCCACCTGACTGTCCCTGTCCCATATTTCTCCAAACCTTTCTTATTCATGTACTTGTCTTTTAAGTGGTGTAACATTGCCTACATCTACCACTTCCTCAGGAAGTTCATTCCATATGCGAACCACCTTCTGTAAAAGATTTACCACCCACAACTTTAACATCTGTCTCTTCTCACCTCAAAAAAATGTGACCCCTAGTCTTGAAATCCTCCAGCCTAGGGAAAAGATATCTACCAGTAAATAAAATGTTACAGGACAAATGTATTTCTAATTTGAATGTTTTTCAATTATTAATGTTAATTGTTGTGATTGCTAGTTAACTCTATTTTTGACATTAGCAGACTATTTAATGTAATTACATTTTATTTTTAAAATCCACTTCTACCTAATTTTCCATCCTCCAAAATCACTCTTCACTGAAGCTACACTACTGCTTCATATTGTAAATTAATCACAAAAACAATTCGTATGCAACCAAATTAATTGTCAATTTAGGTATTACAATGTTGGTCTAGTTTTGTGTAGTCAATAAAAATTAGTAGTAATGCAATCGGTCATAACTCCAGTACCTACAGGAAGAAATAAATTTCCAGAATTTTTGCTCTGTATCACTATCATGTTGAAAAGTGCACATTTATAGGTATTTTAGAAGGACAGAATTAGTTACAACTAGAAAGTTCCATCTAATCAATTAACCTAGAAATGCTCACCATCAAGGTTTGCCTATTAAAACTGGTCTCCCGTGATTTAGCAGCGGTTTGATCTGATCTACAGATCAGCATCTAGTATCTGTACATAGAGGAGAACTAGAGAGAATTAAAGGGGAATGCACATGGTAAAGACAGATATTCTGGAAAATAATTCACCTCATCTCTCCTGTAGGGAGTGAGCACTGTAAATACTAAGGATAATTTTGCACATCAACATCCAGACACTGGAGATGAAGAAACTGGTCTTGGGTGGTAGTTAATGGAGCAGATAATGAGATATGCATAAAACACATTGCCGACATCTATTGCCCCTTGTCCAGACCAATTTCAAACCATGATTGACTGCTATATCAGACCCGATATAACTCAGATTTCCATCATTTTCCAGCTCTTTTGAACTCACCATTGCAGAAAAAGAAGACCTTTCTATGTGAGGTGGCAATATTTATGAGACATCCCATATTGTCCATTGGTCATTTTCAAAAGTATACAACATCCGGTTTAAACTACCATTCCCAGGTCCATTTCCAGTCACATTAATGCCTAAATATGATGCCTATAACCTACACTTTCTACAGAAACTAAAGCGAGAAGTCAATACCTCAATAAGAACATCAGTCTGAATTGTGTACTAAGTCTCCTTTCTTGCAAATAAGGCATGGTTTTAAAAAAACATGTCACCACATATCAAAAGTTATCTAAACACAACAGCTAATTTATTAAGCATGAAAAGTGCTTTCAAAATAAAATAAACTACTTTGATAAATTCTAGGCATTCTTACAGAAACCCATGAAACTGCGCATACCAGACATTGAATGCACATTCCATTAAAACTTCGGAGCATAGGAATTCAAAACATGAAAGCCAATTTCCTTGAACTTTATATCATACCAGTGGATTACTTTGCTCAATTTTGAGTATTTGAAAATTTCACTGTCAATCTGCTTAACTACGCACACTCATGACTCAATCGGGGCAGTAGCAGTATCAGATAAATAAGTTCTGAATATTACATTATAAATTGTTAGTACTCCAGTCTTGTACACCATGAAAGATAATTCCTAGTCTGTCCTGGCTAATTGCAGAACAAGAAAATCTCAACATTGCAAGTGCTACCACTTTGGATTGTTATGTTCCACTGGAGAGTGCAGATATTTGGAGATCAAGTTAAATAGGATTACATTTGGCTGTAATGTCCTTCATGGCCTATTAATTCTCACTGTCTAGTTGAAGGAAAGGAAGGGAGAAAGTGAAGGCCAGAGGGAAGGAGGAGGAGGAGAATGGGGAGGGGGGTGGAGGAAGAGGAGGAGGAGAAGGGTTTAGGGAGGGACAAGGGGAAAGGAGTGAAGTCTGTAAAAGTAAATCAGCTTGTTAAAGCATGAGAGAAAGGGAGAAAATCCTTGCCCAAAATTCCTGTATGTTTATATTTCTACAGTAAACAAAAAACTTGGGGGGAACCAGTTAGTTCAGTCGGTTGGATGACCAATTTGCATTGGATTGATACTAACAGCTTGGAGTTCAATCCCCTTTCTGTTGGGGTATATTTGGGAGCTGCCTTTTTTCCCTACCCTTGGTTGACACCTCACTGCTGTGGGTTAGACCCATTTTTGTGCAGAGAACTCAAAAGGATGATGGTGAATATTATGTAGCCGTTAAGAACTAATTGAATTCTCAATGTCCTGAAAATAATTAATCATTCTTTTTTAGAAATGTTGTAGACAACTGCAACATGTCCCAACCTAATCTGACCTTGTTCTGTGATGCCTGAAAAAAAACACTTGAATGAAGTCAGGTTCAGATCATCTGACCATGCTGGCAGCTCTTTTGAAAACAGTAACCTCATCCTTCATATTTATGTGTGACCATGTAGTTGTGAAACCTGCACCAGCATGAACTATTTTGGTGTTCATCAGACAGTCAACAAGATACCAATATCCCAAAGTTTTCAAGCTTTCAACTAAATTTGACAAAATAACCACAGGAAACAAACAGCAATTCTCTGTTTCCACAACTTAATTACTTATTTTATACAATAAGTGTGGGTTGCTCAACATGCCCTCAGACATACCCTTCATATATCATACCTACCTTTGACTTCATAGAGCCTAACACGTAACACATCAAAAGCCATCTTTTTCTTCAGTGCCAATACTGGCCAACTGACAAATAACATTATTGAGAAATACAATTGTTGCTTTTAAATTAATGCGGATCACAGCTGATGTTACCTGCATTATTGCCGTCTGCTGTGTTCCATTTTTAATTTTCTCAGACTATCCACCTCCCCAATCCACTACAATCTGGCTTGTTTCAACTGATGCCACTGTATGGTATGTTCTCTTTTTCTAAGCATGGAGTACATCCATCTCTTTTTCTAATGATGAACATTAATTTCTAAAAAGAACTTTGATCCTCCGAAGTACTGTAGCCCGGGATATTTAAGACAGGAGTCAATACTTTATTTGATGATGATATTCTACCTAATGACCAAGGCACCGATGAGTAAAAAGCCTTGAATCTGGATCCAGAATGACACTTACCTCAATGCATGTCATTATAGAGCAGTACTTTTCTACAGGATGGAAAGCTTTCTTTCCCCATCTCTCCTAATTTTATTCGTCACAATGTTTTTTTTAAAAAATCTTACTTTTGTACTAAGTTAAGCAATTTTCAATCTGCTCCTCAAACAGAGTTTTTTTAAACTTGGAGGAAAAAAGCAATTAGCAAAATTAAGAATTCCAGTATTCCTGATCACTCCTCATACTAAAACAATTAATTCCCTGTTTGTCATCTCAGTAACTCTCTTTTGCACCCTTGCCAAAGTCTTGATATTAAACTCCAAAGTATACACTATATTTTAACTGCAGCTTATCTACCTGCTGCTACAGGTTTAGCAATATCTGTTTGCCTTCATGTAGACACGTACCATCCTACCATATTCTAATTTCATACAGTTCTATTTATTACCTAGTTTACATGCACTTTATCCCCAATATAATGACTTCCAGAAGTTTACTTACTCATGTTAGACTGGTCCATAGTTACTCAATTTATCTTTTTGTACTTTTCGAACAAATGTATCAGTATAGAAACTCTCAAATCTCCTGGCATAAGATCTATGTCCAAAAATGCTTAAAATTTGTGTTCAGATCATTTGCCACATCCTCTCAGCACTCCATATCATTCTAGGGTGCATGTCATCAAGCATCTATTTCCAAAAACATTTTCTGCCATCTCCCCATTTGTAGCTAATCCATCTGAAACTTCCTCCTTTTATCCTATGGTACTGTAAATGTTTTTCATATGAGTGTTTATTCTTCATTGTGAAACCAGCAAACAATTTGACCAATAGAGGCATCACATCCAAATCTGATCTTGTTTACATATGACAGAACTCAGATCCACTTGAAGCAATGGGTCACTCGTTAGCATCTTGAATCAGGAGCTTTGGTTAATTTTCACTTCTGCAACCATTGGGTGCTAATGCCATAGGTCACATTACTACCACTGCCTTAGGTGACATCAGCTAACTCAGCACAGTTCTAGAATCAACAAGAAAGGTGCAGCTATCACCATATCAACAGTTTGGTCTACTGGGATGTGGGAGGATGTAAATTTTCCCAGACTATAACCAGACTCACTTAAAATAGATCAGCAGACCTTTGCTATTGGCTAGCTGTCTGAAGAGCGGGGTAGCTCATTGGGTGCCTGACAAATATTCGTCCCTCAACAATAAACATTAAAACAAATTATCTAGTTGTTTATTTCACTGCTGTTTAAATGCTGTTGTCATGGACAAAATAAATACCATGTTACCTGCAATACAATTACATCATTTCAAAACCACTTTGGTGGCTTTGAAGTGCTCTGGAACCTGAAGTTGTGAAAAATAAGTCCCATTTTTCTTTTTATCAAAGTGTACACTGACAGGACACAACAAAGACGATACAAAACAAAAAATATTTCAACTGAGATCACAACAAATTCTGAGGGATTCTGATTTTAGCCCAAAAAGTGTGTTTCACCACACCTCTTAATAAATTCTTAAAGTCTGTCAACCTATTTCAACCCACTTTTTTTCCATTCTTTTGTGTGACGTGGGCATCATCGGCAAGGCCATTATTTGTCTCCCATACCTAACTGCCCTTGAACAGAGTGGCTTGCCAGGCTGTTTCAGAGGTCACTTAAGAAGAAAAAGTGAGGACGGCAGATGCTGGAGGGACAGAAGCAAAAAGTGTGGTGCTGGAAAAAAACACAGCAGGTCAGGCAGCATCCGATGCTGCTTGACCTGCTGTGCTTTTTCCATTGCCATGCTTTTCGAATCAGAGGTCAGTTAAGAGTCAACCAACTGAATCTGGAGTCACATGTAGGCCAGACCAGGTAAGGGTGGCAGATTTCCTTGCTTAAAAAGATATTAGTGAACCAGATTGGTTTTTACAAAAAAACAGTTATAGCTTCATTGTTCACCATTATTGAGCCTAACTTTAAATTTCAGATTTCCTTCACTGGAATTTAAACTCCACCACATGCAGTGGTGAGTTTTGAACACTTGTACCCAAAGCATGAGTCTGGGTTTATGGATTACTAATCCAGTCAGATTACCACTGCACTAGTATCTCACCATACTGTCTTATCCATAAATAAAGTTAGGATCATAGAAAAGATAAAAATTTATTTTACTATTAGCAAAGACTGGGGCATCACAATGAGCAGCTCCTGTACCTTTCCATTAACTTCCCTTTTAGGAGTCAGAGCACAAGCTTACCGGATTGCAGTCCTCAATCCGATACAGCTGTTCAGGGGTACATCGTTCCAGGACAGGTTCTAAAATTTCAAATGGCACTCCTCCAACTTCATGAATAGCTGCGAGAAAGCACAACAGATACTAATGAAAAATATACAACAAAGATAAAACAGTAGAAGTAGGGCCTCCTTAAAGTAACATCAGCTGAGGAGCAACTTCATGGAATTTCCAGTCTATAACATTCCCAAATAATAGGATTCACAAATGTTTATAAGTTTTAGACAAAATGTTTCTCTGACAGCTACAAAATACCTCAGTTTCAGATTAAGAAAGGTAGAGGACTAAATAAAGATATCTTTCGACTGACTATTATCCTGCTAGAATGTACACTTAACAGATGATTACATCAGACTCAACTATGATGCCACTCCACAATCAAGATATCTGCCACTCCTGAAATCTAGGTTCATGTTAAGTGTTTTTCATATTCAGATAGAGTTCTGGAGAATGTTTATGATCTGCAAAACATTATCTCAGCAACAGGGAAGAAAAAGGAATAAAAGTCAACATATAATTATATAAAAGCTTTGAGATAAGCAATTCTGAGATAGTCTACTCGGAGTCTTTTTAAAATCATAAACCTCGTCTTAAGATTGGGGTGCTTCTAATTCAGCCACAATATACAGCCCTACAGCACAGGCTGGTTAGTTCAGTTGGCTAGATAGCTGATTTGCGATGTCTAGTGTCACCAACAGCACAGGTCAATACCTGTACTGGCTGAGATCATCATGAAAGTTCCACCTTTTCAATCTCAACTCTTACCTGATATATGGGGATCTTTAGTTTACCAGATGTCTCTCATGAGAGAACAGCCCTATTGTTCTCTGAGATTACAGTGACTTTACCTTTACACAGCCTTTATCTTTAGCTTGTGAGTTTAAGAGAAAGAAGTAAATGGAATCCTGGTTACTAGTGTAACTATTATGGCATAACAATTAAATAACAAATTGTCATGTTGAATAACAGGTATAACATGTATAGTTCATTCCAGCTCAGCATGGTTCCTACTCTATTGATAGATAAAGTATTTAGAGAGAATTAGAATGAAGAATTTATTTCCTACGGTCCACAAAATTCATTCATGCAGGAAAGATTATGATCTAGCCATACTGGAATGTTAGACCATGGCAACAGAATTACATGTGAATCAATGTTTTTGCAAAAAGAACATGTAGACAACAATTCTGCTTTTCAGTTTCCCTCAGCTTCAAACATACAACTAGTTTTAAAATGCTCAGGCTTCCTTTCAAGAAATGCAGCAAGTTTTGGCCTCAGGCATTGCCATAGTTGAGGTCATTGGTTCAAACCCAAAGATGCAGCTCTTTAAATCCCTTCCCACCAATAGTGGATATGATTAGTACTGCACGTTATTCAGCAATCCCCAGCAATATTTGCTGATTGAGACCATGTAAATTCAAATTAAGACAAGGAAGGAATACCACATTAAGCCACCACATATGTACAAGAACAGGAGGGAAGAAAGGAACTAAATCTGTGGAAGCTGGATTTGAAAATTACAGTGTTGAGATGCAACACTGTTGAAGGAAGTCCGGACATCTACTGGCCTGTGTCAAGTAACTTGCCAATGATCTTTATCAAGGTTTACACTGTGATGAGGAAATAGAAATCTTAGCACATGCAGAACCGTACGACATCAAGGCGCCAAAGTCTTTAAGGAAAGTTTGGAAAATACCATTGGTCAAGAAAGAGCCCTATACATGCTGACATTTAAATGTTACTTGATAATTACATATAATTAACACTCAATAAGAAGGAAGGGTGAAAACTTTCCATCTATTTGTTGGGAGAAACAAACCAAATAAAATAGATTGGAACACCAATGGATGACATTATGGAGTCGTCAAAGCTTTTCAATCTCTGAAGCACATATTAGTGTAATCAAAGATGAAGTGCTTTCTAACTGGGAGTCAAGTGACGGAGGGAAGCGTGACAAACAAAATAAAACTAAAACTTAAAAGCAATAGCTATGTTTAAATTCAAATGTTGAAAGCAGAGGATCAGGCAACCCTGGAACCAATACAGAGCTACTTTCTTATTAGGAACATATCACGCAATCCTAACTTCACATACTCAGGCAAGTATGCAATTCTGATGCTTATTTGTGACTTACAATCCACATTGTTTTGTAGAACTCGAATACACTGTTCATACAATGACATCATCTTTGGAAGGTAGACAGTCTTTGATCCAGAATACACCTGCATCTTTGAGTTAAACCGGCGACCAGTAAATCCCAGATCCTCCTCAGACAGAACAGATACAGCTGGAGAGAAAGGAAACTGTATTTCATATCCAAAGCACTTCAGGAATTAAGTTCTAGTCACTGCATTAAAAAAAAACACTTTGTCCTCCCAAACATTCACATTTTCAACCTACACATGCACACAGACATACATTACTCCATATACATGCATCTCCAGCTATTGTATAAACAATCTAGCACACACACACGCACAACCCACACCCACTGTAACTCTGCACACATGCACATACAGCCACTCACCATCCTTCTTTTTCCCAACTGAGATCATACAATCTCTTCAACCAGAATACCTGTCACACACTGGTCAAAAGACTCAAGCTAGAACAAAAGCTGGTAAATTAGCTGTGATCTTCTTTTCTTCCCATTCTTTTCCAGGCAATACAGAGTCACAGCTCACTTCCCAAGGACTGTATGCATGTGGCTATCAAGGCACCTGCAGAGCAGCAATGTGCTTTCATGAAGACTTCCCACTTGCTGAACAAATGATTAGTTTCGGACATCACAAATTCTGCAGACATGTACATGGTTCCAGGGAAACTGATGCAACTCATTCATCCTGGGTAGTCCTAGGGACCTCAACTCTTCAGGTAAACTGTGGTGGTAGAAATTGGGTAGAAACAGGAGTGCCCTAAAGGCATGCGGTTTAGACTTGTGCATAATTCAATCACAAAGGCAGAGGACACTTGAAACTACTGTCATCTCGCTACAAGGACAGCAGCTAAACAGGGCATAAGTAGCTGGGCCCTCCTTAGCCAGTTAGACGATGGAGGCCTCCCTGCGAGTTTGGTGGGGCCAATCCAGTTGGACCAGTTTGTGACACATGGATGGACTACTAAGCCTCCAATGACAATGGCTGACTCTTTAGCAATATCTCATGGCCTACCTGAACTAGCCTCAGAGACACCTGACCCCAATCACATTAGAGTCAGTGATCATCACTGCATCCTCTTGTCTCACAGTACTGCTACTAGATCTTCCAACTGGTAAGCAGATTTTGGGAAAGGGAGCATGACAAATTAGTTAGGGATGAACTAATTTCAGACTGGGTCATGCCTGGTTTTCTGGTCTTTCACTGGAGCTCCATCACCAGGAAAAACTCAGCATATTATGTGTGGTATGTGAAGACTGCAAATTGCATTTAACTATAGCATCTTCCTTTTACATGCTGAAACTACCAATAAACCTCCATCTGTTATTGGCTGGTTTCACCACCTGCATTGATTGGCTAAGATTGAAACATGTGGAATCAAATTTGACATCAGTAGCTAAACATCCTATCAACTGGCAAAATTCTATTCAAACTCTTCACAAGCTAACTTTCCTATGTAACTCTGACCTGAGCTTCCATCTTCAGATCACCTCCAGAATCTACTTATTCCTCTATAAAACTGCCTCAGCTCATACCTGCTAAAACCCATATCTTGACTACCTTTACTAACTCACTCTCAGCCATTCCAACTTTCTCCTTGCCAGCCATCCAACTGCAACCTCTATATCGTTAAGTCATTCCAAAACTCCACAGTATTTATCCTAACTTTCACCAAGTCCCATCCACTCACACCGTGACCATATTCACAATTCCAAACTACAACAGGTTAGACTCACCTTTTCTTTTTGGTGGTGATAATGGTGTCATATCCATTGAAGGAAGGGGTCTATAGTTGGGCTGGATAAGTGGCAATGGAATATCCGGTAATACAGGTACTACATCAATCATCATCTATTGAGAAAGAGGAAAAGAAAAAGCAATATTAAAATTTCAGCCTTGAAATGGCAAACTACAAATAATAATTGAAGACCCATCCAGCAGCATCTGATATTGGAATGCCAAAACTGAGAGATATTGGCCAGTGTAAAACTAAATACTTTATTGCTGATGTATTGCTACATCTTTTCCTTTTGTGGTTCACTCTACTTTTAAGGCTAATAGCCTTCGACAAATAAAGTGCTGCTGAGAATATTGATAGTACCATTATTTCTTATTAGATAAGTATTAAAATAAATTATGTCATAATAAAAAGAAGTCTTTTCAATGACTCTACAGTTCAACACTATGCCAAATTTAGTTCTGTGGCCAGAAGTCTGACAGCTAACCTGTTTCCAAAGCCAGTCGGTGGCTGGGCAGTCCACTGATATAGAGTCAGAGATACACAGCATGGAAACAGACCCTTTGGTCCAACCCATCCATGTCAACCAGATGTCCCAACACAATCTAGTCCCACCTGCCAGCACCCGGCCCACATCCCTCCAAACCCTTCCTATTCACATACCTATCCAAATGCCTCTTAAATGTTGCAAGTGTACCACCCTCCACCACTTCGTCTGGCAGATCATTCCATACGTGTACCACCCTCTGTGTGAAAACATTGCCCCTTAGGTCTCTTTCCTATCTTTCCCCTCTCACCCTAAACCTATGCCCTCTAGTTCTGGACTCCCCAACCCCAGGGAAAAGACTTTGCCTATTTACCCTATCCATGCCCCTCATAATTTTGTAAACCTTTATAAGGTCACCTCTCAACCTCCAAGCTCCAGGGAAAAC
Organism: Hemiscyllium ocellatum; assembly: GCF_020745735.1. Taxonomy (NCBI): domain Eukaryota; kingdom Metazoa; phylum Chordata; class Chondrichthyes; order Orectolobiformes; family Hemiscylliidae; genus Hemiscyllium; species Hemiscyllium ocellatum. The sequence goes on from NC_083430.1 coordinate 26,352,676, forward strand.
AGTCCCAGCCTGTTCAGCCTCTCTCTATAGCTCAAATCCTCCAACCCTGGCAACATCCTTGTAAATCTTTTCTGAACCCTTTCAAGTTTCACAACATCTTTCCTATAGGAAGGAGACCAGAATTGCATGCAATATTCCAACAGTGGCCTAACCAATGTCCTGTACAGCTGCAACATGACCTCCCAACTCCTGTACTCAATACTCTGACCAATAAAGGAAAGCATACCATATACCTTCTTAACTATTCTATCTACCTGCGACTCCACTTTCAAGGAGCTATGAACCTGCACTCCAAGGTCTCTTTGTTCAGCAACACTCCCTAGGACCTTACCATTAAGTGTGTAAGTCCTGCTAAGATTTGCTTTCCCAAAATGCAGCACCTCGCATTTATCTGAATTAAACTTCATCTATCACTTCTCAGCTCATTGGCCCATCTGGTCCAGATCCTGTTGTAATCTGAGGTAACCCTCTTCGTTGTCCACTACACCTCCAATTTTGGTGTCATCTGCAAACTTACTAAGTGTACCTCTTATGCTCGCATCCAAATAGTTTACGTAAATGACAAAAAGTAGAGGACCTAGCACCATACTTGGCTGTAGCAAATAAAATTCTCAGGTTAAAATCAGAAAAAACAGATGTTCATAGTAATCACACATGCTTTTCACCATAATGGAAAAATGAAGCAAAAATCAAGCACAAGACAGTCTATATTCTCTCCACATTTCTTGAACTTGCCAAATTTGTACTTAGCATCATAAGGCAGTTAGTACCAAAGTCTGAAGTAACAGGAATGTTTCTTATTGTGTAGAATTCAACCTCATCAATATTCTTGCCATTTTCACACATCTTGAGACTAGTTTCTAATTTTAATAATGGAGTGCAGAGCAAGTGTTTGGCAAGATTAAATTAATGGTGACACTGGTTTACTTCCGCAGGATGTGTTGAGGCTTTTGAACTTCACTGTCAAATTAAAGCACTAAGTACATATAGTTCCTCTTCCAAATGCACAATTAGTCACCAACAATAAAAGGGACAAAACAGTTGATACTTAATTTGAGTTTGAAATTCAGGCAGGTTTCTACCCAACAGGCAATACAATTGTTCAGAAAGCAAAACCACTAGGCCAAGAATTTTGTTACAGATGTACAGTTTGAAATAAACATTGTTATTTCATTCGGTTAATGTCATAGTAGGTCCTTGAGACTCAAATGTGCAATTGCTCCTTTTTCTGTTCTCTGCTTTTCCAATGGCTACACTCCTATAGACCATATAATTCTTGTAGGGTATTCTATGGGAGTTAAAAATATAGCAACAGATGAACCAACTTATAAACAATTGTAAGAACACAGTGCCTTCAAACTTGGTCACTTTTAGCAAAAGGCTAGTCTCTCTTTTCCTGTCTTTGGCAAGCTGTGGTCATTAAGCTCATGTAAAAATTCATACACTCTAGATCTAAAGGGCGGAATTTTAACCCATGTCACCCCAGATTTCACAAACAAGATGACTGTTAAACTTCTATATTCTGCATCAGTGGTGCTGGAAGAGCATAGCAGTTCTGGCAGCATCCTGTTAAACTTCTATAATCTATAAAAGACTTTTTTTTTCCCCCAGAATTAGCTAAGATCTTAATGCAATTTTATTTAATCTTAATTTTACCTTTCTCGGTTTAACACTAGCCTCTTCTTTAATGTGCCGTTTGGATTTCTTCTTTTCTTCAACATTCTTCTCTCTCCAAGAGGGATCTGAGGTTCTAGAATCCGATTTTGACACAAGTTTATCTGAGCCTTTGGATTTATCTGGCCGAGTCTCTTTAACTTTCTCAACAGGTTTGTTAACCTTTTTCCTTTTCTTCTGTGGCTGGTCATAGATTAGGTAAGACTCAAATGACATTGTTGGTTCTTCAAAGTCATCAGCTATTTCTGGTTTAGTCGAGTCCTTAGGGAAAGAAACAGACTGATGTTTTTCTGTAGGTTTGGATTTTTTGGAATCTGACTGTTCTCTCTGTTTACTTGATGTCGGTTTCTCTTTGGGTTTGTCTGATGTATCCCTTGGTTCTTCATGATCAGGTTTTCGTTTGTCTGAGTCTCTATGCTTATATTTTTTACATTCTAAAGTTTCCTCAGGTTGCTGGCGAGGTTTCTTATGACTGGAACTTATTGACGCAAACTCTCCTCGGTCCCTATGATTATGCTGTTCCTTTAAGGAAGATTTTATTTTATCTTGCATTTGTAGTGATGAAAGTTTATATTTTTCTTCATCTTTTATAACTGATTGCTGTTTTCCCTTGTGCGAAGACTTATGTTCCCTGTCCCGGCCTGTGTTTACTTCTACCCGTGAGCTGTGATGGTCCCGAGGAGCTTTCTGGAAACTTTTTGATGGCTGCATAGGCTGTTCAACATCTTCCTCAGAATAGTCATTCTCCTCATCATAGTCCTCCACAGGAGGAGATTTAGTCCATCTCTCTGCCTCTTCTTTAAAATTGGATTTTGAAGACTGAAAGCTTTGGCTACCAGATCTGAAAGATTTCTCATTCTCCAATAAATGTCTCCTTTTCTCATGAATATGTTCATAGTTTGGTTCACTGGACTCTCTATGAAGGATCTGGAATGTCTGTCCATAATCATCTTCTGAAGGAAGTTCCCGGTGTCTCTTTCTAGATACCCCTTTATTGTAACTAAATTGTCGCTCGTCCAATGTATTGGTGGATCTGAACAAAATAAACATATAATTAATAATTGGCCATAAGAAAGTTCTAATTGGCACTGCAGCAGTACTTAGAAAATAAGAAAGCATTCTATTTTTAAAAGAACATTCAACAGCAGGCAGAAGCACTGGTAAAGTGGAACCAAGCAACACAGTTTATGGTGGTCTTACTTTCAATCTCAGATCTCTAGAAGGATTAACAATTAGTTCACATGCTTAATAGAGGGAACATGGAACAAAGTCAAGCTGAACTCTCAATCACTGATTTCTAATATTTACTAAAAAAAGTATCCATTTGTTCATGTTAATTGTCAACATCAGAGTCAACTCTGAGCTCCTCAAATCAAACCTGCTGACAGTAATGGTATACATTTACATATGAGGAACACATGAATAGTTATTTGAAAGTCAGCACAGGCACACAATGTCAAATTGTTTTCTTCTACAATAAAAGTTTACGTTTCAATGGCAGAAAGGCAAGATAAATCACTGTTGGGTCCACTACAAAACATTATGCAAGCCAGAGAAATAGAATTATAGCACTAATCTTTAGTTTGCAGAGGAATATAAAGTAGTTCTCATTCAATCCCAATGAATAACAGCAAAATGTGTACCAACAAGATAATGTTTACATGTTGTTGCAGAGTGACTGAAGACTAATGAGTCAGCTGTAAGGTGATCAGGACTCTGATCTCCAGTTAAGTGTCCAGCCATTCTAAGAATGCCACTGGTAAAGATAATTGCTTTGGAACGCAGAGAAAGGAAGGCAAGGAGTCATAAAGATGATTGGATCATGTAACAATTTAGTTGAACAAAAGATAGAATTCCTGCCCGATTCATTCATGTAAACTCAAGTTACAATTATTATATCTGTATAAAGCAACATGTTATAAATATAACAGAGGAGTCAACATTCAAACTTATAATTCTGAAAAGTACTGAAGTTGGTGCCATGCTCTTGTTAATCAAATATCAGGGACTTTTTTTTTGGGGGGGGGGGGCAAGATAGCAGAGAGGCAAAGGCAGTTATTTTTTTCAACTGCAAATTCTAATCATCTTTCAAGTATCACTCAAATACTTTACTTAGATATTTTCTAATCAACCTGGCCAGAGAAGTTATTTTCATATCTGGAGCAGGTAGGACTTGAAGCTGATTTCCTAGTTCAGTGGAATGGACACTCCCAAGGAATGTGAGATACTGCATTACATTTGTTCATCTTTAATAGTAATTAAACACTAGGACATTCAAAAGGACACCCAAAAAACAAAATTTTATTACTTAGAAGTTCAGATTTCTGATCACTTTAGTTTGGAATGCCATTCCCTCTATTTTAACATTAATATAAAAAAAAGATTTCCAGTTACAAAACTGGTGGCAATAAATTGCCAAAGAGCTTGAGTTGGGGTCAATTAAAAATGACAACCTCCACATTTAAAACTACCACATTGTGGGAACAAGGGTGCATTTTAGTTTTTTTATGCATTATAACACGATTAATAATTCTCTTTCTTTCAAGTTCAAGAATTTGGCTGTTATATATTAAACACAAATAGGAAAATTGTGTATGTATTGTGTACACAGGAAGACTTCCCTATTTAAGCTGAGAGGGCTTTTAAAACAATACCGTTCTACTTCCTGGGGTACCAGTTTCTTCCACTTTGAAACTAAGTTCTTGGCATAATCTCCAACCACATCATGCTTCCTGAATCCATTCACAGTTTTCCCTATTCCTGTATCCTGTTTATAAAAAAGAAAAGAAATAGCAATGAAATAAATTTCTTCAGTTTGTATACTTACCATAATCTCAAATCCTTGCCTCACTCTTCTAATAAATTTAAAAACTGAACAGTAATTCTACTATACTCCAACATTCAATAACACATTCAAGAAATGTGTGTTTATGGTGTATTCAACAGTAGTTGATTTCTTGGCATACTGCCTCTGAAAGAAATCTGGAGTATATATTCTTTTATAACAGTGCAGCAATAATACATCCTTGTTAATTTACTCTATTGAATCTTCTATGTGTAAAAACAAGATAGGAATATCAGTTAATTAACTCCAAACTATCGTTACCTATTATCCGTTAGTTGCCTTACAAAAGAGGTAGCATTTAAGGAGGAGGGAGGAGAGGCAGGAAGGTTTAGGCAAAGAATTTCAGACTTTGGAACTTAGGCAGTTTTAAAAAAAAGAGACAGAAGTGAGCTTGAGATGTGAAAAAGAACAGAGTTTGAAGAATGTAAAGTTCTATGGGAGTTGTAGGGCTGAAAGAGGTTATGAAGACGAGAGCCTCCGACTACAAAGGACATGATCACAGAATAAACAATTTAAATCTAAGGTGTGGTTTAATGGGATAAAATGAAAGATGGCGAGGTGGTGATTGATGGGTGAATAGGACTTGGCATTGTAAGCATACGGGGAGCAGAGTATTGGATGAACTCAAATTTGCAAAGGAGGAGGATGGGAGGCTGCTGGGAGTAACCTAATCTGGTGGACGATATCCAAAAAACACAAATGCAAACTTTATTTGTAGTTGGCTGAGGCAAGGGTAGAGATGGACAATTTAATGGAGGTAAAGAAGATGAGATCCAAAGCCTCACTTAGGAAAAAGCTTGTGAATGGTCTGGTTTAGCTTGAGACAGCAATTATGGGAGGAGTGTGGAAGTGTTGAGAAGTAAATGGGATTTGTTGCTGGTGAGTGGTGGGAGCAGGGGGTGAAGGGAAATGGACAACTAATGAAGAAGGTGACAGTGACTTCAGTTTCCCCAAATTTAACTGGAGGAAACTGTAGCTTGGCTAGGACAATGTGCTCAGAGGTTCTCCACAAAAGAACCTTGGACAGAAATCATCCATTCGTTGACGATCAGAAGGTTGGCTAGAGAGATGGGAATATGTTGAATTTTAAGAACTAAAAATCCGCTTTAGGAGTAACAACTTGTACATTCCCAGCTTAATCAAATTGTTACAATACACAAATTAACAATTTACATTGTGTCACTATTCCTATTTTTCCTCATAGACTTGCACATTCTTTTTTTTATAAAGATAAATCTTGAGAAGAATTAAAGACTTAGCAATGGATTGATCAGTCGGAGGCAAAAAAAATCAAATATAAGTAAGTCTGCAAAATATTTAGTTAGGGTAGATCCAAACAATCTTCGTGTAGAAGCACTATGCTACATTTGGTGTTCTTTGATGATCTAGCATTCGTCATTACTTATGAAAATACTCTTTATAGGAACAACGTTATAGTGGGTTTAGCTATGGGAATTATGTAAATAATCTGACAATCTAAAAAGAGAACTCAGCATCTCCATTGTCTTGATGTATGTTTTTTTGTCACAGATTATGTTGTCAGTATATTCTTATCCTTCAGTCAGAATCCTACTCTTGATTCCTTGATGTTGTAAAAGTGATATATTGATTGTTTTGGTTGCATCATCCAGACAGAGATTATTTTCAGGTAAGATAATAAACTATGCATAGTGCCAAAATGAACTGGATAAACTTTCCCAGGTTGGCTTCTCAGGTCTCTGCTGATCTCAGGCAATGGAGCACAACTGGCCCAGGTGCACTGCATTTTACAAAGGTAAATAAGCCATTGTTCTTACTGCTAACTCTTAGATCTAGTCAAAAAAATAAATCAGTTAATTTAAGCTGGAAATATTAAGTGAGAACAGCATTATTCTTATCCATCATGTGCTCTTGTATAAACACTGATATGGACAGAATATTCAATTACATCAGTAGACACTGGAGGTAGACAATCAATATAGCTGGCACTTTGCTCCAACACTGCTTTCAAAAATTTTTAATGACAAGGGAAGAGGGCAAGAACATTGGGAAAACTGGAAAGTAAAAGCAAAACCGATTGTGAAATATTTAACCGTGGCAGTGTCAATCTCTAGATGTACACAACAATAACTAAGATGTTATTAATCTCAACATACAAATAAAGGATATTTCAAATTCAAATATTATTCTAAATGACACTTACACCTCTTGTTATTTGCAATTAATGTATTGTAACAACTTTTTAAAAAAAATAAATGTATACAATACAGATCCTAATAGATTGTGCTAGTCAATAAGTAATCTTAACCCTGTCATTGCCTTCTTCTTGAATAAGTAAAAGGTAGAATGTTTAAAATATTGTTTGCAACTTCACTGGAAAAGTATTACCAATGACCACAAAGTTCTGGCCATCGTTTTTAACTTTCATTTACTTGCAGAATTTCTGCAAATTTATAATTCATATTTGTTTAAATAAATGATTGAAAAAGCAAAGATTCACTAATCAAAGTTTGAGAGCTTTTGGAATGGAAATTTTCTATATTATAAACTCTAATTGTACAATGCCAAACTGGATTGGCAGCTAGTTTATGAGGAGCATGGTCTTCCACTCCCAAAACTTTAAAATGCAGAAAATTGTAACTTACAGCTAAAATATCCACAGTGATAGGAAATTCATTCAAGCGCTTCAAGGTCTTCAGAATCTAATGAAAAGAAATTGAAAATATGATCCTTCAAATATGGTATATTTGTCACATACCATATTTTTGAATTTTACTGTCATTTGACAGTACTAACAAATTATACAACAAAAGAAAATCAAAAACCTCAAACCTAGCACAGTACAGATGAGATCACGAAGTTGGAAAATAAGCCAACTGAGGACAGTCAAAATATAGAACAGTTCACTTCTACTACTGGAATTGTTTATTTCCTCAATTTTCCACAAGCAGGTGCAGCTTTCTGACTTTCCATTAATGCCCCTTCTTTATGCACCAGTCTGGACGGGACCATGCCATAAGGATGATTTGTATACTTGCTTTGGATTTTGCATGTTACAAGTTTATATAACGTAAAATAACTTAGAAATCTAAAATCTTATAAATACACTTGATGGGAATACAAAAAAAATTCTGCTCTTTCTGAAGCAGTAGTAATTTTAGTAAAATAGGTAAAAGCTTTGTTGCAGTTTTTTTTAAATACTCCTTTTGTTTGCAAAGTACACCTTTGATGAAAATTAACATCAAAAACAAACAAACACACATGACAGATGAAATATTTCCCAATCACAGGGCATTAAAGGTTACTTAAAATTCACACCATTATTTCTGGATGCATTATTCACCCCTTTAATAGTGAGGTGTGTGTCTGCAAACCTATTTATAGAGTGTCAAAACAAAAACATATTTCCTTAGGTGCCAGCTGAGGCTCACTCTTAGTACTCTTACCTCTGAGTCAATACATTCAAGCCTTGCTCTACAATCTTGAGCACAGGCAATAGGGTGTTTCTGAGACAGAGTGCTGCACTGGCCGAGGAATTGCCTTTTGGTTGGGTTAATATGATAAGGTCCAGGTAAAAGTTTCCAAGCACATTGAAAAAAAAAGCTAGGTACTTTCTCAGTATCTTACAATACATATTCTTCAATCAGCAGCACAAAAAAAAGTTATTCTTATTGCTGTTAGTAGGACCTTGCTGTGTGCTAATTTGATGCTTAATTTCATGCATAGCAACAGTAACTATATTTCAAAACAGATTTGGAACATCAAAAGGTGTATTTTAATTGCAAGTTCTTTTTTCTTTGTTTACAACACTCCTGATTACCATAACCTGTGTTGAATAACTGAATGTTTCTAAAAAAAAGAAACGAGTTAACGTGATGCTGCTGCTGCACTGAGTATAGGCAGGTGCTAGGAACAGCATGTGTCCTCCATTTAACTAAGTAATCACCTTCAGCTACGCTGTTGAAGAGAGAAGCAATGAACCAGAAGATGGAATGAGGCATTATTATGCCCATAAGCCATTTTAAGAATTCCATAGAGGATAGATAATTTGCCTGCTTGAAGAAATTTTTGGCCTATTGAGACTTCAAAGAGCTGATCAAAAACACCTCTCAGGAGTTACTTACATTAACAGGAGTGTTTAGATGTGCTGCAATATAAACACATTAAAGAAAGTCAAGCCACTGAGCCAGATTTTACACTGGTAATAGCCAGGAAACAAATTATGTTGAATTCCAATGACCACATAATGTCAACAGATAAACAAGAAAATCAGGACACTGCTATTCAACGTGCCCTGCTCCTCCAAAAATGGTTTTCCATTAACAATGCCTCACTGACAGACTCAACATTAAATAGCATAAAATTTCTGTATTTACTTGTTAACTATGATCTAAACTCATCTGAAACACTAGATCCATTCCAGTATAAGTACCTTCTAGTAGCATGATCTAAATTAATGTCAAAGAATGCCTCTTAATTTTTTCCAGTCTTCCTCTTGCACTGTCTTAATCTAGTTTTCCTTTCCCTCGGATTTTTTCTGTTTTTGAATAATCATTAATAAGCAGTGCAAAGTCTGAACCAGGAAGAGTTGGTTAAAATACCAAATTCATTCTGATGAAGTAGTACATGCAACTATGCTTTAGTTCTCTATTTTAGAGTAAGTTTAAGTGCAAAATTCGACAAAACCAACAGGCTTATCCAGATAAAAAAGGGTCAGAGTATATATCAGCAGCAAATAAATCATGCCTACATTTTTTAAAATTTATTCAAAGGATGTGGACATTGCTAACTGGGTGGAAAGGGATACAGATAGATTAAGTGAGTGGACAGACATTTTTCAGATGGACTGTAAAGTATTCAAATCTGAACTTGTCCATGTTGGCAGCAAGGATAGAAAAGCGGTACAGTATTTAATTGGAGAGAGATGTTCAATGGGATCTCTGTCCTGTTGCATGGATCACAAAATAAGTATGCAGGTACAGCAAGTGATTAGGAAGACAAATGGAATGTTGTTTGTTGCAATAGGTATGGAATATAAAAGTCTGAAATTTGAATGTTGCTCTACAGTGTGTTAATGACACCATATCTGGAGTACTTTGTAGAATTTTATCATTTTCTTTTAAAAAAAGGATGCTTTAGAAGCAGTACAAAGAAGTTTCTTGACTCGTTTATAGGACAAGAGGCTTGTTTTATGAAAGTTGGAAAGTTTAGGTCAATATCCATTTTGGCTCAGAAGAATCTGAGTGACCTCAATGAAACATACAAGATCCAATGAGAATGATTAGGATGGATACCAAGAGGATGTTTCCTCTTGTGGGCAAGACTGAAACTAAAGAACACAGTTTAGAATGCCTTTTCTCTAAAGTTCTTTCCCCAGAACATAGTGGCTGATGGATTAGATAGATTTTTGTTAGACATGAGATTTAAGGTTTGAACAGAAAATCGGGTCTGAAACCACAACCTGATCAACCATGATCTTATTGAATAGTACAGCAGGTTCAAAAGGGTCAAATGGTCTGCCCCTGTCAAAAATCCTATGTTTCTACATTATTATCCATCCCTAATTGCCCTTACGAACATGGCAATGAATTGCCACAGATCACGTGGTGTAGATACATTGCAGTGATGTCAGGGAAAGAGTTCCAAGATTTTGACCGAGCAATGGTGAACGAACAGATATAGTTCCAAGTTAGGGTGATGCGGCTTGCAGATGAACTTGCAGCTAATGGATGTTCCGTTGTCCTTCTAGATGGCTGCCATCACGAGCTTGGAAAACATTGGAAGATGCTGTTGAAACAGCCTCGGTGAGTTGCTGGAGTGCATCTTATTGCTGGTATAGCTGAATGGATCCTATCTGGTCAAAGTAGGTCAGTGATAAAATGATATCAAAAAGGCATAAAAGGAGACCCAGGAGAGAAGTTATGCAACAGATAGAGTGTGGTGCAAAAGCTTCAAAGACTGAAGGATAAAAAGTTCAGCATTTGCTCCCAATCCATAATTACGCTTAAGAAGTTGTGGTGAACAATCTTCTTAAACCATTGCAGTCTATTTGCTATAGATACATCCTTAGTGCTATTAGGAAGGGAATTTCAGGTATTTTGGCACAGTAACAGCAAAGCAAAAGTGATATAGTTCCAAATCAGGATGATGCCTGGTGTGAACTGCAATATTGAGTTGGTAGTATTCACTTGCAGCTCATTTTCTATCCTTCCAGAGGACACCGGTTGAAATGTACTACTGAAGGAGGCTTACTAAGTTGTTTCAGGGCATTGTGTAGATAGAACACACTGAGCTAATATGCACCAGTGATGGAGTGAGTGAAGGTTTATGGTGATAGATTTGGATGCCAGTCAAATTTGGCTGCTTTGTTTTGATGAGATGCTTCTAAGCTTCTTGAGTGTTGCTGAAGCTGTACTCGTCCAGGCATTTGGTGTATATTCCATCGTATTCCTGACTTGTGGGTGATAGATAGTGGTAGGCACAGGTAAAATCAGGAGGGGAGTTAATTAAGACTATATGAAATGAAGAAATAGGAACAGAAATAGGACATTTGGCCCCTTGAGCCTGTTCCGCCATTCAAAAAGGATCGACTGACCCGACACACCTCAAATCCACTTTCCTGCATATTCCCCATAATCTTAGATTCTTGATTGGGGAATCAATCTCAGCCTTAAAATATATACCAGAACTTTGACACCACAAGCTCTCTCTGGCAGAGTTCCAAAGACACTAACCTCAGTGAAGAAATTCCATCTCATTTCAATCTTAAATTGGCACCCCTTAATTCTGAGACAACAACTCCTAGTTGTAGGCTCTCTCAAGAGGGGAATCATCCACTCAGCATTTACCTTGTCAAGTTTCTTCAAAATTCTCTATATTTTAATGAGATCTTCTCTCATTCTTCTAAATTCCCGACAGGTAGAGTTCAATCCGTTTAATTTTTGCTCATATAACAAACCCTCCATTCATGGATCATCCGAGTGAACCTTCTCCAAACTGCTTCCAATTAAATCATACCTTTCCTTAAACAATGAGACCAAAATTGCTCACAGTACTCCAGATGCGGTCTCACCAGCACCTTGTAAAGTTGCAGTAAGATTTCACAATTCTCATACACCAACCCCATTGAAGTAAGAGCCAACATTCCATTGCCCTTTCTAATCACCCGCTGCAACTGTGCTAGCTAATTCCAGTGCACAAGTCCCTCCAAGTCCCTTTATGTTACAGCTTTCTACAGTATTTCTCCATTTAAATAATTCTCTACTTATTTGTTTTCCTTTCCAAAATTAACTACACATTTTCCCACATTAGATTCCATTTGTCAATTTTTTTGTCCACTAATATAACCTATCACTATCTCTCTAAACCGCTTGCATCCCTCTCTTAACCTGCCTTTCCATCTATTCTTGTGTTATCTGCAAATCTGGTTACGTTATATTCACTTCCTTCCTCCAAGGCACTTACTTAAACTGTAAACAGTTGCTTCCCCCGCACCGATTGCTGTGGAACCCTGTTGGCGACACGTCAATCTGAAAAAGAACCCCTAATCCCCATTCACTCTATCTTGCACATTAGCCAATTCTCGATCCATGCCAACATACTACCTCCAACAACTTGAGGTCTTAAAGGAGAATGCACTTATTGCATAATTTGCTGCCTCTGTCCTGCCCTTGTTGGCAGTATTTTTATGGCTAGTTTATTTCAGTTTCTGGTCAATGGTGACCCCAGGATGGGCAATTCAATGATAGCAATGAAATTTAACAGCAAGGGGAGATGGTTAAGAAATACTTGTTGGAAATTGTCTTTGCCTGGCACTTCTATGGTGTCCAGCTCTTGCAGCATGCTGCCAAGACTTCCCTTATATGAAGAGTTCCAAATGATACAGAACACTGGAAATAACTGAACATCCCATTTCTGATCTCATCATGGAGGGAGGTCATGCTGGATATTATTTCACAAATGCTAGCTCATTTGTGCTCAATTCAATGGATGCCAGCTATCTTGTGTCTCATGGCCATGTGAACACTTGGTGATAAACTGATTTTTCAGTGCTATTTCTGCACGAGGAACCGCCTCTCCTCACCAGATAGCCACACAACCAGTCACTAGAAACAATGATCACACACAGGAATCACGGTGATCTTCCCTCCTCGGCCCAGTATCACTGAATTAAAGGACCAACCCTCTGAGTCGCAGATCTGTTACCAGGAACCCTGGTCCTTTCCAGTCTGTGTTACTGCGGAATATATTCATTCTCAATGTCTCAGAGAGATGGTTATAGATTTCTGATTTAAACTGTTGTTTTAATACAAAAAGAGGAAATTAGCACTGCTCTCCTCAAAGAATTAAAAGCAATCCCTTGTGAGGTCCTCTTTTTCAGACAATGAAAACAGGAAAAGCTTGTATTTATGTCACAGTTTTCACATCCTCATCATGTCCTGAATAGTTTTACAGCCAAGGAAGTTGCTGTTAAGTGCAATCGCTGTTGTAATAGAGGAACCACAGCCAATTTGCACACAGCAAGGTTGTACTATGAACAATGAGACAGAGGAGTGATCATTTGATTTAAAAACCAATCTACTTTTCAATTATAATGATTGAAGGGCTAAATGTGGAGGTGTTTTGCCCATTCTTTTTCAGAGTGTCATGGTAGCTTTTACCTCCTTTTGTTCTGCACCGATGTGTTAGCATGGATTATATAATCAAGTCTCAAGTGGACCTTGAATCTACAAGATTGGTATCACTCCCGTCTCGTAAGTCACAATGAGCCAATGCCCATACAAATCGGAATTAAAGTAATTTGGACTTAACCAGGACAGGTGCTCAAGTCCAAATACTTCAACAGCTGTTCACATGTCTTGCTGCAGGCTAAACAATACACTGTCACAAAAAAGATTATGTAGAAAGAACAACAGGGCAGAAGTACAGCTGCTCTGGTACTATATACGGCAAGTTGCTGATGTTCCTGCAGTCAACTTTGGAATGGCTGAACTTGCACTGACATCAGCTTCCATCTATGGGAATCTCACCCTCAGTGGTTGCTGATGCCAATTATAAACTGTTACTTCGACACGGCACAGTTGCCTAAATGTCAAAAATAGCAACCACCTGACACTCCTATCATCTTAAAGGTGACAAACGGCACAATTCACCCATCCTTCAATAGTATTGGTTTGCTCTTTAAAAAATCAAGTTACAAATAAAACCATAAAAGATAACTAGCATGCTAAAATATTGATATCTCTTATCAGTATGACCCAAAAGTACTTCCTATTAATTTTCCTTGTTAAAAAATGTTGCAGCATCTAATGCAATGTGAATAAATACAATAGCAAATAGTCCTGCAATTCAAATTAAATTCAAAAAAATAAATTAAATCCAAAAATGCTATACCACAAAGTACATTTTGAAATTATATACTACTGCTTTAAATAGAAAAACATTTGACTGCTTATGTCAAGAAACAGCTATGCCTTGAGACTCAGTATCATTTTAAGCATTGAAATGCTGAAAGTAGTATTAATTATAAATATAATTTTCATCAAGTTTTTTTATATAAGGGCAGAAATCATTGCAGTTGATCCGTGTAATATCATGTTAACCTTCTGTTGTTACTCTATTACACATTGACCTAATCACTATTACTCCATTATGATCAAAGAACATATCACAGGAAAGTTGTCTCTGATATCATTTTAAATTCAAAGCCAAATTTCAAATAAAAGGAGTGTGATTTTATTTATTTGTATTCTCTTCCCCGATACCTTGATTAAATTTTCACTTGACGTACATCTTGGCAGGCAGAGTGCTCTGAAGAAAAGTTACTTGACTCGAAACGCTAACACTGTTTTTCTCTCCACAAATACTGCCAGACTTGCTGAGTTCCTCTAATAATGTCTTTTTTTTTTGTTTGTTGATGACAAACAATCTGACTAGCTTGGTTAATCTCATCCGAGAAATCACTGTTTAATACAACCCACTAACAGACCAATCTGAATTAGTAATTCAAGGAAAGGGAAGTCAAGGCCACAGCAAACCAGTGGGTTATTCAACTTGTAAAAATTCTCATTTTAATTGGGTGGGATGCTCTTCGGAGGATTGGTGTGGACTCAATGAGCCAAATAGCCTGCTTCCATGCTTTAAGGATTCTATGATCTTCAGTTGCTTCATCAATGACCTTTCCTCCATCATAAAGTCAGAAGTAGGAATATTTCCCAATAATCGCACAATATTCAGCACAATTGTCAACTCTTCGACAAATGCCAGGCAATGGTTCTTATGGGAGATGGTCAATCTAAGCACTGCACCTTGACATTCAATGGTGTTACCATCACTGAAACCCCCATTATCAATATCTTGAGGTTACCATTGACCTGAAATTCAATGAACCCACCATATTTAATATATTGGCTACAAGAGCAGACCAGATGCCAGGAATGCTGCAGCGAGTAACTCACTTCCTGACTCCCCAAAGCCTGTCCACCATCCACAAGGCAAAGTCAGGAGCATGATGGGATACTCCCAATTTGCCTTGATAGGTGCAACTCTGCCAACACTCAAGCAGCTTGACATCCAGGACAATGCAGCCTGCTTGATTAGAACAACATCGACAAGTATCAATACTCTCCACCACAGACGCTCAGTGTGTACTATCCACAAGATGCACTGCAAAAGTTCAAAATCTCCCAAACGCATGACTACTTCCATCCAGAAGGACAAGGGCAACAGATACATGGGAAGACCACCAACTATAAGTTGCCCTCCAAGCCATTCACCATCCTGCCTTGGAAATATATCACTGTTCCTTCACTGTCGCTAGGTCAAAATTCTCAAATTCCCTCCCCAAAAAGGTGTTGTAGGTCTGTCTACAGGACATGGACTGCAACAGTTCGAGAAGGCAACTCACCGCTACTCAAGGGCAACTAGGGACAGGCAAACATGCTGGCCAGCAAGTCAAACTCACTTCCCACAATTTTAAAAAAAGCACAGCTTTGTAGTCAATCTCCTGAGTATCAGCACACTGGAGCCAGTGGTCATGACATTATTTCAGAACTAATCTATGAGTGCTTGGTTTTATTAGACTTGCACCACTATACTGCTAAAGCACCATGCCCAAAGTGCCCCTAAAAGAAAGAAAACTGGCATATTCAGAAAGAGCCCAAAGTACCAAACCGTGCAACGAGATATGTGGTCAGCAATGACTAGGCAGAGTCCAACAGCACAGACAGGGGGTGGCCAGAAGGTTCTGACATGAAAGACACAGCCAGGAGCCAGAAGGTTCTGTCATGGTGGTGTCATGTCATTGCCAATGTGTGTGCAAATAGCAAGTGGCCATCTTGGTGATAGCACCACATACTCCGGATTTAAAATGGATTTTTTTCAATTGATTAGAAACTGAACAAGCTGTTCAGTTACCTTTTGGCTCACAGACAGAGAATATACTTTGATCTATGGAATCCGTGATTTGCATTCTCTGAAACAGCGCAGATAAAAAAAATGCAATGTGCTACTGACCCGCTTTTGGAAGCTCATGACTTTTGCTGCGAGCGCAAGAGTGTGCAAGAATATTTGTTGCTCACATGTACATCCTCATCAGGAGCAAAACATTCCACTAGAGTGATGGGAATTATAGTCTCTTCCCCAAAATGACGATGAAATTTTGAAGCAGAGAAAGGGACTCAAGTGTATAGGCCATTCGTCAATATCAATGTGGAGTTTTATTAAATGCAAAAATTATTAAGTGTTCCTCTTTATCAAGGCAAAAAGTAATAAATTTAATGTAAAGGAGAAAAAGCAGGCAACTACATGGTCTGTTTGGCTATAACAAGGTCCTATGCTGACTGAACATACTAAGACTGCTAACAGTTAGGTAGTGCAATTTTTGTTTTCTACTTGTATTTCAAAGGAAAAATATTCTTGTAAAATACAGTAATCTTCAATTTCAGTTCATTCAGACCAAGAAAGGTAATGCACAGCAAAACAAGCGTTTATTTACCATAGTCTGCTGACAAAAGTAGACTTTTAAAACAGTTGTCACAACAGGTGGTATGAATTGCTGACTCATGTACAGTATTTTGCCACTTTATAAATTCTTTTGTTTGTCAAATCAATCTTGAAATGTTAACTTACTGCATAGCAATGATCTTTTATCATCCCCTAAATTTATGGAGGATAGATTAATTGATTGAGCAGTTTAGATGTTTATCAATAGGTAAACAATTCACTACATTAAGACTTCACTATTTGACATTTTGGCTTGCAGCTGAGATGACCTACTTATGGAAACTGTTATCAAGCCAGTCACAAGAAAAGGAAGGAGTCGAAAAACTCTGGTCTGCAATAGGATGTCCTGTGCCTAATTTCCTCGTCACTTTGCAATCGTACAAATTTTTTTCAGAATCCACAGTAAAGTATACACTCCCAGCATTGTTCGACAAGGAGCAAGGTACTAGAGTGTAGTTTTGAAAGCAAGCCATTTTAATTTTGACAATATATGGTGTCACATCACTTTTCACTGCCTACTTAAAAAAGTTTCTTTTCAAAGAATACTGAACCAGTTGAAACCAGCTACCTAATGCTTAGCAAACACATCTTTACATTATTCCCAGCACTCATATGGTAGTCATGGCATTATTAATATAAGAAACAGCCACAACCATGTTAGTAATTTATAATCATGGTCAGTCTACATGGTAATTCATGAAAAGGATTATCCTTGCTGTCATTGGTCAGAGGGAGAAGTTGTTTATGTACATTGGTGTGTTAGTTTCAAAGTTGTTCACTGCAAGATTTGAGTTCGAAGACATTCACCTCTAACATCATAAACCATTTATCAATAAGGCATCAAGAGCAGACAGGAAGTATATGTAAAATGACTGAAGACAGCCATAAAGAAATATAAAATGGCAATGGCTCTGTTGTAACCCAAGATAGCAGATCTCTTGTGAAGATTCTGCAATCCAATTAGCAGGAGGGAAGCCACAGTTACGGAGGAAGACATGAGAATTAGAACAGAGCATTTTCACCAGACTGACTAGGTTAATGGAGTTATGCCAGGTAATGAAAAAATATAATGCAGATAAATTGTTTTCACAGATCAGTTAGAACAGTACAGAAGAACACAAATTTAAAATCATAAAATTGATTCAACGTGAAAACAAAACAGAAAATTGTGCAACTTTCCACCAGAAACCTTTGTAGAAGCAGGTTGGCAAAGTATCAACAGTAACAACCCACAGTTTAAGAGGTTAGGCCCGGACATGCACATGGAGGGTGTAATTTAAGCATGCAATAATGCCTCCAAAATGGGATGGAAATGAAAAAAAACCAACACGATACTTGTACAAAACTGTTAAAAACCAAGAGCTGGAAATTCAATGCATTATGGTTAAATGTTTGAAAACTTTAAGTCAAGTTAGTAATTAACTATGTATTTAATGTTAACAAATGTAGGATATCGCAATAAATATAATACAAGATTATAATGCAAAGTTAAAGCTCAAACACAATAACAATTAACATTTACATTCAACATCTTCCAGACAACATGGTAGCTAATTGTAGCTTCAGTGATTGAAGGAAGGGAAAATGAGGAAAATAGTGGGTTAATTAACGAAAAGTACTCAGTCTGGGGGCATAGCTTCCCTGCAGATCATGGAAATGCAGTTACAACTGGGTTTGGTTTCAATATTTTAAGAACAGTGGATAAATTTAACAAAAAGAAACCTAAATTTGGCAACCTCCGGTGTCAGTAACAAAAAGTCCAAGAAAAAGGACATTCTGATGAAAAGGTCATAGATCAGATATATTTTACTGTTTTTTTCTCCACAGATGCTACTATACCTTGTCGAGTATTTGCAATATGTTTGCTTGTTATCCCATGAGGTACCCACGAGGATGGCCTCAACTGGGATCTTAGATTCATGTCACACTACAGGTAACCCCACTACACTTAACACACACACACACACACTTTCTCTCTCTCTCTCTTTTTCTGAGTGAGAGAGAGAAGAGGGAGGGGGGGGAGAGAGAACGAGAGGGAGAGAGAACGGGAGGGGGAGAGAGAGAGAACGGGAGGGGGAGAGAGAGAGAACGGGAGGGGGAGAGAGAGAGAACGGGAGGGGGAGAGAGAGAGAACGGGAGGGGGAGAGAGAGAGAACGGGAGGGGGAGAGAGAGAGAACGGGAGGGGGAGAGAGAGAGAGAACGGGAGGGAGAGAGAGAGAGAGAACGGGAGGGGGAGAGAGAGAGAACGGGAGGGAGAGAGAGAGAGAACGGGAGGGAGGGAGAGAGAGAGAGAACGGGAGGGGGAGAGAGAGAGAGAACGGGAGGGGGAGAGAGAGAGAGAACGGGAGGGGGAGAGAGAGAGAGAGAGAGAGAACGAGAGAGAACCTGCACACAGTTACTTGGACATCAGTGTACATCTGGGAAAGTAAACAAACAGTGAAATTCACAACTGATCTTGGAGGAACAGTTGGGCAAAGTTCACACCACAGATTCAGATAAGTTAATCGTGGTTTTGTGTGGCCTACAGAGAATGTGCAGTAGTGAGTAGAGTGGGTTCTTTCTTGATCACGTTTTTAAGAGATAGGTGTCTTGATCAAACTTAAAATATAAGCCATAACTATTAATTTAACCTGGGGCAGTGTTTGTATAGGAATAAGATAGTGTTAATTTCTGGGTCTGTGGATTGTGAAGGAGCAAAAATGGCCTTTGCAGTGATATGTACTTCTTGTCAGATGTGGCAGTTTAAAGAGAGTTTAATGGTTACTGTGGAGATAGTGAGGAAAGAGATCAATCTGAAACTGGTACAGCTGAGAACAGAAGCGAGTCAAACAAACAACCAGTCAGGGCAGGAAGGGACAAGGTAGGACTAATAAATTAAACTGCATTTATTTCAATGCAAGGGGCCTAACAGGGAAGGCAGATGAACTCAGGACATGGTTAGGAACATGGGACTGGGATATCATAGCAATTACAGAAACATGGCTCAGGGAGGGGCAGGATTGACAGCTTAAATGTTCCAGGATACAAATGTCCTGAATTGGAGAAAGGCCAATTTTGACGGTATTAGGCAATAACTTTCAAAAGCTGATTGGAGGCAGATGTTCGCAGGTAAAGGGACGGCTGGAAAATGGGAAGCCTTCAAAAATGAAATAACGAGAATCCAAAGAAAGTATACACCTGTTAGGGTGAAATGAAAGGCTGATAGGTATAGGGAATGCTGGATGACTAAAGAGATAGAGGGTTTGGGTAAGAAAAAGAAGGAAGCATATATAAGGTATGGACAGGATAGATTGAGGTGAATCCTAAGAAGAGTATAAAGGAAGTAGGAGTATACTTAACAGGGAAATCAGGATGGCAAAAAGGGGACATGAGACAGCTTTGGCAAATAGAATTAAGGAGAATCCAAAGAGTTTTTACAAATACATTAAGGACAAAAGGGTAACTAGGGAGAGAATAGGGCCCCTCAAAGATCAGCAAAGCGGCCTTTGTGTGGAGCCACAGAAAATGGGGGAGATACTAAATGAGTATTTTTCATCAGTATCTATTGTGGAAAAGGATATGGAAGATATAGAATGTCGGGAAACAGACGGTGACATCTGGCAAAATGTCCATATTGCAGAGGAGGAAGTGCTGGATGTCTTGAAACAGGTAAAGGTGGATAAATCCCCAGGACCTGATCAGGTGTATCCTCGAATGCTGTGGGAAGCTAGAGAAGTGATTGCTGGGCCACTTGTTGAGATATTTCTATCAATAGTCACAGGTGAGGTGCCGGAAGATTGGAGGTTGGCTAACATGGTGCCACTGTTTAAGAAGGGTGGTAAGGACAAGCAAGGGAACTTTAGACCAGTGAGCCTGACATCGGTGGTGGGCAAGTTGTTGGCAGGAATCCTGAGGGACAGGATGTACACGTATTTGGAAAGGCAAAGAATGATTAGAGATAGTCAACCTGGCTTTGTGTGTGGGAAATCATGTCTCACAAAATTGATTGAGTTTTTTGAGGAAGTAACAAAGAGGACTGAGGAGGGCAGAGTGGTAGATGTAATCTATATGGACTTCAGCAAGGCGTTCAACAAGGTTCCCCATGGGAGACTAACTAGCAAGGTTAGATCTCATGGAATACAGGGAGAACTAGCCATTTGAATAAAAAACTGGCTCAAAAGGTAGAAGACAGAGGGTGGTGGTGAAGGGTTGTTTTTCAGACTGGAGGCCTATGACCAGTGGAGTGCCACAAGGATCAGTGCTGGGTCCTCTACTTTTTGTCATTTACATAAATGATTTGGATGCGAGCATAAGAGGTACAGTTGGTAAGTTTGCAGATGACACCAAAATTGGAAGTGTAGTGGACAGCGAAGAGGGTTACCTCAGATTACAACAGAATCTGCACCAGATGGGCCAATGGGCTGAGAACTGGCAGATGGAGTTTAATTCAGATAAATGCGAGGTGCTGCATTTTGGGAAAGCAAATCTTAGCAGGACTTGTACACTTAATGGTAAGGTCCTAGGGAGTGTTGCTGAACAAAGAGACCATGGAGTGCAGGTTCATAGCTCCTGGAAAATGGAGTCGCAGATAGATAGGATAGTGAAGGTGGTGTTTGGTATGCTTTCCTTTATTGGTCAGAGTATTGAGTACAGGAGTTCGGATGAAGGGCTCTAGCCCGAAACGTCGAATTTCCTGTTCCTTGGATGCTGCCTAACCTGCTGTGCTTTAACCAGCAACACATTTTCAGCTCTGATCTCCAGCATCTGCAGACCTCACTTTTTACAGGACTTCGGAGGTCATGTTGCAGCTGTAAAGGACATTGGTTAGGCCACTGTTGGAATATTGCGTGCAATTCTGGTCTCCTTCCTATTGGAAAAATGTTGTGAAACTTGAAAGGGTTCAGAAAAGACTTACAAGGATGTTGCCAGGATTGGAGGATTTGAGCTACAGGGAGAGGCTGAACAGGCTGGGGCTGTTTTCCCTGGAGCGTCAGAGGCAGATGAGTGACCTTAAAGAGATTTACAAAATTATGAGGGGCATAGACAGGGTAAATTGACAAGGTCTTTTCCCTAGGGTCAGGGAGTCCAGAACTAAAGGGTATAGGTTTGGGGTGAGAGGGGAAAGATATAAAAGAGACCAAAGGGGCAACTTTTTCACACAGAAGGTGGTACGGATATGGAATGAGCTGCCAGAGAATGTGATGGAGGCTGGTACAATTGCAACATTTAAGAGGCATTTGGATGGGTATATGAATAGGAAGGGTTTGGAGGGATATGGGCCAGGTGCTGGCAGGCGGGACTAGATTGGGTTGGGATAACTGGTCGGCATGGACAGGTTGGACCAAAGGGTCTGTTTCCAAGCTGTACATCTCTATGATTCTGACATTGTCTGAGCTGAGATGTCACCTTTTATGAAGCTTTAAGTTATCTCGAGAATGTGACTTAAAAGTAGTTCTTGGATTTACATATTAATGAACCAAAAGCTGCAAACCATTCTAAAAGATGAAGGACTTAACAACAATCTAGGTTTGCTCAATGTATCATTTCAATTGTATGACACTGCTATCTTTTGCTATAAATTCTGTGTCTTATGAACATACTCCATGGCTACCTGAAGGAGCAGTGCTCCAAAAGCTAGTACTTCCAAATATAACTGTTAGACTATAACCTGGTATTGTGTGATTTTTAAACTTTATCTCATGAAAAGACCATCAAGTTCATAACTGAGATTCCCCTTACCCTAAATTTCTGATTGCAGCCGATTGTAATGGGACGAACCTACCCGCGAGGGGAAAAGTGTAATAGGATACCATTAAGAATTCCATTCATATTGTCCTGTACTCTGTCACAGATCTGAGTTCTATCGAGTAAAGAATAATTCTATAAAATACATTACAATAAAGAAACTCATTAGTGAACAAGCAATGGAAAACAAGGCATAATTCCAATGTGAGGTAGGCTGAAATTACTTAAAATAATTACACACGGTTCACAGAAAAATTTCATACTGTCAACCTTAGCAGCTGAAATTAGATCAATTATGATGGTAGCCTCTTGCTTCAACCCACTTCTCCCAAAAGCAGAAGATTTCTATTGCTACATTGTGTGGGTTTACTGTTCTTGAAATTGCAACAGCAGCCAATCACCAGGCGAAAGCTTTGAACATAAAATGCTCATTCATACTACAATTTTTGACCATGTGCCAGTAACTAAAACATTTTCCACATAACATTAAGCTCCAAAGGAATACAAACAAATCAATTAAGTGATGGAGCAGATGAGACAGCTATTGAAAATACAACACCATCCCTTGCTGAATAAACAGGAAAACTGTACAGTCAGAACAAGCATCATGTCCAGTGATTTCAGCATCAAAATATAGCTATGGTGTGCTTATTATATGTGACCTGTATATTAAAATTTATGACAATAGAATGAACAGCTCTTCAGGGTCACACATGCACCTCAATGCGCTAGACATACTTAGTTCACATGGTGATCTTTCATTAAAACAGAATTCGATCGTTGGGGAAGAATGACAAGAAATGGTTATAGTGTCATAGAGTCATAGAGATGTACAGCTTGGAAACAGACCCTTCGGTCCAACCTGTCCATGCCGACCAGATATCCCAATCTAGTCCCACCTGCCAGCACCAGGCCCATATCCCTCCAAACCCTTCCTATTCATATACTCTCCAAATGCCTTTTAAATGTTGCAATTGTACCACCCTCCACCACTTCCTCTGGCAGCTCATTCCATACACGTACCACCCTATGAGTGAAAAAGTTGCCCCTTACGTCTCTTTCCTATCTTTCCCCTCTCACCCTAAACCTATGCCCTCTAGTTCTGGACTCCCCGACCCCAGGGAAAAGACTTTGCCTATTTATCCTATCCATGCCCCTTATGATTTTATAAACCTCTATAAAAAGTCACTCCTCAGCCTCCGACGCTCCAAGCAAAACAGCCTGAGCCTATTCAACCTCTCCCTATAGCTCAAATCATCCAACCCTGGCAACATCCTTGTAAATCTTTTGTGGAAAGGGAGAGAATAAGTTGAAAGTCTTGGTAGTCAGTCAGCACACACCTTAACAGGTTTGTTAAAAAAATGTCAACATGAATTATCTTACCCTTTTAGCTAAAGGAAGCTCCTGAGCGTCAGAGAAGTGGTGATAGCCTGGTGGTATTATAGTTATTAATCCAAAAACTCAACTAATGTTCTGGGAGCCCAGATTCAAATCCCAGAATGGGTCAATGGTGGAATTTGAATTCAATAATTTTTTTTAATCTGGAATTAAGAGTCTACTGATAAGCATGAAATCATGTTGGAAAAATCCATCTGGCTCACTAATGTCCTTCAGGAAAGGAAATGTGCCATCCTTACCTGGTCTGGACATAACTGTGTGGGTGGCACGGTGGCTCAGTGGTTAGCACTGCTGCCTCACAGTGCCAGGGACCCGGGTTCAGTATCCAGCTCAGGAAACTATGGAGCTTGCACATTCTCCCTGTGTCCAGGTGCTCTGGTTGCTTTCTACAGTCTAAAGATGTGCAAGTTAGGTGGATTGGCCATGCTAAATTGCCCAGTGTCCAGGGATGTGCAGGCTTGGTGAATTAACCATGGGAAATGCAGGATTGCAGGAATAGGGAAGACAGTATGGGTCTGAACGGGATGCTCTTCAGAGGGTCGGTGTGGATTCGTTGGGCCAAATGCAGGGACTCTACGATTCTATGAACACGTGACTCCAGTATCAAAGCAATGTGGTTCACTGTCAACTGCCCTCTGAAATGGCCTAGCAAGCCACCCAGTTGTATCAAAGTCCCAACAAAGAAATGAAACCAGATGAATCACCTGGCATCGACCTAGGTACTGGAAAAGACCACAGCAGAAACAGTCCTGTCAACCTGATAAAGTCCTCCTCACTAACATTTTGGAGGCTAGCGTCAAAATTGGGAGGGCTGTCTCACAGACCAGTCAAGCATAGTCATACCTTAAAGCCAATGCCCCAGACTCCCTATCACCATCCTTGGATATGCTCCATTCCACCAGCATTCAGACACAGCAGATGCGGTGGCACAGTAGTAAACAGTGAAAAGAGAGTTGCCCTGGGAGTCCTCTTCAGCGACTCCAGACTCCACAAAGTCTCAACTTCAAGTTACATTTGGGCAAAGAAACCTCCAGGTGATTACAACGTACCATCCTCCGTTGATTGATGAATCAGTATTCCTGCACATAGAGAATATCCTCCATCATTCTGTGTGGCACTATCACTGTGCTAAATGGGACAGACCTCGATCAAATCTAGTAACTCAAACTGGGCATCCATGAGGTGCTATGGACCATCAAAAGCAGTAGAGTTGTACTCCAACACAATCTGCAATCTCGTGGCCCGGCATATTCCTCACTCAACCATTATAGTCAAACCAAGGGATCAATACTAGTTCAATGAAGAGTGCAGAAAGCATGCCAGGAACGGCACCAGGTATACCTAATAACGAGTTTAGTGAAGCTACCAAAACAGGCTTGCCAAACAGTATAAGCATCAAGTGATGGACAGAGCTAAGTGATCACATAACCAACGGATGAGATCTAAGCTGTGTAGTTCTGCCACATCTAGTTGTAAATGGACAATTATAAACATTTCACTAAAGAAGGAGGCTCCACAAATATCCCGATTATCAATGATTGAAGAGTCCCACATATCAGTGCAAAAGATAAGGCTAAAGCTTTTGCAGCAATCTTCAGTCAGAAGTGCCTTGTGGATGATCCATATTGGCCTTCTCCAGTGGTCCCAGTAACACAGATGCCTGTCTTCTGTCAATTCAATTCACATGATATCAAGAAACAATTGAAGGCACCAGATACTGCAAAGGCTGTGGGCCCTGACAACATTCTGACAATAACACTGAAGACTTGTACTCTAGAACTTGCCACTCCCTAGTCAAGCTGTTTCAGTAGTTACAATACTGGAAATGTGGAAAAATACCCAGGTATGTTCTGTACACAAGAAGCAGCACAAATCTAATGTGGCCAATCACTGCCCTATCAGTCTATTTTCAATGACCAGTAAAGTGATGGCAAGTGTCATAAACAGTGCTATCAAGCAACACTTACTCAGTATAATCTGTTCAGTAAGGCCAGTTGGGTTACAACAGAGCCACTCATCTCCAGACCTTATTACAGCTTTGATTCAAACATGGGCAAATGCACAGAATTCTAGAGATCAGGTGAGAATCAAAGTCCTTGACATCAAGGCCGCATTCAACCAAGTATGACATTAAGGAACCCTAGCAAAACTGGAATCAATGGATATCAGGGGGCAAACTCTCCTGAAGTCAGAACTGGCACATAGGAAGATGCTCATAGTTGCTGGAGGTCATTGTTGGAGATCCAGGTTATCTCTACAGGAGCTCCTCAGGGTAGTGTTCTAGGCCCAACCATCTTAAGCTGCTTCATCAATGACCTTCCCTCAATCACAAGGTCGAAAGTGGGAATGTTCACCAATGATTGCATAATGTTCAGTACCATTTGTGACTCCTCAGATACTGAAGCAGTTCATGTTCAAATGCAACAAGATCTGAACAATATTGAGAATTGGGCTGAAAAATGGCAAATAACATTCATGCCACACAAATGCCAGGAAATGACCATCTAACCATTGCTCCTTGACATGCATTGGTGTTGCCATCATTGAAAACCCAATATTAACATCTGGGGGTTTAAAATTGACCAGATACTCAAGTGGACTCACTACATAAACATAGTGGCTACAAGAGCAGGTCAAAGGCTAGTAATTCACCTCCTGACTCCCGAAAGCCGATCCACGATCTACAAGGCACGTCAGAAATGTGATGGAATGTTTCCTACTTGCCTAGATGGGTGCAGTTCCAATGGCACAAGCAACTTGACACCACCCAGAACAAATCATTGGCACAACATGCGCAAGTGTCCACTCTCTCCATTACTGATGTTCAGTACTATCTACAAAATGGAATGCAGAAATTCACCTAAGGTCCTTAAGACAGCACCTTCCAAATCCATGACTACTTCCATTCACAAGGACAAGGGCAGCAGTTGCAAGGGAACACCACCATCTGCAAGTTCCCCATTAAGTCATTCACCATCCTGATTTGGAAATATATCGCTTTTCCTTCACTATTGCTGAGTCAAAAATGCTGGAATTCCCTGCCCAAGGGAATTATGGGTCTACCCACAGCACATGGACTAAAGCAGTTCAAGAAGGCAGCTCACCACCACCACCTTATCAAGGGAATCTAGGGATAGACAATAAATGCTGGCCAGCCAGTGGTGCCTGTGCCCCACAAATGAACACAAAGAGAGGTCCTGGTAAACAATGGAAAAAGTGAGGAAGCAAATTAATTGTCAAAAATCTAGAAACATCAAACAGAATTTTTAAAAATGTCCCTCTTTATTAATACAAAGCAAAATAAAAAAAAAATCAAGGGCATAATTGCTTTATCTGAAATGGTTGTGTTAAATATCAAGTGATTATTATAGATTCACTAATAATTGCTTATATCGCAACAATAAGCATTTCTCATACCTCAGTTTACATAGAAATGTGGTGACTAATATTATTAATTTTTAACACACAAGAATTTTGCCTTTTAGAACAGTAACAATGCTACTCACAAAACACAAACAGAATTCAAGTTTCACAGTGTACTTCTTAATCAATGTTTCTTGTCCTTCTTTAACACTGTACACCATTTAAAACCAGCTGTTTAAAGCACAACATATCATCATTGCCTCAAATGAATCTGAATATCATGGACTTTCTGTGGGAAACTAAATAGGAGTAACTATAATGACAATCAAACCCAGGTAATGAAAATATTCCCATAGCATTAATCCCTGTAAGCAGGGAAACATGGATACAGATACCTCAAGTTTGGCACATCAGCTTGTCTTCTCAAATTGACTTTAAATTATTCTAGCCACTACTTTTCTTAATCAACAACCACTAAAAAGATTATCTGGTCATCATCATCATCACAGAACTGTTTATGGGTGTTTGCTGGACACAAACAGACAGCCTCATTTCCGACATTGCAACAGTACCTATACTTCGAAAAGTACTGCATTGGCTGTAAAATGTTTAGGGCAAACTGGGGTCATGAAAGCAGCTACAGAACTCCAACTGTGTACTTCTTTCTAAAACATCAGATCACCTAACACTTACACTTATAGAATTATAGTCAGTGTCAAAAACACAAACACAGAAACACAGACTCTTCGGTCCAACCTGCCTATACTGACAAGGTATCCTAAATTTAACTAGCCCCATTTGCCTGCATTTGGTCCTATTCATGTACCTGTCCAAATCGGTTTTAAAATGTTGTGCTATCCACCTCTACCACTTCCTCGGTTCTTCAAGAGATTTTTATACTTGTTTACAATCCTGAGGAAATGGAAGCCAGGTTATATTCCCCGATTCCAGTTTTCAGTATCTTTTCTCCTTTAAAAGGGTGTCAAGGCAACCACAAAATCAAGAAATACAATATAAATCAGATTGGGTTTACAAAGGTATTCCTAACAGATCTAAAAAAAAAGTGCAGAAAATCATTTCAATAAAAATACGTAGTCCTTTCTGTACCAGTAAACCTGACACTACTACATGTTCAAAACTGGCTTTCTTTGAGTCCCTTGTATCCCATTTCAAAATCAAGAGAAAAAGAATGTCTGAGTCTTCCAGCTAGCTAAGACGAGCAGTTGAACACCAGCTCTCTTACTAACGGATCACTATGTCTTCTCTCCAAGTGATTATAGGTAACACTACAGCATGGTATAGCTTTCAATGCGATGGTATACAGTAAATAGTTTTACTGACCAATTGCACTGAAATAGTTGCCTAGGATGTTTGGTAAGAGGAGCACACAGTTTGATCACTCAACCCAAGGTTCGAAGCAGCTGTTCATTGTTTTTCTGCAGGTACCCCAGAGGAAACAAGGCCTGCTCAACAAATGGTGTAATGGCAGACCTCAACTTATATCAATCACTGTTTGAACATCCAAAATTCTCATCAGCACAAACAAACCAACAAGATTTATATGGCATACATTATCCTTCCACATGAATGTTCAACGCAATTCCTATTTCAAATGGGAAAGCCTACATGCACTTCAGTTTCAAGCGGGAAGACACTGTGATCATTTAAAAGGCCTCAAAAAGATGCGAGCACACTGACATGCGGGGTGAGATAAACCATCATTCCTGTAAATCCCCAGTGTGTCAGCCATGAACTCAGATAATGCATACGACAACAAGAAACAAAACTGAAGCACTGGAAAATAATTCAAATCAGAACTCCTTCCATGTCAGACAAAATAGAAAATAATCAGTCAGTCAGACTGGCTACAGGTATGAAGTGATGTTCCGTAAAGATTCTTGTGGGACAACTGTTGGTCACTGTGTATAAATGATTTGGATTATCGATTTAAATATGACACCAAATAGATGTCATTAGTAATGAAGGAGACAAAATGAAATAGTACAAGTTGACATTAACAAGTTTGCAGAATGGGCATTTAATTGCCAAATTAATTTCAACATCAGCAAGTGTGAAGCAATACATTTTGCTTAAAAGAGTAAGCAGATGACATTTTTCTTAGAAAACATCACTTTTACACATGCTCAGAGAGTGAAATTGTCAACAGGTGACTTAACAAGGGAACACATATAGCCAAAACATTATCTTTTATCCATATGTACTTCCAGCAGATGGCCCTGGATAACAGAGCAGAAAGACAGCAAGTTTCTCTTTCCCATCTTACCAGTGTTGTGAATTTAACCTGTAGCTAATCATATCAACTTGTTCAGAAACAACTGAATCTTGGGAGCGGAACCTTCCACATCTTTCTTGGGTCTGTCAGAACTAATCTTCCCTATTTGGATCATCAGGAAAGCATTTTTTAAAACTATACTTAAATGATAAACAGAATGTATGTCCTACAAACAAATCAAATTACAATTTTTTTTGCTGTAATTTCCAATTGACAATCAGCAATTTTGCATTTCAAAAAAGTTCTTTTCAATGACTGTATAAAAATGATTGTAGTAGAAGTGAAAGATAATAATGTGATGTGCGCATGGCATCAGAATCTTGACTGCATACCAACTTGCAATTTCTTCCCAGCCCACTAGTTGCCTTTTAACTTTATTCTACTGCTCAATTTTGGAAAAATAATCAATTTTCCGGGAATAAATTCTCTTTATAAACTGGAGTAATTGGAATAGTGCAAAGCCGTTTTACACTTAGTCCAGGCAGATGTTTATCAGGACTTCACCCTTCAGTCTAATTAGGCAACTGTAGCTCTTCAATAAAGCAATCCTACAAACACAGCTGCTGAAGGGATCCCTTGTGGACAACTATTCACACATGAGTACTTTTGTTCACCTATATTTAGAAAGTATCCAATAATAAAAATGGAAACAAACAATGCTAAAATCCATGTACTAAAAACAGAATGCTGGAAATACTCAGCACATCAGGCAGCATCAATGGACTAAGAATACACAATGTTTGAGATCAATGGCTTTTCATTAGACAAAATGTTAAAACTTTTGACTGAGTACTTTGCAGTGAGAATTAAAAGGTCAATATCAGGATGAGTTAAAATATTTTCATATTACAAGGAATTTACAAATACACATATTTCTTCCACTCAAAAATCTGATTGTGATGTTCATCAGTCCCAAATTAATAAGTTGCCCTCTCTTTGGAAAACATTTCCAGTTGAATTAAGGCTCCACACCAAGTCTGGAAATAAAACCTACAATGCTTATCATGGGTACACTGGCGCAGTGGTTATAATACTGGATTATTAATCCTTGGAATGAGAGTTCACAAATAATCCAGTTTTAAAAATCTGGAATCAGTAAAACAAAATACAGTATTAGAATTCAAAGTTGTCAGATCATAAAATATGATAAATGTGAGACTACGAAATGCCTTTTGAAGCAGTCAATGTCATTTTGCTGTTAAACTGCGAAAGAAGAATGCCCACCAACATTTTCAAACCTCACAAAAGGCATCTGGATGGGTGTATTATTATCGACAAGGCCAGATCCCTTCAAAGCATTTCAAGAAAGTGTCACAGACCCTAACTTTGCTAGTTGTTTTAAGCAGATGTAACACAGATATCCCAGGAGGGACGTAGCTGGTCAAACCATGTTGTTTTAAACAAAACAGAGTTTATTTACAAGATTACCAAATGAAACAAAAGAGAACAGAATACCAAATAACTTAACCCATCCAAAAACCCAACAAATTATACCAACTTAAATGATGCTATTCCCAATATTTGCAACAAGCAAATATAAGCACCTCTTGGCACAAAAGGTAAAATCAAACACAGCTTCTTATGGGAAAGAAATCAGAGAGAGATCAGCACGGATCTGCTTCTTTAAGATCCAGCAGTTTTTTCAACACTACTGCTAAAAACCAAACCAGAGTAAAACTGAGCTGGAGAACTGGCCGCTCCCCTTTCATTGTGCATGCGTCTTTTTTCTCCAAAAAAACTTGAAAGCCTGTTGCCTGAGGTAGTATCTGTTGGCCCTTAAACCCTTCAACTTAGACTTTGTAGAGTATGTGTCTTTTACAACCTCTCTGAAAAAAAAACCAAGCATAACATAACCTTGTTAAAAGGAGCTTCATCATCACAACATGATCAGGAAGATTTAGAGGGATATGGGCCAAATGCTGGCAAATGGAACTGGATTTATTAAGGATATCTGGTCAGCATGAACGAGTTGGACGGAAGGGTCTGTTTCCATGCTATACACCTCTATGACATTAGGAGACTGAACGTAATGTATTTCACCTGGCCATTCAAACAACAATAAACATTAACCTGGCCTCACAAGTTAGAGATGTATGAAAGTCACAAGATTACCCTCAGGGCACACATAATCACTTAACTGATGGTAGAATTCAATATCCATTATAGACTATTACAATATCCCCAAAATGGCCAGATTGCTTTGAGCATTGATGCAGACATCTTTGAAATTGTTACAGTACACTTGGCTTCCAGATTGCCAGCTATCCTGCTGAGGAGTGGGGATTAGGACTGAGTAGAAGCATTCATACAGTTGATTAAAACATTACCCTTTCAATAGCAGATTAAATTTAGTTTAGGATTAAAATGATCCAGATCCAATTTGATTTTTATGCCCTATTTACAACATATTGCAGCAAAGTATGGCTTCTAACGTAGGGTGCAATCTTTACTCCTTGTAATTTATAACATACAACTATTGGAGTACTACATCTAAATGGGCGGGACTTAAATCAAAGACATCAGCTTCAAAAAGGGGATCTAGTCTGCAATTTCTGACAAATAGAAACTACAGAAATAAGAAAAGAATGAATGAGAAAGCCCAAAATAAAGACAAATTGAAATCCAGTTGCAAAGCACAAATCTTAAGAGTTAAAACTTTTACCTTTAGACAGAAGCTTCATATTCTGCCACATCTTAGAGAGATACAACTGTGGCAAGCTGCTGTTATAACATCACATTGTCCTTTGATTAGAGAAAGTGGAAATAGTTGCCCTTTATAAAACCAATTTGCATTTATATAGTACCTTTAACATAACAAAACATTAAGGCACTTTAGAGGTATTATAGTGCAAAAACAGGGCACCAAGCCAGAAAAAGATATTTGGACAAATTACAACAATGAAGTCTCTTTTCCAGTGTATCTTAAAGGAAGAGGATAGAATCAGAGGTTTTGGGAAAGGAATTCCAAAGCTAAATGTCTGGCAGCTAAAAGCACAGCTCAATAGTCATGAATTAAAGAAACGTGAAATTTCCCAGAGGATTGTGGAGCTGGATTACATTGTACAACAGGAAGGGGCTAGACTACTGAAGGTTTTGAAAAGAAAGGATGAAAATTTGAAAATAAGGATTAAAATTTGAAAATTAAGCCATTGTTTAATTCAATGCTGGTCAGTGAGCCAAGAGGTGATGAATGAATGGTATTTAGTACCAGTTATGACATGGCAAATTTTTCAATGAACTTCATATTTACAAGAGGCTAGGCCAGAGAGTCTGTCTGCTCAGCATCCTACACTGAACAAATTGCAGCACTGATATAAGATTCACTAATTCAATTTTTTAAAAATCATCAGAATTCAACTAAGCAATCAACAAACTTTCTTTATACATAACTTACATTCTTGAGATCTCCAAATGCAGAGCTATCAAAATTATCTACTAACACCATTTCATACGTTTACTCTATCCATTGCCCATCACTTAATTATTCATTACCAATTTTTTTTAAATTGAATTAATCCCATCAAAAATGTTCTGGATGGTTTGTAAAATTAAAAAAAATTGTAAGTATTACATTTAAAGTCAACGTGGCAGCAAAACATTTCTGTTCTCTTAAATATACTAACCAGTTCTACTTAATTCAGTTAAATGGGGGCTCCTGTAAGAATCAAAGAATGCAATGTCATCACTTTCACTCACAACAGAGTGAAGACACACGCGTATTTTTGTTTTTGTAAACAGAAAGTGAAGATGTAAAATTAATAAAACAAGCTGATTAACACCTCAGATTAAATATAAACATCCAGGCAAAGGACCCTTGGCCTGACCCCTAGTTCTCCAATGCTTGGACTGTATTATTCAATGGATCGATCATTGGTTTTCCAGGTGTTAAGTCAAATGTCTTCGTGTTAAGATTCGTTCCCCCGTTTCTCGAGCTGTGTCCCCACCGTGAATGCCCGAGGTGGTTTAGAAATCTTGCAACTTGCAATTCTTTACCTTCTTCGATTCCTGAGTCTCTGACAAGCGAGTCTGCAGCTTTAAAACCTGCTCCTGCAACCCGTCTGCAGCCATGATCCCACCGTCTCTGGCCCAGCAACCACCCGGAAGTGCTTCCACACATTCAACCTGGAATTGAATAGCTGCCCGTTGTAGTTGATAGATCTTATTCACAACCTCCATCTTAATGTGACGCGTGGCTTGGCAATTTCCACTTTGTGCTTTTCAGGAGTTCAACATCGGTCAACACAAAAAAATCTATGCACACGAAAAGATAAAATTGCTAATTTCCATTAAATTAAATAGCATTACTTACTGACAACCTATCCTAATATAACCGTTTGGAATCATAAAAAATGCGGTAAGGCGTTCGAATTTTCCTTTAAATCCGCCTGTGGCATTATTAAAGCTGCCATAGAGGTACAAGTTGTTGTTGCAGCTGATAATAATAATAATACAGATACAGTTAAATAAATGTATCAATGATACACAAAAACTAGATTTTATAGGAATTATTTTTATAGTTCTCTTTATTAATAACTAATATAACTGCTTCATTTAGTAAGCTGATATTAAATAGTTTGGTTTCAAGAGGAACAAGGCTTACTGTCCTGACTCTGCATCTCAGGCAGTCTTTGGAGACTGAGGATTGTTTTCTTTCACTCTGAAGTTGTGACTCCTGAGATCACAAAAGAATCCACGGCTAGCTGTATGGAGCTATGGAGGTTTTTGGGATGTTCAAGTTTCTGCCTATATTTGTGCTTGTGCACGTTCAAAAAGGTAAAGAATTACAATTTGCAAGATTTCTAAACCGTCTCGGGCATTCACAGTGGGAACACATGGATGTTTCTGCTCTTCATGTGGTTGTGGAAGAGAGATTCCCAGGTGACAGTGGGAATGTTATAATTTTTAAGAGGTAACTTGAGGACATCCTTTAAGCATTTGCCCTGCCTTCCTGGTAATCACTTGCCATATAAAACTCAGAATGAGTAATTTATTCTGGAATCTTGTGTTACACATGCAGACAATGTGACCCACCCAGCACAGCTGATGCACCACAGATGTGACAGATGTTAGCCTGAGAAAGGACACAATTAACTTTGCAGGATTTTATGGAGGTTTCACTGATAATATTTCTCAAGGGATTTGAGGTATCTGCTGTACATTGACCACATCTTTGACACATGAATGGGGACTGGAAACACTGTTGCCTTGTAACTCATGTGCTTAGTCTTGAGATTTTCATTATCAAATACTCTGTTCTTCTGACAGCCAAAGGCAGTGCTGGGACATTGGAGACAATATTGAATATCATTGGCTATAGCTGCCCTTACTGAGAAGAGGCTGTCAAGATATGAAAATTGATTCATGTCGTCCTATGTCTTGCAATAGATTTTGATAGTTGTAGGGACTATCTTGTACAGACTGGTAAAAGACATTTGTTTTCTTGAAGTTCAGCTTAAGGACTATTCTCACATACACCTCCATGAATACATTGATGATGGTAAATATCTCATCTTCAGAGTATAGTGCAAACATGCAGGTGTCTTCCGAATACTGGTTTGGTTCTAAACTGGAGGGATGTAAGCTAATAGTTCCCATTCATCTTGTAGATTAGTTCCACACCAGCAAAATGTTCCTGAATATGGGGGGAGTATTGCACCCTATATTCAGGAAACTTCCTAACAACAACTGTAGACCCTGAGGTCTTGATTGTGCTGAAAAACCCATACCCTTCATGACTGTCAACAAATTTCTGGATTTCTTGCATTCCTTCTACTCTTTCGGTGTTGAGTATTTTGTTAGATCTTTGCCTTTTTTTCAGTTATAGACTCATTTCTTTCTTTCAGGTATTGATGATGTTTCCAGCTCAAGAATACCTTGCCCTTACATTTTAGCAGCTCCTCACTTTCCTGGTCAATACTCATGAAATTAGTCTTTCTGTTTCCTCATGAAGAAGCTTAGGATCTCCTCAAAGATGTTGCTTGCAATGATTTTCAGAGCAGAGCAAGCACAATGATCATTCAGCAGTTCCTGTTTACTGAGCGATGCTAAGTTGGCTGAATAACATTTTTTTGCAGTGTCGTTGGGTCCGTTGACATTGAATTTTCTGCAGCAGTCATGCTTTAGTCACAGTGTGGATGATGCGGACATCCTTATAGTTCAGCAATCTGATGATGACATGGACAAATATGTACATTGTTCAGTATGAGGGTGTCGCATAAGGTCTTGTATTGGTACCTCTGACAAAATAGCATTCATTATGATCAGACCATGCTCCAGACATTTCATTAGGAGGAGGGCTTCATTGGAAATTGCCTTCCATACAGCTTTCTTGCCAATTATTTTTCCAGATGATTGTGTTCCTTCTAACTTTGGCATTGAATAAAATAGCTGAAAATGAGTTGCTGGAAAAGCACAGCAGGTCAGGCAGCATCCAAGGAACAGGAGATTCGACGTTTCGGGCATAAGCCCTTCTTCAGGAATGAGGAAAGTGTGTCCAGCAGGCTAAGATAAAAGGTAGGGAGGAGGGACTTGGGGGAGGGGCGATAGAGATGCGATAGGTGGAAGGAGGTCAAGGTGAGGGTGATATGCTGGAGTGGGGTGGGGGCGGAAAGGTCAGGAAGAAGATTGCAGGTTGGCTGAATAACATTTTTTTTGCAGTGTCTTTGGGTCCATTGACATTGAATTTTCCTTGAAGAAGCTCTCTTCCTCCTCGAACTCAGCACCACCTTCCTAACCTGCAATCTTCTTCCTGACCTCTCCACCCCCACCCCACTCCGGCCTATCACCCTCACCTTGACCTCCTTCCACCTATCACATCTCCATAGTCCCTCCTCCCTACCTTTTAATCTTAGCCTGTTGGACACACTTTCCTCATTCCTGAAGAAGGCCTTATGCCCGAAACATCGAATCTCCTGTTCCTTGGATGCTGCCTGACCTGCTGCGCTTTTCCAGCAACACATTTTCAGCTCTGATCTCCAGCATCTGCAGACCTCACTTTCTCATTGAATAAAATAAATGTGTCTATCTTTGGGATTTGGGACAACAAATGATTAATGTAGAAGTAGAATACTTCTTTGGTCTTATCCATTGCTTCTAAGGTTGAGATGTATGCACTGATGACTATTCTGTACTGTTTCTGGATAAGGGTGAGCTAAAGAAGAATGAGACATTCATTCATCTCATTGTTATGACTATTATTGACTTAAACTACATGAAAAAAATTCTGTATTTAATAGATGAATTGCAAGTTTGTTTAAGGTATATATCTTACATCTCTTGAGGATATAGTCTGCACAAAAAAGAACGAGAAACCTAATATTGAAAACTATTAACAGGACTTTTGACAGAGCCCTAACCCTCGCTTCCATCCAGGGCCCCAAGCAGTATATCCAGGTGAGGCTGAGATTCACCTGCCTCTCCTCCAACCTAGTTTACTGTATCCGGTGCTCCCGATGTTGTCTTCTCTACTTTGGGAAGACTAAATGTAAACTCAGTGCACGTTTTGCTGAGCAACTCAGTTGGGCCTGCGGTGGCCGACCTGAATCCCAGTCACCCCCATTTTAATTCCCCTTCCCACTCCCTTTCCAACATGACTATCCTTGGCCTCCTCAATTGCCACATCGAATCAGACCACAAATTGGAGGAACAATGCATCATCTCCAACCTGGGCAGCCTACAGCCCGGAGGACTCAACATTGAGTTCTTCCATTTCAAATAACCTCCCTTCCCATCCCCAACTCCCTTCCCAGCCCCTCCCCCTCCTTCAATTCCTTTGATCAACCCAAAGAAGTAGTTCAACATGTTGACTTTTCCATTTCCCGATGCTGCCTGGCTTGCTGTGTTCTTCCAGCCTCCTCCTTGTCTACCATAGAGTCTAAATCGGAGCCTCATACAACTTTCTGTTGCGAATTTGCTGTTGAGAAGTGTATGCAGAATCATGAGTAACTTTTAATATGAAAATAATTACATTTATCTCCACATATTCCCCACCTCAGGTTAATTCCCTTCTTTTTCTCTCTCCCATTCTGAAGGGAACAGAGTTCCTAGACCATTGTTGCACAGCAATACTTTTCTTAAATGACTATTCTCCGTGTGACAGTTTAATTACAAAGATAATTTATTGCACGGACTCATAGAAGTGACCCTTAATTGGGCATCAGCATCTGTAAACGTTCACCAAGACACAATGGATAGAAATGAAGAACAGGAATCTTGGATGATTGTCCTTTATTTAATGTAAGTACATTGACACCAATTGTAGCATTCCTATTACTGAGCTGATTACAGCATCTAAGCACAGCTTGGGAAATTAAACTTGGGATCTTATTGATTTTCATGGCTCTATTACCAAAGTTATCATCAATTCTCTGTCCAAGAGGTAATTTTAATTTAATCAAAAAATGTTTATAAAAATTGTTTACAAAGTATTCATAGACCCAAAAGCTGAAGTAATTGTTAGAAATCATGTGTATTCAGATACACCTAAAAAAAAATGTTTGGAATCTAGTTTAACGAAGATGTAACCTTGGCCGTAATTATAACGTATTTTACTGTCCAAATCCAATCTCACATGATATTAAATGCAAGCTTGATTTAGAAAGTAACATTGTCTCCAAGTCTTGAGCAATTGGCCAGTGGTCCCATCCTTCCAAAGAAATGTTGAACTAAGGTCCATCTAATTGTTCCACTGATTTGTAAAGATGTTAAATAAAAGAATACTGTCATTATGTGTAGGTCTCCATGTGTCCAAGCAAACATTCTACCCTTAAATCAATTTGTTTAATAATAGATTAAATCCATCTAGCAATTGCTGTGTACAATCTGACCATGCACAATTGGCTATTGAATTGGCCAGATAGAACATGTTGTGCTAACCTGTGGAACTAATCTGAAGCCCCTCTAGTCCATTTTCATCCATGTTTATCCAATGGTCATTTAAATGCCCTTAAAGCTGGAGATCCTACTATTGTTGCAGGCAGTGCACTTCACTGAGTAAAGAAAGTACTTCTGACATCTGTCTTAATTTAAAGCTGTGTCCCCTTGTGTCAGCCATCACCATCCAAGGAAAAAGGCTGATCCAGGATGAACATTTCCCATCAACCACCACCTTCTGCCTTCTTTCAGCTAGCCAATTTTTGATCCAAACCACTAAGTCACCCTCGATCCCAAGCCTCTGTGGGGAACCTTATCAAATGCCTTACTAAAGTCCATATACACCACATCAACCACTTTACCTCATCCACCTGTTTGGTCACTATCTCACAGAATTCAATAAAGGTTTGTGGGGTATGACCTACTTTCCACAAAACTGTATTATCTATCCCTAATTAACATATTCCACTCTAGATGATTTTAAATCCCATCTCTTATAAGCTTCCCCAACACTTTACCCACAATCAAAGTAAGACTCACAGATCTATAATAAGCAGGCTTGTCTCCACTCTCCTTCTTGATCAAGGGGACAACATTTGCTATCCTCCAGTCTTCTGGCACTATTCCTGTCGACAATAACAACATAAAGATCAAAGCCAAAAAGGTCTGCAATCACCTACTTGGCTTCCCAGGATAAATCCCATCCGGCCCAGGGGAGTTAGCTATTTTCACACTTTCCAGATTTGCTAACACCTCTTCTGTGTGAACCTCAATCCTATCTAGTAGCCTGTATCGCAATATTTTCCTCAACATTATCTTTTTCCAGTATGAATAATGATGAAAAATATTCATTTAGCACTTGTCCATTTCCTCGCACTCCACGCACAACTTCCCACCACTATTCTTGATTGGCCCTAATCTTTCTGTCATCATTTTTTAATTATAGAAAACTTTGGGGTTTTCCTTGATCCAACCCACCAATGACTTCTCATATCTGCTCCTGGCCCTTCTTATAGCTCTCTAAGTCTTTCCTGGCTAACTTGTAACTCTCAAGCGCCCTAACTGAGCCTTCACATCTCATTCTAACATAAGCCTCCTTTTTCCTCTTGACAAGAGATTCAACTTCTTTAGTAAACCACAGCTCCGTCGCTCAACCACTTCCTCTCTACCTGACAACTACGTACCTATCAAGGGCGATCAGTAGCTGTTCCTCGAATAAGCTCCACATTTCAATTGTGCCCATCCCCTGTAGTTTCCTTCCCCATCCTATGCATCCTAAATATTGCCTAATCACATCATAATTGCTTTTCCCTCAGCAATATATCTTGCCCTGCGTTGTATACCTATCCCTTTCCATCGCTAAAGTAAACATAACCAAATTGTGATCACTATCACCAAAGTGCTCACCTATCTCCAAATCCAACACCTGACCAAGTTCATTACCCAGTACCAAATCCAATGTGGCCTTGCCCCTGTTGACCTGTCTATATACTGTGTCAGGGAACCATCCTGCATACATTGGACAAAACTGACCCATCTGAAGTATTCAAACTATAGTATTTCCATAACAACTACCCTGTTACGCTCACTCCTATCCAGAATTATCTTTGCTATCCTTTCCTTTACAGCTCTGGAACTATTCAGAGGCCTATAGAAAACTCCCACCAGGGTGACCTCTCCTTTTCTGTTTCTAACCTCAGCCTACTACCTCAGCAGACGAGTCCTCAAACATCCTTTCTGCCACCATAATACTGTCCTTAACTAACAAGGCCACACCTCCTGTTCTTTTACCATATTCTCTGTTCTTACTGAAACATCTATATTCCAGAACCTGCAACAACTATTCCTGTTCCTACTCTATCAATATCTCTGAAATGGCCAAAGCATTGAAGTCCCAGGTAACAACCCATGCTGCAAGTTCACCCACCTTATTCCAGATGCTCCTGGCACGAAGACCATAAGACATAGGAGTGGAAGTAAGGCCATTCAGCCCATTGAGTTCACTCCGCCATTCAATCATGGCTGATGGGCATTTCAACTCCACTTACCCACATTCTCCCCGTAGCCCTTAATTCCTTGTGACATCAAGAATTTATCAATCTCTGCCTTTAAGTAGAAGTATTGAAGTAGACACTTTCTGATTGGCAGCAAACCCTTGTGACCTCAACTCTCAACCTCCTGGACACTGGAACTACAATTTAGGTTCCCATTCTCCTGCTGAATTAGTTTAAACCCTTCCGAATAGCATTAGCAAATGTCCTCCCAAGGATATTGGTACCCCTCTGGTTCAGGTGTAGACCATACTGTATGTAGAGGTCCCACCTACTCCAGAATGAGCCCCAATTAACCAAGTATCCAAAACCCTTCCTCCTGTACCTTCCCTATAGCCAAGTTCAAATCCTCTCTCTCCCTATTCCTCACCTCGCTAGTATGTGGCACAGGCAACAAACCAGAGATAACAACTCTGTCTGTTCTAGCTCTAAGCTTCCACTCTAGCTCCTTGAATTGCTGTCTTAAATCCCATCCCTTTTCCTACCTATGTCATGAGTATCTATGTGGACCCCTCCCCCTGAAGGATCCCGAAAACACAATCAGAGACATCACGAACCCTGTCACCTAGGTGGCAACAAACCAAATGTGAGTTTCTCTCGTTCCCACCGACCCTCCTATCTGTCACCTAACTATGGAATCCCCAATTACTAATGCTGTACTCATCTCCCCACTTCCCAGTTCAAAGTAATCTATTGCAAGCTTTGCAACACTTTTGAGAGTTAAGATAAGTTGCTTAGCAATTGTTTTTCTATGTATTCCTTTCAATTTTCCGTTAGTTGTCCTTGGATGGAGATCAGAAAGAGACCTATCTGAATTCAGCTGTCTTTAAGGAATCTCAAGAGAAATGGATTTAATCAACCCAGTTGCTTGTAGACATAAATTCATAACACAAGATTTCTCATAACTTAGCAGTAATTGTCAATGGTTGCTTGTTGGAAATAGTAAACACAAATAAAAAAAAAATCACAAAAGATTGTGAACCTTTTCTGATGATGTTGGTGAATATTGTTATGGCAGGAGAGTATGTTTTAGCCTTTATATGATGTGAGTTGTGCTTGTCCTGGGAGTGCTCCTGATAATACTAAACGTATATAAGCGTTCCTTTAACAAATGCAGATATCAATCAGCTTGATAAGCATAAAACTCAACAAGAGTAGAAACAAAAGCCTCATATATCCATATTGCTTTAATATGTCCATTCATAAAATTGTTGTTGTATTTGACCCAGACACAATATTCTGACCACATATTTGCACCATTCCTCTTCCATATCAGCACCTGAATTCATTTGTTTCACTTTACATGAAGCTGAAAACCTCATTCTTGCTCTTATTACCTCTAGACTTAACTACTTCAATGAACTGGTCTCCCATATTCTGCCTTCTATAAACTTGAAGTCATTGAAAACTCTGCTATCCTTGTCTTAACTTGTAGAAAACAGAATTCAACTGTAATCACTGTGCTTTCTGGGCAACATTTGTTCCTGTTCAAACTATTGCTTGATACTTGATTTTTCATCCTAGTTTTAAAATTTCTCAACAGCCTGCCTCCACCCTATCTCTTAGTTTCTTCCAATCACACAATCCTCTGAAATATGTATCAATCATAGAAGCATACCGAACAGAAGAGGTCTTTGGATGATCAAGTCTGCCCTGACAAAAAAAGATACTACCTATACTAGTCCCACTTTTCCATTCTAGGCTCATAGACTTGAATGTTAGGACACTTAAAATGCTCATCCAATTACTTTTTAAAGGTAATAAGGTTTTTTTTGCCTCAACTACCAATCCAGGTAGTGCATTCCAGACCCTACCACCCTCTGGGTGAAAACCATTTTCTTCAAATCTCCTTTAAACCTATTACCTTTAACTTTAAAATTATGAGCCTGTCTTATTGACCCTTCACCTAAGAGGAACAGCTGTATTCTATTCACCCTGTCCATGCCCCTCTTTGTCATCCCATCCCCCCCAGTTGAATATTGCCATCCTGCTCCCCACCCCTGCTCAGTTGAAGGAAAACACTCAGAGACACAGTATAGTTTTACCTCCTTCATCTTTATTCCAGGCCCTGGAGGGAGAGAGAACAAACACCCATGTGCACAGAGACATGAGTTCTTGATCTTCTCTGCAAGAGCAGTTTCTTAATGAATTATAGAGTCATTTTACAGGGAGGAGCATCCAGATAAGGCAACATGCATATTGATTGGATGACCGTTACAATCAGCGAGTGTCAATAGCAAAGATTAAGCCATCTGATGTTGCA
Source organism: Hemiscyllium ocellatum (assembly GCF_020745735.1). Taxonomy (NCBI): domain Eukaryota; kingdom Metazoa; phylum Chordata; class Chondrichthyes; order Orectolobiformes; family Hemiscylliidae; genus Hemiscyllium; species Hemiscyllium ocellatum. The sequence goes on from NC_083430.1 coordinate 26,395,141, forward strand.
CAATGAATGTTCTTAACCTTAACTGGCTTCACATAATGAATACTTTTCACCTTGTTAAACTGATCTTACATACTGAATGCTTCTAATATTGTTAAATGGCTCTAATGTTGCTAAATGGCTCTACATAAACAATGCTTTTCCACCTTATTAACCCATTACCCTTGCCTCCAGCACCCCACTGTTAATTGCAAGTTCTGATCTGATCTGAGTCATGCTCAGCTGATTCTCTTGTTTCACAAAACTCAGAACTTAACTCTTTCCCCACCTGCTTTTACTCTATACACATTCTCATTATAATCTTATACACCTCTATCATGCTACCCCACCCCCCAACTCCGGGTCTCTGCTCCAAAGAAAACAAATCAAGCTCATCCAACCTCTCTTTTTAGCTAAAATGTTCCATCCCAGGTAACATCCTGGTAATCTCTTCTGCACCCCCTCCCCCCCCCATGCACTCACATCCTTCATATGACCAGAATAGCACATAGCATTCCAGCTAATGGTCGAATCAAAGTTCTGTGCAGCTCCAACATGACCTCCCTGCTCTTATAATCCATGCTGACTATTAAAGGCAAGCATCTCACTTCTTAACCACCCTATTAACCTGTCCTGGCACCTTCAGGGTTTTGGACACGCAGGCTAAGATCCCTTTGTTCCTTTTAGCTTACAAGTGTCTTGTTATTCATTGAGTACACACTTATCTTGTTTCCTCTTCTGAAGTATATCATCTCACATTTATCAGAGTTAAATTCCATCTGTCACTGATCTGCCCAACTGACAAATCCGTATATATCCTCCTGTAACCTAACACCTTCCTCGTCACTGTGGAAAACCCAGCCAATCTTTGTGTCATCCACAAACTTACTTATCCATTCCCCCACATTCTCAGCTACATCATAAAATGCTTTCTACCAGCACCCTCTATCTTCTGTCATGAAGCCAATTCTGGACCCAACTTGGAAATTATCCTGGATCCCAGGAGTTCTTACCTTCTTGATCAGTTTCCCATATGGGAACTTGTCAAAACTCTTGGTGAAATCCATATAACCTACATAAACTGCCCTATCCTCATCCACCTTGAAAGAAATTCTGTAGATTTGTAAGGTACGATCTCCATCTGACAAAACCGTGTTGATTATTCTTGACCAAACCTTGCCTCTCCAAATGGAAGTAAATTTTCTCCTTCACTGTTTTCTCCAGTAGTTTCACTACCACTGATGTTAGAATGAGATGATATGCTCATGTAATTCTGGTCTTTTGCACATCTCCAATTTTAATTGCTTCACTATTTATGGTCACGCCTTCAGTTTCTTGGGTGCCAAGATTCAGAATTCCGTCCTTACACCATCTGTCTCTCTACCTTTATTTTCAACATTTAACGCACTCCTTAAAACCTATCTTTTTGACCAAGCATTTGGTCAACTGACCTAATCTATTTTTACATACTTCACTGTCTTTTTTTTTACTTACTTACTGGATTTAAAAATCCTATTGGAGTACTTGTCCACAGATCGCTGAAGGTGACAGAACAGATTAATAGGGTAATTAAGAAGACATACTGGATGCTTGCCTTTAAACGTTGCAGTGTAGGTTATAAAAAGTGCATTTTTATGTAATGTTACATGGGTATGATGCTACAAGTTGGACAGTGATCAATGAAGCACCTTGGGTAGTCTGATTACATTAAAACCATTATATAAACATAAGTTATTGTTTTATACTAAACTAAATTAAGTTTGCTTCTCATTACAGTATGTGATCAATTTACCAAAGAATTAGCCAAAATAATGTATTCCACTGATGTGATATTATAGGTTGTTTATCAATATATATCAGTGAATGACAACAACTGGTGATATTAGCAACTCAGATACTATCCATACTGTTCAATAGTGAGTTTTGAGAAAATTTGTAGCTCAGGTTGAGGTTCTGGATGTACATTTGCTCGCTGAGCTGGAAGGTTCATTTCCTGACATTTCATCACCCTACTAGGTAACATCTTCAGTGGGCTTCCAGGCCAGGCACTGTTAATAATTCCTGCTTTCTAATGATCTGTTTGGGTTTCTTTGGGTTGGTGATGTCATTTCCTATGATGACATCATTTAATGTGGTGATGTCATTTCCTGTTCTTTTTCTCAGTGGGGTGGCAAATGGGGTCTAACTCGATGTGTTTTTTAAAAGAGTTCTGGTTGGAATGCCATGCTTCTAGGAATTCTCATGTGTGTCTCTGGTTGTCCTAGGATGGATGTGTTGCCCCAGTCGAAGTGGTGTCCTTCCTCATTTGTACATAAGGATACTAGTGAGAGAGGATCATGTCGTTTTGTGGCTAGTTGATGTTCATGTATCCTGGCTAGTTTTCTGCCTATTTGACCAATGTAGTGTTTGTTACAGTCCTTGCATGGTATTTTGTAAATAACATTAGTTTTGCTTATTGTCTGTATAGGGTCTTGCAAGTTCATTAGCTGCTGTTTTAGTATGTTGTTGGGTTTATGGGCTCCCATGATGCTAAGGGATCTGAGTAGTCTGGCATTCATTTCAGAGATGTCTTTGATGTAGGAGAGAGTGGCTAGGGTTTCTGGATGCATTTTGTCTGCTTGTTTGGGTTTGTTGCTGGAAAATCTGCGGACTGTGTTCATTGGATACCCGTTCTTTTTGAATTCACTGTATAGATGATTTTTCTCTGCTCTGCGTAGTTCCTCTGAGCAGTGTGTGGTGGCTCACTGGTGTAATGTTCTGATGCAGGTTCATTTGTGGATGTTGGGGTGATTACTTCTGCAGTTCAATATTTGGTCCGTGTGTGTTGTTTTCCTGTTTTTCTACTGCCAATAAGAAACATATCTAGCCCAGAAACAGAAAGCCTGCAAAGACAGTTAAGTTTCAACAAAAAGTACAAAAACATAAATCAAAAGTCCAGAGGAATAATTAAAAGACGTTTGATGTTGTAGAGTTTCCCTTTCCTCAGATACTATTTCCCCCTATCTTTTTAAATTGCATTCGTATTCTCATAATACCCCTCATCAAAACATCCACTGTTCCCCTCTTTAAATCACCCAACTCCAATCTTCCTTTCTTCTTCCAAGTTCTGTCATTCTCTCCCAAGGTGACATCTTGTCATCCTATAAATCTGCCTTTCTGAATAAATACTTCCAATTAGATTGTCACCACTACAGCACTGCAATCCCCTTAATCAAAGTAATAAATCGCATTCTCTGTGACTGTAACCATGATCTGCTAACACTCCTCCATGGTCCAAGTGCTTCCATTCTTTCTTATTCAGTTATAACTAGCGCACAAAGACTCTTGTGGTTGTATCCCAACCTCTGAACCAGGACATCTATGATTAAGTCCCACCTGCCCCAGAGCAGTGTAATAACATCTCTGAACAGGTTGATTAGAAAATGACCAGTGCATTTCTGTAATGGCTTCTCTTCCTGCTTCTGCATCAGTCACCTTCCTCAAGAATTTATCCTCGACTTCCGTAGATTTTCATCTACAAACTGCCCCTTATCAATATCGTGCACAGACAAGGTATCTGATTCATGTGTACATTGACAATATTCAGCACTTTTTCACCACCATTTCTCTTGGCCCTTCCACTGCCTCTGTGTTTTCAGTCTGGTTATCATTTTTAAAAATTCATTCACAGGATAACAGCATCACTAGCGAGGTCAGCATTTATTGTCTATCACTAATTGCCATTGCATTTAAGAGTCAACCTTGTGTCTGCACACACAGGCAGGCCAGCAGTTTCCTTCCCTAAAGGTACCACATAGGTTTTTCAACAGTGGTATTGTGGTCATCATTAAATTCCTGGTTCCAGATGTCTATTGAGTTCAAATTCCACCATCTGGCAAGATTCAAACCTGGATCCCCAGAACTTTACCTGGGTTGCTGGATTAACAGAGCAGTGACAATGCCACTGGGCCATCACCTCCCCTATCATATATCCAGTTCTACAAGAGCTGAAATCTCCTTCAATTAAACAACATGGAAACTAAAACCATTGTTTATTGGCCCATCTCAAACTCCATTCAACCATCCCCCCTCTCTCAAAGTTTTCTCTCTCCACTTTTTTAGGACTTATTAAACAAAATTCCATGGCCAAACATTTAATCATCCTATCTTAATGTTACCATGAAGGTAAAAATAAGGGCAATTAGTCTTTAATTCCATTAAGTGATGAACTTCTATTTGAGAGAAAATATCTTTAACTGAGCTAGAACACTGAGCTGGGACCTGAACAATGTGGGATATAGCAGATGTTTTGGCAGAACAAATGAAAAGTTGAGAAAAACCTATCTTATGTTTGGGAGCAACTCACTGCATCTTTTATGCAACAGCTAGCATTGAAGCAAGTTTTCACCAGGCAGTAGCAATTTGCACATTAAAGAGGATTATTGCCTGCCATGAACTTATTAACCACAGATCTTGCCTCATTAATATGCAGTTTCCTATTTTACCGACTAGGCGCTGAGAATTTGTGACTTGGAAGTTAGAGCAGGAATATGGCCACTCAGCTCACTTCTGGCTGTGAAGAACCTACAGGTTGCTCAGGGCAACTTCTGTTGTGATGGCACTTTAGTTTTTCTAATGGGAGATCAGAACACCTTTGTTAATGTGGATACCTGCAACGTGTGCCAATAGCCAGGTCTCAATGTTTAAACACCACCAATGAACAATGAATATTATAAACTTATCTGATTGTTACAGAGAAAGAATAACATCTCTCTCAACAATCCTCAAAATCAGACTCAAACTTTTACGTTTTTCATAGTTCTGTCTCCCTACAAGCCTGAAACATATTCTTTTTCCTCGTATGCCAGTGTTTGTGAATTTTGGTATATCATTTTTAGTTTTGAGACCAAAGATTAATTATAGAATATTTGATAAATACAAATATTACAGTTGATAGGTTATGGCTCTGTTCCTTTAAGAGGTTCTTGCTAGGAAGATAAGATCAAAAAAAGGGAGGTGGGCTTATTGAGCTGAAAAACTGGAGCCATGTTGTCTATGCACTGCTTGTAATAATGACATTCCAGAGAAATGTTTGTGAATTTGATCTCTATTAACATTATAATAACAATCATTCAGTTAACTTTGAACTGCTGTAAGATGCATTTATTTCTTTAGCTCATATTTGAAACTGCAAATTGGGGATGCTAAACCATAAAGGACAGTCCAGAGCAGGTTATGTCTTCATAGATGTGTGAAGCTTAAGAAGGGTCTGATTTCAATTTGCCTGTGTAATTGTACCTGGGGAAGTTTTGAATCAAAACAGTTCTGCTGCTTTCAGACTCCAGCCAATTAAGAAGTCCCTGGAAGTTCAGTGCAGTTGGGAGTGGAGGATAAAGGAAGCCAATAAGCAGTTGAGCTGCTGGGAAATGTTGGAGGTTGGACACACTCCAGGGGCAGTGCCAGTTTACTGAAACTTTTTGCCAAAGAGCTGTGAGTAGGTGGTGGAGTACAACTTCACTGATTCAGTCTTAGGTGAAGAGATTTAACTACTGGAATGTGAGCAGTTGTTGAGGAAGTATGTGATGGAATGACTTTCAAGGCAGGATCTTTGCAAAATGTGGAACCTCTTGCAAAGGAGACAATGTTGTAAAGAAGTTTAGTGACTGACAGTGACACTGACAGTAGAATCTGTCTTGTACGCATTGACATAAAAAGTGCAACCTGTGGGGTGTTCACCATTAGGCTGGTAATTCCAGATTTTTTTTTCATTGAATTCAATTTCCACCATATGCTGTGGTGGGATTTGAACCTAGGTCCTCAGAACATTACCTGGATTAACAGCCCAGTGATATTACCACCAGGCCATGACTTCCCCTTTTTGGCACCTCCTTGTAGCAATGAAATGTGCAAAACTTTTTCTACTCCACTTACTTTATGTGTATGTTTCATCTCAAAACAGTGGACAACTAGATGTTCTTCAGTAGCTCCCACCTGGCAATGTCCACACTGAACATTCTACTTGGTGACTCCAACAACATCATCACTGGTGCTGTATGATCTAGCAGCACTGATAGCAAACTGCATGCCATCTCCTGATGGCAACTGGAAAAGACGCCAAATTGTACAACATCTTCAACAAGTCCATTCGAGGACAGACTTCCTGTTTGTGTCCCATGTCTATGCCATCAGATCCACAGGTATTAAGCTGGTGTTCTTCTCTGACTACCGCTTTCTGCATGATGACTGTCATCCACAAGCAAACCAGAGGGTTGGCAAGGGGTCATGGAAATTGAACATGAGTCTGTTGACTCTAGAAAACGTCAGACAATTCAAGTGAGATTTCAAAGATTGGAGAACTCTGGCACTCTGCTGGGAAACAATCAACACGAACATCAAGATATTCTTAATCCTCAAAGGTGTTCATAAAGCAAGAGGGAAAACAGAGGGAAATGCATCTAGTTCCCAAAAGCTGCAGAATCTGCTCCATTTACAGTCAATACAGGTTGATGTCAAGAATAATCTCTAAGAAGTAAAGCGCCAACAAGGTTCACTCATTGCTTTAGAGGTCTTCAAAGCATCCTCCAGTCCAGTTTCCATTCTATGGAGTAGGATGTATTGTACTCATTGTTCTTCTTCCAGAAGATACATACAGGGAGGTCTGTGATCAACAATCTGTAGGAAGATGATGATTTGGTGAAGTCATCAAAGTCTGACTTTGGTAAATCAGAAAATCCTGTTATGCCATCCCATACAACATGAAGACCATAGCATGGCCCCCTGGTCACCCCTGTTCTCCATCTCTAAGATCTTAGATGCTAGTATGTGGGAGGATGTATTGAATGAGGTTCCTGAGTGCTTTGAGAAAAGTCTTATTCCCAGAAACAACTGTTTACTGGTCAGGTTGGATTTATTGCTGTGGGATTTGATCAGCGAGGACCTGTTGGAGGAGCACAAGAGAATGCTTTTGGCCAACAGCAGTTCCAAACCCATGAGGAAAGACATCATTATCCTCATCTATGAGCAGAAGGAGACGAAGGAAATTTGCAATTGGTGACCAATCTCACTACTGAATGTGGGTTATGAATCCTGTCCAAGGTCAGGTCACAACTGCTCTGGAGTTTATAATTCACTGTGACGAGACCTGTGCTGTTCCTGGGAGATCTCTGAGGGTCTTATGATAGTTTTGGTACAGATGAGGGTATGAACACCCGTTTCATCAGCCTGGACCAGGAGAATATCATACAGCTCCATGATAGCTGGGCTGCCCTGAAAGGACTTTCAGGAAGGAATCTATAGTTGGATACAGCCGGTCTAGACAAACACTAGGAGAGCAGTTGCAATCAATTGTTACAACTCAGAAAGTGGTCTGTATAAACCTGAAGTCTGGCAGGGCTGTTTTTTTTTTCTCACTTCTCATCTTATTCATGTGCTGTATAGAATGTTTTGCTTAGTCCATCAGGAAAGGATATGATCAAAAGAGATGTGACCATCCCAGGTAGCAGAGGTTGTCAGGTCAAAGTCTGCTTTTACACAATGAGGTCACATTCTGCTGCTTGGATCCACTGTCAGTGTGCAGACTACTGGTATCTGCAACCAGTTCGCACTGGCCTCAGGAGACAAAGTAAACTGAGGCAAGAGAGAAGCTATTTTCTTTGGGAATTGGGCTGATAGATCCTTTTTTTCCCTTTCACTGTCCAATCAGATTACCTGAGGATGATTTAGTTCACAGGGGCCAGATTATGTGCTTTAAAAATACAGGAAGGAGCAAGGAGTGATGATAAAATAAGAATTGAGCATATGGAAATGTAAGACCCTGATCATTGATGCAAGGAGTTCTCAGTGCTGCTCTACATGCGCAAATGTGACCCATTCCTCACTCCTGCATCAGGGCAATCACCGAAGCACCTTTCTGCTTTGAGCCATGTTCACTGGAATATGATTTACAATCCTCTAGTTAAAAGGGAAAAAAATGAACCCTTATCCTGATGACCATCTTTGTGTGTAGCTGTGTGTAGACTCTCAGTACACAAACACCATGCTGAGTTTCTAATTTAGCGTTACAAAGAATAGGTCTTGCCACATTGCTGTGCAACTCTCCAAGTACTTGGACTGTTCCATACCTCCTGGTTCTCATGGAGATGTTTATGCAGAAAAGCACCTTTGACCCCAGGACCCATCAGGCAGTGGTCAGCATGTACTATTCTCAACTATTCTCAAGACCTTATGAAAAAATGAGATGGTAGATGCTATTGATGATTACCTGAGGAGACTACCAAAGGTGGAGCAAATTACTGCAGATGCTGGAGTCTATGCTGCAAATAAAATAAAAAGGTGGAAATCACGGTGGATCAATCAGGCAGTCATGGAGAGAGAACAAGCTAACATTTTAATTCTAGGTGACTGTTCATCATGATGAAGAGTCTCTGGTGGACTGTCATCTAGATTTGAAACATTAGCTTGCTCTTTCTTCATGAATGCTGCCTAACCCGCTGTGATTTCCAACAATTTTTGTTTTCAGCCTGCCAAGGGCATTTGGCAGAGTGTCTCATTGCTAGAACTTACAAACAAGCCCCAAGGTGTGAAATGCTGCATTGGCCCAATCAGGTGAGGGCAGAAGATTTCTTTCCCGAAAGGATATTAGTGAATCAATTGATAGAACTTGTGCAATTGTTATGTCTTCAAATTAATGGTCCTACCCTCTGAATTACCACATCAGGAACATAATCACCATGCTACCACACACCATTTTACTCAGCAGAAATTAGGTCTTGTATTGTGAGCTATGGATTTACTTTGCAGTAAATGTATAGGTTGTAACTTAGAGGGGATATTAGTAGATCAGTCAACCAGTTGAATTACCTTAAATGGTACAATCTACTTTTTTTGAAAGGTTGAATGACCGATAATTGTTAGTATATAACTGTTCTGAACAAGCTAACTGCTGGTAGAGACAAGAAAAGTTTCAAGTGACAAGCAACAAAAATCTCCTGCACAACAAAATTAGACAGTTAAACACAAAGCACTGCTTTTCTGAATTCTGAAGTAAAAACAGTGCTACAGAAACTCTTCCTCTGGAGTCATATTGGGCTTAAATTTTAACTGTGTTTCTCTCACTACAGATGCTGGCAGTCCTGCTGAGTTTCTCTATCTTTTTCTGAAATGAGATTTTAAGTTGGAAAAATGGTTCAATTCAACCCATAGCCTGAAACACTGCGAGTCCAAAATAAAAAGTGAAAACTCCCTTCCTCTCCTGAAGACGTTCCTTGTGTGACATGAGAGTGAACGGTGTTAGGACGGTTCTGAATTGGGTGGAGACAAGACATTGTGGAGCATTGGATCCTTCGGGATGAATGGTCTGTTTCTGTGCTTGTTTCGATGGTTCTCCAGACTACCACAACCCACCCCCAACTCCTGGGTCGGGTTGGAGACGTCAGTTCCTGTGTGTTGTTTTAGACAGTCTCGTTCTCCAGCTCTCAGAAGCTGGCTGCTGATCCAAGTCCTCCGCACGAAACCACAGTTCTCTCCTGAAACCAACTCTCAGCGAGTTCCATCAAATAAGGTACAACATTCAGAGGCTAGAAAGGGGAGGTGGAACCTCCACACCGAGCAATGCTGTGGTTCACTTCGCGATGTGTTACTAAGTGAAGTTCGCTCTTGTTGCTTGTAGATGGAGGAGGATTGTGGTTCTAATTTCCAAATGTTGATTAATGCTGAGTAAAAATGTAACCAGGCGTTTTCAGCTGAATGTTCAGATTTAACATTGCGGCGGGCGGTGGGAATATTTATTTTAAATCAAAGCAGAACAATCCGTCGACCGAATTCCTGAAGTGGTACCAATTGTTTTGAAATGTTATTAAGCGATAGTCGGTGTGGGGGTTTGTTTTCCCAAATCGACTCTGATTCCTCGCTGTTAGAACTTGAAGTTGGACCCGAGACTGTCCAGTGCCTGTTCAGTGGTTTTGGTGGTTCAGAATATTATTCCCAGCCTGAACAGGCGAGAGTGTGCTTCTGAATCGGGGTAAATTACATGCGATCAAAATTTGAAATAATTGATTTCCAACTACAACGGTGCTCTCTGTTACTATAATTTGTCGATTCCGCTTCGTCCATTCGTTTGCGATCTTTATTCTGTGGTCGAGTGCAAAATGAACGATTTTTAAAATGGCCCCGGCGTTCGATAAACAACCCAGGGTGTTGCTATTTCTGTCCTAGAATACCTTGGTAACTGTCCGAGCAGCTGCGAGAGCCACATGACGGACGGATGGCCTCCCAGAAATGAGAGCTCATTGAAATGACATACCCTTGTTTCACCTTCAGCCGGTCAGGACGTTAGGCTAATAACTGTCCACTGTTAATCTTGCGGACAGATGTGAATAGAAGAAAGTTTAAATGTATTTGGGATTATGAAGTGGAGCAATTTATAACATAGAAACATTTCTAACATTAGGCTTTTTTAAAAAACAAAACTCTGCTATGGGTGCAGTGTGGCGTGAACGTATCTTCACCCGGCTCCAACTTTTTAAATAAAAGCAAAATACTCCAGAAGCTGGAAATCGGAATCAAACATAGAAATTGCTGGAAAATCTCAGCAGGTCAGGCAGCATCTTGTAGAGAGACACCATTAACGTGTGCAAATTGTTCTGAACAATTTTGGACGAGATTCGAAATGTTAAGTCCATTTCTCTCCCTATAGCTGCTGCCTGACCCGCTGAGTTCCTCCAGCACTTCAGTGTCTGTTCCAACTTTTTTTTAGAAGTTGTAGAAATATGACATTTCCCTGGCTCAGCCTGTTTTATTCAGGTCAGGATTAATGTAGTTTGCAAGCACTGGGCTGATGTCTCTCTGTGTTGAAGTGCTGAGATTCCTGAAGTGCAGATTAGGGCGCGGGGAAAAATGAACCTTTTCAAGGGAAAAGTGGAACTTTCCATTGTCGCATCCATCAGAGAGCAAGCTATAGAATGTGGGTCTCGCCGAGAATGAGGTGTATTCCAAGCTGAGGGTCACTGGATCCAAAACGGTAACTAATGACTTTCCGCAGATGCTGCCAGACCTGCTGAGCTTTTTCAGCAATAACTGTTTTTGTCCGACTTTCAGCATCTGCAGTTCTTTCGGGTATTTTTCTGAGGTAGTATTTTATTTCCCTTTAGGTCCCAGTCATTTTCCATTCGACTGATTAATCGATTCCTTGACCCACCTGTTGTGTATGTCCCGAAAGTAAATTCTTGTGGTGCAGTGGTAGTGTCTCCCCCTCTGAGTCAGCAAACCCAGGCTCGGGTCCCCCCGCACCGCTGCAATAACATCTTTGAACAGATTCCTGAGAAATATCCACATCATAGGTCGCTAGATCCCAGGACACCTGACGCTTGATTCACACGTCTGTCTATGACACTCACGTACCAGTTTAGAATGCAGTACAATACTAAACCGAGCGACAAATATAAATGAAACACTGGGTTTTATTAACGCACTAGCAAGACTTTGTGAATATTTGTCTTTTGTTGTTTATTTTTAAAATGATTGAAATGCGTTTAAGGTTTCGGTTTTTTAAAAACTCGAACTAAACATGGAAACCGCTCCGACCTCCGGGTGGAACTCGGTGCATTTCCGAGGAAGGGGCTGCTCTGGGAGCTGTGTCCCTGCTGTTCCTTCCATATTCGCGCATTTCGCTTGACGACATGTGAATATTTATAGGGTTGGCTGGAATGAAATGCGCCCTCTTGGTATTTTTACTCTTCTATTTTAATCAGGACCCATAGAAAACCAGCGTGGTCAGCTTTATAAAGGATCCGGCCTGAAAGGTAGCATCCTTTAAAAACAACACAAAAGCAAATCTTAACTTCCACTTTTCCACTGCGTTCTTATGGGATATTTTGTTAACCAACCTGTGAGCTGGAATAATATACATCATATGGCCTATCATGGCACTATTTCTCCTGGAGAAATTTTCAACTGCTCTCACTCAAATCAGGTCTTCCTTACTATATACACTTGTTAATTCTACATTAACTCGCTCGGGTTAATTCCGCTCTCCAATCACCTGTAGCACGTTTTAGAGATTTGGCTAACTCGCCAAGGTTGAATTTTGGGTTTCCAACCTCAAAAATAGATCTGTCTTTGAGGGGATCTCGCAGATTCAGAAACCAGGGTGATGTATGTGCATAGCTAACCTTGCGAACAGATGTGATTGAGAGCAAGTTCAAATACGTTTAGAAGGATGAAGTGGAGCGAACTTTAATATAGAAACATTTCCGACATAAGACTTTAAAAAAAGCTCTGCTTTGGGTACAGTGTAGTGTGAATGTAACTTTTCACTAACCTCCAACTTTTTAAATAAAAACAAAATATTGCGGATTTTGGAAAACTGGAGGGGATCAGGCTTAGAGATCGCTTGATGGGATACTGCATTTTCAGGCTTCGGGATCGCTTTTTTCGAGTCGACCATGGGATATAGGATTTTTCTACTATAAATGTTAGAATAATTTATAATTGTCTTTTTAACAGCAGTTTTGTTGATTAATTACAAATAAATAACAGACCAGAAAGTGAATACGCCCCATTTCTATCATCGAAGCAGGAGGTTTCTATGGTCTCTCTATTCAGTATTTCCAATATTTTGTTTCTACTGTTTCAACTAGAATTCTAGTACAGTTTGTAATTATTGTTTGTGTGAATGTTCTCGACATTTTCGAATTGATTTAAATTGAAATAATGTTCAAGATTAAACATTTTCTGTAAAACTTCCTAATATATTGCAAAACGAAATTATGAGCAAGGCCAACATTTATTGCCAGCTCTGCATTTTTTGAACTGCTGGAATCTTTGGGGTGTCAGGAGACATGCAATACTGTTAGAATTGGAATACCATGGTTTTGACTTAACTACAGTAAAGAACCCCTAGTATTATTCCAAGCCAGGATGGTATGTGACTTGGATTGGAACTTGCAGTTGCTGGTGTTCCCATATATATCTGCTGCCCTTTATCCCTCTTGGTGATAGGGTTTGGGGTTTGGAATGTGCATTTGGTAAAAGCATTGGTGAGTTACTGTTGCTCTGGATTTTGCCCATCTCCTTAGTCATTCTAACATTGTTGCAATAACAAGATCATTCTTTGGCTTCAATATTCATATACATTAACTATATTGCTAAAATGAGGAAGGGTTGAAAACCAGAGGGGGCAAAGCAGGAGTTGATCCTTTCAGGCATTTCAATGGAGAAACACCTGCAAATGGGAATCTAATTGTAAATGATTTGAACCTTGTGAAAGATGGCTCATCAACTTGGTTTGGGTTACCACAGAACTTTGCAGACAAAAGCCATTTCTAATCAAGCAAAGCAAACTGTACAAAGGTTCACAGTTCAGCCAGTCACCTAGGTACAATGGAGGCTGTGATCCAAAGGGTTCATTCTTCCTATAAGCATTAATTGTCACTCAGAGGAGAAATTGTAAGGGAATAGATCTGAAGTCTGGACAAGACTGAGAGAGAGCTTGTAACAAATGTATACTACTATAAATTATTTATGAGTACTTTGCAAAACAGTTCAAGTGAGACATTACAGAAAATACAATAAAAATATCACATTTCTTATGTAAGCTTTGCAGCCTTAGATGCCTCCATCCAAAAGCAAAATTAGAACATTTACTAAACATAACAAGGATCTATTTATATTCCAAGACAAGCTGTGAGAATTCTATATGTTAACAGAACTTCAGGATATCAGGATAGAGCAGTCAAATGTAAGTATCAATAGTTTCCTTTGTATTGCAATTTTGCCATCTTCAATTCAGGTTGAATGCAACAGTTAGATCACTAGATTGTCATGGGCAGGGGTGAGCACTGCATTTTACTGCTGACTGAAAATTCAGGCCTTTTGCTAGTCTATGGTTATCATCAATAATTTCTCTGCTCTCCAACATTTTGGCAAACTACATTCAAATTAAGGATTTAGTGAGCTAACCTAAAAGAAATCATAAACTTGAAATCATGTAGATGGTGCATAATCTTTGTTCTTAAAGTTAATTTACTTTAAAAAGGTGTCAATGAAGAAAATTCTTCCAAGTCAAAAATCTTGTCAATCAAGTAGAATGTAATAGTACAGAATGTACTGTGGATGGGGGTCTTCACTATCCATCACCTAGACTGCCATGGTACCATCCTCACCAGTGTACCTGTCACTGAGGCATGTGTCCATGATAATGTTGATAGGAGTGACCACCACACAGCCTGTGGCAATGATGACCTACCTTCACATGGAGAATACCCTTGACTCTGTTGTGTGGCAGTGGTCACTGCACTAAATGAGAGAGATTTTGAACAGATTTAGAACTGAAAAGTAAGCATGCATGTGATGCTTTCAGCTATGAGCACCAGCAGAATTACATTTAACTCTCCTCTGCAACCTCATTGTCTGGCATATCCCACCCTTTACTATTACTGGGGTGGGGAATCTCTATTTCAATATAGTGCAAGAGGACAAGCCAGGAGCAGCACCATGGATATCAAAAAATGAGGTATGAATCATGTGAAGCTACAACATTGGACTACTTACATGTCAAGCATGATAAGTAGCATGATAGACTGAGCATGGATCAGCTCCAAACTCTGCAGTCCTGTCACATCCAGCCATGACTTATGGTGAACAATTAAGCAGATAACTAAGAGGAGAAGGCTCCAGAATTATGCTTGTTCTTGATGTGGGTGGGGGGGGGGTCCAGAACAATACAGAAGCATTTGCGACCATCTTCTGTAAGAGGAGCCCAGTAATGATCCAAGTCAAAACCAAAAGAACTGTAGATGATGTTAATCAGAAACAAAAACAGAAGTTGCTGGAAAAGCTCAGCAGGTCTGGCAGCATTTGTGAAGAGAAATCAAAGCTAATATTTGGGTCCGGGGTTCTGAGGAAGGGTTGCCAGACCCAAAACATTAACTTTGATTTCTCTTCGCAGATGCTGCTAGACCTGCTGAGCAATGATCCAAGTTGGATTCATAGAGATTCCCAGCATCACAGATGCCAGTCTTCAGCCAATTCGATTCACTTCACATGGTATCAAATTGGGGTTCATGGTATTTGGTACTTCAAAGTCCATGCAGTCTAACAATATGCCAGCAATAGTACTGAAGATTAGTGCACTAGAATTATCCATGGCCCAGTACTGTTACAACACCAGCACCCACTTGACAACAGAAAAAAAATTCCTAGGGTACTTCTTGTGACCAAAAAACAGGACAAATCCAAGCCAGCGAATTACTGGCACACCAGCCTACAGTTAGATTAGATTAGATTAGGGGTTACAACTAGTGCTTTCAAGTGGCATTTAGTAAATAACATTACACCAAAGCTGGTCAACTCCTGACCTCATTACTGTCTTGCTACAAACAAGAACGAAGGGCTGAAGTGAAAGTGACTACTATTGACATAAAGACAACATTTGACTAGGGCCCCCCACACAACTGAAGTCTATGAACATCAGGAAAAAATACTCCTCCAGTTGGTGTCATATCTTACACAAAGGAAGATGATTGTGTTTGTTAGAGAACATTTGTCTCAGCTTTGGACCAGGTGTTGTTCAAGGCAATGTCCTTGAAAAAATCATTTTCAGCTGCTTCCTCAATGACCTTCCTCCATCTTAAGTTCTGAAGTGGGGATCATTGCTGCTGATTGTGCAATGTTCAGCATAATTCATGATTTCTGATTTATTGAAGTAGTCAATGTTGATAAGCAGCAAGATATAGACAATTGTGAGGCTTTGATTGATAAGTGGCAAATAATACAAGTAGCAGAAAATGAGCATTTCTAAAACAAGAGAATCTAACCAATTCTCCTGACATACAATGGCATTATCATCATAGAATCCTCCATTATCAACAACTTGAGAGACATCATTAACCAGGAACTGAACTGGACCAGTTATATAAGCATTGACTACAACATCAGATTAGAGGCCAGGAATTCTGAAGTGAATAATTCACCTTGTGATTCCCCAAAGCCTGTTGTTGTGGTTCTGTTCGCCTAGCTGGGAATTTGTGTTGCAGACATTTCGTCCCCTGTCTAGGTGACATCCTCAGTGCTTAGGGGCCTCCTGTGATGTTTCCTCCGGCATTTATAGTGGTTTGTACCTGCCGCTTCCAGTTGTCAGTTCCAGCTGTCCGCTGCAGTGTCCGGTATATTGGGTCCAGGTCGATGTGCTTATTGATTGAATCTGTAGATGAGTGCCATGCCTCTAGGAATTTCCTGGCTGTTCTCTGTTTGGCTTGTCCTATAATAGTAGTGTTGTCCCAGTCGAACTCATGTTCCTTGTCATCTGAGTGCGTGGCTACTAAGGATAGCTGGTCATGTCATTTCGTGCACCTCCTAGAGGCATGGCACTCATCCACAGATTCAGTCAATAAGCACATCGACCTGGACCCAATATACCGGCCACTGCAGCGGACAGCTGGAACTGACAACCGGAAGTGGCAGGTACAAATCACTATAAATGCCAGAGGAAACATAACAGAAGTGCTTCACAGGAGGCTCCCAAGCACTGAAGATGTCACCTAGACAGGGGACGAAACATCTGCAACACAAATTCCCAGCTCGGCAAACAGAACCACAACAACGAGCACCCGAGCTACAAATCTTCTCCCAAACTTTGAACCCCAAAGCCTGTCAACCATCAACAAAACATAAGACAGAGCTGTAATGGAATAGAGAGTCATAGAGATGTACAACACAGGAGGAGACCCTTCGGTCCAACTTGTCCAGGCCGACCAGATATCCCAATCTAATCAAGTCCCATTTGCCAGCACTTAGCCTATATCCCTCTAAACCTTTCCTATTCATACACCCTTTTGAATGTTGCAGTTGTGCCAGCCTCCACCATTTCCTCTGGCAGCTCATTCCATTCACACACCACCCTCTGTGTGAAAATGTTGCCACTTAGGTCTCTTTTATATCTTTCTCCTCATACCCTAATCCAATGCCCTCTTGTTCTGGATTCCCACACCCCAGGAAAAAGACTTTGTCTATTTATCCTATCCATGCCCTTCATGATTTTATAAACCTCTAAGGTCACCCTTCAGCTTCCAATGCTCCAGGGAAAACAGCCCCAGCCTATTCGGCCTTACCCTACACCTCAAATTCTCCAACCCTGGCAATATCCTTGTAAATATTTTCTGAACCCTTTCAAGATTCACAGCATCCTTCCGATAGGGAATTGCACGTAAAATTCCAAAAGTGACCTAACCAACATCATGTACAGCTGCAACATGACCTCCCAACTCCTATACTCAATGCCCTGACCAATAAAAGAAACCATGTTGTTGGTTCCAAAGTGTACAATGACCACCTGCTGGTCCCTCTCCCCTTTGAGAACATACTCCACCCTTTTTGAAACATCCTTGATCCTGGCATCAGGGAGGCAGCTGCTGGCCGCAGAAAAGTCTGTTTGTGCCTCTGACTAGAGAGTCCCCTAACACAATTGATCACATGGAACCCAATGTGCCCCTCATTACATTACAGCCTGTCATGATACCAGACACTTGGCTGTTCATGCTACATTCCCCTCAGAATCCATTAACCCTTACATTTTCCAAAACAGCATACTTGTTGGAGAGGGGGATAGCCACAGAAGACTCCTGCAATATTCTCCACATAACTAGATGAATGCAGCTCCAGTATTACTCAAGAGCTCAACCACACCAAGGACAAAGCATCCTAATTGATTGGCAGCCATCCACCATATTCAAAATTTGCTGCTCCAGCATCAATGTGCATTGTCATTTATCAGATAAAGTACAGCAACTCCAAAGATGTGCAGGTTATGTAGATTGACAATGCTAAATTCCCCTGTAGTGACCAGAAATGTGCAAGCTAGGTGGATTAGCCATGATAAAATTCAAGGTTATGGGAATAGGATTGGGAAGCTCGGTCTGGGCGGGATAGTCTTCAGAGGATCAGTGCAGACATGATGGGACAAATGACCTTTTTCTGCACTGTAGAGATTTTACAATATGATATAACTCACAAAGGCTCAACTGACACCTTCCAAACACATGACTTCAACTATGTAGGAGGACCAGGACAACAGAAGCTAAAGAGTATCACCACTGTACATTTTCCTTCAAACCACATACCATCTGGACTTGCAAATATAACACCATTCCTGCACATTTGTTGGTTCAAAATCCTGGTATTCCCTTCCTAAAAGCATTGGATGTAACTACTCCCCCATAGACTAGAGCAGAGAGTCATAGAGATGTACAGCATGGAAATAGACCCTTCGGTCCAACTTGTTCATGCTGACCACATATCCTAACCTAATGTAGTCCCATTTATCAGCACTTGGCCCATATCCCTCTAAACGCTTACTATTCACGTACCCGTCCAGATGCCTTTTAAATGCTGTAATTGTACCAGCTTCCCCTGGCAGCTCATTCCATACATGCATTCCCCTGTGTAAAAAGGTTACCTTTTAGGACCTTTTTACATCTTTCCCCTCTCATCCTAAACTTATGCCCTCTAGTTCTGGACTACCCCACCCCAGGGCAAAGACCTTGTCTATTTATCCTATCCAGGCCCCTCATGATTTTATAAACCCCTAAGTTCAAGAAGGCAGCTCACCACTTCCTTCTCAAGGGAAATTAGGGATGGGCAAGAAATGCTGACCAAGTCAGTAACGCCCTGTCCTGTGAACAAATATAAAAAGTGAGAACATCAACAAATTTTCCCACTTAAATGTTCCAAATCTGTATCACCTAAAAAGTAGTAGTCAAAATCCACAAATCGCTTTCTTATGAGGGATCACAGGTGCTGGAGTAGTTAATCTCAAAATAGCAATCTTTTAATAGAAGAACAGCAGCTGAGCCTGCCAGGCCCATGACATCAAACTCTCAATAGTGATTAAAAGAAATCTGAAACTCTTAGTGTAAATTTTGGAATATTTTACATTCGGCTTTTTAACATTAATTTTGCTAAACTTTTATAAGTTAGATACAGACCAAAAAGTGTATTCACCCCATTTATATTGTCCAAGCAGAATGTTCCTGTGGTCCTTCTATTGTTCAGCCAATTGCTTCTTCAGTACTTCCAATACATTACTTCAGCTTTTTCATGTAGAATTCCCATTACAATTTGTGATTATCGTTTGTTTAAACTTTGCCCAGCATTTGAAATTAATTTAGATTGAAATAATTTAAGATTCAACATTTTCTGGACCACTTCCCTATCTAATATATTTTTTAAAAGATTGTCAGAGTTGCTTCTTTGAAGGTGCTAAAGTCCAAACTTCTCACTTTTCCTCACAACTCATACATTTAACACCAAAGATTTACTTTATGCCTTAAACATTATTTCTAGCTGCCTCAATGGCTAGATTGTATACAATATTTAGGATGTGGTATATCAAGATGAGTAATTTGTGTTTATATTTTTACTGTTCTTGATTAAACATTTGGTGACTTCTAGTTGGTCAATATAAATGTAGCCGATAGCTAACTTCATATTAATAATGCCATGGTAAATACCTTGTTAGCAAATGTTGATTTGGTCTGTCTACAGCAATTGAGTAACTACTACATAGTGCAACCAAACACAAACTGACTGATAAGGTATTTTACAATAAACAAAGGTGAACAAAATGTATTGCAAGAGAAGTTATGAATCTTCATGTTTTTCAGAATTCATTATCAAAAAGATGTGGTCCTTTTTGTATGTATAGAAATTTGTGGAACTGTAGAGCTAAATTTTAGCTACTCAAGTATCCAAGTGTGTAATTCCAAAATCTAATAAAATCTTAATTTTGATTAGCAGGGATTTCAAATCAGAAAAAAAAACAAGACGACTAGTTTACACTAAGTTATTTTCAAGCTTTTGTTATAGGTATTAGGATTATGAAATAATGAACATTGTTACATTTCTACTTTTTAGATTGGGTTGTGTCTATAAAACACACAATGGCACCAAAGAAGAAAAGCACAAAGAAAAACAAGACAGAAAAGAATGAATTACCAAAACTAAGCATTGTTGAGGACACAACCATTGACATCGATCAGTTGAACCACCTTAACACGCTCTATGATAGTGGATCAAATGGGTTTCGATGCACAGCCACAGAAGTCTCCAATCCTAATCATGGCAATATCCTTTTGGAGGAAATCAGCAGGATGCGCCAGGAGAGACTGTTCTCTGATCTTATACTATCCACTAAAAATAAATCCTTTGATGTCCATAAAGTGGTGATGGCTGCATGTAGTGATTATTTCCGTAACATGTTGAAAAAAGATCCTTCAATTCAATGTGTTGATGTTAATGACGTTTCACCTTTGGGTTTGACCACTGTGATAACCTATGCCTACACAGGGAGACTCAGCTTGTCTCTTTATACCATTGGATGTACCATTGCCACTGCCACCCAGTTTCAAATGTGTACCTTGATCAATTTGTGCACTGACTTCCTCATCCAAGAAATTAATGTGGAAAACTGCATGTACATCTCAAATATTGCTGGGACATATGGATTAAATCAGGTGAAAGAGTCAGCAAAGAAA
Source organism: Hemiscyllium ocellatum (assembly GCF_020745735.1). Lineage (NCBI taxonomy): Eukaryota > Metazoa > Chordata > Chondrichthyes > Orectolobiformes > Hemiscylliidae > Hemiscyllium > Hemiscyllium ocellatum. Next base: position 26,415,621 of record NC_083430.1, read on the forward strand.
TTCATCCGAGAAAATTTCTTGGAGTTTTCAGAAAATGATCAGTTCATGAAACTGACATATGACCAAATAAGTGATTTGTTGATGGATGACAGCCTGCAACTACCCTCTGAGCTCACTGCATTTCAAATTGCTATGAAATGGTTGCAATTTGATTCTAAAAGGGTGAAGCATGCAGCTGACCTGTTGAGTAATATCAGATTTGGTACCATTTCAGCTCATGATCTAGTCAGTTATGTTCAACCTATCCCATGCATGATGCAAGATCCAGATTGCCATCGACTCCTGGTTAATGCCATGAACTACCACCTCTTGCCTCATCAACAGAACTCAATGCAATCAAGAAGAACAAAGCTCAGGGGAGGACAGAAGGTTCTGCTAACCGTAGGTGGTCGACCAGCTTTGACTGAGAAGGCTTTGAGTAGAGATATTTTATACAGAGATCCTGAAAATGGATGGAACAAACTTGCAGAAATGCCGGCCAAAAGCTTCAATCAATGTGTAGTTGTGATGGATGGCTTTTTATATGTTGCTGGTGGTGAGGATCAGAATGATGCCAGAAACCAAGCTAAACATGCTGTCAGCAGTTTAAACAGGTAACATACATTGATTGTTCTGTTCGATATGCTAAGTGTTTGATTATTTCAAACTCAGGATAAAAACAAAATCTGTGAACTATTTAAGGCTTTTCTTTCTTCCCAGGGACATGTTCTAGTTTTTAAAGTAAGAAACTTGCCCAATTTAATGCCTATAGTTTCCATGGGACATCCAAAAACCCTTCAACACCAATTATACTTCTGAAGCATTGTCATTATTGTGATAGTGTACAATCAAATTCGCAGCAGAATTTATACACTGTAGAATTGATATTTAAAACTCAAATCAAAACTGGTTAATAAAGTCGCGGTAAGGCAACTTTAAAATCTATTAGAAGATTCTAAAAAGATGGCAGTATTAATACGCCCTGTTCTAAACTAACTAAAGATTATCCAGTTATTACTTTTTTACAATGCCTTACTCAAGATTTGTTCATTTGCAAGCGATGCCTTAATAACTTGTGTTTCCTTTAAATTTAGCATACCTTCACAGGCCTGATACCATTTCAGTACAGTTATGATGCTAAGTACATCAGACACTTGGTAGTGTCTATCACAATATATTGACATGGTATTTTAGATTTAAAGTATAATAAAGTTGGGGTGTACCTGTGCTTTTCATATCCCCAGTACATGCCAGAGAATTTTACTCCTAACTGAAACAAATACTAACCTTTTAGGTCTTTTCAGAATTTTTCAAAGGTTCCTAATTAATCCCAGAAATTTCCTGCTGTCCTTTTTGCAGTCAGCTGAACTGTTTTGCATTTGCAGAAACTGGACCCAATTAGTTTTTTCTTGGTTGTACTCAGGCGTTACTATAAGCTGAATTATTTTACAAAATTGTGAACTTTTAACCTAAAATTCAAATAGCTGTGGACCAGGGGAGGGGTGAAGAGCTCTCAGTTTTGGCTTTGACATTTGTAGTGGTTTTGACTGCAAAATTTAAGGAGATGGAAGCAACCATTTAGGAACAAATATAAATCTTAAATCTCTCTCTGGATGAAATATTTCATCAATTGAATTCCGCTCCTGGTTTGAGCACTTAAACTAGTTGTCTATTCCATTACAGGCTGAGGGAACAGATAGATGTAAAAGATCCCCTGCCACTATTCAGAGAAGATAATTCTCTATGATATCATGGCCAACATTTATTGTCAATGAACATTTTTTTAAAAACAGAACTGATTATCACATTGCTGTTCCTTTTGTGCACAATTTAGTTGCTGCATTATTTATGGGAGTAAATTCACTTCAGGTTTGTTTAACTTTGGGATATCTTGAGATATTAAAGAAACTATATAAAGCCAAGTACTTTTTCTCCAGAGACATGACAAAGCACAGAATAGTACAAGTTCCTTTACAGCCACTAAAAAATCTTTCATTTGAAATTCTTGCCTTGAGTACCATGTCTTCAAAAGCAACATTATTTTTCAATTAGAAACCTGAGTGAAGAGGCAACTCCCACAGTATGAAGTAACACTGAGGTTCTAAGGAGTGATAAAATAGGAAGAAAAATTTACATTTATACAGCACCCTCCATGATCTCAGTAGATGCCAAAGTGTTTTATGACCAATGAAGTACATCTGTGATGCATAGTCACTGTTATAATGTAGGAAAGGAAACATGGAAGTTATTAAGTGGTAATTAGGTGTGTTAAAAAATTCCTTGATTTTCTGCTGTTGTCATATTTTGACTAATAGATCAACTGCTATGATTAATCAATAATTCCACTTCATAATCTGACTTGTGGATGGTAGAATAGATGAATCTTCAGCTTTTCAACAAGCAATTCATATTAAATGACAAACCTATGAAATCATTTCCTTTATGTGATCTTTTCATATCTGAAAGGTATATTTTAAAAAATCATTGTGTTTTTCAGATATGACCCTCGTTTCAACACATGGTTTCATTTAGCCAGCATGCTTCAGAGGCGAACCCATTTCAGTATGTGTGCTTACAATGGCTTGCTTTTTGCAATTGGTGGTCGGAACTCAGATGGTCCTCTTTTGTCCATGGAATGTTACATCCCTTCCACTAACCAGTGGCAGATGAAGGCTCGGATGGATGTTGCCCGCTGCTGCCATGCTTCTGCTCTTAGCGATGGCAAGATCCTGATAACTGGTGGCTATATCAACAATGGTTACTCTCGTACAGTGTGCACTTATGATCCAACAACAGACACTTGGAAAGACTATGCTAGTTTGAGTACACCCAGAGGTTGGCACTGTGCAGTCACTCTTGGTGATTATAGCTACGTGATGGGGGGCAGTCAGCTTGGGCCGCAAGGTGAGCGGGTTGATGTGATAACAGTTGAACGCTACAATGCTTATAATGGGCAATGGAGCTACGTAGCTCCTTTATCAATCGGTGTAAGTACAGCTGGTGTAACAATCCTGAATGACAGAATTTATCTAGTTGGAGGTTGGAATGAAAGTGCAAAGAAGTACAAGAGCTGCATCCAGGTCTACAATCCAGATCTGAATGAATGGACTGATGAGGATGAGCTACCAGAAGCCACGGTGGGTGTCTCTTGCTGCAGCATTATGTTGCCCAACAACAAACTTCGAGAGTCCAGAGCTAGTTCTGTGGCATCTGCAGCAATCAGTATCTAATGAGCAGCATATCTAAAATTTTAAGAAACTCTTATACAACCAGATTTCAAATGTAAACCCCAGTATCACCACCCAGTTCTTTCATTCATAAAGGCCTTACCACACATTTTCCCTGACAATGTCTAGAAAAACTTGCATTATTGGTTTCATGGCAGAGTGGGCAGCAGCTGGTTAACTTTGTCTCATAGCATTTTCCAGATGGATATCTTTACAGATGCGTTCTACAAATATTTTTACAATTACCCCAAAATCTCTAAACTGGTGCACTGAATTTTGTTTTTACAAAAAAAATTTTGTCAAATGTTTCCATGAAGATAGTGCTTCTTATAAATGTCAATACAAGTGGCCAAGATACATCAATATTCTAATTCAACCAAAAAAACATTGTTCACTGGATGCAGTATTAGATTCCCTACAGTGTGGAAACAGGCCCTTCGGCCCAACAAGTCCACACCGCCCCTCCGAAGAGTAATCCACCCAGATCCATTTCCCCCTGACTAAAGCATCTAACACTATGGGCAATTTAGCATGGCCAATTCACCTGACCTGCACATCTTTGGATTGTGGGAGGGCACCGGAGCACCTGGAGGAAACCCATGCAGACACAGGGAGAATATGCAAACTCCACACAGACATTTGCTAGAGGCTGGAATCGAACCTGGAACCCTGCTGCTGTGAGACAGCAGTGCAAATCACTGAGCCACTGTGCTGCCGTGATGGTCACTTTCTATCCATCATGTAATTGATTTTATTACGATCTGACATGCTCTGAAGAATGAAAACAGTTATATTTCTAGACTTCAGATTCAATAAAGTTGCATCAACACTGACAAGTCTGAAAGAGGAACAAAATGAAGAATACCTTCATTAAAAACACCAATTTTATTGCATTTCTCATTTGAAAAATAAGAAAAGGAATTTGTCAACTCTCTTCTCCTTTACTATCATGTCTTGAGATAAAGTGAATGTTGTACACAAAAGGTAAGGAAATGTTCTGTTGATTTAAGGGTGGCTGTGCCTCATCTAAAAGCTTCTTTAAGTGGTTTGCTAAACACTTGAAACAACTTCACCAAAAAACAATCAAAAGCTTTTGAAGTACCACTTCTGTAATCATCTTGATTTGTTAATTCACCAAAGTAGGAAGTGGAAGTCCAACAAATTTAACAAATGAGTTGTCACTTTTAACTTTGATTCTTATCAAGATTGCTTTAAAAAGACAAACATTGAAGTATCAACATTTTAGTGTTAGCTGTATGAAGGTAAAAGCAAAATTTTCAGATTACTGCAGTGACCATGAGAGTAACAAGAGGGAGTGTTTGGATTATGAAAATACCTAGTGCCAAAAAAATTAGCAAAGTTGAAGAAGGTTGTAAGTAGAAATTTGAGGTAGTGGCAATAATGGAATTTTGTAACTCTTGGTTTAAGGAAAACAGCAATCTGTAGTAGATAAACCTCAGATCTTGACTAAAATTTTGTAATTAGAAATTTTCTTTTCACCTTTGTGAGGATTTGCGTCTTCATCTTCCACATTGTTTTAAAATTTTTTAAAAATCTGCTGTTTCAAATTGTTGTCAAAAATCAAATCCAAGTTCTCTGGATTATAAACTAAAACAACTTATCAAATGAAAAAAGAAATAGATCTGCAAGTAAAACGATAGGACAAGCTGGAAGGGTCATAGACCTGAGATTTAACTTCCCTTTATCTCTGGTTTATCACACTGCAAAAAGAATTGGGATGTAGTTCTGGAGGTTTATTCCATTGGCAAAATTAAAATGAAATGTAGCAACTGGGCAATGCAGCAAGGTATAAAAGTAGTTTGGATAACAATGCACAAGAATAGAAAAGGAGGTGGAGAAGGACAAGAGGCAAATTAATACTTCTAACAGTCTTCCAGCTATAATATGTCTGCCCAAGACTGAGACAAATCACTAAGTCAGGCATTTGACTATTCAGCCCACATAAGTTTGTTCAAAGTAGTTGTTTAAACATCACACTTCAGACTACAGGGTCAAGTTAAATAGCTCACAGATAAACAATTAGACAGAGGGCCTAGCAATGTAGAGAAGGGGTATAAATTATGACTTGGAGATGCCGGTGTTGGACTGGGGTGTACAAACTTAAAAATCACACAACACCAGGTTATAGTCCAACAGGTTTAATTGGAAGCACACTAGCTTTCGAAGCGCCACTCCTTCATCCTTCAACCACCTCATGGAGTGGCACTCCGAAAGATAGTGTGCTTTCAATTAAACCTGTTGGACTATAACCTGGAGTTGGGTATAAATTAGTAAGAGGCACTACTGGCATCATTCCAGTTGTCTTGAATCAGAAGTGGCATTAATATAAATGGTGGCCAGGGCTTGAGCAATGATTGACCTTCATCATCTTCCTAATGGTATAACAGCATGGAGAGAAACTTTAAATATGAAATTCTTTCAATGAAGCCCACTTTACACGAGACCTGATGACACAGCATGAAACAAAAAAAGATACAATATGTATGTTTACTCAAAACTTGGAACACAATTCAATTTCAAGTTTAATTAAAAAGGAAAGTACAATTTCCTAAATGGATCAGAAGCAGCCAGGAATGATCAAAATTGTGCTTCTATAGGTCTTAATAAAAGGTGAGAGACTTCACCAAAGGTGACAGTGAAAGCAATGGAATCTTGAGTAATTTTAAATTTTTGCAGTTTAAATGTTTAAGCTAACGTAAAACAAATAGGAAATATTATGGGAAAAGTCAAAAATTGATTGCTTAATGGACAAAACTGTCTCCCAGCATTTTATGCCACTGTTTTAAAAAAAACTATCGGCCCAAAAAGCAAACAAGATATAAATATTTCAAAATAACCTTACATTATTTATAATGAACACAATTGAAATAATAGGGATTACTGAATATCAGTATCATTGAAATTGTATCTGACTAATCAAGCAATCACTTCTCCCAACTGTGTAAATGTTCTATAAAGCACAGAGTTTCCAAATGAATACACTGGAAAAATGCCCGCAGAACAGATTTATTTGGAATTAAACTGGGAAAATAGCCATACATGAGATATGGGTTGGTGGAATGAGATGGTGAAGAATGTTGGAGAGCATTCCTCTTTACATCAACAACTTATAACATTCAGTTGCAAACGCAGTTCAACACAAAGTACAATTGAGTATTTTGAACTATCAGGAAATGGTCTAGATGAAATCATTGAACAAGCATTGAAAATAAACCAGAAAAGCAGTTCATTCAACATGACTCACAAGGGAATTGAAGGATTTCTTTTCAAGAAAAAATAAATTCTGCCGTAAACTTTATACTTGGAATACAGGAGGAATGATCACTCTCAGCAGCAAGAATTGAGACTGCTGATAAACATAATGACTAATTTGCAATTAATCATTGCTACTATAGCTCACAGGAGAGAAGATATATATTGGATCCAGAAGTGAAAGACAACAAAATGGACTAATAAACACAAGTCAATGTAGCTGAGCCCTGAGAACTGATTTCTTAAATTTATGATGACTAGGTTACATATGAATCAAGATTCCCATGTAGCAGAATAACAGTGCTGAGAATCTTTCTCTCCCAGGAATTCTCCAAAGGTTGAATGAAATTGTACAATGTATTCAGATCAAGTTTGCGTTTATTTAAACTTCACATACTCCAAGAAAGAGGGAAAGGGAGAGTGCGGGTGGAAGTGAGTTCAGGGGTGGGCAAGGGATGGGAAAAGGAGAGGGCAAGTTAATATTGTTCTTTGTAACACAGGCAGGCTGATGGCTGAAGTTAATAGAAATGTTTGAATGCTAGAAGAAGTAGCAAAAACTGCTTTTCAAAGAAAATTGCATTCATCCAAAACAGAAATGTGTCAAATTCCTTGCATATTCACTGTCATGAAAATGTTTGAATTACTATTTATGTGTGAATAAAAATATATAAATAGTAAATATGGTGTATTTATTGTGTTGTCACTACCTTATAGTCATAATGTTTTACACTATGTTCTGAAAATAGTTATTCCACCAACACATTGAATTGAAAGCACTCTTTCTCATTCTCTGAATTTTTAGATGTAAAAATGAATCACAATGGTTACATAAAAATAACAAAAGAAAATGCTAGAAGCCTTTAGTAGATCAGGGAATATTTGTCAACAGCACAATGAAGATTTTTTGCCAGAAGACTTCCTTTGGAAGAAAATACTGATTTTTAAAAAAAATACAATGGGGAAATATAACAAAGGATCAGAAAAATAGGAATGATCTGTGAAGTGCTCAAATGAAAGACAGCAATGTGACAACAGTAGACATCATGAGTAAAGCAAATAAATTACAGACACAAGACCCAGAAGTGGAAACATGAACATCTGGCAAAGTAGGGCCAGTTCTCAGTAGAGCCGTTTGGTCTTGTAGAACTGAGTAACTCAGTAAAGGAGGGGATGGAAAACAAAAATCAGCTTAACATCAAGAATATAGACTACCTGGACAAAGAGCAATCTGATTGCTCCATTCACATGTAAACCAACTTCTCATTCCCAGAAACAGCGATCCTTGGAGTGAAGACAAACCAACAAGGCAATCTGCACCATTGGTATCCATCAGCTTTCTTTCTCCCCACATACTCTGTGTAGTATTTTTCTCCTTCCTCATTACCTTGTTCAGTTCCTTGAATGCTGAACACCTTCAGTTAAGACAACTATCAGTGGGACATTACAATTAAACTTAGGGAAAGACCATCCAGTCCCAATCAACATATCATCTGGAGTCACAAGATCTAACATTGGACTTGAGTACAATGCTCTTCTCTGCAGAACTGTTCATTGATAATAGGTGTTTCCTGGTAGTGAGTTCATGGTGAGTTCAGCTTTCCACCAGCAATAGCGTAGACAGGAAATCACATTTACAAAACCCAAGATTCGCTGCTTACAATGGGTGAAACTTTGTTGAGGGTGCACAGGTGGAAGATTTAATTTATTCTTCAGGCCTACACCAGAAGCATTAGCATTTGATTGACATTATTGAACCATAACTTTGGGATTCTCAACACAAGGGAAAACTGAAATGATTAAAAAAAAAAATTGTTAAATTTTAGGGCTGTTGAGAAAATTTGGATCAACAACAGGATGATTCACACCAAAGAGCTCTTATTGCATTCATGGAATTATGATTCTTGAGTTCACAGATAGCTAGAGCACATATCAAATAGCAGCTTCAAGAGAAGGCTACATTCACTAAACAATTGTAAATTCATCACCAGACAGGAACTTTGTCAAATTATAATAGAGTCAGAAAACAGGTAAACCAGCAGTACAACTGACAGTTATCTTTCTGCCTAATTCAAGTTACAATGATGAAGTAACTATCACTAAATGAAAACTGAATAAGGATCAGATTCTTGTATTAATGACAATTACAAAACATTTTTATTTTCCTGGGAGAATGATACCATCATACTGGAAAAAAAAAGAAATGCAAATCGTTAGAAAGTGAAATGTCTTCAAACAAATTTCAGTTTGTATTTATTTTGACATTAAGATTAATTACTACCACCATGAAAACAAAAGTACCTTCTGTTGGAACCAGCGCATAGCCTCCTCCTTGTTGATCCTGTGTTTGGCTCCAATGCGACCACGTTTACGCTTTTTGTCAGCAATGCTGAAGCCTGGTCTTCCCAGAACCTGTCAGAGGGAAAGAAGTCACAACAATGCAGGGGGTGGGCAAAGAAAAAGTTTTCATTCATAATGCTAACATTTTCAAACTTCTAGGTGATGAAAAGTCATACAAACAGACTGGGGTTTACATAAACTAAAAAAAAAATCAATATCTTCAGATGGTAAATACAGAAATTAAGGAAACTCAAAGCTAGTGACACAACAGATGTAAGTCTTTGCACATATTATGTTTCACTAAAGAGGGAAAATAGTCTTATGGTTGGAATAGGGGAGGGAATGAAAACACACAAGAAAGGATAGCAGAAAGAAAGAGGGAACTAAATAATCCAAATCATAAAATTTTCAAGATAGCTAGTAAAGTGAAGATCTGAGACCAATTAATTAAGCAAAATATGATAAACAGAAAGTCTTTGATCGACAATTCTCGAACAAAATTTGTCTGAAATCAATTACGTACACATTTTAGATCAAATAAAACAGAACAATTTGGGAGGGTGTGTGGCGCTGGAAAAGCACAGTAGGTCAGGCAGCATCCGAGGAGTAGGAGAAGCAACATTTCGGTCATAAGAAACATTGATTCTCCTGGTCCTCAGATGCTGCCTGACCTGCTGTGCTTTTCCAGTGCCACACTTTTCAACTTTGATCTCCAGCATCTGCAGTCCTCACTTTCTCTTAATTCGGGAGGATGGAGTGGTTAACCCATTGGTTCGTTCAATAGTGAGAGGTTAAGCAACACAGCTACATTGATCTTTATCAATAGGAAGGATCTATGCTAAAGGTGCAAAAGCCCACTAGACTCACACAAATTAAGAGGTTGAAGTTGCAAAGAGAGACACAGGGCAGAATCATCCCCTCTGTCATGAGTAAGCAATAGCAAGAAAGGTGAAGAAATAGGTGAGAATGAAAAAAACCCAATCTGAGTGTAGAGGAAAAACTGGTCCAATTTTCTCCTTAAACCTTGAACAGAGACTGCAGAGACTTACCATTAGTGGTGACTACCTTATTTCTATTTTTTTTTCATTTCATTAAAGCTCCAATTCACCTCATTTATTCATCAGATCCAGTTCTTACCTTTATCAAGAAATTATATGCGTAAATTTTAGGACATGTAAATTAGAGCAGGTTGTTATGGCTTGCTGACTGCTTGTCCCAGACATCACCCAACAGCTTCTTCAGAACAACGTCCCAGCACGCTCAATGGCCACCATCCTCCACAACCTCTCATCCATGCAAGTTGGCATCAAACCACCAGCTTCACCAGGTATACATTTGGATCAACTCTCATACTACTTCAGTCCTTCAAATTTTGGAGTTCAAGGACACCAAAGAGTTGTGCATTCCTGCCAGGTAACTTTGTGCGCAGGGACACAAGCACGTATCATGCATCTACATAGGATGCATCTTATGGCTCTTGGCTAGCTTCCTTAGCTCTCACTCACTTTGCATTTGGTTGGAGACTGCCAGTCTCTGGATACTTCACAGTGCTTTCTTAGCACACGAGTCTTCAGTGATCAGATACAAGCAGCCAATCTCTGTACCTTGCATCTTTCCTATAGCAGGAAGACCAGAATTGAGCTCAGTATTCTAAAAGTAGCCTCACCGATGCCCTGTACAGCCGCAACAAGACTTCACAAATCCTTTATTCTGTGCACGGACCAATGAAGACAAGCATATCAAATCCATTCTTCACCACTCAGAATTCTGTCACACTTACCTGGGCAGAATGCAGAAAATCACTGACCTTTCTATGCTCCCCGGCACCTTTTTCACCTGGGATACTGATGCAATCTGCAATCTGTGCCCATGCTCGGCTACGTTTGATGGTGTGGCCTCCTGTGATTGTCGGATGGAAAAAAGGATTGCCTTTCTTTCATCACTCCATTCCCCATCACTTCTAGGATCTGGTCCAAGAAGCAGGGAGCAAGCTTTCCTGCCCACTGGCCATGACCTGAATGTAAATGCGTGAGCAGCACAATGTGAGGGGTCATTTCTAGCTCATAGCTGGACTTCTGAGTAAACGCCAGAATGTCTCAGGTATCTGATAAAACGCTTACTATGGTTTTATTTGATGGAACATTCTCACTGCTATCTTTATTACGTATAGGAAAACAAATAATAAAGATCCATTGGTGATTTTAGTTTTAGATCAGTTCAGCAGAAAAATAATCAAGAATAAGGTTTCCATTTATGGAGAGCGGTTTCATCTGATCTGCAAGGTAGTTTGCAGATCTCCAGGTTATGAGAATTGGTAGAAGTGTCTTGGCTGTCAGAACTGAAAAGATATCCAGATCATCTGAACTGAAAGGAGGTTCAGGATATCAGAAGTGTAAAGAACTCTTAAAACAGTGTAAGTAGACCAAACAAAAACTGGAAAAAGTCAGAAAGTAAAGAGTTATGATAGAAGTAATAATTCTCTACGAATGTGTAAAGGAAGGGAATATTGGTGGGAAAAAGGCTATAACTATTTCTTCTGTTTTTGTTACAATCTTGATAAATTGAGGTACATTTGCATACATATAACCTTGTTTTTTTATATAAGAAACTTGGCAACCTCTTGTGAATATGTTCAGTGACTAACCACCATGTAGCATACTGCAAAAATAAGACTTATGATCTATCAAGCCAGGTTTCATTCAGGGATCACACTTGTCCAGTATTACAATCAACTGCAATCATGACTTTTCTTCCTAATAGTTCAATCTTTTGTCTTGATAGTAATATTGAACTCATTTACTTTACACTTTCTTCTCAGTCCTTGTGGTGTCTATTTCTCAGTCTTTTAAACTGATTGGTTAAGGAGGTACACAATAACTTACCCTGTTCATTCAGGTCACACATGACCTTTCTCCATTATGCCATTAGCAGCTTGCACCTTCAACAACCTGCCACCAAAATATTTAAAATCTAAACATATATTTGACAAATAGATGACTGGAGATGTTCTAGTCCCCACAAATTATGTTACAATCTATTTGAAAGCTGAGAGTCACCCATCAGTACCTAATGTATATAATTAATATGACACGTGATTTGAAAAAAAATTAACATAAACAGCAGACATAAAATTTCACTCCTTTTTTCCCTAGCAATATCGTTTTCAGATACACAATCCCAGAGAGCTCTCAATTCTAGGTCAACTCTAATTTCACACCTTACTCACTTTTCCAGTTAACATTCTTGGACTGCTTAAATAGCACACTGTAACTCTAATCAGTATTAATATATTTTGAACAACAGCTTTTTCCATTCCACCATGAATGTTACCACCTTTGTTACATAAAAGTAAACACCATTAATAGAAGAGAATCACCTAACATGCAATATATACTTTATCGCTATTATCTGCCTTTCAGATTTTCTCTTCACCCACTCCCACCCATGAAGGAATGGACACTTCAACTAGGTGCAGATCCGTAGAATGCAATCACTCTGTATCATAAGTCCAGTAGCCTTCCTTCTCATTTGGCTAAAAAGACAAGAAACATCACAATTTAAAACACCCTGTTTTCCTAAGACATATACTGTTTACTCTTTCAACCAGAATTACAAGAAATAGCAGCAGGAATCCTAGACTTTCAGGGGAAATTAATTCAGAAGTTTGTTTTGTGTCGAGTTAGCTTAAACCAGAAACAAGAAGTACACTATATTCCTTTCTATAACGACAGTAGGGAGTAACTTTTCTTAGAAAAACCTGCTTCCTATCACTATATCGTGTTTACCCCTGGAAATTACAGCTCTTCCAGCACAGTCGGACTGTCCCTAGCTCTGGGCCAGGAGACCCACATTTGTGTCCCACATGTTCCAGAGATGTATAATAACATCTCTCAACAGGTTGATAAAAAAAAAATCTACCCCCCCCCGAGAAACTGCACATTTAATACGGAATCAAATCAGCTACCACAATGCCTTCAAAAGCCTGCAAACAATCAGACACAGTAGAAACAAGAATGGGCTGGGACAATATAGAAGATGTTTATCAGTGCTTACAGAACACAGAGTATCAGTTAGCACATTGGAGAAAAGAAAACTGCACTGGAATGCTGCTATGGAATTCTAGTTTTGAAGTGTCAATCATACTACAATCTCAATACATTACCACACAAGTGCAAAGGTCGACATAACAGTTTCATTTCAGAACTTGGGATCACATACAATTCATACAATTTGAGCATGAGTATCAGTGACTAAGAATAATGGTGTGTTAAAGGGTTGGGATAAATTAGTATGAATACAGGCTTCTTCCCACTATAAAGGGTTTGTGTATAATTAACGTAAAACTAGGACACTGCAACACCTAAATAACTAACTAGCATGGATTAAGTATATACCTCAACCATTTTACAACAACAGAACGGCAGCCACTAGCAATGTATTATCAAAATTGGTTCCGTTGTTTAAAAAAATTGTTTGGGATATTTTTAAGTCAACTTATAGTTGTACTGAGAGACCTGGGAACAGATGGTTTTATTTATCAATGTGTGTGGAAAATAACTGGGGTCAGAAAAATTTCCAACAAGGAGAAAAATGTTTTTGAGCAACATATTTAAATGTATATTCACCTCATTATTTTAATCCCACAGGCAGCATGCAATAGATGGTACGTACCACATAGAAGTCTAAACCATAGATACCAATGCTTGGGTCATACTTAATGCCCAAATCAATGTGCTCCTGAATACCAAAACCAAAGTTTCCAGTGTCTGAGAAGTTGTTTTTCCTCAGTTCATATTCACGAACCTGTAGGCGGAAAGAACAAAATAATTAAAGCGCTTCATCCCCGCCTCATTTTTACAACAGATACTCCATCAAATTAGGTCAATTCTGAGTACCATTTAGTTAAATTTCTCCGGGAGCTGTAAAAATTATATGCTTTGATAAATTACTTTTTTACCCCTTCAAAATGGTGCTCAAAACCTCAATTATCCAAACATCAATTATCCGAATTTCGGATTATCTAAACAAGATCTCAAAGTCCCATAAAAATGGCATTAGGCAACTCAGCATTCATTTATTAATTAAGCAGCATTATGTTGTACATTGCCAGATAACAGAGAAATGTTCGATAACCGTCACTCAACTTACTGCTTGCTTACGATCAGATCAATTATCTAAACGATCAATTATTCAAACAAAATATTCCATGTCCATCTCGTTCAGATAACAGAGGTTCTACTGTACTTCCAGCACATCCTATTTCTGTCAACATTCTATTTAACCTTTATTCAAAAGATGGCATCTCCAAACAAGGCATTATCTTGGAACATTTCATGCAATTCTGATCTTTTTCCTATTGGAAGGATGTAGTGAAATTTGAAAGAGTTCAGAAAAGATTTACAAGGATGTTACCAGGGTTGGAAGATTTGAGCTATAGGGAGAGGCTGAATAGGCTGTGGCTGTTGTCCTTGGAGCATTGGAGGCTGAGGGGTGACCTTATAGAGGTTTATAAAATCATGAGGGGCATGGATAGGATAAATAGACAAGGTTTTTTTTTCCCGGGGTGGAGAAGTCCAGAACTAGAGGGCATAAGTTTAGGGTGAGAGAAGACAGGGATAAAAGGGACCTAAGGGGCAATTTTTTTTTCACACAGAGGGTGGTATGTTTATGGAATAAGCTGCCAAAGGAAGTGGTGGAGGCTAGTACAATTGCAACATTTAAAAGGCATTTGGATGGGTTTATGAATAGGAAGGGTTGGAGGGATATAGACCGGGTGCTGGCAGGTGGGACTAGATTGGGTTGGGATATCTGGTTGGCATGGATGGGTTGAACTGAAGGGTCTATTTCCATGCTGTACATCTCTATGACTGTAGCACCAGTTTTATCAAACAGATCAATTTCTCTTCTCTGCTTGCCCCCACATCAACTGTAACTGCTTGAAACAGTTGCTGAAGCAAGGGTTACAAAAGGACCTTTTAAAAAGAAGATTCACCCTTATCATTAAAGAGGAAACCTAAATTACTTCCACAAACTACTTCAAAATTAAGCCTTACTTACTTTCAGGCCTTTTTCCAGGATCTCCTCAGCTTTGGCACCACGGACTGTGCAGTGAACAGCAATCTTTTCATTTCTCCTGATACCAAAAGATCTCACAGTATAGCGAGCTGATGCGGGCAAAAGATATTTGATTATGCCACATTTTCAAAAGCATTTAAGTCACATTTTATAAAGTTCAAGGAGTGCATATAAACTCACCTTTAGAGAAGACAGGTGTTTGACCAGTGAGCTGCTCAAGCACTTTGGCAGCTCGAGTAAGTCGATCACCACTTTCGCCAACACATATATTCATACAGAGCTTTCTGATACGGAGCTCACGCATAGGGTTCTCTTTCTTCTCACCTTGGTCCTAAATTAAGGGATGACTTTAGAAATCAAGAAATATTTTTCTGGTAATATTAAGTTTAATGCTGGCCACTGTGACCTTGATGAATTCCTCTTCTCTCCACATATTGCTCTCAAATATTAACATCTGCCCACCAATTTTGCTCCCACAAAAAGTAGCTATACTAACGCATTTACTAGACTTTCAGTAAATGTTCCAGTAGATTCATGAAAGCTCCACATGCAATCAATTTAACCTTGCGGTATAATTGAAAATATCTTTTCTTAAATCAGAGTTGTAATTTTAAATTATTCAATAATAGAGAATGGAGTATGGGTTATTAAATAGAGGTTATTGATGGGAGGAGTAATGCACTCCTATTTCCTTGTTCAACCCTGGTGTTAGAATGCTGAATAAATCAAACAAACAGCACTGTAACTGTAGTTTCCTAGTTCCACCACTTAGCAATCTGCCAGGATCAGAGAATCAATGTGTATTCAGAACATTAGTAGTTGTGATATCAGTGCTCTGCTCTCAGATTTTAAATTTAGTATGCATTTTTTTTTTGTTGACATCGTATTGATATGTATCATGGCAAGTTTTAAAACTTCTTTCATAGGTTGTGAGCATCACTGACTAGAGAACAATTTATTGCCATTGTACAGTAGCAAAAAACGTCATGCGCATGATACTCACACCACAGTCCTTGTATCTAACACCTCCATAGCTTTAAGACATTTGCAACTTTTTCTACTTTGGAAACCTTCTGTCAACCCACTCATCCCTTCTGGCACATATGCCAATAATGTCCTAATTTTTGTTGTTAATTGTTGAGATAAATGACTTTATCCAGGTCTTGTGCGAAGATTTGTATCTTGGGTGCCAGTTGTTGTGGGTATGTTCGCCGAACTGGAAAGTTGATTTGCGGATGTTTCATCCCATCTAGGTGACATCTTCAGTGTTTGACAACACAACAATCATAGGACAAGCTAAATAGAGGACATCCAGAGAATTCCTAGAAGCATGGAATTCATCTTCGGACTCTATCAACAAGCACATTGACCTAGATCTGAAATACCAGCCACTACCGACTCCCTCAGCTACCTAGATTACACCTCCTCCCATCCTGCCCCCTGTAAAAACGCCACCCCATATTCCCAATTCCTTCGCCTCCGCCGCATCTGCTCCCAGGAGGACCAACTCCAATACCGAACAACCCAGATGGCCTCCTTCTTCAAAGACCGCAATTTCCCCTCAGATGTGGTTGACGATGCTCTCCACGGCATCTACTCTACTTCTCGCTCCTCTGCCTTTGAACCCCGTCCCTCCAATCGCAACCAGGACAGAATCCCACTGGTCCTCACCTTCCGCCCCACCAACCTCCAGATACATTTCCGCCACCTCCAAACAGACCCCACCACCAAGGATATATTTCCCTCTCCTCCCCTATCAGTGTTCCGGAAAGACCACTCCCTCCGCGACTCCCTCGTCAGGTCCACACCCCTCACCAACCCAACCTCCACTCCCGGCACTTTCCCCTGCAACCGCATGAAATGCAAAACATGTGCTCACACCTGTCCCCTCACTTCCCTCCAAGGCCCCAAGGATCCTTCCATATCCGTCACAAATTCACCTGCACCTCCACACAAATCATTTACTGCATCCGCTGCACCTGATGTGACCTCCTCTTCATCGAGGAGATAGGCCACCTACTTGCGGATCGTTTCAGAGAACACCCCTGGGACACCTGCACCAACCAACCCAACCGCCCTGTTGCTGAACACTTTAACTCCCCCTCCCACTCCGCCAAGGACATGCAGGTCCTTGGCCTCCTCCATCGCCAGACCATGGCAACACAACTTCTGGAGAAAGAGCACCTCATCTTCCGCCTAGGAACCCTCCAACCACAAGGGATGAATCCAGATTTCTCCAGTTTCCTCATTTACCCTCCTCCACCTTATCTCAGTTCCAACCCTCGGACTCAACACCATCTTCTTGACCTGCAATCTTCTTCCCTACCTCTCCGCCCCCACCCCCTCTCCAGCCTATCACCCTCATCTTAACCTCCTTCCATCTATTGCATTCCCAACGCCCCTCCCCCAAGTGCCTCTCTTAGCCTGCTTGGCACACCCTCCTCATTCCTGAAGAAGGGTTTATGCCCGAAACATCGATTCTCTTGCTCTTTGGATGCTGCCTGACCTGCTGTGCTTTTCCAGCAACACATTTTTCATACCAGCCACTACAACAAATAACCGGAACTGGCAACCGGAAGCAGCAGAAACAAAACCAAATAAATTCCAGAAGAGACAGTACAGCAGCGCTTCAAAGGAGGCTTCAAAGCACTGAAGATGTTACCTAGACAGGAGACAAAATGTCTGCAAATCAACTTCCCAAACATTTGGTTTATTCTCTGTTAGCCCATTATGTATCACAATCTACTGCCAGCAAAGATCAACCATCATGTGTTCAGGTTTGGTCAATGTGTAATCAGTGCCAACAAACCATATATCTCATGATCTGGCTACCATGTTGCAAGGATATAATTTTGCCATCAGCGCCTATAATGTTTCCTGGACCTTTCAATTACTTTTTGCATCTCTTCTCTCGCAATACACCATGTCCCTAGAATTATAATTCTTTTCCTGACACAATATCATAAAATTGTCCAAATCTTTTCTGAAACTTCATACAAACATATAAAATCGGAGTTGAAGGATATTCAGCCCTTCAAATCTATTTCATCATTCAATATCATCATGGTCAATTGGTTCAATTTATCCTCAGTAAACTGTGATTTCCTTGTCCAACATAATCCTGATTCCTTTATTGATTAAAATTCTGTCTACCTCAGCCTTGAACAAATTTGATGAGCCAGCCTCTCCAGCCCTCTGTGCAAAAAAAAGTCCACAGAACCACTACCCTCTGGGGGAAAGAAATTCCTCCTCTGTCCTAAGCAGGCAATTCCTTACTCTGAGATTACTTACCCTTGACTTTTCCACAGAAAGGCTTTCCACATC
This sequence comes from Hemiscyllium ocellatum, assembly GCF_020745735.1. Classification (NCBI taxonomy): domain Eukaryota; kingdom Metazoa; phylum Chordata; class Chondrichthyes; order Orectolobiformes; family Hemiscylliidae; genus Hemiscyllium; species Hemiscyllium ocellatum. The sequence goes on from NC_083430.1 coordinate 26,433,836, forward strand.
GACTGTTAGGGTCCCATGAATTTCATGTTTCAATAAAGTCACCTCTCATTCTCCTAAACTCCAGTGAGCATAGGCCCATCCTACAAACCTCAAAGTCCCCCTTTTTCTATCCTGCTTGTTACTTCCTCAAAGAACAGCAATAAATTTGTCAAGTATGACTTCCCCTTCATTAAGCTACGATGACTCTACTTGATATTATGATGTACTTCTAAGTACTCTGTTACATCCTTTGTCACACTCCAGTATTTTCCCAATTGACATTTTCCCAGCTAACTGGCCCATAGTTAATTGTTTTTGTGTCTCTCTCCCTTTTTAAATAAAGTGTTACATTGGCAATTTTCTAATCCTCTGGAATGCTTCTCAAATCTAAGATTTCTGAGAAGCTTACTACCAATGCATCAATTACGCCTGCAGCTGCTTCTTCTAAAACCTACCTCATAACAAATGTCAAGCCAGCTAACCTGCAGTTTCCTCTTTTCTTCTTCCATTCTTCCTTCTTGAAGTCAGGAGTTATATTTGCTACTTTCCATTACAATAGAACTTTCCTTGAAGCAAATGCAGTTTTGGAAAATTAACATTGACATGTCTACTAACTCATTAGCAATCTCTTTTAAGACACTAGGATGAAATCCTGGATCCCAAGACGCATCAGGCTGCATTAAGAATCACACAACACCAGATTATAGTCCAACAGGTTTAATTGGTTCCTATTAAACCTGTTGGACTATAATCTGGTGTTGTATGATTTTTAACTTTGAACACCCCAGTCCAACACCGGCATCTCCAAATCAGAATACATTAGTTTGCTTAGTACTGTTTCCCTCATGATTATAACTCTGTTAAGTTCTTCTCTCCTTTCACCACCTGATTTACAGCTCTTACTGAAATGCTTATTGTATTCTCTATAGTGAAGGCAGAAGTAAATATTTTTTTTCATTTTATCCACCATTGCCTTGATATCTACTATTAGCTCTCCATTCTCACTCTCTAGAGGATCAGCACTCATTTTACTTACTCATTTTCATTTTTCAATGATCGTAGAAGCTCTTGTTATCCATTTTTACATTCCTAACTACCTTCTTCCTCTAGCCTAATACGCCAGTTACTTCAGTATGCTCAACTTTCATGCCCACATGCTTGCCTTTATTGAGGCTTAAAATTCTCATTTTAGACCCAAATTTCTGCCTTTCAAGCTACATGTAAAATTAAATTATAATGTGGTCACTGCTGTATACAGATGCCATTAGTCAAAGCGATTAATTAATCCTGTCAAATGGCATGACATTCAAATGTTCTTCAAATAGTGAACTAACTGTAGTCTTTTGTAAAGCAGGAGGATAATCCTACAGTATTGAAAGACATTTTCAGATTCCTGTTATAACATAACTGATCACAGCTACAGTCCCCAACTCCCCAAGAGTGTGTTTAATGCATGTACTGTCCGTGCTAAAGAAGCTGTTAGTTTACAATTCAGCTGGTCAGCAAAAGAAATTTGTTAGCACTTAGTCTACTCCAAAATTAAAACCTGAACTTCCGTGTTATTTTCTTCCAGATCAGAAATGTCTCATCTCTGCATTCTGAACTCAGGAGCAGAAATCAGAATTTATATTTGGAGTACTACGTAGAGTTTTGAATTCCTATTTAAATATAAATTGCATTTGAATAATTCAGTGAAGGTTCTCTCACCTGATACCTGGGATGGAGGGATTATGTTATAAGACAAGCTTTGGACAGTTTGGGCGTGTTTCCATTGGAGTTTAAAAGAATGCAAGGTGATCCTGTATAATGCATAAGACCCTGGACTTAGTGGATTTTTGCCCTTATGGGAAGGGTACACAGATTAAAATGTCAAGGTCTCCTATCCAAGATGGAGATGGGATTTTTTTTCTCTCAGAGGGTCAGTTGCACCTGCAATTCACTTCTCCAGACAGCAGTGGAGCTAGGATCACTTCGTATTTATACAGCAGGGTCACATTCTTGTCTGACAGCATCTCAGGAGCAGAAAATCGATGTTTCAGGCAAAAGCCCTTCATCATTTATGATGAAGGGCTTTTGCCCAGAACACCGATTTTCCTGCTCCTCGGATGCTGCCTGACCTGCTGTGCTTTTCCAGCACCACTCTAATCTTGACTCTGAATCTCCAGCATCTGCAGTACTCACTTTCGCTTTACATTCTTGTCTGACTAAGTAGTGGGGGTGGGGGTGGGGGTGGATCCAAGGTTATATGGGATAGAAAGGAATGTGAAGTTGAGGCTACAGGTCAGCCATAATCTTATCCAATTGTGGAGGAGGCTTTGCAATTATTGTGTATTAATAAACTCACATAATGGGGCAAATAATTTGTTTATGAAGTTTAACATAGTTAGGTTGCATCATTCGGTAGGAAAAATAGAGAGGTTGCTCAGGAGGTGCAAATCTAGGTGGAGTGGATGAACAGAGAGAGTTTGGAGTACCAACACAAATTAGTGAATTCACAAAAAGAGCGAAATAATCACAAACTTTATTTCTAGAATAAAAATAAAAGGTGGGTAAATTATGCTGAAACTTGGTTAGATCACTGCACATAAATCTAGTCACTATATTAAATGAAAGCCTGTTGAAGCTCAGGGCTGGATGGGTATGGGGTGCAGAGAAGATTTACAAGGATAATACCAGAAAAGCATGGGTAAAAATATCAGGAAATATTAACAGGTTGGTTCATTTTTCTTTTGAAAAGGATGGCTGAGGGGTGACTTAATAGAGGTGATTAAAATTATAAAAGGTTTTGGTACATTAGGTCTAGAGAGAATGTTCTCGTATGTGGAGTACAACTAGAGTCCATCAATATAAGATATTCACCAAGAAATGAATTCAGTAGAAATTTAATTACCCAACAGGAAGTCATTAAAGTGCACAGTACACATGAATGTAAGAGATAACTAGACCAGCATAAGGGAGGAGGGAACAAATATCTACGATAGTCCATTACAAGGAGGAAATATTGGAGGAAGCTGAAGTAAAACATAAACATCAGCATGGGCTGATTACTTTGTTTTTGTCCTGTACATCCTCTGTACCGATCGCTGGCTTTTTGTGTCCCCCACAATCGTACAACATCTAACTCCGTTGCCCTTAGATTAAAAATGCGTTCAAGCCTGAAACTGCAGTACTGCAAACAACATCTTCCATGGTCCTACACTAAAGAAGTAATCCATTTCCTAGTTTTAAAACAACTTCTTACACAATCCACAGTAATTTACACTTATGCAGCGCTTTCGAGGCAATTAAAAACATCCCAGAAACTAAAGTTGCACACGGGGGCACATTTTTCCTTTTAAAATAAACTGTCACTCAGAATGTTAAAAAGCAAATAAGTTGTTTGGGAAAGCGCACAGACCGACATCCACAGCTTTCAGTAACAGGCAGCTATTGCATGTTATTTATTTATTGCTTCAGGCTGAGCGGATTTCGTCTCGACTCTATTTAACAGTCAATGTGAGCACCGAGTCGCCTCAAGCCAGGGCCCTCGGTGAGTTTTAAAGTAAATCGATTGTCCTTAATCCTGCCCCCACCCTTTCGCTTACCGCCATGTTGGTGCTGGAGACAAGGCAACGGTTTAAACCGGGGCCTGCATCGCCCTGGACATGAACCAGAGCATCACATTCTTACCGATTAGCGCCCCCTTTCCACCGCCAGGAGAATACACCCTCCTCATCTCCCCCACAAAAACATCATTACAAAATGCTGGATAAAAGCAAATTACTGTGAATACTGAAATCTGAAACCAAAAGAGAAAATGCTGCAAAATCTCAGCAGGTCTGGCAGCATCTGTAAGGAGCTTTGACAAAGGGTCAGTTAGACTCGAAACGTCAGCTCTTTTCTCTCCTTACAGATGCTTCCACACCTGCTCAGATTTTCTCTTTTGGTATTAGAAAATGCTGATCAGTTTCCTCAAAAACTGATAACTCAAAAAGCAATCAGTGCAACTGGAAGCAGAACAGAAACTTGCATTGGAAGAAGAAAAAGCAAAAGCCCTGGTGGAGGTTTACACGACCAAGGTTCAAAATGTATTTTAGTTTCAAGGATGGTGTTATAGAACATATAGAACATAGAAGGATACAGCGCAGTACAGGCCCTTCGGCCCTCGATGTTGCGCCGACCGAGTCCTACCTAACCTATACTAGCCCAATAACTTCCAAATGCCTATCCAATGCCCGCTTAAATGAACATAAAGAAGGAGAGTTCACCACTGATACGGGCAGGGCATTCCATGAACTCACAACCCGCTGTGTGAAGAATCTACCCCTAACATCTGTCCTATACCTACCACCCCTTAATTTAAAGCTATGTCCCCTAGTAACACCTGACTCCATTAGCGGTAAAAGGTTCTTAGTATCTACCCTATCTAAACCCCTAATCATCTTATACACTTCTATCAGATCTCCCCTAAACCTTCTCTTCTCCAATGAGAACAGCCCCAAGTGCCTCAGCCTTTCCTCATACGATCTTCCTACCATTCCAGGCAACATCCTGGTAAACCTCCTCTGCACTCGTTCTAAAGCTTCCACATCCTTCCTATAGTATGGCGACCAAAACTGCACACAATACTCCAGATGAGGCCTCACCAGAGTCTTATACAACTGCAACATGACCTCAGGACTCCGGAACTCAATTCCTCTGCCAATAAAGCCCAGTACACCATATGCCTTCCTCACAGCACTATTTACCTGGGTGGCAACTTTCAGAGATAAACTTGTTGATGACAAATTTGGTGTGATTTCCAGCATCTCCAGATCTAACAGGTCGTTCTCCTATAACACATTCCAGCAACCTTGCTAAATAGAAAATCGCTTAAAAGAAATAATGAGAGCTATGTGAAAAGTAGAGTTGGGGCAGACCATCAAAAGTATCACTCATGATCGCTCAAAAATCAACCAAAAGCCTAACACAAAGTATAACACGGCCTAAATGGAGGTTTAAATCATATTTATTAACAAACCAAATGTAAATTTAACACTCAAGGGCATAGGTTTATGATGAGAGGGGAAAGATATAAAAAAGACCTAAGGGGCAACTTTTTCACGCAGAGGGTGGTACGGGTATGGAATGAGCTGCCAAAGGAAGTGGTAGAGGCTGGTACAACTGCAACATTTAAGAGGCACTTGGATGGGTATATGAATAGGAAGAGTTTGGAGGGATATGGGCCGGGTGCTGGCAGATAGGACTAGATGGGTTGGGATATCTGGTTGGACCAAAGGGTCTGTTTCCACGCTGTACATCTGTATGACTCAACACTCAATGATGTTTATTGAGCCATTTTCCAGGAGTGATAGGCTGAGAAATTAACGGTCAGGATCAAACAGGGATACAACAAAAAATAATAGAATGGGACAAGTAATGCTAAAAAGAATAAGGCTTTGTGCCATAATTTAATTTGCAATCAAGTAGATGAAGGAATCACACAAATAGATGAAAATAGGCATGGTATAATGAGAATTATGAAGGTATTGCTGCAGGACCAAATATCAGAAAAGGACAGATAAAAGGAAAAGGCAGTGGAGTTGCGTTGCTGATTAAAGAGGGATTAATGCAACACTCAGGAAGGATACGCTCCAGCAATGTGAAATCTGTGTACGTAGAGCTGTGAAATACTAAGAGGAAAAAAACATTAATGGGGTTTGTTTAGAGACCATGAAATTGTAGGACTGATGTTGGAAATGGCATTAAACAGGAAAATCAGAGATGCCTGTAATAAATGAATGTCTGTAATTATGTCTGTAATTATCCATCTGCATATAGATTGGAAAAATCAAGTGAGTAACAATACTATATATGTGATGGTTTTCTCAATCAATATATTGAGGAACCAAATAGAGAACAGGCCATCCTAGACTGGGTATTGTATAATCAGAAAGGAATAATTGGCAATCTAGTTATGTGAGGCTCTTTGGGGAATTCCTCATCAGGGTGGAGAGTAACATAGTGATTCTGAGACTAAGGTCCTGAATCTAAATAGAGTAATACTTTCCGAATTAGCAAAGTAGTTAGTATTAGGTTTAACCAGAGACAAAAGTAAAGCTGAATTTGTAAGGCAGTTAGTCGAGCACTTAGGTGTGTCAGAGAAGCAGACTAGTGCAGTAGAACTAGAAAAACTTAAATTACAATTGAGGAAAATGGAGTTAGAAAATAAATAAAAGGAAAGAAGAGCCATGTTAGAGGAAAAGAAAAGAGAGGGAAGGTTCTTAGCTGAACAAAAAGAGAGGGAAGAAAAAGAGAGAGAAAAGAAAGAGAAAAGGAGAGAGAATTTGAACTTCAGAAGTTGCAAATTAGTTAGGAAAGTCAAGTTAACAGAATGAAGAGAGAAAGTAGTGATATATACAAATATGTTAAAACACTGCCACATTTTGATGAGAAAGATATCAATGCCTTCTTTATTTCATTTGAAAAATTGGCTAGGCAGATGGAATTGTCAGAGAACTTGTGGGTCATGCCAGTTTAGACCAAGCTGGTCGGCAGAGCTACTGAGGTATTTGCAGCGCTGTCAGATGAGGAGATGAAGAGATTATGAAGATGTCAAACATGTTATTTTGAGTGCTTGTGAATTGGTACCAGAAGCGTATAGACCGTGATTCAGAACCATAAAGAAGGAACCAGCTCAGACTTATGTTGATTTTGAAAGAATTAAACATAGTCATTATGAGAGATGGGTGCTGGCCTTAAAAATAGATAAGATCAACCAGGCTCTAAGAGAGTTTATTTTGTTGTAGGAGTTTAAAAACTCATTTCTAGAGATGACAAGAATTCATTTGGATGAACAGAAAGTTCAGGAAGTGAGAAGAGCAGCAGAGATGGCAGATGAACATACATTGGTGCATTAGGCAAAGTTTAGCTTCTGGCAAGAATTTCATCCTGTGAGAGATAGAAATTGGGAGAAAGGGAGAGCCAACACTACAAAACAAAGAGTAGAGAACACTGGTAATTGTTTACCCCAGATTAAAAAAGACGCTCAAGAGGTTGGAAAGGAGGTGAAAGGCCTCAGGTGTTTCCACTGTGGTAAAGTGGGATATGTAAAGTCACAGTGCTGGTCATTAAAGAAAGGCATTGTGGGAAAAGATGCGGTAAAAGAAGCTAAGCCAGTGGCATTAGTGAAAGTAGTAAAGGAAACCCCAAGAAAGTCAAGGAGCTGCAGGAAAGCGCACAGCCTAGGCAGGGGCTGGGTGTGGGGTTAGTGCCTGATCTCCATAAAGACTTTGCCTCTGAGAATAAATTTACTCAGAAAGAACAGGGGGAGAAGGGTAAGATGTTATAATTTTAAAAGATAGAGGATCTAACCAGTCTCTAATAATAAGAGATGAACGTATTTGCACTTTTTCTGACATGTTACCCAAGAGAGAAGTAATTTGTGGGATAGATGGACAGAACTTTAATATTTTCCTATGTAAGATCAGGGTGGAGTGCCAACTCAAGAATGAGGAAATAACAGTGGGAGTGTTTGAAAAGTGACAGTTGCAGGAATACAGTTTGTTCCTGGGAATGATTTAGTGGGATCCAACGTGGGAGTGACACCCCTTGTTGTGCAGAAGCCAAAGGAAGACAAGGGAACTGAGGAGTTAAAAGAAAAATACCCTGGAATTTTCCCAGACTGTGTAGTGACAAGATCCCATTATCATAAGTCACAGCATGAAGCAAACACTAAAGAGAAAGATAAATGAGTTGAGGTTCAGTTAATGGACACCCGGTTTGCCCTGTTTGATGTAATGGTGCAGGAAAAACCTGAACAGGCAGAGGGTCAGGCAGAAGTGTTTAGTCCAGAAAGGATAAGCAATTTACAACAGAAAGGCGAAACAGTAAAAGATATGTATGTTGATGCATACTCAGAAAAGGAGTCAGAGAATATTCCTGAGGGTTATTATCTTAAAGATAGAATCCCTGGCAAATACCCTGACAGAAATTTTAGGAACGGAAATTAGGGTGGACCCTGTATCTCTCCTTTTGGGCTTTTCGAACCTCTCATCTCTGGATATGCATGGGAAGAGACTATTTCCTATTCTCTCTTTCTGTGCAAGGAAAAATATTTTGGTGAACTGGGTGGCTGAGGGCCCCCCTGGACTTTCAAATTGGCACAGATTAATTATGGAATATATCCCCCTTGACTTCCTCACAAATATGGTGCACCGAAAGACTGAATTATTTTATAAAATATGGCAGCCCTTTTTGAATTATATAAATGCAGATATTTCGGCCATCCTAACAAGGGCTTTTATTTAGTGAAGATTTCAGACCGGGCTGCTCCGGGGCCCCTTGGGAGAGGAATCCTGCGCGAATACGGGTTATATTACATTTGATGTTTATACATTCCGAGCATGTAAGAGACTTAGGTATACACTCTGGTTAGTTATAGGTTAGATTAGTAGAAAGTTGAGTTTTTTTTTTCTTTCTTTTTTCGTTTCTTTTTTTTTGTTTTCTTTCTTTCTCTTTTCTTTGTTAAATTATGACTATTGTATATATGATTTAATTGTACATCAATCTTTGTATTTGAGAGTTTTGTTTATTTTTGTAAATTTGCAAAAATGTTAAATTTCAATAAAAATATCTACAAAAAAAAAGATAGAATCCCAAGATGAAAATGGAGACCACGGCATGTTAGTGCAGAGAAGAAATGGGCAGAACGGCACCAGATTGTGTTACCAGTGGCATTTAGACAGGAAGTGTTACAGGTAGCACATGAACTACCTGCAGGAGTTCACTTAGGTGTACAAAAGGCTCAGGCTAAGGTACAAAGGCATTTCTATTGGCCTAGAATGCACAAGCATGTGGTTAACATTGGCTGTACATGTCATACGTGCCAAATAGTAGGTAAGCCACAGGCAGGAATAAAACCAGCATGTTTGTTGCCAATTCCTGCATTCGAAGAACCTTTTATGTGGGTTGTGATTAACTGTGTAGGTTCCCTCCCACGAACTAAAAGTGAGAACCAGTATCTACTAACCATAATGGATGTGTCCACCAGATTTCCAGAGGCAATTCCATTATGGATTATTATGCAAAAAGGGTGTATGGAGACCAAAGATGGCCAGGGCCCGAAGGGACTTGATGTACAAAGCTCTGGGCAATGGGGGAAAAAACACACCAAATGCCACCCTCACCTTAATGGCCACCTTTGTGTGTGGCTGCATCAAGCTGTGCGTGGATCCCCAGTACGCAAACACCAAGTGTCACTACGTGCTAAGGTTCTACCCATCCCCGGTGTTGTGAAGGATAGGCCTGGCCTCGCTACCGCGGAACGCTCCAAGTAGTTGGACCATTCCGTATCAACTGTCCTTCATAGAAAAATTTATGAAGAAAAACACCTTTGACCACAGGTCCATCAGGAAGTGGTCAGCACGTAGTGTCCTTGAGACCCTTCGGGTAAAGGAGAGGGCAGATCCTGTTGAGAGGTTCCCTGGGCAGACTGTCAAAATCATTTGGCAGAATGCCTCATTGCCAGAACTTTCCAATAAGCACCAAGACATGGCTTGGCTGGTGGTGAAAAGGGCTCTGCCTGTGAGATCCTTTATGCACGCCCAGACTCTCTGCCGCACCGCACGCTGCCCTCGAAGCAGCTGTGGAGGGAAAGAGACTGTCACACACCTCCTACCTAGGAATGTGCCTATGCAAAGGATGTCTGGAGATGAATGCAGTGGTGTTTGTCAAGGTTCATCCTGAGCAGCTCCGTGACGCGGGACTCCGTGCTCTACAGTCTGTTCCCCAGGATGCACTCCGATATGAGCATCAACTGTGCCTGGAGGATCATCAACTCAGTCAAAGACAATCTTTTCAAAGCCACACAGGTCCAGAAGGAAGTGGATGCGATGCTCAACAAAGATATCATTGAACTGAGTCAGGTCGAGTGGAGTTTGCAGATCATTTTAGTTCCCAAACCTGACAGGACTCAAAAAGATTTTGTGTGCACTATTGGAAGGTCAATACCATAGCAAAATTGGATGCATACCCAATACCACAATTGGAGGACTGTATAGAGAAAGTTGGACAAGCCACTTACATCACAAAGTTGGACTTACTGTGTGGTTTTTGGCAGGTACCTTTATCAGAGAAAGCAAAAAGAAATGGGTTATATCAATTCAAAATGATACCCTTTGGAATGAAGAACGCAAAAGCCACATTCCAAGGACTCTTGAACAGAGTTGTGGCTGGATTAATAAACTGTGCAGTCTATCTGAACGATGTAGTGACATTTAGTGAGTTATGGAAAGATCACATGGTACAGTTGGCAGAGACCTTTGAACAATTAAGAGAAGCAAAATTGATAATAAACTTAAATAAAACAGAATTTACAAAAGCAGAAGTGACGTTCTTTGGACATAACGTTGGTCATGGAAGGTTGACCCCAAGGAATGCAAAGGTGATGGCCATCGAAGAATTTCCATAACCAACCTTGAAGAATGAGGTGCTTTGATTTTTGGGACTAGGCAGATTCTACCAGAAATGTGTTCCAAACTTCAGCAGCATTGTGGCATTGTTAACAGATTTGCTGAAGAAGAACAATGCTAGAAGGCATTTGACAATTTAAAAGCAATATTATCCACTGCACCAGTTTTAGCTTGAAATCCTTCAAAGTTGCAATCGATGCTAGTGACATAGTGGTTGGAGCTGTCCAGCTACAGGAAGACGATAATGGAATTGAATGGCCAGTTGGTTACTTTTCAAAGAAACTCAGCGTTCACTGGAGAAATTACTCTACCATTGAAAAGGAATTATTGAGTTTGCTAACATTATAATGTTTATGTGATGAACAGTGTGTCGGAGACAGTTGTGTACACGGATCACAATTCTCTTACATTCTTGGAATGATTTAAAGACAAGAATATGAGACTATCTCATTAGAGTCTGCTATTATAGACTTTAAATTTACACATTGAATATGTTGTGGGTCGTAAGAATGTGATAGCAGATGCGTTATTGTGGATTTAATGGATTAAGTATAGATAAGATTAAACAGATACCAATATTTTATGTGCAGAAATTAATGTGAAGTTAGCTTATTGTCCTATGTACTTCATGGTAATGGAGTTAAGAATTAGAAAAAATATGAAGCCATCTTTTCATTTTGATGGTTCATTTTTTCTTTGGGTGGGAGGTGTTTTGAAGTTGAAGGAGTGTATTGTACCTTTAAGAGAGAGTGAAAGCTGTTTTGCCTTAAGAGCTTGCAGGAACCTGACTAGCTGTCTCAGAGTGTACTGGAAAATTGAAAATTGTAACATTTGGCTATAACCTAGATACATCAATTGTTTTGACCACCATTTGAATCTAACCAATCAGTTTAAATTATGCCCCAGAATACTAACACCCAATCAAGTTTGAATTTATTGTTTTCGACATCAAATCAATGAGATGATCCGATGTTTGGGGTATGAAAAAGCTGGCATTTTGAGAGTTAGCCAGAGAAAGAGCTATCTCCAGAGTAACTGTGAGCAATACACTCTCTATCAAAGGTACTTTTCTCATATGAAACATCTTTGCAGCAAAAGATAGAAGATGATCCAAGGAGATCTACAGCAAGAGGAAGAGCAAGAGATGACAGCCACTGTCTGATTATGAAAATTAAGTAGATGTAATTTTTAATACGGGTGGTTATTGGAAAAGTATAGAGTTGGAGGTAGATAGCAAACATTTAAGAGAAAGGAGACTTAGAATTGTAAATAGTTGTTGTTTAATGTTCACTTTTAGAGTTAAAAAATAAATTTTTTTTTACTTTAAATATTGGAAGTTGGGAGTTCTCTGCCACTCATACTTTTAACAGATTACAAGGCAAGGTGAGCTTTTCTGGGTGTTTGATTTAATTAGCAGAAGGATTCACCACCATGTCATAACAATTATAAATACAAGAACACAAAGTCATTTGGTTTGTGGTTGAAATGTTTCTTCAAGTGTCACACTACTAAGATTTATTTGTTGATCATTTTAAGTTATCCACAAAAGTAACATCCAGGAATCAAGTGGGCTAAAAGGGGTCATAAAATAGCTTTAGTGAGCAGAATTAAGGGGAATCCCAAAGCCTTTTATTCTTATATAAGAAGCAAGCGGGTAACTAGAGAAAGGATTGGTCCACTAAAGGATAATGACAGAAGGCTGTGCGTCGAACCTGAGAGAGTGGGTGAGATTCTGAACGATCTTGCATTCAGTGTGCACTGAGGAGAGGGACATGATGAATATTGAGATTAGAGATAGAAGTTGGATTAGTCTGGATCACGTTGACATAAGTGGGTAGGCTAGAGACTATTAAAGTGAACAAATCCCCAGGACCAGATAGGATCTATCCCAGGTTGCTGAGGGAGGCAAGAGGGAGGCAAGAGAAAAAATAGCTGGGGCCCTGACAGATATCTTTGTGGCATCCTTAAACACAAGTGAGGTGCTGACGGAAGAGAGGGTTGCTCATATTGTCCCCCTGTACAAGAAGGGTAATAGGGATATTCCAGGCAACTATAGACCAGTGAGCCTGACGTCATTGGTGGGAAAGTTGCTGGAGAAGGTACTGAGGGATAAAAATTATGTATATTTAGAAAATAATGGGCTTATCAGTGATAGACAACATGTTTTTGTGCGGGAGAGACCGTGCCTTACCAGCTTAATAGAGTTCTTTGAGGAAGTGACCGAGTTGATAGATGAAGGAAAGGCTGTAGATGTCATATACATGGACTTTAGTAAGGCGTCCGATAAGGTTCCCCATTGTAAACAAATAGAGAAAGTGAAGGCACATGGTGTGCATAGCTAGATGGATAAAGAACTGGTTGAGTAACAGGAGACAGACAGTAGTAGTTGAAGGGAGTTTCTCAAAATGGAGAAAGGTGACCAGTGATGTTCCACAGGGATCAGTGCTGGGGCCACTGTTGTTTGTGGTATACATAAATGATCTGGAAGAGGGCACTATTAGTATGATCAGCAAGTTTGCAGATGACACAAAGGTTGGTGGAGTAGCAGAAAGTATAAAGAACTGTCAAAGAATACAGGAGAATATAGATAGACTGGACAATTGGGCAGATAATTGGCAGATAGAGTTCAATCCAGGCAAATTTGAGGTGATGCATTTTGGGAAGTCTAATTCTAGAGTGAATTATACAGTAAACAGAAGAGCCTTGGGAAAAGTTGATGAGCAGAGAGATCTGGGAGTGCAGGACCATTGTACCCTGAAGGTGGCTGCACAGGTGGACAGAGTAGTCAAGAAGGCATACGGTATGCTTGCCTTCATCGGACGGGTTATTGAGTATAAGAGCTGGCAGGTCATGTTAAAATTGTACATGACGTTGGTTTGGCCGCATTTAGAATACTGTGTACAATTCTGGTTGCCACATTACCAAAAGGATGTGGACACTTTGGAGAGGGTGCAGAGAAGGTTTACAAGGATATTGCCTGGTATGGAAGGTGCTAGCTATGAAGAGAGGCTGAGTAGGTTAGGTTTGTTTTCATTAGAAAAAAGGAGATTGAGGGGGTACCTGATTGAAGTCTACAAAATCATGAAGGTTGTAGACAGACTAGATAGAGATACGTTTTTTCCCAGTGAAAGATTCAATAATGAGGGGTCACGCTTTCAAAGTGAGAGGTGAAAAGTTTAAGGGGAATACACACGGCAAGTACTTTACACAGAGGGTGGTAGGTGTCTGGAACGTGTCGTCAACAGAAGTAGTAGAGGTAAGCACAGTAGATTCATTTAAGATGCATCTGAACAGATGCATGAGTAGGTGGGGAGTAGGGTGATACAGATGCTTAGGAATTGGGCGACAGGTTTACACGGTAGATTTGGATTGGCTCAGTCTTGGAAGGCTGAAGGAACAGGCTGTAAGTTTTCTTTGTTCTTTGAAGAACTCAAGTGTTTACTTTGGAGTTTCAAATGATACAAAACTTTTAATGAGTTTACTTTCTTTAATCAGGCACTATTTAATGTGTTAAATGATTGCAATATATTTATTTGATGCACTGAGCATCAACATGCTACTTGGACCTTCTACCAAAGTCTTCATGCATTGATGTTTTGGCACGCAGGAAGACTTTGGCAGAAGTGTTTGCTGTGTAAGCTGCAGCCACATGGTACCAGGAGTGAGATTGACGTAACAATGTGCTGTCCAGCAAAATGTCTGCTATCTTGACTGAGGACTCCTGACCAACAAGGCAAAACACCATGACTACATCAAGATACAAAGCAAAACAGGGCAAACAAGAGATACCATGATTTGCACGTTTCCAGACTGATTTCTCATCCTAAAAGAAATCACAGGACTGACCCACATCCCTTTATTTCAAAATCCAAAAGTAAATATTTATTGGTGGCCACTCAAAAAAGCCACGTAACTTTTAATCTAGGATGGGACCATGAGAAACAAAGTACTCCTCTTGGATCTCTGTCAAGAATTCTCATGCATTGTTGACAAGCTTACCTTACTACTGATGAAGGGCTTATGCTCGAAACGTCGAATTCCTATTCCTGAGATGCTGCCTGGCCTGCTGTGCTTTCAACAGCAACACATTTTCAGCTGTGATCTCCAGCATCTGCAGACCTCATTTTTTACTCGAAGCTTACCTTACTGCCTAAGATTTCACCTCTGCACTGTTGTAGTCAAGCCTGACCCTGCCAGAACAAAGAACAATACAGCGCAGTACAGGCCCTTCGACTCTCGATGTTGTGCCGATCCAAGCCCACCTAACCTACACTAGCTCACTTTTCTCCGTATGCCTATCCAATGTGCGTTTAAATGCCCATAAAGAGGGAAAGTCCACCACTGTTACTGGCAGGGCATTCCATGAACTCACGACTCGCTGAGTAAAGAATCTACCTCTAACATCAGTCCCATACCTACCACCCCTTAATTTAAAGCTATGCCCCCTCGTAATATCTGACTCCACACGTGGAAAAAGGTTCTCATGGTCAACCCTATCTAAACCCCTAATCATCTTGTACACCTCTATCAAGTCACCCCTAAACCTTCTTTTCTCCAATGAAAACAGCCCCAAGCCTTTCCTCATACGATCTTCCTACCATACCAGGCAACATCCTGGTAAACCTCCTTTGCACCCGTTCCAGTGCCTCCACATCCTTCCTATAGTATGGTGACCAAAACTACACACAATACTCCAGATGCGGCCGCACCAGTGTCTTATACAACTGCAACATGACCTCAGGACTCCGGAACTCAATTCCTCTACCAATAAAAGCCAGTACGCCATATGCCTTCTTCACAGCACAGGGTGGCAACTTTCAGAGATCGGTGTACATGATCCCTCTGCTCATCCACACTACCAAGTATCCGACCATTAGCCCAGTACTCCATCTTCATGTTACTCTTACCAAAGTGAATCACTTCACACTTAGCTACATTGAACTCCATTTGCCACCTTTCTGCCCAGCTCTGCAGCTTATCTATGTCCTGCTGTAACCTGCCACATCCTTCCTCACTGTCAACAACTCAGACTTTTCATATCATCCGCAAACTTGCTCACCCAAGTCCCTCCTCCCTACCTTTATCTTAGCCTGCCTTGCACCCTCTCCTCATTCCTGATGAAAGGCTGATGCCCGAAACGTCGAATTTCCTCTTCCTTGGATGCTGCCTGACCTGCTGTGCTTTAACCAGCAACACATTTTCAACGGTGATCTCCAGCATCTGCAGACCTCATTTTTTACTCATGGATTAGATTGAGACTTTTCCCTGGTATAGGGAAGTCCAGAAACAGACATCACAGATTTAGGGTGAATGGGGTAAAAATACAAAAAGGAACCTCAAGGGTCAACTTTTTCCACAGAGGGTGATTCGTGCATGGAATGAGCCAGCAGATGAAGTGGTGGAGGCTGGTTAAATTGCAACATTAAAACAGCTGGTTAGGTATACAAATAGGAAGGGTTGAAAGGAATATGGGTCAAACTCTGGCAAATGGGACTAGATTAGATTGGGATATCTGATTGGCATGGATGAGGTGAACCGAAGAGTCTGTTTCTGTGTTGTACATCTGACTCTAAGATCATAAATATTCCAGCTAGCTGCCGTACCCAAGCCGTTAACACACCTATGAAGAAAAACCAAATCCTATCCGTGTGAATTCAATGGCCAGTCCTAAAGAGAGACACTTAAGTTTCACTGTATTGCCTAGGTTTAAATCTCATGCAAAGAAAAATCCTATTCGCATCCACTCTAAGATCACCTCATTCTTCTAAACTCCATCAAGTAGACAGAGTAACTAATAAATGAAAGCAATTGATCTAGACGTCAGCTCAGACCAAACCACTCAGAACCACCACTATCTCAAGTAACAATTTGCACTACCAAGTACAAGGCCAACAGTATGGCAGCTAAAATGTTCCGATCTACCCATACACTAATAACCATCTTGCTATCAGCAAGAAGAAAAAAAACAGCATAGTTAAATAAAGTTTTGTCTGCATTTATAGCTGCAACTTTAAATCTCTTTCAATAAATGGTACTAAATTGTTTTTGGTCTTTAGAATCTACCAACTTGAAATTGCGATTTTTAAATCATCACACTTCATTCTGTTCACCATCCAATTCTTTACTGGTGCTCTCATGTTATTTCTATTGTACTTGTACTTTTGAAGTGGTATCTCATTGAAGGCCTGTTAGAAATCTCTTTGCTTCCTTAAGTCAGATGTTGCTTAACGAAAAAAAAATCTTAAAAAATATTAAAAAGACAGTCAGTTTTAAGACTAGAATGCACTATGGGAGATTAATGTACACTTAACACATTCTGGATGTTCATTAGTTTTAATTGTTACACAACCATAATAGTTATTAATCACTCAAATGAAAAAGGGCATTTGCAATGACACTGATTCCTTCATTCCTCCTTTCCTTCTGAATTTTTTGCGATGCATCTTGATCAATATCCAGTCTCTCATCAATACACATATTTGGCTGGTAACGAACAAACATTTTGGTGGCATCAGTCTCGACAGGGCTTGCTGAACTAGAGTGATTGATAGTGATATTCACTTCTTTAAACATTTAGTTGCAGCCTTGGTAGCTTTCACAGCTGTTTCTTTCTTAACAACAGACTTTATCACACCTACAGCCACAGTCTGTCTCATGTCACGGACAGCAAAACGACCTGGACCAAAAACAAAGAACACTGTCAGTCCTGTGTACAAAGTAAATACACGCAATCTGATAGAAGAAAAACCAAAAAAAAACATACCAAGAGGTGGATATGCACTAAAGCTTTCCACACACATTGGCTTGGATGGAATCATATCCACAATGGCTGCATCTCCAGATTTCACAAATTTGGGGCTATCTTCCAACTTCTTGCCAGAACGACGATCGATTTTCTCTTTCAGCTCACTAAACTTGCAGGCAACATGGGCAGTGTGACAATCAAGAACTGGGCTATAACCAGCAGAAATTTGGCCAGGGTGGTTCAGGATAATAACCTAAAGAAATAATCAAAATATGGACTGAAATGCAACTTGGACAGATATACAAATTAACTACAAAATAGTTAGATAGACAATACAACGATATAGAGTGCAGTGCTGGAAAAGCACAGGTCTGGCAGCAGAGGAGAATTGATGATTTGGGCAAAAGCCCTTCATCAGGAATGAGGCTAGGAGCCTTGGGGGTGAGAGAGGTAGCTGAGACTGCAATAGGTGGATGGAGTTTGGATTAAAAGTGATAGGTCGCAGGGGAGGGTGGAGCAGATTGTTGGGAAGGAAGATAGACAGGTGAGACAAGTAATGAGGACAATGCTAAGCAGGAAGGTTGGAACTGGAGTGGGTAAATGAGAAAACTGAAATCCACATTGATGCCATAGCATTGGTCGGTCCAGAGGTGGAAAGTGAGGGGGGGGGGGGGGGTGAAATTGGTGCTGATGTCCTAGATTTTCTCTGAAGCGCTCTGTGACAGTAGCTACCCAAGTCCAGACAGCTAACTATCTGTAGCCCTAGTATCTGTTGAAATATT
The DNA here is from genome assembly GCF_020745735.1 of Hemiscyllium ocellatum. Classification (NCBI taxonomy): domain Eukaryota; kingdom Metazoa; phylum Chordata; class Chondrichthyes; order Orectolobiformes; family Hemiscylliidae; genus Hemiscyllium; species Hemiscyllium ocellatum. The sequence continues at coordinate 26,451,772 of NC_083430.1, forward strand.
TTGGTTTATAACATCCAAAGTCTTAAGGAATATTACAAACAAGGTACTGAGGAGCTGCCTATAGAGGGAAGATTACAACAATATTTATACACAAGGATGGGACATATCATGAACAATGATCAGAACAGGCCAAATTCCAGGAACCGATAATCACTAATGCTAAGTCAATACATAGGAGTTACTTCTTTCAAGTTCAAATCTCAGGATAACTGGTCAGCTGCAGAATAGGTACATTCATACTAAAAATTATATTGAAACTTAACTAATATTGCCCCACCTGTGCAATAAAGGAAGCTGCTTCCTGTGGAGGATCATTTTTGCTGTCACCAGCAACATTACCACGGCGAATATCCTTCACAGAAACGTTCTTAACGTTGAAACCAACATTGTCACCAGGAGCAGCTTCTGAAAGAGCTTCATGATGCATTTCCACAGACTTCACTTCAGTGATAATGCTAGCAGGAGCAAAGTGCACCACCATACCAGGTTTCAGAATACCTGTCTCAACGCGACCAACTGGTACTGTGCCAATACCTGTCACATACACAAAGAAAAAAGGAAGCAATTATAACTAGTGCTGACCTTCAAAACTGCATGTGCATTATGAATTCTAAATTCAAGATCTTTGACAAAACATATTCAGAAAATATAGCATAGCATACCACCAATCTTGTAGACGTCCTGCAAGGGGAGACGTAGAGGTTTAGATAAGGGGCGTTCTGGAGGTCGAATGGAATCTAGGGCGTCCAAAAGGGTACAGCCTGTTTTAGGTTCCTTACTCTTTTCATCACATTTCCAACCCTTGTACCAGCACATCTTTGAAAAGAAAAATTAGCATGCTAAAACATTTGCACTGACACCCAGAATTAAATTCATTTATTCCAATCCAAGAAAGAAACAAGAGTACTTAACAACTAACATCAATTGATTTTAAATATATGCAAGCCAGACAAGTGACAATATACTGCATTACTACACACTTACCTTCGGACTGCAGTCCAACATGTTGTCACCATGCCAACCAGAGATGGGAACAAAAGGAACAGAGTCTGGATTGTAGCCGATCTTCTTGATATACGTGCTAACTTCTTTTACAATTTCCTTAAATCTTGCGTCGCTGTATGGTGGTTCAGTGGAGTCCATCTTGTTGACACCAATAATGAGTTGCTTGACACCAAGTGTGTAGGCAAGCAGAGCATGCTCTCTTGTTTGTCCATTCTTTGATATACCAGCTTCAAACTCACCCACACCAGCAGCAACAATCAACACAGCACAGTCAGCCTAGGAGACAACAGATCCATAATAAAGGGTCAACATCTTCAAACAGCCACAATCTTAACAATACAGGCCTTGTTGGACATCAATTCTGCACGGGTTAGTTTGCTAACCCTGAAAAAGTGAACTGGTTGAGGATCAGTGCTAAGATCAAATATTTGCAAACATGCATGAATTACACGAAGGTACCAATTTGATAGGAAAGTAAACAGTGAGAAGTCCCATAATAAACAGAAACAAAAACAGGAAAGCAGTACTATGTATTGTTAAGCAACATACATGCATTATAGAGGGAGTTCAAAGAGTTACACTGGGTTGAGAAGTGGTCATCTTATGACTAGGTAGATGCTGCTAACAACCCAATAAAAGCCAGTATGTTTCTAGAGATATAAAATGCCAATGAAGATACCAGGTCCCTCCTACTGGACAGATTACATACCTGTGATGTTCCAGTAATCATATTCTTGATGAAGTCCCTGTGTCCTGGGGCATCAATGATGGTAATGTAGTACTTGGATGTTTCAAACTTCCAGAGAGCAATGTCAATGGTAATACCACGTTCACGTTCAGCCTTCAGCTTATCCAACACCCAGGCATATTTGAATGACCCTTTGCCCATCTAACATGAATAAAATATATGTGAACACAGCAGCAAAAACTGCCTTTCAATGTAGTACAAATTCTCAATTCAGTCAGAACAGCAATCTGCTTCAGATTCATGCAACAGAAACAATCATGAATCATCAAATACTGATTTAATTCAGAGAAAATGTAACTTAAACAAACCTCAGCAGCTTCCTTTTCAAATTTCTCAATGGTTCTTTTATCAATTCCACCACATTTGTAGATGAGATGGCCGGTGGTTGTTGATTTCCCAGAATCCACATGTCCAATGACAACAATATTTATGTGTGTCTTTTCCTTGCCCATCTTCACTTCGTGTGAATGCTGTTGGGAAAGTCAGAACATTACGAAATTGCTTCACAAATATGACCTTGCTTAAACAGAAGGTTTACCTAATATGGAAGGTTTCACGTGATAATACCGCGTTGTCTATGGTGTGAAACTGACAAACCGGGGCGGGGGGGTCACTACAACACGTTTTTGTTGTTTTAAAAAGAAATCGATTTAAAAAGATGTATCGTTGGGGGCCAGAAAGAGTGAGCCGGAGCCAAGGGCGATGTTGCCTTGCTGCTGTGAGTCAACTGGGGACGTGGCAAATGACTCACGGAGTGAGTGAAGGCCCTGACACTGGAGTTTCAGCCAACACCAGATGGCTCTCTACCAGGTTAAAGTAGTTGAGGTGAAGGCGTGGGGAGCTACTGTCGGTGGGGGGGAAAAACATGTGGCGAACAGAATCCTCCATGCACGCCGAAGTGGATCAACTTGTAAAAAACAAGAATTCGAAGGCCGCGAGTTCTTCGAAACCATCGCTCACGAAATCAGAGAGGGTTTTAAAAAAGATATGCACCGGGCGTTGGCTTCCATAAGAAAGAACAGGGAGTCACCATTCCAGCACAGGCGGAATGTGAGTCCGGTAGTAAATGGATTTCCAGATATAAAAATGGGCAGAGGTGGTGCCTGGCTCCAGCGGAACAAATGACTGTCTTCACCGACCCGAGGCCATGATTGCATCAGACACGGCCGGAACAATGGAGGCGCCGCACTTCCTTCATCTTTCACATACACATCAAGGAGCCAAAACCAAAGCCCCCGCTTCAAATACCCCCCGAAAAATTAGAAGAAACCGAGTAGCCACTGAAAACCGGCTGGTTATCGCGGCTTGGCCGCTTTATAGACACGGATTGAGACGGATTGCCGGCGCCCGCACATTGTCGTCGCCACAAAAGCGGCCTCTAGGCCCCGATCGAGGGCAACCCACTGAACGCAATAAAAACAAACAAATACAGCGGAAAGACCGCGATCTACTCTTTCGATATCTATATCAACTGAAATTTGAGGATTTTATTTTAAAAGTCAAACTTGGGAAACAGTGGCTTTTGAAAAAAAAGTATGGCGGTGGTTAAACGCGCGCACCACACCTGAATCACCCAACACCCCCTTCCCCCACCAAAAAAAATTCACAACTTCAGCTGTTACAAAAGCAGATCAACTACAGCAAGCCAAAAAATGGAGTCATGGCGTTTTTAAAACGTCCCACTGAATCGAATACAGTCTGGAAAAAACACCTTGAAAACCCACCCTCATCCAATGTTACAAAATAACCGAGGCTAGCATGTAATCCTAACCAACAATCGGTAAGCTTCTAGCAATTTCATAATTCCTAACGTGATAGTTACCGTCCAGCAATGAAGCTCCAAACCTCCCTTCGATTGACACGCAGGCTAAAGGATCGAAGAGATGGCGTCGCTGTAATTTATAGGCAACAGGGGGAAGGCGGGCGGGCCGCTGACGACAAAAGCGCATTCCTGCTGCCCGCCCCCTTTCCCGCTCTCAATGGCGGAAAAATGCATGTTATCTCTCTCACTTTGCTTTCTTTATGCTCTTTACTTTTCATCAAGTGATATTTCTGTTTGTATAAAATAAGTGGCTTATACATCGTCATTGTATCTTTTATGTTTTACAAAACAAAGAAGTAGACCTTTCACAAACTCTTTGCCCAGGACTAGTCAGGGTTGCCACCCATCCGGTCTTGACGTCTTTCAGTATCTTCCCGAATGCCTCCTCGAGAAGTTTCTGAAGTATAAACCTGATGCCAGAAATTCCAATTTAAACTTCTACTGGCGTTTTGTTTTCGTCTTTGAGATTTAAAGCGTTCTTTTCAGGAAAAAAGTTGTTTTTTTGATCCTCTTTGACCCTTTATAAAGACAATTACTCATTAGACTACAAGTGTCAAAAACAAGACTAATCCTAGATTTCAAGTTACAATCTAGAATGTCTTGAAATTAAAAAAAGTGTTGGAAATGCCAGGCTAAGATTGCTTAGTATGTCGAACAAAATATTCCATCAGTTCATTTTTGAATATGGCCATATGATAACATTCATACCCAAAGATTAAGAGAGTCTGTTTTTGATTTATATACATGCACGAATATGCATTTGATGTTCAAATACTGAAATAAGCAAAGAACAAAAATAAAAGCAGAAAAGCATGCTGGCAATCAACAGAAACTATCCGATTACACAGTTTCCACCTTTAACGATCAAATCTTTTGCATTAATTTCTCATGGTTATATATTAAATTTCTAGTTAAGTGAAAATTTGCTCCCTCGTCCTCTGTACTCAATAGACTTAAACATTGGAGAAACCTTTATCTGACTGGTTCATTCAGGAGATATGGTGGATTTGTTGTCATTGAATTGCCATTTATCATAAGTACACTGACTTTTTTTCCCACAAAAAGCAAATCTTGACAAGCTATTATGATTAAATTCTGGTTTTGAATTTGAACTCACGTTTGACCACAGCAACCAATTGACAAGACAAGGAGGCATAACACACACAGTATAATTGTAATTATGGAAAAGTTAGCACTAAAATATCTCACTAAATAAGATTGCCATTATCATACTATTTTTACATTAGAAGCTTTGGATCAGCATGAAATCAGTACAGTATATCAAAAGCTGGTATCCCCTATTATCTTTGGTCCTGCCACATCGTGGCATGATAACTATTTTGCATATGGTTTAATTTATCATATACCTTTAGCATTGGCACAAAACTGATTCAGCAGTCTACAAGCAGACCATTTAATACTTCATATAATAATTTACTTTTGAATATTAAATAAGAGCATTGTCATATATGTAAGTTTAGCTCTCCTTTATGTTTATCTTAAAATGTGATTCATGTAATTCCTAAAATTCAAAGTAAATTCCAACCGTCTCAAACTTTCTGGTCCCTACTCAATAGGCACCATGTGCAGGCTCTGGAGAGGGTGCAAAAGAAGTTGACCAGGATGTTGCTTGGATTGGAGTATTAACTTTAAGGAGAGGTTGCACATACCTGGATTGTTTTCACTAGAATGTCAGAGGCTGACAGGAAACCTGATAGAAGTACAGGGATATTTAAATTAGAAGGGACATGAATAGGGTGGGTAGGTGGGAGTCTTTTTCCCTCACAGTGGAAATGTCAAACTTTAGGTGTAATAGGTTTACGGTGGAAGGGGATAAGTTTTGTTCCACATAGAAGGTGTAGGTGTCTGGAACATGCTACTGGGGCAATGATAAAAGCAGATATTTTAGCAAAGGTGAAGAGACATTTAAACAGACATATAAGGCAAGAAATACTGGGATATGAATCATGTACAGGCAGGTGGGATTTGTTTAGAATGGTGTCATGGTCAGCACAGACATGGTGGGCTGAAGGGCCTGTTCCTGTGCGAAACTGTTCTGTGATCTAACCTTTTATGAGCAATTCATTTTTTTCAGTTAATGAGAAATAAAGCAGATCAGTATGGTGTTTGGACATGGTTTCGGGACCTACTGGTTTCAGAGTACAGTAATATTACAGTGGTAAACAGATACAAAGCAGGAATGTCACAGCTGAAATAAAACCTGGCCAGAAAATGTCAGGCATGAGAAATATGCATATGTACAGCCGTATCCCCTTTAATAATCACAAGGCTACCAATCATCACTTGCTGCTTGTGAGGTGGAAACTGGCACAGTTCACTGAGACAGAAAGTGCAATCTAATCTTTAGCTCCAATTACCAGGATAGCAATTAACTTGATTGTCATCACATCAACATAAAATAGACATTTGGAGGGCCTTGTGGTGCAGTGGTAATGTCCCTACTTCTGTGTGTGAGAAATTCCAAGTTAAGATCCCACTTACCCAGAGGACTGTCATACATGTCCAAACAAGTTGGTTCAGTTTTGTTTTTGGAATAGGCATAATACATTAGATTTACTTCTGCCACTGTATCCTCTTACATTCACAGTTCTGACTCCATATTCTGGAAGATTGACTTCAAATTCCACCAGAAATCACAAAATTTGTGTATGCCTAAAAATCCTCGAATTTCTGGTAAGAACATAAGGAAGGGAGGCACTTCCTAGCTTTTAGGCATTTTCACAAAGTGATTCCAATAAACTAGTGACATCATTTTTTTCAGATCACCAAATTAGATGATGGAAGCAAGTGAGTCAGAAGAAAAATAGAAAGAAATGACTTGCACAAGAAGCACTAATGTTGACACAAACCATGAAGTGCTGCAGTTTTAAACAATTGATAGAAGTTTACGGTACCATATCTTAATGAGGCAGCCAAAACACTGTTGACTAAGGTCCCAGTCTAATATTTCATTATATAATTTAAGGTGAGACTCAGCCGTAGTGAGGAATACTGTTGTCAAATATTTAGAACAGAAAGTGCCAGCAAAATTCAACAGGTCTGATAGCACCTGTGAAGAAAGTGTTTGGAGTAATTTGGACTTGAAATGTTAACTTTGTTTCTCTATCCATAGATGTTGTCAGACCCACTGACTTTCTGAAATAATTTTGAGATACTGGAAGGGTTTGGTACAGCAGACTTACTGAGGACAATTCGACCTACAGAACTAGGGGCTATAAAAATAACAGAGTGACTAATAAAGACAACAATGGATTCAGGAGAAACATCTTTACCTAGCGTAGTTAGAATGTGAAACTTATACCAGGCAATCAAAAGATGATAGATAGGCATATGAAGGAGAAATCATTGAAAATATATGTTGATGGGGTTAGATGAAAAAAAAAATGTGAGGAGGGTCGTGTGGAGTATAAACGCTAGTATAAATATCTGTTGGGAAAAATGGCCTCTTTCTAAACTGTAAAGTTTGTCGTGCTGTATACTTTCATATTATTGACAGCATATGCCTCAAATTTAGTACTTTAAAAAATTGTTTCAAGATGAGTAATTACATTGATATTTATTTTCAGGGAGACTCTGATGCTGTAAAATAATTTACAAGCCAATAACTGAAAGGGCCAAGGAAAACCAAGGAACTACAGATGCTGGAAATCAAATACAAAAACAAATTGCTGAAAAAAATAATCAGATCTAGTAGCATCTGTGGAGGAAAAGAGTTCATGTTTTGGGTCCAGTGAACCTTTTTCAGAACCAGTTCAACTGAGAAGGGCCAATCTGTTAAAAAGAAAAAACTTAGCACAATGCTGAGTGTGTGAAGGAGTGTATTATGGGAGATAGATTTGGAAAGTGGACTGACAAAGGTTGAGGCTGGAGGAGAATGCATATGAATGGTGGGTTGAGGCTGAGGTTGATTTTGTAGATTTTTGATTTCATTGTCAGCAAACAATATGGATTGATGAGAACAGAGGCAATGACTAAGTAGAATAATAGTATTTCCAAGTCAGAGACAGTAGTTACCCGGTTTGATAATCTGTCATTACATACTTGCAAATTGTTTATTTTCAGTTCTTTAAATAGGTATTAAATGGCTCAAGTTGTTGGCATGTGAGTTTATTATAAACAAAATGTTGCAGCTCTCAGATTTTGTATTATGGAAACAGAAGAATTTTGAAATAACATTTCTTTTTTGGTTTTTAATCCTTCATGTACTTTCCCCCCCCCAAGATGTTACAGATTATCGAATTAACAATTCAATCTTTGATTTCAAAAGTTGAATGAGGCAATAGATTTGCATAACTGTAACAAATCATTTAAACAATCCTCTGCTTTTCCAATCATTTGAATCAATGTTTTCAATTTCTTGTTTTTAAGTAAACAGTTACAGAGGAATTAACATTTTATCTTTCAATGAGAACAAAAATGTTAAATATATATTCTTTTACACTTTAAACCTCACTAAATATTTATTTACTTATTAATATAGTGAGACTGCAAAAAATCAGTTTCCATTTAAAACATAATTATTTAATGTTTTTTCACTAGTAAAATACAATTTATTTCCTGGATTAGATTAAAAATTGATAACTGACTGAATGGAAGAGCAGAAGAAGTAGGATATCAGCTATCCAGGTCACAATTGATTTTCTAGATATTTTCTAATCAATCTGTTCAGAGATGCTATTACACACTTCTGGAGAAGGTAGGGACATTACCACTGCACAACAAAAGCCCAACAATTGAACTTTTACCTCTGTCCTGCTATTCTGATTCTATTCTCCTTCAAAAATATATCAATAATCAATATTGGTAGAGTGGAGGGATATGCCAGGTGTGAGCTTACAGATTGTGGTTGAATCATAATTCTGCTTCTAATGGCATACAGCACTGTAAGGATATCCTACTTTGAGTTTCTAGATCAGTTCAAAATTCTATCCCGTTTAATATAGTGATAGCACCACACAAAATGATGAAGGTATTCTCAATGTGAAGGCAGAAATTTGCACGTTGGTCGCTTCTACTGATACATTCATGTACACATAAAACTGTGACAGGCGGATTGGTGAGTATGACATCAAGTACAGGTCATTCTAGTATAACATATGCGTTTTATCAACGCGAATTGGCTATAACACTTAACAAATTATGGACACTGTTTGGATAATGCAAACTTTCTGCTGAATGGGTTTAGTGACTTTTTTTACCGCAATCTTCCACAGTGTGATTTTCTATAAGGTTTGTTTCATAGCACAAATTTCTAGAGCACAAGGTTGCAGAGGAACACGACCATCACGTTATATCAGAATGCCCTGTAAGTTTTTTTCTGTCTTGTTGGTTCCTCACCACCTGCTGCAGACCCAGTCTGATGGTTATCCTTTAGGACTCAGAGTTCAGTCAATACAGATGTTACCTTTCATGGTCTCCCATCCAGAATACATTCTGTACCCTTGTCATGCTCAGTGTTTCTTCTAAGTGGTGTTCAATGAAAGGAAACAATTCACAGGTAGGGTCAAGGATCAATGTTAAAGACCCTCAAAGGAACTCTTTGGTGGTTGTGTCCTGGTGGTGGCACGGGACACACTCAGATGATGGTGGTACATGGAAATATAAGTCCGTGATTGCAAATATATCAGGCTGATGCTTGATTAGTATGTGGGATAGCTCATCCAATTTTAGCGTCAGTCCCCAGATGTTAGCAAGTATGACTTTCCATTGTCATTTCCACTGCCTAGGACAATTTCAGGTGTCGGCCTTCATACCTTCTTTGCATTTTCTGATGAGCAGACTGTCATTATTCCAGCATACATGGGGCTTGTGCATAGGGACCCAGAGAAATTTCCACACATCAGATTCTAAAGGAATTACCTGGCAAATTGAAGATTCAGTTGGGCAATTCATCTGCAAGTGTAACTTCTGAATATCTCCATCCAAACTGAGATTTTGGAGGGTTCTTAACAAATTAAGCAAATAGCTACTCAGGAAAAGTTAAACCATTAAATACATGTTTAACTTCTGAGTACAGGCAGTTCTCCTATAACGCCATAGTTGTGTTCCAGCGAAACCTCGCTTATTAGAGAATTGCTTAAAATAAATAGTGGGGCCTACAGGAAAAGTGGGGTTGGAGCAGACCAGCAAAAAGAAATCACTCATGATCGCTCAGAAATCACCCATAAGTCGAATGCAAAGTATAGGACAGCCTGAATGAAGGTTGAAATCATATTTATTAATGAAATAAAAGTAAATTTAACACAATTTTTTTTTTAAATGTTAGAAAGCTGCTCTCTGTACAGTACCTCTCACAGAAAACTGCCTTGTCGAAAGTAGATGTCGGCACGTGTGCAGTACAGCACAAAAACAGGTGCTGACATTGTGCATGCACAGAATGGCATGTGGACATCAGCGCATGCACAGAATGTCACTTATGTCAAGTGTGGAAATGTGCAAACACTGACATGTGTAGAATGGCACAGAAATCAGCACTTGCGCAGACTGGTACAGAGGTTTTGGTGCAGACATCGGTGCACGTGCAAAGTGCATGAACCTATCCCTGCTGGAATTGTACTATTCCCAATGGAGGTAAGTGTGCTTGAAAATACTGTTCCCTTCTTCAGCGACATTACAGCCAAATCGTGCTGCCAAAAAGAGTGTTATCCCAGAACTACCTATAACTATTTAACTGACCACATATTTACCTCACACACCCTCAACTGCATCTCCCCAACCACTTACATCTGCAGACCCTGACTGTAAACTGACCCCTCAGTTATTATGTTTGCCCCTTCCTCATTCCAGACCTGAACCTCTCATCTTTTGCATACTGCTGGACTTCCCTCTTCTCCCCGGACCAGATCAGGTCTCAGTCTGTCACCTGCTGATGGACTCCCCCTTTCCCTACTCCAGATCCTTCTTTTCCAAACTCTACACTCAACCACGCTTTTTCTCTTTTGCCAGAACAATCTTAACCCCATCATTCCCCTACTACCTGATACACTCCCCTTTCTGCACACAAAACATCTCCCCAACAACTACTAAACCAGACTCAATACCAACCCATCCCACAATCCTACCACCAAACACAAACATTTCCCTAGATCTGGCACCCACCCTCTCTGTATTTTGATTTTCATTAAAGATTTAATAAGGTGCCACATAATAGGGTTACTACGCAATAGCATAATAATAACACAATAAACATGATTGAATGTGCATAGAGGATTGGCTCACGCACTGAAAATAAATAGAGTAAACAGGTTAATTTTTTGTTTGGCAGGCTGCAACTAGGGATTAGTCTCAACAATTTACAACTTACTTGAACAACTTGGATGGAGGACCAGAGTATATGCTGGTAATATGAAGATAGGTCAGATCGCAAGTTGTGAAGTGGACACTAAAAATCTGCAAAAAGATATAAATAAACATTTGACAAATGGAGAATAATATGTGAAATTGAGATCTTACCACATTGGTAAGAAGTATAAAAAAGTAAAATATAATTTAAACAGAATACAAAATGCTGTGCAACAGAGGAATCTTGAAATATCTGAATCTGAAATAAACGCATTCACAGCATATAATTAGGAAGTTAAATGGAATGTTAACCTTTGTTGCAAGTGGGTGGTGCTTAAAAGTAGGGAAATTCTGCTGGAACTTACAATTACAAACCTCCTACAGGACGTTTTTGAGACAACACCTGGAGTATTGTATTCAGTTTTGGTTTCCTTGCTTAAAGGATATAGCATATCAAACATGATTCAAAATCGTCAAACTGATTCCTGGAACGAAAGAATGTCTTATGAAGAAAGGCTAAATGTGGTGGTGGTGGTGGGTAAGGGGGAGTGGTCTATACTCATTGAAATTTAAAATGAGAGGTGATTTTGTTGAAATATAATTCTGAGGAGGGGTTGACAAGGTAGATGTGATAGCATGTTTCCCTTCATCAGAGATTATGGAATCTGGGAACATAGATTAATTGGTCTCCCATTATGATCAAGATAAGGAATTTCTATCAAAGGACTGTTAATCTTTGGAATTTTCTGTGCAGAAGACTGTAATCCAGACAGCAGTGGGTCTTTGAATATATTTAAGACCGTACTGTTCAGATTTTTGATCTGACGGGAGTCTAGGGTTATAAAGGGTAGACACAAAAGTGGAATTGAAGGCATAATTAGATTAACAATGATCTTAGTGAATGATGGACCAGGGACCAGATGGCCTACACCTGCTTCTTATGTGATGTCTGATTTCAAATTCATCTACACAATAACTAATTCCAAAACTTCCATGAAACCAATGAAACTTCAAGTAAACCATCAAGAAAGATGTATACATTCAATAAAATTAGGTTTCCCAGTCTTTAGGAGTTAAATGTCCTGGGCTCAGCAATTTCCAAATACATGGCAGGCAGACAACCCTCCTTAATCAAGGCACATGTGTAAAAATAGTCAAATATTTATAATACATAACTCTCTAAATTAGATTAGAATCCCTACAGTGTAGAAAAGGCCCTTTGGCCCAACTAGTCCACACTGACCCTCCAAAGAGTAACCCACCCAGACCCATTTCTCTCTGAGTGATGCATCTGGCACTATGGGCGATTAGCATGGCCAATTTACCTGACCTAAACATCTTTGGACTGTGGGGGGGAACCGGAGCACCTGGAGGAAACCCACACAGACACTGGGAGAATATGCAAACTCCACACATACAGTCGCCCGAGGTGGGATCCTGGTGCTAACCAGTGAGCCACGGTGCCGCCATATCAAATTTCAGAACCACAGTCGCATTGTATGGAATAAGCAATATGCAACAATCACAAGACAAGAGTAGGCATTTGCTTTTCCATAAACAGAAAATTTTTGCTTTGGCTATGATTCGAGATTGAAATGCAAATTGCTCAAGTTTCAGAAGTTTCTGCTCAAACTAATTTTGTTGAAAGTAAAATTCTCCATACATCATTGTGTTTTAATAATGCATTAGAGTAATGTTTTCAAAAAAAAATGCACTGAAAATGTTCCTTGATCTACTTAGGAGTAACCTAGTATAGTTTAATTAATGAGGGAAGAGCTTATGCCCGAAACATCGAATTTCCTGTTCCTTGGATGCTGCCTGACCTGCTGCGCTTTTCCAGCAACACATTTTCAGCCATAGTTTAATTAATACAAAGAAAAGAAAAATGGTCTTGAATTGTTATCGCTTCTTTCACCACAAAATATTAAAACATTTACAGTCCACTAACTACTTCAAAATTGTAGTTAATTCCTTTTGCCATGGGGGAAAACACTGAAAATAAGTTTGTCACACAAATATAAGAATTTAGATCAAATTCTGCTAACCAGATTTTTAAAAAACTGAAAATGATCTGGTTCTCAGTTTTTTAGTGAATTCAAAAGAAGTATGGAAAAGTTTTAAGTATTAATGTCCTTGTACCCTAAACAATAAAGTTTAATGCTAAGAGCCTCCTCGAAGAACTCCAAATGAGAAGATATTCAAAATAGTGGTTCATTCACTCTGGAGGCATGACTAATTTTGTGGGTGGAAACTTGATTTATGCTTGAAGTTCTTCAATCTTTTGTATTGGTCATGATAACTTAGAGCAAATTGCACAGAAAGAAATTCGAGACCACAAAATCCAATTTAACCCAACTAATATTGCACAATCAAAATAAAGTTTGAGATGATTACATTAGATTGTGGGTGGCACAGTAGTTAGCACTGCTGCCTCACAGCGCCAGAGACCCGGGTTCAATTCTTGCCTCAGGTGACTGTGTGAGTTTGCACATTCTCCCCGTGTCTGTGTGAGTTTCCTCCGGGTGCTCCGGTTTCCTCCCACAGTCCAAAAATGTGCAGGTTAGGTGAATTGGCCATGCTAAATTGCCCAAAGTGTTAGGTGAAGGGGTAAATGTAGGGGAATGGGTCTGAGTGGGTTGAGCTTCAGTGGGTCGGTGTGGACCTTTTGGGCCAAAGGGCCTGTTTCCACATTGTAGGGAATCTATTAGATTATTTACAGTGTGGAAAAAGGCCAAACAAGTCCACACAGAAGAGTTACCCATTTCCCTCTGACTAATGCACATTATGGGCAACTTAGCATGGCCCATTCACTCTACCTGACATCTTTGGACTATGGGAGGAAACCGGAGGAAACCCATGCAGACATGGGGAGAATTTGCAAACTCCACACTGTCGCCCAAGGCTGGAATTGAACCTGGGTCCCTGGCGATATGAAGCAGCAGTAATAACCACTGAGCCACTGTGCCGCCCCAGAGAAGGAGATTCTAAAATTGTAAAATACTTATTTAAAAGAATTTCAAGTTTTTTTTTGGTGAAAAATTCCCAAATACTATTGAAGGGATGACAAATAATTTTACATTCCTGACTTCAGGCTGGCATGCTTCAACAGTGACAAAAAGTGTTGCGCTGGAAAAACATTCCTGTTGAAGGGCTTATGCCTGAAACATCGACTCTCCTGCTTCTCGAATGCTATACTTTTCCAGCACCACAATTTTTGACTCTGATCTTCAGCATTTCAATCCTCATTTTCTTCTATGCTTCAACAGTGACACTTACAAAAAGAAAAATCTGGGATTAGTGTAACAAATTACAGGCAGTAAAAATCTCTAAACTCCTTGATTCTTTTGATCATGCATAATTCGCACAAACTAAATTGATTCATGCATACTAAAATTATTCATTAACGTCTATGCAACTCACGTGGAAGGTCACAGATCTGAGTCACTCCCACTGAAAACTGTCCACATTCAGATGAAACATTAACTTGTCTTTCCCCTTTGGAAATGGTGACTGACTTGTCAGCATTTTCTGTTTGCAATGTCAACTTAACTGCTTAATTTCCTATTCGTTGCTAACTCACAGTACAGTCAGTTAAGTGTAACACTGTTCTAAGATTTGGTTAACTTTGCAACAATACCGGAAGGTTTGAATGCTCAGGTCTGTATTGAGCATAAGCTGAACTTAAAACAATACTGTGACCATCTTCTCCTGGAAATCCTAGATCCCTTGACTTCCAAGGTTGAAAACTACAGATTTAGGGTGTTCCTCTCAAATATGGAGTTTTGCCGTTACTTTCTGGAGGAATGTGGGAATGAGAGAGTGACTGTCTCTGGTAGTGGAAGCACTCAGGAACAAGCCTCCCTGTTCATGGACGATGTCACCATCAACTACTGAAACTGCCACGAATGTGAACATCTGCAACAAATTCAAATAGGCCTTGTAAGCCATAGTTAATGGAGGCAAGAGTGTGGCCATATATTTGTGGAATTATCTGATTGATCCATTAGCGTCCCCTTCACTGTCAAGACAAATTAGTTGAAGATATTGGGGATTAGGTTCAGAGGTGCTAAGATATGCACTGAAAATTGGAAGGAGCAATTAGTGATGATCAACCAAAACAGGGCTTGTGACAAGACATTTCTTCTCCATTGCGGGTAAGAAGATGGTCATCAGGTGCAAGGTGCTTTTTTGTATTTCTGTACATGGTGCAGGTCTGAACCATTCTTTTCTCCTGTGCTGTGTTGATCACCAAAGTCATTTTTTGCTTTATCTGAAGGTCCAAAATGTATTGTTTTTACAGGAACATAAAGCTCAAACTTCTAGAAACAGGCAGTATAAATGTATCCAATATCATCCTCATCCTGATGGCCAAAATTGTATGCAATTGCATCAAGCTGTGTGTAGAACCTCACACTGCAGACACCGAGTCTTACTAAGTGTTGAGTTACTACCCATTCCCAACGTTACCAACTGTCGGTTTGGCCACACTGTTGTGGAATGCGCTGAGTAGTTGGACTGTGCTATACTACATTCTGGCTATTGAGGGAGTGCAGTGTAGGTTCACGAGGTCAATTCCTGGAATGGCAGGATTACTTTACACTGAAAGACTGGAGCGACTGGACTTGTATACCCTTGAGTTTAGAAGACTGAGAGGGGATCTGATTGAGACATATAAGATTATTAAAGGATTGGACACTGTGGAGGTAGGAAACATGTTTCCGCTGATGGGTGAGTGCCGAACCAGAGGACACAGCTTAAAAATATGGGGTAGACCATTTAAGACAGAGATGAGGAGAAACTTCTTCACCCAGAGAGTGGTGGTTGTGTGGAATGCTCTTCCCCAGAGGGCAGTGGAGGCCCAGTCTCTGGATTCATTTAAGAAAGAGTTGGATAGAGCTCTCAAGGATAGTGGAATCAAGGGTTATGGAGATAAGGCAGGAACAGGATACTGATTAAGGATGACCAGCCATGATCATATTGAATGGTGGTGCAGGCTCGAAGGGCAGAATGGCCTATTCCTGCATCTATTGTCTATTGTCTATTTGGCTCTCATGTAGATGCTTACACCGAAAAGCATTTTGAATCCTTTGATCCTTCAGTTTTGAAAGTTCTCCAGCAATTTTTGTTTTTATTTATTTCTTGTGAAATGTGCCTTTCAAAGAAGATTAGGAAAGATTTTGTGGTTTTTGTCTCGTTACATTCTTAAGCAGATGTGTGAAAGAGGATTCTGTGCTCCATGATCTGTTCCTAGAGACATACGCTGAGTAATCACTAAGTGTACCTGGAAGACTATCAACTTAGTGAATTCTGCTCTTTGGTCATCTGAGATTTGCTCATGTTCCAGTGCAGAGTTGTCTTCAAACAAGTGCTGCAAACTGGCAAATTACTAAGTTCAGAACTACTTTGCTGAAGGACACACAAAATTGAAGATAATAAAAACTACAGATGCTGGAATCCAAGGTAGACAAGCAGGAGGCTGGAAGAACACAGCAAGCCAGGCAGCATAAGAAGGTGGCAAAGTCAACCTCACCCCCCACCCCAAGTCCTGAAGAAGGATTATATCCAAAACTATGACTTCTCCATGTCCTGGTAGTGCCTGGCTTGCTGTGTTCTTCCAGCCTCCTGTTTGTCTACGAAGGATAGGCCATCACAGAAACAATGGAGAAAAGACTTACAGCTATAACACATCAAGAACTGGAAATTGTGGAATTCTTTTGACCTTGTCCCTTACAAAGAATGTGCATTGTGGAGATAGAGAGTTTTAACATTGTTTTTTGTTTTGCACTTATCAAGTCAAGAAATGTGGTGCTGGAAAAGCACAGCTAGTCAGGCAGCATCCAAGGAGCAGGAGAGTCGACATTTTGAGCAAAAGTTCTTCATCAGGAATGTGAAGGGGCCCAAGGGGTGGAGAGATAAATGGGTAGGGGTCGGGGTTGGGGGGAAAGTAGCTGGAAATGCGATAGGTAGATGAAGGTGGGGTGATGGTGATAGATCAGAGAAAAGGGTGGAGCAGATAGGTGGGAAGGAAGGTGGACAGTAGGACAGTTCAAAAGGGCAGTGCTGAGTTGGAGGGTTGGATCTGAGATAAGATGGGGAGGGGAGATAAGGAAATTGGTGAAATCGACATTGATCCCATGTGGTTGGAGGGTCCAAGGGGTAGATGAGGCGTCCTTCCACCTAGCGTCGGGTAGCTAGAATTTGGCAGTGGAGGAGGTTCAGGACTTGTGTGTCTTTGGCGGAGTGGGAGGGGGAGTTGAATTGTTCGGCCATAGGGTGGTTGGGTTGTTTAGTGCGTGTGTCCCAGAGATGTTCTCTGAAACATTCCTCAAGTTGGCATCCTGTCTCCAACTGTAGGGCTGACCACATCAAGAGCAATAGACACAGTAGATGACGTGTGTGGAGGTGTGGATGCAGGTTTTACACCTCTTGTGGTGGCCGACCCTACCAGTACCCTTCCACTGACACACTCATTTGATTGGCTGAACTGGTCCTCACCCTCAACAATTTCTTCTTCAGTTTCTCCCACTTCCTTCAGACCAAAGGGGTAGCCATGGGCACCCGCGTGGGCCCCAGTTATGCCTGCCTCTTCGTCAGGTACGTTGAACAGTCCATCTTTCTCAGTTATACAGGCACTAATCCCCATCTTTTCCTCCACTACATCGATGACTGTATCAGCATCACCTTGTGCTCCCATGAACATTTCATGAACATCTTCCACCTTGACCTCAAGATCACATGGACTATCCTGGACCTCTCCACCTCTATTTCCAGTGACGAACTAACACGGACATCTACTTCAAACCCACCGATTTCCACAACTACCTGGACTCCACCTACTCCCACACTCCCTCCTGTAAAAACGCTATCCCTTACTCTCAGTTCTTCCACCTCCACTGCATCTGCTCTCAGGAGGACCAATGCCACTCCAGAACATACCATATGGCCTCCTTCTTCAAGGACCGCAATTTCCCCTCCCACGTGGTGAACAATGCCCTCCAGCGCATCTCCTCCAATTCCCATACCTCTGCCATTAAACCCCACCCCTCCAGTCACAACAAGGATAGAACTCCCTGGTCCTCACCTTCCATCCCACCAACCTCTGGAAACAATGCATCATCCTCCACCATTTCTGCCACCTACAGACCTCACCACCAGAGATATATTTCCCTCCCCAGCCCTGTGTGTGTTCCGCAGAGATCACTACCTTCACCACTCCCTTGTTAGGTCCGCGCCCACCACCAACCCACCCTCCATTCCCGGCACCTTCCCTTGCCATCACAAGAGATGTAAAACATGCAACCACAACCCCCCTCACCTCCATCGAAGGCCCCAAAGGATCCTTCCACATCCGACAGAGGTTTTTCTGCGCCTCCACACATCATTTACTGTGTCCATTGTTCTCGATATGGTCTTTTCTACATTAAGGAGACAGGACATCAACTTGCGGAACATTTCAGAGAACATTTCTGGGACATGCACTAAACAACCCGATTGCCCTGTGACCAAACACTTCAACTCCCCCTCGCACTCCGCCAAGGACATTCAAGTCCTGGGCCTCCCCCACCGCCAAATTCTAGCCACATGAGACCTGGAGGAAGAATGCCTCGTCTTCCAACATGGGACCCTCCAACCACACGGGTTCAATGTCAAATCCAGTTTTCTCATCTCCCCTCCCCCGATCTTATCCCAGATCCAACCCTCCAACTCAGCACTACCTTCTTGAACTGTCCTACCTATCCATCTTCCTTCCCACTTACTCACTCCATCCTCCATTCTGACCTATCACCATCACCCCCATCTTCACCTACCTATCGCATTCCCAGCTACCTTAACCCCAGCCCTATCCTCCTCCCATTTATCTCTCAGCCTCCTCTCCACCCCCACATTCCTGATGAACAGCTTATGATTGGAACATCGACTTTCCTGCTCCTCGGATGCTGCCTGACCAGCTGTGCTTTTCCAGCACTGCACTTTTTGACTCTGATCTCCAGCATCTGCAGTCCTCACTTTCTCCCACTCATCAAGCCAATCGACAAAAAGTACCATTTAAAAGGCTGGGTACATGAATAGGAAGGGTTCAGAGGGATATGGCCCAAATGCTGGCAAATGGGATTAGGTTAGTTTAGGATAAGAGGTCTGCATGGATGATTTGGACAGAAGGGTCTGTTTCTGCACTGTACAACTCTATGACTCTATATAACTAGTAGATGTAAGGTTGCTTGATGAGCTGGAAGGTTTGTTTTCAGATGTTTCATAACCATTCTGGTAACATTATCATGTGCCTGTGGTGAAGCTTGAGATGGATAGAAAATTGGTTAACATACAGGAAACAAAGAGTAGGAATAAACAGGTTTTGTGAATTTGTTTTCTGAATTGTAGTCATGATTTGGAGATGCCGGTATTGGACTGGGGTGTACAAAGTTAAAAACCACACGACACCAGGTTATAATCTAACAGGTTTAATTGAAAGCACTAACTTTCAGAGCACTGGTCTTTCACCAACCATCTGACGAAGGAGCAGCACACCGAAAGCTAGTGCTTCCAATTTCACCTGTTGGACTATAACCTGGTGTTGTGTGATTTTTAACTTTTCTGAATGGTTTATTGTGGAATATTGTATACAGATTTGATCTTCAGATCTGAGGAAGAATGTTCTTGCTAGAGAGAGTGTAGCAAATGTTTACCAAAATGATTTCTGGGATGACAGGACTAATGACTGCTAGTTTAAGAGAGAGAGAGAGATTAAGTGAGGGGTATGTGGGTTCTTCCACAATGCTCTTAGCCTTTCAGATGCAGTGTGTGGTGCCAATGTCTGTAATAGTGGGAAGAGAGACCCTGATGATCTCAGCTGTCCTCATTATCCGTCGTAGGGTCTTATAATCCGAAACGGTGCAATTCCTAAACAAGGCAGTAATGCAGCAGCACAAAATATTGTAGAAACCGATTTAAATTTCTAACAGGACAAGACAGGGTAGATGCAGAAAGGATGTTACTGATGGTGGGGAAAGTCCAGAATCACAAGTCATAATTTAAGGATAAGAGTAAACCTTTTAGGACGAGATAAGAAGAAATTTCTTCACTTACAGAGTAGCGAGTCTGTGCAATTCACCAGCACAGAACGTGGTTGAGACCAAAACATTGTGCTTTCAAGAAGCAGGCAGACATAACTTTTTGGCTAAAGGAATCAAAAGATCCCTGAGGAGGTGGGGGTGGGAGGAAGTGGGGTGATGAGAGCATTGAGTCAGAGGATCATAATGAGTGGCAGAGCAGGCTTGAAGGGTCTACTCCTGCTCCTTGTTTCTAATGACAAATCCTGGGATGACATTAATGTCCTGAGGACACTGAATTCCCCAGAGTTAGGAAGAATGAGGAGTGAACTATAGGAAGAATGAGGAGTGATCTAATTGATACATAGAACATTCTTAAAAGGAGAGTTGAAACCTTAATTTTGTTTCATTCTCCAGGCCCTACCAGATCTGTTTTCACTAGCACTTTCTGGTTTTATTGAAAGGAACTTGAGGTATTCGCCGCTATATTGTAGTTTCTTTTTAAACAATCTTCACTACAAATAATCAACATTACATTTTTAAAGCTCAATGCTTTGTGACTACAGAGTGAAAAAAAATCACTGGGGCGGATTTCTGAATTTCACATAGATGCATGACCTCATGACCCAATACTCAGAGAGCTGTAATTACTGCGGTCAGTCATCCATTTACTATGCAGTTAATCACCTGATGGTGTAGTAATCGAGTTTTGTTTAATATGTAGAATTTTACTTACCTTTAACTTTAATGTCTCTACGCAGTCTGAGTTTCAGAAAGCGGAAGTGAGGCAAGAAGGGCTGGAGTAATTTCCATTTGTTGTGAACCAGGAACGACTGAAAAACTATTTTCTCCACTCCCTCGAACAAATTCGTTTCTCTCACTGTAATCTACTCTCAGTTCCACACGGCCGTGCCCTCCCAACCGGCTGCAAATTGAAAATCGGAAAAACTAAATTTAAGATTCCTGTACTACTCACATTCCACCTGCCCCCAAAGTTCGTTCTGATTTCTGCTCAGTATTTATCGTGGCCGTGATTTCTAAAGTATAATCGAGGATTAAGTACATTATCTTTGCGCTAGATCACCTTTAGACTACATTCACATTTCAACGGAAAGGTCCTGACTTGAAAGGGAGGGCGGGAACGGCGTGCAAATCTAAAGCTGCACCTAGAGCTTTTCATTAACTTGTCAGAGTCCCCATCAGACACTGAAGGGGCAGCCGGTAGCAATAGGCTTCATTCTTAGGGATTAAGAGGCGGACAATCTGGGGTCGCTCCATGCCCGGCGGAGCCGGGACATTGAGGTATCTCGATCAGCTCACCAGTATAGTTTTTCCAATGGCCTCTAGTGACCAGACAGGACTAGACCGAGCAGGCTACCTCTTCTTTCTCTTTTAAGTCTTTGGGCTGCGGTTTTGGAGCCGACCCTACTCCTAACATAAGCTTGGATCAACTCAGCTCAGTATTAAAAACAGAAATTGCTGGAAAAGCTCGATCGGTCTGTTAGCATCAGTGGAGAGAAATTAGAGTTAAAGTTTCGGATTCGGAGCTTTCCAGCAATTTCTGTTTTTGTTTCTGATTTACAGCATCCACAGGCCTTTCGGCTCAATATTATTCTCCCCCATGCACCATACCCACTAGTAAAAATGGCTACACATTTGGGAAGTCCTGTAAAGCAGACCAAACCTCGAGTATGAGTGACCTAGACTAAAACTGAATCTTCTGTAAATGAAATTGGGTCTCCTCACTGGAGTTATCTAATAACATATTAATCATTGGTATAAAGACAAAACTAGCATAAAATTTGCACTAGATAGGAACTTTGGCAAGAAATTTCAAAAGCTGATCGGGCACAGATGTTCGCAGGTAAAGAGACTGCTGGAAAATGGAAAGCCATCAGAAATGAGATAAGGAGAGTCCAGAGAAAGTATATTCCTGTTAGGGTGAAAGGAGAGAGTGCTAGGTATAGGGAATGCTAGATGACTACAGAAATTGAGGTGTTTGTTAAGAAACAGAAGGAAGCATACGTCAGGACAGATCGAGCGAATCCTTAGAAGAGTATAAAGGCAGTTGGATTGCACATAAGAGGGAAATCAGGAGGGCAAAAAGGGAACATGAGAGCTGTACAGTACGGAAATAGACCCTTTGGTCCAACTTGACCACACCGATCAGATACCCTAAATCAATTGAGTCCCATTTGCCAGCATTTGGCCTGCATTCGTCTAAACCTTTCCTGGTCATACGCTCATCCAGATGCCTTTTAAATGTTGTAATTGTACCAGCCTCCAGCACTTCCTTTGGCAGCTCATTCCATACACGCACCACCCTCTGTGTGAAAAAGTTGCCTGGACCT
Organism: Hemiscyllium ocellatum; assembly: GCF_020745735.1. Lineage (NCBI taxonomy): Eukaryota > Metazoa > Chordata > Chondrichthyes > Orectolobiformes > Hemiscylliidae > Hemiscyllium > Hemiscyllium ocellatum. Next base: position 26,474,047 of record NC_083430.1, read on the forward strand.
CTTTTAAATCTTTCCCCTCTCACCTTAAACCTATGCACTCTAGTTTTGGACTCCCCAACATGGGGAAAAGACCTTGTCTATTTGCCTTTTCCATGCCCTCATGATTTTATAAACCTCTATAAGGTCACCCCACAGCCTCCAATGCTCCAAAGAAAATTGCCCCAGCCTATTTAGCCTCTCCCTATAGCTTAAGCCGTCCAGTCCTGTCAACATTCTTGTAAATCTATTCTGAACAATTGCAAGCTTAATAACATCTTTTCTACAGCAAGGAGACCAGAATTGCATTCAGTATTTCAAAATGGCCTAACCAATGTTCTCTACAGCCATAACATGACCTCCCAACCCCAATACTCAATGACCATTAAAGGCAAGCATAACAAACGCCTTCTTCACTATCCTAACTACCTGGGATTCCACTCTCAAGGAATTATGACCTCCAAGGTCTCTTTCTGTAACATCACTACCCAGGATCTTACTATTAAGTATATAAGTCCTGCCCTGATTTGCCTTTCCAAAATGAAGCACCTCACATTTATCTAAATTAAACTCCAAATGCTATTCCTCGGCCCACTGGCCCATCTGATCAAGATCCCATTTTACTCTGAGGTAACCTTCTCCACCGACCATTACACCTCCAATTTCTGGTGTCATCTGCAAACTTACTAACCATACCTCTTATGTTCACATTCCAAATCATTTATATAAATGACAAAAAGCAGTGGACCCAGCACCAATCCTTGAGGCACATGGCTGGTCACAAGTCTCCAGTCTGAAAGGCAACCCTCCACCACCACTCTCTGTCTTCTACCTTTGAGTCAGTTCTGTATCCAAATGGCTAGTTCTCCCTGTATTCCATGTGATCTAACCTTCCTACCTGGTCTACCATGAGGAACCTTGTTGAATGCCTTACTGAACTTCCATATAGATTCCATCCACCGTTCTCCCCTCATTAATCCTCTTTGTTACTTCCTCAAAAGACTCAATCAAATTTGTGAGACATGGTTTCTCACGCATAAAGCCACGTTGACTAACCGTCATCAATCTTTTCCTTTCCTTTCTAAATACATATAAATCCTGTTCCTTAGGATTCCCTCCAACAACTTGCCCACCACTGATGTCAGGCTCACCAGTCTATAGTTTCCTGGCTTTTCCTTACCACCTTTCTTAATTCGTGGCACCACGTTAGCCAACCTCCAGTCTTCCAGCATCACACCTGCATCAATGATACAAATATCTCAGCAAAGGGCCCAAAAATCACTTCTCTACCTTCCCACAGGGTTTTTGGGTATATTTGATCAGATCCCAGGGATTATCCACCAGAGCATCACCACCTCTGAAATATGGACATTTTCAGGATGTCGCTATTTATTTCTCCATGTTCTCTACCTTTTATATCCTTCTGCACAGTAATCACCAATGCAAAATATTCATTTAGAATCTCCCCCGTCTCCTGCGGTTCCACACATGCATTCCAACCAGAACTCCATCAACAAACACATTGACTTGGACCCCATTTACCACCATCTGAGAAAAAGAACAGGAAATGACATCACCACAGGACATGATGTCACCAAGCCAAGGACCCCATAACACATAAATAGAAAGTGAGTCACCAACAACAGTGCTTCACCGGTTACCTAATATGGTGAAGAAACATCTGAAAACGAACCTTCCAGCTCAGTGAGCAAACTTACATCCGGGTACATACCATCTCTTGACTCTTATTATCTCATTTTTGAAGGTTTCCCATTTTCCAGCAGTTCCTTTACCAACAAACATCTGCACCCACCCCGCCATATCAACTTTTGAAAGTTCTTGCCTAATACCTTCAAAATTGGCCTTCCTCCAATTTAGAACTTTAACTTTTAGATCCAGTCTATCCTTTTCCATCACTATTTTAAAACTAATAGGCTCCAATGTGTTCCCCACTATCATGCTGGCTCTGGCTTTTTGAAGAGTTGTCTAATTAGTTGTTTTCCTTGCCCTTTCCTATTTAAATATTTTAAATCTTTTTTAAAGTATTTATTCAACTTTTATTTGGAAGTCACCATCAAATCTGGTTCTCATATCCCTTTTGATTGTGAATTCTGCTTCATCATAACTTGTGGCATTCAAAAATTTCTCCTCAGCCACTTATGCCATAAATGAGAGAGTTAATGAACCTCATTGGTACAATAAAACAAAGAACTGCAGATACTGGAGATCTGAAACAAAACCAAATATATTTATTGGTACAATTGTTAGGTTCTTTTCTTGAGGTTTCACACACAAGGTGCAATTCATAAACACCAACTTCTGCAAACAGTTAAAGTTTATTAAAGCTTATACAAGCTAGATGACCCCCCCTTGATCCTCTTCGCAGGCGTGTGAAGTCGAGTCAAAATGGGCCCTGAACAAAGAAAACACATCCCCTTTATACAGGTCAGTTGGTAATGCTTATAGATACTCTGGCCACTCACCCACAGTCACATGCCACTCAAGACAACCCCCAGCCACTCCCTCATAGACACATTTTACCCTAGGTACAATGGTAGGATGAGATAATCCTCGGAGATAATGCAAATGTAAATGCCCTATTCCTGGGGAATCGTTATATAGATAGTTTCCTGACTCAGTGATTCCTCAAGACAATGCAGGTGCAACATACTTAGCTTCAGGGGATGGCTATGAAAGCATTTCTGAATAGAAGAGATTGAATAATAGTTTAATTTGCTAATAGTAGGGGAGTAGTAGCAAATGACTGTCGAAATGGAGTGGGAGTCATCCGCATTCCTGCATGAATGTCATCTCCACCCACCACTTCCAGAATGTTCAGTCAGTGCGGTTTAATTCTTTAATATTATACTAATGTCCAGAGAGATATTCCAATTTAGTCTTTACAATGTCTTTGTTTTCAGAAGAAAATATCCCTCTCCCTCCTGGTGTATGGCTCAGCTGACAATACAATCTACAATATCACTATCATAAACACACATGCAAAGGGCAGGTTGCAAACAACTTGTGCCAGTTGGTAATGATGCAGGAGGCCTAAAATATTACTGCGCTCTTCCGACTAGATTGATTTGTCCATGCAGACAGTGCTATTCACACAATTAATTGGCTGCATATCTATTGGGGCAAAGGGTGGGGGGGGGAGGCGGGGAAGGGAACTAATATCAAGAGACCAGCCTTCACTTTAAGACAAGGTGCAGTTCTGGCTGCAAAAACGCTGTACCCCATGTTTACGAGAAAATGACTTTGGTTAACCCAGACTTTACAGCCCTCTGCAGTAAAAGAATTCCACAGACTCTCATCCCTATGAAATAAGAAATTCCTCCTCATCTCCATCTTATATGAGATGGAGATATGCTTACTCTGAGATATGCCTTTTGGTCCTAGACTCTCCAAGAAGGGTAACAACCTCTCCCATCTATCCTACAAAACCCTCTATGAAACTCATTTGCTTCAATAAGCTCTCTCATTCTTCTAAACTCTGAGTACATAAGTAATGAAGAAATTAATGAACTTAAAAAGTGACAAATCCCAAAACCTGACGGTTTCCATCGGAAATGTTAAAGGAAATGGGTGAGCACATTGTGATGCCCTAACTATAATGTTTCTGAGTTTCCTAGATACAGAATTCATCCCTATGGATTGGAAAATTGCAAATGAAAGTTCCGATTTTTAAGAAGGTCGAAAGAGGAAAACCACAGAATTACTGACCAGTTAGCCTAACATCTGGGGTGGGGAAATTATTGGTGTTTATAATGAAGATGGGCTAACTTAACACCTCACAATCTTTCAGTTAATCAGGGAGAGCCAGATGGATTCATGGCATGTAGACCATGCCTGACAAACCTCACTAAATTTTTTGAAAATGTGATGAAGGTAGTGGACAGGTGAAAGTCTGTTATCAGGTTGTAAATTTGCTTGCTGAGCTGGTAGGTTTGTTCTCAGGTGTTTCGTCACCATGCTAGTAACATCATCAGTTGAACCTCCAGTGAAGCAATGGTGTTCTGTCCCGCTTCCTATGTATGTGTTTTGGTCTGTAATGATGGGTGGTATCATTTCTGGTTCTTTTTCTTAGTGGTTGGTAAATGGGGTCCAATTCGATGTGTTTATTGATGAACCTCCGGTTTGAATGCCAGGCCTCTAGGAATTCCCATGCGTGTCTTTGGTTAGCATGTCCTAGGATGGTTGTGTTGCACTGGTTGAACTGGTGTCCTTCTCCATCTGTGCATAAGGAAATTAGTGATAGTTGGTCATGTCTTTTGGTGGCTAGTTGGTGCTCGTGTATCCTAGTTCATCAGCAGCTGTTTGTGTGTGTTGATAGGTTTGTGGGCTACCAACACACTGAAACAGCTACTGATGACCTAAATGACCGTGTATCAACAGCCAGCAAAACAAATGTCATATACAAAATACCCTGCAAGGATTGCAACAAACACTACATTGGACAGGCAAGCAGGAAACTAGCCACCAGGATACATGAGCACCAACTAGCCACCGAAAGACATGACCAACTATCACAAATATCCTTACATACAGACGAAGAAGGACACCACTTCGACTGAGACAACACATCCATCCTAGGACAGGCTAAACAAAGACACACATGGGAATCCTAGGGGCCTGGCATTCAAACTGGAATTCCATCAATAAGCACATTGATTTGGACCCCATTTACCAACCTCTGAGAAAAAGAACCAAAAATAATATCACATCTTGTGAAAAATCGTGAGATTATGCACTTTGGCAAGAAGAACAGAATATTATTTAAATGGGCAAAGATTACAGAAAGCTTGTAGCACTGAGGATTTGGGAGTCCTTGTGCATGAATCACAAATAGTTAACATCCAAGTTCAACAGGTAATAGGAATGGCAAATGGACTGTTGGATTGTATTTCAAAGGAAATTAAGTGTAAAATAGGAAAGTCTTGCTAAAGCTTTACAAGGCACCAGCCAGACTACAGCTGTAACTTTGTGAATAGTTTTTTGACTCTTATTTCAGGTCATTAACTGGCATTGGACACAGTCCAGAGAATGTATATGAGATAATTCTGGGTGTGGAGGGTTTTCTGAACAGCCCCTCAAACCTGTTCCACCATTCAATGAGACCATCTTTGGGACATATCAATATTGTGTGGATCCAACCAGGGATCAGTCTATTTTGGATCTGATAATGTGTAATGTGGCAGATTTAACAAATGACATCAGAGTAATATCCCCTGGGAAACAATGACCATTATGTTTAGCATCTCACTGAGAATGAGAAATTTGGGTGGGAAACAACTGAGCTAAACTGAACTAAGGGTAATCACGTAGCAATGAAGGTAGAGTTGGCAGGAGTCAGCTGGGAAAAGAGTTTAGCAGAAAAACAAAAAAAGGAGAGAAAAAAACTATAAGGGCAAACAAGCAAGTAATTATAAACAAAGACTGTAAAAGCTTCTCTAAATATATTAAACAGAAGAGAGAAGCCAAAGTGAATACAGGAACTGTACGGGCCCGTATCTTTTACCTTTGCTTAACAAAACTGTATATTGAGTTTTGAAAAGATTTGTAGCTCAGGTTGAGGTTCTGGATGTAAGTTTGTTCACTGAGCTGGAAGATTTGTCTTCAGACATTTTGTCACCATACTAAGTAACATCATCAGTGAGCCTCTGGTGAAGCACTGGTGATATGGCGCGCTTTTTATTTAGGTGTGTAGGGTTCCTTGGGTTGGTGACATTATTTCCTGTGGTGATGTCATGTCCTGTTCTTTTTCTCAGAAGGTGGTAAATGGGGTCCAAGTCCGTTTGTTGATAGATTTCCGGTTGAAATGCTATGCTTCTTCGAATTCTCGTGCGTGTCTCTGTTTGGCTTGTCCGAGGAATAATGTGTTGTTCCAGTTGAAGTGCTGTCCTTCTTCATCTGTATGTGACCTACAGACAAACCAATTGTACACCGTGGGATCTCCGATATCAGGGTTCTTAGCAGAGGCAGTAATGCAGGTCTGCCAACCATCCAACCCAAACTTTGGGTCCGCTACATGGATGACACCTTTGTCAACACTAAACAAAACAAATTAGAGAAAACCTTCTCAATTTTTGGAATGCTATTAGTATGTTCTATTGTGAAGACTAATATAGAATATTTATTTAAGTCCCCTGTCATTTCCTGGTTCTTCAATATTATTTCCCTAGCCTAATTCTCTAAAGTTCCTATATTCACTTTGGCTTCTCTCTTCTGTTTAATATATTTAGAGAAGCTTTTACAGTCTTTGTTTATAATTACTTGCTTGTTTGCCCTTATAGTTTTTTTCTCTCCTTTTTTTGTTTTTCTGCTAAACTCTTTTCCCAGCTGACTCCTGCCAACTCTACCTTCATTGCTACGTGATTACCCTTAGTTCAGTATAGCTCAGTTGTTTCCCACCCAAATTTCTCATTCTCAGTGAGATGCTAAACATAATGGTCATTGTTTCCCAGGGGATATTACTCTGATGTCATTTGTTAAATCTGCCACATTACACATTATCAGATCCAAAATAGACTGATCCCTGGTTGGATCCACACAATATTGATATGTCCCAAATACACAAAGATCCATGCCACCTTGGCAATGTTTTTCTACAAACTCTATCATCGGGAGAAGGTACAGAAGCCTGAACATATGCACTAGCTGGTTCCGTAACAGTTTCTACCCGACTGTTGTTAGAATACTGAATGGACTCACAAACTCTTAACATTCGCCTTTACCTGTGTTTTTGTTTTTGCCACTGTTTACCTATGCTACTTAATTCTGTGATCTGCCCGTTTTGCTGGCAAGATAAAGCTTTTTAATCTGCCTCAGTACACGTGACAATAAATTCAATTCAATTCAACACTCTACGAATTCTTCTTTCTGGCTACCTGTACCAATTTAACGTTCCAAATCTACATAAAGACTAAGTTTATCCATGATTAAATTACTGATGTTTTACATGCCTTTAGTATCTTCTGATTTATTCTATGTCATACAGAATAGATACTGTCAAGGGACTATTCCCTCCAGTGTTATCTTCCATTTATTACTCCTTCCTCCAATCATTTGGATCCTACATCATCTGATCCTAAATAATTTCTTGCTATCATACTTATTCCATCTCATAATAGCAAAGCTACTCCACCACTCTTCCTGCCTATCCTTTTGAAAAGTCACAAACTTCTGAACATTTAGTTCCAGTTTGATGTCCTTGTAACCATGTCTCCATAATGGCTATGAGATCATACCCATTGAGATGTATTTAAGTAAAGAACTATTAAATTTGCCTTTACACCATTTATGTTGATGCTATGATCCTATTTGCTGCTTTTGAAATGCAGTACACTCTGTCCCTTTCTGTCCAATCCGGGTATCATTATCAAAATAGTCATCCTGCAATGCTACCATATCCTTTGCTTTGTAAGGCTATCTACCCTCATCCTGAATGCCTCCCACTCCACCCCCCCCCCAATAATTTAAAGCCTCCTCTAGGTCCTCAGTTATTTGATTCACTGAGGCTTTAGTCCCAGTACCATTTCAAGTGAATTCTCTTCCACTGAAACAGTTTCCTTCTATCTGAGTACTGGTGCCAGTGCACCTTAAACTGAAACCCATTCCCACCACACCACATTTTAGGAAGACAAATGGAATCTATTGTTAGGGAATAAATTCTCAAATAATATAATGAACCTTCATTATATGGAAAATGCTAGTTCAAATTTCGCAATAAGATTAATTTTCTACTGTTTAATAAATTGTCTAAAATGAGGGCATGTTTGAAGGCATGAAAAATATAGAACCAGTTCTCTAACGTCAAAGCTCATTTAGATGAAATCAAATGGAAAATAATTTACCTGTAAACTTTGGTAGTATGTTAGAACAGAGAGAGACTTAGGGGTTCAGGTACATGATTCTTTAAAATTTGCATCAGAGTAGACAGCTAGTTAAGAAGGTGTTCAGCATGCTTGCCCTCATTGCTTACACCTTTGAGTGAAGGAGTCATGTTGAGGTTGCACTGGATATTGGTGAGGCCTCTTCTACAGTACTGTGTGCAGTTAGTAACCATTATAAGGAAGGATATAATCAAACTGGAGAGGGTTCGGAAAACATTCACTAGAATATTGATAGGGATGGAGGATTTGAGACATAATAATAGACTGGAAAGACTGGCACTTTTTTTACTAGAGCTTAAGAGGTTGAGGGTGACCTTATTGAGAATATTCAAATCCTTAGGGGCATAGATAATGTGAATGACAAGGGTCTTTTCCTCGGGTGGAGGAGTTTAAGACCAGGGTTATACTTTTAAGGTGAGAGGAGAAAGATTTAAAAAGGACACGAGGAATGGAATAAACCGCCAGAGAAAGTGGTGAATGCATGTACAGTTACAATGTTTAAAAAACATTTGGATAGGTTCATGAATAAGAAAGGCTTGGAGGGATAATGGGCTAAGTGCAGGCAGGAAAGTTTGGGATTATGAACTAATTAGTCCAAGGGTCTGTTTCTATGCTGTATAGTTCTTAATACTCAATTAGTGACCACAGGTATTCTGAAATCACAATGATAATCTTTTAAAATTATATTGCAGCTAGTAGATCTAGTTATTCATCATTGTACACTTGATGGCTAGTTTAGTCATTGCACTGAAGGAGCTACAAGCTATAAAAAGAAATCTTTCAACCTAAACAAAGTTTTATGCAGAATGATCCATATTGCAGCTACCAGAAAAGTAAAACAAGTATTACAAGAACTTATTGTAACAATTTTACATTTTCAAACAACATTTTTCTGAAATAAAGCAGGCAAGATAATCTAGAATGAACAGGCAAGGGCTGCACTATCTCCATGACTACATCAGCACAGAGACAAGACAAATGTTAATTTTTTATCATTAATGCCTCACCATGTTAACCATCTGAGGATTTCATTCATCAGACAACAACTTGCATCTACATATTGCCTTTAATGTAGAAAAAGAATCTTCAGAGAAACACAGAGAAAAATGCATACCATGCCTAAAGGGGAGATGTTAGGAGGTAATATCCTATTATGATATCCTATTTTGGCAAACATTACAAAAGCTTTTCACAGTACTTCTACAATGGAGTACGTGTGACAATAAAATATATTCTATTCTCTTCTATTTTTAAGGGGTAATAAGAGCTTGGTCAAAGATGGTGAAGGAAGGTTTTAAAGGAAGAGAAGATGAAGGTATTCAGGATAGCAGTTCCAAAGCACAGTGTCTAAATAGCTTAGGATATTGTCACTAATTGACTCACCTCTCAAGCACTTCCTCTCCCTGCCTCTCCTCTCCCTCTCACTCCAAGCTTCAGAGACACAGAAAAATCATTGTATGGTTAATCAGTGGTGTGAACCTATGTATTACATCACTGTTATCAAAATGTAAGTTAAAACACATTCTCTCAAATAGTATCATGTGGCAAAAGCACTGGATATATTCTTTTTAAATCAGAGACAATGAATATTAATTCACAGATACGATTCCCATAAATATCTTGAAAATTACTGTGGAATCATAAGGCTCTCTCCCCCTGCCATTCGTATCCAAGTTTCTCAAAACTGCATTTTTTAAAGATACAGACTGGATTGATACTTGATCTCTTGAAAAGTTGTTAAGTTGAGGTCCCATTTGTCCTTTCTAATTGAAGTTAATATCTTCTGGCTCTGTTCAAATAGAAACAGAGCAGGGTTTACGTTGTCCAAACAAACATCACTAGAACAGATTGTCTGATCATTAATGAAACTGTATTTGGAACTTTGCTGTGTACAAATTGATTGCCATTTTTTTTTCATTAGAACAATGTGGATCATGAGACAACACAGTAGCATTTTAGACAAGGTAGGGTGTGACTCAGTATAGATAGTAGCAGATTGTTTCCAGATTGTTTTCCTAGCTACAGACCTTAGAGACAAGATTAGGTATATTTGGAACAGAAAACAAGAAACCTGTCATTACAGAGAGAATTATGTGACTGTTTACTTCACTTTATGACTAGTAATGGGGCAGAAACTGTGTTCACAGGAATAGTTTTGAGAAGTGAATGATGAGAACAGGGTGGTTAATGTATTTATTCATATGGAGGTAAATGCTAACACAAACCGGATTGTAAATTCATGTAACTTCTACAATTAACAATAACAACCCATTAAAAGCACACTACAATGTTTTGAAAACTTCTGAGGTAACGAAAGATATTACATGAACCATTGCTTCTCTACTTGTCAATGGAATATATATCCATATTAACAACTTGACCACAAAATGATTGTTTTCTACTGTATATGCAAATTCAGACACTAAGGGCAGAATTTTCTCTTCTAAAATTAAAGTATGGCAGTGATTGTGTTAGTTGGCGTATTTACCTATGCCCATGAGTTTTCTCATTCAATAGAGTGCTTCACAACTTTTCAACTGTGCAAGTGATACATGTGCTACTCAATGAATCAAATGGTGAAAAACTCAAAGATTGGTTTAGAGGGTCTGGTGCCATATTTAAAGGCCAGTTGACATCACTTCAATTGGTGCAAGAAAAAGTGAAGGAACTATCCTGTTAGCAAAATATTTTCTTAATTTCAAAAATATTTTATTCATAAAATACCCTTATATACAGACATAGTCATTAAAGCAGTTCTGTCCTCTACAGTGGTATTATGGAGAAACAAACAAACATTGAAGTTTGACTTGATCCACCAAAGCAAACCAAAGGCATTTCTTACTTATGCAAGAATACATAATTTTACACATACTTTGTGAACTTGGGAGTCCAATAACTGAACAGACCCCATTTAATTTAAGCAGAAAGACATTAGATCGTGGCCTTTCCCTACTGCACCTTGGCAGCAGCTGCCCCTAGTTTCCCTCAGCCCATAGTACTGGATCTTGGAAAGTGCCAGTCTACAATTCCTTACTTTGAAAGACCAGTAAGTTTCAGGCAGATCCAAAAAGTGTCTTTCACCAAGTTGATGGTCCTCCAGGCACAGTGGTCTGTGTCCCAGGGCACAGCATGTACAGCATAGAGTGCTGCTCATGGAGGTGCTTGGGATGAGCCTCGCCACAAATCACTGCATCTCTCTCAGATTTCCTTTGCAAAGGCACATTCCAGCAGGAGGTGTGTAGCAATCTCCACCCCTCTGTAGCTACTCCAATGTCAATGTGCTGTGGCACAGAGAGTCCAGGAGAAGGATCTCATAGGTATTGCCCTTCTCACCATCAGCCAAGCAATGTCTTGGTGCTTGTTGGAAAGTTCTGGTGATGAGTCATTCTGCCAAATGATTTTGACAGTGTGCTCAACAAACAACCCGACAAGATCTACCCCCTTATTTTCCCACAGGGTCTTGAGGACACTACATGCTATTTCCTGTCGGACTTGTGGTTAACAGTGTTTGTCTTTGGAAATTTCTCCATTATGAATAGTTAATGCAAAATGGTACAACTACTTGGAGTGTTCCCCAGCAAGGAGACCACACTGTCCTTTGCAAATCAGGGACAGGTAGAACCTCAGTACATAGTGACACTTGGTGTTTGCATACTTAAAGTCTATGCGAAGCTTGATGCAGCCGCATACAATGGTGACCATCAGGATGAGGGCGGTGAGGGGAATATTCTCCATCTTCCCCACCCCAAACCTGAGCTTTGTACGTGGTGGCCGTGGGACATGGTCTATCTTAGACATCTAGATGAAGTGGAAGATGGCTTGTGGACTGCAATGGTGCAGATTTTGGGAATGAGCCAGACCTGCACCAGGTACAATGACAGAGAGTGTGTTCATACCTAATGACCAGGTTTCTACCACAATGGAGAGAGAGCAGTGCTTCCAAAAGCCCAGGTTCTGCCTCACCTTGGCAATACGCTCCTCCCAAGAATTTGGTCATGGCCAGACCCTTCAAACCACATTTCTAGCACCTTCGTGTACTCTGGCCTGATGGTGAAGGGGATAAGGGATCAATTGGATCAGTTCCCAAAGAATATCACCTTGCTCTTGCCTCAATTTAGCTTAGCTCCAAAGGCCAATTTGAAATGGTCACAGATGCTCATGAATCTGCGCATTGACAGTGGATCTGAGCAGAAAATGGTAGCATCATCCATGTACAGGAAGGCTTTGAAATGCAGGCCTCTACTGCCTGGAATAGTCACCCTTCTCAGGCTCGCATTCTTTCTAATGGACTCAGCGAAAGGCTCTGTACAACACACAAACCATGGAGGAGAGAGTAGGCAGGCCTGTCTGACTCCAGATCTGATCGGAAAGTTGTCTGATTCCCACCTTCAATTGAGTTTGCACGAACAATATTGGTGTAGAGCAGTTGGATTCAATTGCGATTCCCTCCCCAAAACTCACTTACACAGCAAGTCCTACTTGTAGGGATACGATATCCTGTCAATGGCCCTGTCCTGGTCCAGGCTGTGATGAGGTAGACATCCACTCCCTTGTCCTGTACGCAGCAATCGTATCCCTGAAGAGAGCAAGACTGTCGGGGATTGACCTGCCCAGTATAGCACAGGTTTGGTTGGGATGAATTGCCAATCCCAGAGCAGATCTAACTTGGTTGGTGATGATCTTTGATAGGATTTTGTAATCTGCATTCAACAGTGAAATTGGTCACCAATTCCTAATTTTCTCCCTCTTCCACTTGCAGATAAAGGTGATGATACCTTTCCTCATGCATTCACACACGCTACCTACCAGAAGCATAATATCATCCACCTCCAGCAGGTACTAGCCAGTCAAATCCCACAGAGCTGAATACAACTTAGGCAATAAGCCTTCACTTCTGGGAGTTTAATCTTTTTGAAGGATTTGATGGCCTTGGTCAGCTCATCCAGGAGGGAAAGGAATGTCCTATATCTGGGCTTCTCAAAAAAATGCTAACTTTTAAGGCTGTGAAATGGGCAATGCACACTCACACATTTAGTTTCCCTCAAATGTGCAACTCTCTGGAGAATAAAATACACAGTCCTTTGCAGTTGAAATGCTGTCCGAGAGAATACTGAGGCAGGGATACAGTGAAGGCTTCATAGCTCTCTGAAGCACTGAAGGGATAGTGGCAGAAGGAGCACTTCCAGAATGAGTGACAAATAAGTTGTCAATATGAAGGAGTGTACTCCCTGATATGACTCTCATACCTTTGACACAAGGGCCATTTTAGCACAAACGTTCAAGAATATGGCCAAGTGGAACCACTCACAGAATCTCAGCTGTTTCATGGCTAAAATTCATTTAGGGCAAGTTTTACAAAGACATATTAGCTTTCATAGAGATGAAGACATTACGTCCACATTTGAGAGAAGAACTGAACATTTTATTGAATAAGATCGTGAACAATGAAACCAAGCAACTGTGTTAGCAACAATGAATACATCAGGCAGAGGGCTTCCTGCTAACTGCTCAAATAAAATTAGACCACGTAAATTAAAGTTATCAACTCAGGTCAGACATCTTGGAAGTGTATTGCTATAAGCTACTCTTTAGCATCTTGAGGTCTCTGGGACCATTACTCTGTCTTCCTCTTTTTGACTGTCCTTCTTGCCCATCTCAGGATTCTTACCCTTATTTTCCTCCTCAAAAGGATTTCTCTCACTCCTCTTCATTCAATACACCACTTTTTTGCCAACTTAGATTGTGAAGAGGACAGTACATCATTACGGTGTGAAACACCATTACTGGGTTCCATTGCAAAGCACAAATTGAGCAGTCCAGGCATTGGAATATCATCTCAAGGGGACTCAATGTATAATGATATGGGCAATGGGGGAAAAAACACACCCAATGCCACCCTCACCCTGATGGCTACCTTTGTGTGTGGCTGTATCAAGCTGTACGTGGATCCCTGGTACGCAAGCACCAAGTGTCACTACGTATTGAGGTTCTACCTGTCCCCTGGGTTGTGAAGGATGAGCCTGGCCTCACTGCTGCGGAATGTTCCAAGTAGTTGGACCATTCCGTATCACCTGTCCTTCATGGAAAAATTTATGAAGAAAAACACCTTTGACCACAAGTCCATCAGAAAATGGTCAGCACGTAGTGTCCTTGAGACCCTTCAGGAAAAGGAGAAGGTGGATCCTGTTGAGCAGTTCCCTGAGCAGACTGTCAAAGTCATTTGGCAGAATGCCGCATCGCCAGAACTTTCCAATACATGGCTTGGTGGTAGTGAGAAGGGCTCTGCCTGTTAGATCATTTAAGCACGCCCGGACTCTCTGCCGCACCGCATGCTGCCCCTGAAGTGGCTGTGGAGGGGACGAAACTGTCACACACCTCCTTCTAGAATGTGCCTATGCAAAGGAAGTCTGGAGAAGAATGCAATGGTGTTTGTTGAGGTTCGTCCTGAGCAGCTCCGTGACGCGGGACTCCGTGCTCTACGATCCATTCCCTGGGACGCACACTGAGACGAACATCAACTGCGCCTGGAGGATCATCAACTCGGTCAAAGATGCTCTTTGGTCTGTCCAAAACCTGTTGATCTTCCAGCTGAAGGAAGATTCCTGATTGAAGGGCTTTTGCCCGAAACATCGAATTTTCTGTTCCTTGGATGCTGCCTGACCTGCTGCGCTTTAACCAGCAACACATTTTCAGCTCTGATCTCCAGCATCTGCAGACCTCACTTTTTACACGTGTCTGTATTGGATACTCCTTTGTCACCTACCAAACATCTTTGTATCGACTGAGGGCCTATGAAAGAGGATAGGCGAAAGTGAGATCAGCAGATGCTGGAGATTAGAGTAGAGAGTGTATTGCTGGAAAAACACAGCCAGTCAGGCAGCATCCGAAGAGCAGGAAAATCAGCATTTCAGGCAAAAGCCTTTCATCAGGAATGAAGCCTTCCTGATGAAGGGCTTTTGCCTGAAATGTCGATTTTCCTGCTCCTCGGAAGCTGTCTGATATGCTGTGCTTTTCCAGCACCACACCCTATGAAAGATGATGACAACTGTGAGTGCTCCAGCACTTATGGCTAATGGGCAGCTCCCTGAATATCTGGCATAGACCTGAAAAATCTGGTGGTATGGCCACAAATGAAGTGACCATTAAAAGGAATGGAAGCCTTTCATTCATAAACATTGCTGTCTTGGTTAATATCAGGGCACTCTCAAAGCTATGTGGATACAATCAATTGCACCCTATAGCTGTGGGATGCCAAAGATTCATACACAGAAACAGACCCTTAGGTCCAAGTAGTCCATGCTAAATGTAATCTCAAACTAAACTTGCCCACCTGAATGCTTCTGGCCCGTATCCCTCCAAACCTTTCCTAGTCGTGTACTTAGCCAAATGTCTTTCAATCATTGCATTGTACCCACATCCGTCATTTCCTCAGGAAGTTTATTCCACATGCAAACCACCCTCGGTGTGAAAGATTTGACCTTCGTGTGTTTTTAAATCTTTCTTCTCTCACATTAAAAATGTGCCCCGCATCTTGAAATTCATTTAGATCGGGTGTTTTCAGACTAGTAGTATCTGAAATAGTTTGAAATCAGACCTTTGAATCCAAACTCATTTTCAGCAATATGGATGGGTTTGATCATGATTGAGCTGTTATTTTATTAAGGCCACAGCTAGTAAAGATAAAAAGCTATGATTACTTAATGCTTGGAATTGAATCTATTCTACAAATATTTTGCTGGGTTATGAGATGATTAGATCTTGAAAAGCCTGTTCATTGATGGTCGAGGAAGTCACTATAGGTTGAAGAAGTAGCACTCCAAAAGCTAGTGTTTTCAAATAAACCTGGTTGACCATAACCTGGTGGACTATAACCTGGTGTTGTGTGATTTTTAACTTTGTACACCCCAGTCCAACATTGGAATCTCCACATATTGGTCATTTACTTCTTGTTTGTGGGATGCTTGTGATGCAGGGTAGCTACTAGATAACAGTTACAATGCTTCCAAAAAACAACTTATCATGTGAAGTTCTTTGAGCCATTTGATGAAATGCATTTCATACAAAATTTGAGCAGGAAAAGTGATACCAGTTTTCCACTCCTCCATCAGCAATATTTATGTTGCAATTCTCACCCCAACTTAAACACAGACTATAATTGGTTCCAAAGACTAACACAAACCAGAAAACTAGTGCAGATTAATATTTATCTAACTTAATAAATTAAAGATACTTTTAAAACATTTTCATAAGATACGTTCTTGTACCTTTTGTGAACCAGACTCCTATATGGTGTAATTCCAGTGGTTTCAGCTGGGAAGTGGAAACTGGTCTGATTATAAGGGAAGATTGGGATAGCAGGAGAAGAGACAGCACACCGGTTATAGTACGGATGGAGCTGGGCAACTAGTGTCATGTCTAACATCCATTTTAATCCCCCCCATCTCCATTCTATCTCTCCTTGTTCAAGAGCATACTGCACCTGTCACTTTGCAATTTCAGCTTGAATGGATTAGTTAAGGTTTCTGCCATCCTATTTATTGAAGCAGTGATATTAGTATCCAGCGTCAGCAAACACTGTGCTATGGTTCAAATTCCACCGAGGATGACATCCTGGCAGTGTCCTGTGACATCTATGCACAAATGATTGAGCTGGAATCCTCTGTTCTCCATGACTGAAGAAAGTATCCCTGGCAGTGCTTTTGCACTTTTTACTGTTTACTCTCCGTCATTCTTCTTTTCATTGTTTTCCTCAAGTATACACCACCATGCCCACTCTTGGTTCAGTGCCTTGGTCCACCTGAGCATAGCTTGCAGATGTTCCTGCCAACACAGGTTTTCCACAGCTCTCCCAACACCACTGTTTTATTCTGTTCACTTTTGATGTGCAATTCATGAAATGACATTCCATCTAACAGAATCTAAGTGTATCTATTGTCCTGTAATAATACAGTCCATGAAGGAATCAGCTCTTCTGAGGAACAGTCCTTCAGGAAGTCATGAACTACTGTTCTTCATCTGATAGTACTGGAAGTGAGAGGAGATAGATTTGGTTTAGCCATGGAATATACAAATATTGAAATGCTCATGGAGTACTGTGACCATATTCTATTCAGCACTGAGTCTGAATAACTCAGTTTTCTAATGAGATGTGGGCTGGAGATATTTAATTTGGATTCCATATACCACTGAGCCTGGTTTTGCCATCTCTATTTCTAAGGTATGTTGACACACCACTTGTCTCCAGGCCCTACTGATGAGATGGAATACACTTGACAAAGATAGAGTGAAGAGATGTACTACAGGGTGTGGGCTAATTTGAAACTTTGCTCACCTTTCCTGATCCAGTTAGTTCATTAAAGTGCTTACAACATAGAGTGCCATCCTTCTAAAAATACTCCTGTTACTCACCTCATCAGCCTCCCCCAGGCATGCCTTTTTCATTGCGCAGAAATGAAAACAGGACCACCTTCCTCCATCTTGTTAGATGTAGTGGTACATCAGTGAATGCCTCTTTCAGAGTGAAGCTTTTGCCTTCCCTGATTCCATCGCATTTTTAAAAAAATTCATGCATGGGAATTGGGTGCTGCTGGCTGGACCAGCATTTAATGCATCCCTCATTGCCTCTGGGAAGGCAGTGGTGAACTATCTACTCGAAACACTGCAATCCATGTGCTGTAATAGACCCACAATGCTGTTAGAGATGAAATTTCTAATGATCACATACAAGTCAGCCAACTTAAAATTTCACCTCTCCATTTGCCCAAATGGAAAAGATGAAATTGGATTATGCACATCTGTAATTGCACTTGCTTACATGCAAGTCATAGATGTGAAACCTAAAACTGGAATCATAAAGTATCTCCTATAGTATTGGACATGCCCATGCATCCCACACAATTGCATCTGTTACCATTATCTTTACTTAGTTCAATTTCTATTATATTTTACTCTTGAGTTGGTTAAAAGTGTTCCTTTCACTACTCCACCTTTAAAAGAAAGTGCTAAATGTGAACACACACACAAAGGAAATTGGATGTAAAGGGCTGTACATTCTTTTTACATGATTGGGCAATACTCTGTATAAATCACTAGTATTATATACTGCCAGCATGAAATAGCCAGCGAACATGAGTCCATTTTAAGCTGACTGATAAGAATTTCCACTTCAGTTTTAGAATCAGAGATGAGCAGGAACATGTAAAAGCAGCATACAGGAAGTAACTTTGGTTTCTGCAAGTGGGAAGGAGAGGGAGGTTGGAAACTATTATGAACCTGCCTCAAAGAAAAGAATTGTGCATTTTGGCATGAAAAGAAAATCACAAAGTATGTAGTCATGACATGACAATAAAAACTTTGGGTCTAAAGGTTTGCAGTCACAATTCCTTGTTTTGTTGGATTACAGTTCATTCCTAACTCTCAGCACTAGTAAAGATAGCCCCAGGTAAGGTCAGCATACATGCAGAGGGGGCGCGGGCAGGTATCAATCTCCTGTAAATGTGTCCTAGATTGCCTCTCCTACAATCAAAAACAAGCTGAGACTAAGTTAATGTTTGTGATCAAATAGAAAACTTTGGGATCTAAGTGCTAATTAAATCAGACTCAAAAAATATTGATCCATGTCTCATAGTTACTCCAATATCCACTAGATGTAAAGCAGAGGCCTCTCACGTTCTGCATAAAATTCAATAAATGCTTTATTTAGACAGAGACTTTGCTGTCTGTGAAAAACTCAATTTGACCATGTGATAGTGTGGAATCATTAACTAAGCCTAGCAATCAGATTCTAAAATGTAATTTAATGAAATCTTTCTTACTGACTGCTGCCTCTCCATCGCCTGTGAATAGTCTCATTCCGTGCATGTGTGAGTGCTGTTCCACCTAATGGAAGCATTAGCCTTAAATGCAGTCCTATTGAACTAAGGTTCCAGTTTCTACTAGGGCCCTAAATATACAGTGCTCCACTTGAACACCCTTTCTTCATCCACAAATGTGCTCTCAGTATCTGTGGTTCGACACTTCACTCTTTTTGCATTTTGGCTGGACCCTTATCTTTGGATGTCTACAGTTAGAGCCAATTTCATTGCTGGCTTTATTGTGTCTTTAACATTTGCCCAGAGAGTGGTAGGTACCTGGAACATGCTGCCAGGGAGGTGGTAGAAACAGATAGCAAAGTTTAAGTAGTATTTACATGGACATGAACAAACAGGGAATAGATAGCTAGGGTCAAGTACAGGCAGATGGGATTAGTTTAGACAGGGATCATAGTCGGCATGGACATAGTGATCCTACGGCCTGATCCTCTGCTGTACTGTTCTATGCTCTATTGCTTGTATCAAAATATCACATTTTCCAGCAATTTCCCACGTTAGTAACTTTTGAAAAGATGCAGTTCTGATTTTGTGGAAGTCTGGTGTAGCATGGCTCAACATCTTGTAAATTTACATAGCTCTGAGTCTCACATCTCCCAAATGACTATATTTTTATTTAGTTTTAATTTTGCTATTTATAAATAAGAGAAATAAACACAATCTAACATAATCCAGCTATAGTTTCGCTTTTGGACTTCAACATCCATATTATAATGGACTTCCACTGAGTTTTCTTGTGTTTTTCTTCCACCATTTTATGATCTTCTTTCAAATGGACTTCTGTTTACATGGGTTTACAACATCCAAAAGCAGTTTACAACCAGTACATTAACTATTTTGAAGTGCAGACATTGCTGTTATGCTTGTCATTAAGGTCGATAAATATTGGTCTTGTCAACAACACCCACATTCCATAAAAGAATTTAAAATATTCAAAATAATAGCATCCTTCTTTCTACAAATGCTGATTTCACTAATGGGTGTTTCCAGTGTTTTCTGATTTTGAATGAAATTATCATCTTTAGTGTAATAGTATTGTAGCAGTTCAGCACTTGAGTATTGCAGAAAAGACAAAACTAAAGATTTTCATCTTGCATTCATCCAAATTTCCAAAAATACCAAAGTAAATGGAAAACAACATTTATACTATATGAGAGGAGAATGCTGATTGGTTGGCAAGTGGACTCTGATCAGTTGAGACATTGCTATGAAGAATCCACCAGTTAACAATGACTGATAGTTAAAAACCAAGCAATGTTTAAGGTTTAAATCAGACAAGTGACTCTGATTGATCAAGGCATAGCTCTGAGAAATGAGCCACGGAAGGGCTGTCACCTATTTTGCTGAATTGAAAGAAGTACAGAGAGTGTCCATGTTCTTTATGTCTACAAAGAAGAGGACCCTATTTATCAATATACATAACTTCCAACATATGCAATGCATTACACTGCGAGTTCAACTGACAATCCCAAATTGGCTCTCAGTGTAATTCTTCACACACTCAGGAGTATTTAGGAAATTTTGTCCAATTACTTGTAATGTCGGATACTATTTTTACAACCACAACCTGATTGGTTATGGATGGTACCTTTCTTGTTGTAAAGGGCCAAAGGGATTCACTGTTTAGTCTCATGGTACAATCTACCAGGTTTGGGATGTAAAGTATATATCACATCAGCACAGAAAACCATATACTACCGATAGTTGGTTAGTCATATTTGTTTTTAGGACTGACAGGACCACAGTTGTAACTTATTTCTAAATCTCTCTGCTTTCAACTTCAGATAATCCTGTCAATAACTGATGAACTACCAGGAAGAGCAGTATAAGCTGTCAAGCTGTGGGAAGCCTGCCAGTGATTTGAACGTCAAATGTTGATTGAAATATTGACACTTGAAATGGATTTAGAGTTTAGAGTTTCCAATCTTGATGCTTTTTGATGATTTTTGAATTGAGATTCTGATGTTGGTGTGGTATTAATGCATTAATTTGCTCTGCTGACCTATAGGAAATTGGATGTCCTGAGGTGTGATGCCTCTGACTTACAGGTAGATTGTAAGGAATTTACATTCCCATCCCTAGCCATTCAGAGCCATTTACCTGGCCATCTCCTATTATTCAGAGATAATTTATATTTGCATCATCATCCTATTCAAAATCAATAAGAATATTGTATTTGGAATTTTGACTACTCCCTATAGTTTAAAAAAATGATTTGCAACAGATGTAAAAATTAAGGGATGATTTACATTATATTGTTTCTGAAGATGATTAGGTCACGGCATTATGCCTTGAGTGGCATGTGACTGTGAGGGAGTGGCTGTGAGTTGTCTTGTGGGCATTACTGACCACGATATAAAGATTTTGTATAAAGGAAGGACTGTTCTTTTGTTCAGAGATACCTCTCTGACATGTTTTGCAAGTATGGGATATAGGTAAATTAATATTACTTCTGCAATTATAATTTCTGATACAAGGTGAATGAACTCACATCAGTGTAGTGTGTAATTGTTTCAGCCAAGAGCTGAGTCAACAAGAATGGAAACTATGTGGAGGAAATCCATAATTTTTTTTGTATTAGCTAAAAATGTATGCAAGAAAGAAACGGGACTGCAAAACAATAGTAGATAATACAGGCACTAGATAAAATGCTGTGAAGAGAGGCAGTTAAACTAAATATGCCTGTATAAACAATAGGTATAAACATCTGTTTCCCACTTTTACAGAAACACAGGATTAAACCCCAATTAAAAGAGTCTTAATGATAAGATGCTGAGAGGGGCGGCACAGATGGAGGGAGTAAATAATGGTAAGGCAAGGATGTGCCCACAGCAGGATGAGGTCAAATGGCCTTGTGAGAACAGGAATAAGCATTTTTGTCACAGACAAGGCCGGATAAGACAAGAGATAAACAGGAGTAATGGGTACCGGTCTTAGGGAAGTGGAGGATGTAAACAGGGGGGGAAACAATGAAATAAGAAAAAAAATGTAGGAACCAAATTATATAAATATGGAGTATTTGTTAAATTCAATGTGTTTTGTCCCTGCCTTGTGGACATCACACCCAATTGCAAGTGTGAAATAAATGACACTACTGATTCAGATCTTGTCTCGGACTGAAATTATTGACGTGAGTGAGCTTTGTTTCTCACAGAAAGCATAGCGAAGAGTGTTAAGAGTTTCTCCAAAGTTTGTACTATATTTGCTTAACAAAAGTTGGTGTGTTGCAGTTGCATCAAATGTGTAAGAATCTCAGGAAAATAACCATTTGGTAGCAGCGCTGGGATTCCAACATAGACGAAGCTTCTAGGTCGACTGAATAATTGATCGTCTGAGTGCCGATTGTGCGAGACGGATGGGCTCACAAGGTAAGGTTTACCTTGACCTCTCTCCTTAACCTATCACTCAATCGACCCCTCATCCCCTAGGATTCTGTGGTGACAGAATCTCCGAGGTAAGTTACGCACTTGCACGCTCACGGGCTCGCTTTCAGCGTCATATGTTATTGAGAATTCGGAAGTTAAAGTCCTCTGAGAAAAGGAAGTTAAAGTCTTCTAGGAAAATGGTGTTAAAGTCCCCTGGAAAAAGGAGGTTGGAGTGCTCTCGTGGTGAGGTTTGAGGCTTTGCAGCGAAAAAAAAGTTAGAAATCATGAACTTCAAAGAAAAACATCTAAACAAAATCTGGTACTTCTTAAAGTTATTTCCTTTAACCCCCATAACTCCCCTTTGATGTACTTTTCAGACAACATGGCGTCACCAGGAAGAGGGGATGAAAGTGGAACCGGTCCATTTGAATCCCGATAGTGAAGTGCATTGACTGCTGGGAAGCTTTGTCCGGGTTTTTATTGTGGGAGTCTCAGTTTCTGGGTTGCAGACTCGACTTTTGGCGAGTCTTTCGTCTGGGGAGGAAGAGAGTGGCTTGGATTGCGGCATCGTGTGGTCAGCTGTGAGGGTTTTCTGTTTTAGTGGGTGTGGTTTCATCAGGAGGGTGTGACTGGTCTTTCTATCTTTCACTGCCTTGGCCGGTGGTGGGGTGGAATTCCTCACTCTAGGGATGTTTTAGTAATTTTTTGTTTGCACATGCTGGGCGTTATGGGGTTCGTGCAGCTTTCAGAATCTCAGACCAATGCTTGTGTTTTTTTTTCTGTGTTGACGAGACTTATTTTTGTCCGACTCTGATGTGGGTCTTCTGGGACCACCTCTCCACCTTTTTGACTGCTCGTTTTCCCATTTCATAGATCATTATTGGGTGAACTGACGGGTTCTCAAATGTTTCGCATTTTCTCCTCATATTAAAATGAGAAGAATTCTGTCCAGAGGCTCTTAAAAAAATGAGAAACACCTAAATTAAGGTTGTACTAATACTTGGGTTGAAAAAGGAAGCTTCAGTATAAATTATGCTATGCTGCAAGTGTTTAATATTTAAATATTTTGATTTGTTAAAATACTGGTTCAGAAAATATTTAAGTAACTGTTTTGCCTTATTTGAATTAGGATATCAATTCAATGTGTTGTGGGGGCTATGTAATATGGCAGATTTTGTTTTTACATTAATGTTATACAACATTAGGTCTTTTTTAAAAATTATCAAACATGTAACCTTAAAACAAATTGATTCAGGGCCTGCAGCCCTTGATTTAGAATGCCTGTTTCAAAAACAATTGTGTCAGTGGTCATACAATACTTTCATTTGGCTAATGTATTATGATATCTTTGCTGTTTCTTAATGCAGAGTTTTCACAAAAAGAAGAGTGCATTTTAATTTTGATGTTTTGTTAAGATTTTAGAGAATATTAGAACTTGAGGCTGAGCTGTTTAAGTTCTGTCAATTATTATTAAGGCTTCATTGGCCCCCTTAATATTACAAATTCAAAGAATGTTGGTCTCTACCAAAGTTGTACAGTTACTGGTCTGTAACTACTGTGATTCTGACTGGTTTTATTTGGGAAGTTTCATTTGGAGAACATATTTTAATATATTTTGCATTTGTTTCCCATGAATATTTGAGATTTAAATCTGAATTGAAACTGATTCTTCAATGGCCAAAACACAGGAAACATTTTGTTGCTGTTCCAGATCTTGGAAATATTTTTCCTGACAACTTTCATATTAGCCAAGAATTAATTTGTTAAAAGAAAATAATTTTTGAATAACCTGAATGGGGACTCCCAAGGCTTTGATTTTAGGACCATTAATTGTTGCTTATAAATGACTGAATTCTTTAGGCAGTACAATTTAGAAGATTATGAATTGTATAAAACTTGATGATGTCATAAATAGTGAACAGAGTAGCAGACTTCAAGACAACTGAGAATGTTGAAATAGGGAGACACAATTTAGTATAGTTAAATGTGTGACTGTCTTCATCCTGATACCCACCTTGGCAAGGAAGCAATGAAAGAGGAAATGCAAAGATACTTGCAGCAGCTAACGTTGTTTCAAGAGCTTCTCCATTCACAGGTAAAGCACGCCTTTGGAACACCACTAACACCTCCACAACCTGATCCAACAGATTCAATCAGCTCCCCTGTCATGAACAAGAAAAGACAAGAAGGTAACAATAGTAAAGAGAAGGTCCGTATGCCTTCTGTCAGTGGCCTTCCTTTTTACCTAAGGATATTAAACCATGATCCGGTTCACTGATCAAGCTGACATCAAAACAGCCAATTGGCTTTGTTACATTTGACAGCAAAACGGGAGCATAAGCAGCAAGAAATGCTGCGGTCACCTACCCTGCTGCTTCACTTCGTGCTCAGATACACTGGTATCCTCCACCTGAAAAATCTCTGCAAGGATGGAAGTCTCATCAGTTTTTTTAAGTATTTAATTGCCCTTATCCAAGAATTCAGACTTTTCCATGCAGTGGTGTGCAAGGACAGACTGGATTTTATTTTCAGGTTGGACTTTATTAAAGGAAAGTTTGGATAACTGACTTGTTTCCTCTCAGCTTGGAGGGGATGGAGTGGTCACTAAGGACTGTGGGTTTAAGAACTTTACTGGTGAACACTTTCTTTACTGCAGATTCTATCCACTGCATGGACTAGTAATTCCTGTTATAATAATTGTATGTTGTGTGTCAATAACTTGCTTAAGTACTGGCAGTAAGATTCTTATGAAGAAGGTAGTAGTGCTATCTAGCTGGTCATCATGGAATGATAAAATGAGGGAATGTGATCTTAAACAGTTAATTTGCTCTGCTGACCTGCAGGAAATTGGATGTCCTGAGGTGTGATGCCTCTGACTTACAGGTAGATTGTAAGGAATTTACATTCCCATCCCTAGCTATTCAGAGCCATTTACCTGGCCATCTCCTATTATTCAGAGATAATTTATATTTGCATCATCATCCTATTCAAAATCAATAAGAACATTGTAGTTGGAATTTTGACTACTCCCTTTAGTTAAAAAAATACAATTAAGGGATGATTTACATTATATTGTTTCTGGAGATGATTAGGTCACTGCATTATGTCTTGAGTGGCATATGACTGTGAGGGAGTGGCTGAGAGTTGTCTTGTGGGCATTACTGACCACGATATAAAGATTTTGTATAAAGGAAGGACTGTTCCTTTGTTCAGAGAGACCTCCTGACATGTTTTGCAAGCGTAGCAAAGTGTTAAGAGTTTTCCCAAGTTTGTACTGTGTATACTTAATAAAACTTTGGTCACAGAAGTTGGTATGTTGCAGTTGCATCAAGTGTGTCAGAATCTCAAGAAAAAGAACACTGGGACCTTCAAATTAATTTTGGAAATGACAGGCAATTAAAGTGGTCACCTCCAGGAGCCTAATAAAATTAAGCACAAGAAGTGGGCTCCGCAGGCTAAGAGGCCAATATCAGGGTTTTCAACATTAAAAAACCTGAAACCTCACAGTCAGCGCTGAGAAAAAGAGGGACCCTGAAGATAGAGGATCCTCCTAAAGAATTTCTATAAATTTTCTATAAATGTCACTGGAGCCAGCATTGTGTCTTTAAAAGGCCACCGGGCCCTAAGTGGTTCCCTCTAGTAGCAGGTGGGTAGCCATCAACATCCCACCACCACACCCCTACCCCTCCAATGATTAGTCTGTTTCAAATGATCTAGAGTTGAGAATAAGCTGGCAAGCCCATACACAGTGGAAACTCGATTATCTGAACATGATGGATGGGCCCTGTTTTGTTCGGATTATTGATCATTCGGAAAATCGATTAAGTGCCTTTCCTCTGCGGCTCGGAGTTTTTAAAAGTCTGCTCCTCGATCAGGAGACTGCAGCAGCACACAGAGCGCGAGACCCTGCCCCCAAACACTGCCCTCTCTCGTTTCCCTCCGCCCCCCCCCACCCAATCCAACACCGCACCCCCCCCCCCCCCCCCCCCGCCAGCCCCCTAACCCGGTCCAACCCTACCTCCCCGTTCCCAACCTTGTCCAACCCCGTCCCCCCCAGCACAAAGTGCGTAAGCCCCCGTTTATGCCCAGCCCCTCCCCAGGGCTGTCAGACTGTACACCAACAACAAGACTGCTGCTGCTGCTGCCTTTGTTGGGTAAGACTCCCAAAAGAGCACAGACACACACACAACTTTTTACTGCAAATGTTTGACAGGGTCCGTGTTTGCCCTGTGCAGAACAATGTTGAAGAGATTAGTTCTGGAAAGTGGAGGGTTGGGGAGATTAGGGTACACCCCTCTGTAGAACTCCAGGGAAAGTGTGGGTAGAGAGAGAGGGCAGGAGGTCAGTCATTTGGAGACGGTGCCTGTTTAACCACTGTAAACAAAAGATGCGATCACTGCTGGAAACACATCTTTGATTTAATGTTTCTAGCGGGACCTCGAGATCTCCTTCGGATAAACCGACTTTTGGATAATTGGGATTCAGATAATCGAGTTTCCTCTGTACTGGCTGTTAACAGGAAAGTGTTGGCTCATTTACCTTCAATGCCACCTCCACAACAAAATTAAAGTTCGTCCCTTTGCAATTCCATGACAGCTGAAATAATGCTTGCATGACCAGGAATGGACTAATGCTTTTCATTGATTAGCCACAACCAAATTTCACATCTGTATCTTTGAGAAAGTATTGCTAAGTTGGCTCAAAACAGATCTGCAAGAAAAAGTAATTCACATTTGCAGTGGGAAAAGTATGAACTCTATCATGAGCACACTTGAGAAGTAAATAAGTGTGTGTACACAGAATTTGTCTAAATGTATTATCTCCAAGTTTGTGGATGACATAAAGCTGGATGGGAATGAGGAGGATGCTTCAATGTGATTTTGAAGAAAGTGAATGATGCAAATAAAGTATAACGTGGATAAATGTGAAGCTATTCACTTAGTTGCAAAAACAGAAGGCAGATTATTATCTGAAAGTGATAGATTGGGGAAGGAGATATGCAACCAGACCTGGGTGTCTTTGTACTCCAGTCCCTGAAAGTAAGCATGCAGGTGCAGCACACAGTGAAGCAGGAAATCAGTACGTTGGCCTTCTGCGGGAAAAGATCTGCTCCACTGCCTACCCACAGCATAGCCACACAGAACACAGAAAATCAAGCCTGTCCAAATCACACAAAGAACACCCAGAATGCTTCAGCATTGACCAAACAGGCTGACAAGGGAAACCAGACATGACCGCAGTCATTCACAGATCAGGGAATACACTTCCCAAGACAATCTGACATTAAGCTTCATGGACCGATAAACATAGCTGTCCAAAAGCCTTAAGGGCAGTCCCACATTCCAGTGATACCAAAGCCACACAAAGGACAGGTCAGATGGAGAGGCACCAGAATACCTCGCTCACAGGAGAGCAACAATTGAATTGAATTTATTGTCACGTGTACGAAGGCACATTGAAAAGCTTTGCCTTGCTAGCAATGCAGGCAGATCACAGAGTTAAGTAGCATAGATAAGTGAATAATAGGTAAACAGCAGCAAAAACAAAAACACAGGTACAGGTGAATGTTAAGAGTTTGTGAGTCCATTCAGTATTCTAACAACAGTCGGATAGAAACTGTTTCCAAACTGGCTGGTGCGTGTGTTCAGGCTTCTGTACCTTCTCCCCGATGTAGAGGTTGGAGAAAAACATCGATACACCTTACAGCCAAGTAAAGGGACATTCTCACCTACCCTCGAAGAGTGCTGGAATCTTCTGATCCAATTAAGAACTGATTGATGCAACCAGATACTTCATTGTATCTACTTTCAGGACATTCTTCAGATAATTTCTTTGCAATTATGACCATTGTAACTTGATTACTTGATGATCAAGACCATTGTATTTTCACTATTTTTAATTAGCATCATTGTACTGTATTCTTATAAAAACTGGCTTGATTCTCATCTTGGGGAAGAGAGTTTTGGCTACCTGGACAGACTGTTAATAAAAAGTTTGTTAATTTCACTTCGATCTGCGTTTTGTAATCTCTGCTTTTTTGGGCTAATTTCTCTGACACCTTCATTGTGAAAGGATTTGAGTACAGGCGCAGGGAAGTCTTACTGCAGTTGTTCAGCTTTGATGAGACTACATCTGCAGTATTGCTTGCAGTTTGGTCACCTTATCTGAGGAAGGATATTCTGTCTATAGAGGGAGTGCAATGAAGATTTATCAGACTGATTCCCAGGATATCAGGACTAACATATGAAAGCAGATAGGATCGGTTAGGAATACTTTCATTGACATTAGAAGAATAAGGAGTGTAACCTCTAAAATTCTAACAGGACTGGACAGGGTAAATTCAGAAATTTGCTAGAACCAGGGGTCACAGTCTACTGAAATGGTGTAGACAAAGACTGAGATGAGGTGAAATTTCTTCACCCGAAGAGTGAGATGAGGTGAAATTTCTTCACCCAAAGAGTGTGAACATATGGAATCTCTGCCACGGAAAGCGGTTCAGGCCAAAACATTGAAAAAGCAGGAGCAAGGTATTGAGTTGAATAATCAACCATGATCATTAAGAACGGCACAGTGGGGTCAAACGGCCAAATAGCTTATTGCTATTTTCTACGTTTCTATTTAGTCTGCAATAGTTTGGGAAAGTGGCTCACATAAACATCACCAACGCAATTAGAGTGGGCAAGCTGATTTACATCCAAAGACAAACTTAAAAGAAAAGGCATTTCACTGTACACAATCCAAGCAATGTAACTGCTCCAACACAAAAACGAAATACTGTACTGAGGATGCTGGAAACCTGACAAAAACCAAACACACTGAAATTACTCAGCCGGGAAAAACAAACTTCAGGTTTATGATCTTTCACAATATCAAGAATGGATACTCAGTGTCTTAATGTCTTCAACTATTCAACACTGTAGACACTTTTCTAGATGGGTAAAAATGAAAACAGTATTTTACAGTTAACCAGCACTGTAGCAAGTAAAGGGAACTAGACAAACCCCTATTCCTGACCAATTACAAACTCTACGATCATATGACAACCACGGCTCATATAACTGCGTAAGATGTCTGCGCACGGAAGAGGATGGATGTTGTTAATTTTCTGGTTTTCCTTCTTCTGGGAAACCGTGTCATGGAAGACCGCCAGCAACAACACGGAGCCAGTCCCGGTGGTCATTTGGCATGGCATGGGTAAGACGGCGGGGAAAACATTATCTCAAAGTAAACAGACTTTAGAAACGGAGTTAACCGGGGACGGACAGATGATGAGCGAATCCCTCGTTTGATCGTACGCCTGTGCATTTCACTTTGATTTTTGAACGGATTGTAAATTGTTGATTTATAATCCACAAAACAGCAAAGTGTACTCAGTTTTGACGTTATACGACCAGCCTGCAATGGTTAACATTTTTTTAAAAATGTAAACCCTTAAACTTTCATTTATTTGAAGCTGTCTTATGAGGTTAAGACAACTAAATCCTATTACTATATAATCAGATATAGAACTGAAGTTGGACTTTGTTCAAGGCATAGCAGTAGCAATTAATCATGTTTTTGTCAAGAGTAAGCAAACCATTTTGCATAATAGGTCGTGTATTTCTAACATTGAGCTATTATAATCAGTTTTACTTTTTGTTATGTATTAACAGAATTGTTCAAAATTTAGTTTATTTGCATTTGAACCTGTATTGATCCCACCTGATGCTATTGTGGGACAATTTGGATCCCAGACTGAAATTTGGTATTATTGATCAAAATGTTTTGGTTTTGATGAAGTAGTCTCTTACTGAAAAAGTGTGCAATGTTGCATTTTTTTTCATAGTAAAAGAAGTTTATGATGCAAAAGGAATGAAAATAAAATAGAATAAACTAACCAGTTAACTTCTAAGAAACTTAAGTTTTGAAGTGTATGGTGAAATAATCCCAAAACATATCTGTATGTTACCCAAAAAGCAAATGTGTGTAGTGCTCGCTCTACAAAATTCTTTTTCTCTGACACCTCAATGTGCTTAATTTAACTTCCAATCCCATCTGGAAAATCTGACAGCTCCGGGAAGAAGCTATCATACAGCTGAGCTCAAACATTCTCAGCTTCAAATAATCTTTTCAGGATGTTAACCAACAGTTCTGATCTGTTGACTTTAAGGTAATCTAATGTTAACAAGGGTATCTTTTCTCCTCTTCTCAGGAGCAGCTTTCTCCCTGTAAAAGTACAAAATTGAAATTAAAAGATCTCTCACTAAGATGTAGGTGTTTCCCCAAGCTTAAAAACAGGTCCAAAAATTTTGAACAGAAACCTTGAGGTGCAATTGTTTACCTTGCTAGGTAAGTCCTATGTACTGTAAATAAAACTCAGTTCTGAAAACTGGCCCTCAACGATGTTTAATCACAATGGCTATAGAATCACTCATGTCTTAAGGAGTTAATAATCAACATGGGAAAGCCTATACCCCTCTATATCCCTACCTCAAAATACAAACTTACTGCAAATATTATAAATGTATAAATCTCTCAGTCTGCATCACGATTCTACTTTGACTAATAAACTTGCTGAAATAATCCTTACTACTAAAATTGTCAGTGTGCTCAATAGCAATAGTGATGTTTCAGTGTTCTGATTTCTATACAACTTGATTATTTTTAGGTGATAGCTGTTGTAAAGCATTTACCCTGAAATTTATTAAACTGGTGAAAGAAACTGTCCCAGGAAGTTATGTGTTATCCTTGAAAATTGGAAAAAGTGCTACTGAGGTAGGTCTTAATGAGGAATAATAAGGAAGAATGAAGCCAGGTATGATTATTGTGATGAGAAAGTTAAAATGCTGTGACTGAATTTATTGCTGTCAAATGAACTTTGAATTATTTAAACATGAATTAAAATGTGATCCTGGAGAAATCAGTTTGGTAACATGCTCGATAGCTTATTTTGGAGTGGTCGATTTTAAAAAAAAAAGTTTCTTAATTAGTTAGGAAGCTTTAAGTATGCTATACCACAAGTCATGGTTATAAGTTATAACAAAGTAGAGTTCATATTTCCTATTTGCCTGGCACTTCCCAGTGGAAATGTTTGCATGGAATACATCTTATTAGGATCAACATAAAGAATGACTCAGCTGTGCTGTTAACCCCTCTTTGCTTCCTGATGAGGAGTGTGATTAAATTCCACACAGGCCATGCACAGGAAATGCATGCTTATAGTGACTACATTTGATGCTGTCAGAGAGAAAATCTGGAGGAAAGACAAATTATATAAAGAGGGTGTATTAAAGTTTACATTTTGTTTTGATTTTTATAGTCTCTCAGGTATTTAGGAAGATCCAGCTTACCTCTGATTTCTGCACCTATAATGTTTTCCCTCCCTGGAAATGCTGTCTATTAATAGTGTGGTTCCTTTGTACTGACAACTATATGCATCATACCCAAGAGGATTTTGCAGGTTTTTCAAAATTAAGCAAACTCTATGATCTAGCCTTATCTACTGTTAGTGATACAACCTTACAAACAAAATCTGTCTTTTTTTTTAAGGAAATTGAGAACAGTTACTTCATGAATGTAAATCACCAAGTTGAGATGGTATGTAACATATTGTCCAAGGATAAGAAACTACAAAATGGATATAATGCAATGGGCTTCTCTCAAGGAGGTCAGTTCATGTAAGTGTGAAGACCAATAGGGTTTACCTTCTGAGGGAGCCCTGCACTTATGGAGCACTTTTTAAATCTTCAGGAAATTACAAAAGGCTTCACTACCAATGATCTTTTATCAATTAAAAAAAAATTGCCTGATTTTTCATTTGTTATAGAAGAGCTGTGGCACAGAGATGTCCTTCTCCTGCAATGAAAAACCTCATCACATTTGGAGCCCAACATCAAGGTAATGTTTTCTAGTTTGGTTTGCTCCATTTAAATGCATAACTTTCAAAGGCTGAAATCTTTGTTTACTGCAATTGTATGACAAACCTGCTGTAAAAATGAGCAACTATTCCATAATTACGATCTGTGAAGGTGGTAATGTTGAGATCACATGATCAAAGGACTATTTAAGGTAGAATGTCGTTACATCACAGCCTCCCTGTACTCGTATTGAAGTACCTGTTATAACATTCCAATGCTTCATCCTTTCTAAAATTTCAATTGAAACTACCTTCTCAGTTAACTACCCTTCAATAGAGTTGATCATTAACATAGAACATAAAAGATTTGCTCCTTTTAGTTCCTGACAAATGCAAAAATCAGCTTGCTAACTACACCTAAAACTGAACTGCCCTGAGGCAGACATGAAAAGTGGGTGCCATTTTAATTAGGTCCATGGTGATCAGCTATCACACTGAAGCAATGTGTGTTCTTATCGAGCATTTATTTGGCCCAGTTTGGATATAAAAATCAACTGTCATCACCACCTATTCTTACTGACAATGGTAATTGGTTCATTGGTGTCCTTGTTTCCTCTCAGAGACCATTTAAAATATAAAGTGTCGCTGGAATCTTTCCTGTTCACTAAACATTAGAATCAGTTATGCAATACTCAAATCATAGAATGCTGGTGAAATTAGACAGAAACTCATAAAATAACATAAGTATCTAGCGGTTTCTAAAATCAAGGGGCATGAATAGTGTGAATAGCTAAGTCTTTTTCCCAGGGTAGGGGAGTCCAAAACAAGGAGGCATAGGTTTATGATAAGAGAGGGAAGATTTAAAAGGGGCATCTTTTTCATGCAAAGGTTAGTGATTATATGGAACAAGCTGGCTGAGAAAGTGATGGAAGTAGGTACAATTGCCCCATTTAAGGGGCATCTTGATGGGTACATGAACAAGAAAGCTTTAGAGGGATATGGGCCAAATGCTAGCAAATGGGACTGGATGAGTTTAGGATTTGTAGTTGGTGTGAACTGAAGGGTCTGTTTCCATGTTGTATGACTCTGTGACTCTTTGGAAGCTGAACATATCTAGCACCATCTGTTCTCCCCAGCTACCCACAAGAAAATATCAGCCACTTTCTGGCTACATTCCCCACATTGTTTTCTCTCTTGTGGCTTCTTCCTTTCCTCCCCATTTCAGTGCCACCTCTCCCCTGATGTGCCATTTCTCGCTGGATTGCAAAGTTTAAAACCAAACTTGTTCTCTTTAACTAATTTATTATGTGTGGGCATACAAGTTGTCTTTGAGACAGCTTGGGATAAATCCCATTGAATACTCCATGATACGCTGTATAGACTTAGCCTGAGTTCTAGTCAAAATTGGTGGTATAGTGGGCAATGAAGAAGGTTATCTAAGATTACAAAGACAATCTTAATCGATTGGTTCAATGGATTGAGGATTGGCAGATGGAGTTTAATTTGGATAAGTGCAAAGTATTGCATTTTTTTTAAAGCAAACAAGGGCAGGACCTATACAATTAAAAGTATGGCTTGGGTGTTGCGGAACAGAGACACCTAGGGGTTCAATTACCTGATTCTTTGAAGTTTGCTAATCACCCTGTGATTATATGACAAGGTGTTTAACATGCTTGCCTTCATTGCTCAGAGTTTTGAGTATAGGAGTTGGGATGTCATGTTGAAGCTGTACAGGATGTTGGTGAGGCCATTCCTGGAGTATTATGTCCAGTTCTGGTCACCCAATTTTCGGAAGAATGTTATGTAGCTGGAGAGGGTTCAGAAAAGATTTACCAGGATGTTGCTCAGGATGGAAGGTTTGAGTTATAAGGAGAAGCTGGATAGCTGAGACTTTTCACTGGAGTGTAGGAGACTGAGGGGTGGCCTTTATAGAGGGTTTAAAATCATGAGGCCATTGAATCACACCCATTAAATCTAGGTAGAGACAACTTTGCTGTTGCAGCCCACAAAAGTGTTGGAAAATAGTGTCAGAAAAGTCAATAGTCATCTGCACTCTGCAAAAATAAAGGATACTTCTCTCTGGTATCTCTCATTTACAAAGCCGTCATTCAGTTTAGCTCTGCTACTGGAAACACTCTCATAAAGCCTCCTAGCTTGCAAGGTTCACTCAAGGTCTCAATTTTCACCTACCCTCTTGTCCAGAAATAGAAAAATTAATCAATTTTGCTTCAGCTTTCTACCAATATCCATTACATGCCCACAGACTCCACAGGGTTCGGAGATTTACCAGAATGTTGCTGGGAATGGACAATTTGAGTTGTAAGGAGAGGCTGGATAGGCTGGGACTTTTTTCACTGTGACAGAGGAGTTGGGGGGTGACCATTTATAGAGGTTTTAAAATCATAAGGGGTATAAGGTGAATGGCAGGTGTCTTTTCCCTAAGGTGGGGGATTTCAAGACTAGGGGGCATATCTTTAAGGTGAGAGGCGAAAGATTTAAAAAGGACACAGGGGCAGCCTTTTTTAAGGGAGTGGTTTGTGTGTGGAATGAAGTTCTGGAGGAGGTGATGGATGCAGGTACAGTTAGAACATTTAAATGACATTTGGATATGGACATGAATAAAATGTTTGGAGGGATATAGGCCAAGTGCAGGCAAGTGGGTCTAGTTTAATTTGGGATCATAGTCAGCATGACTAGTTGGATGAAAGGGTTTCTGACTATTTCTTTGTCACATTGCTGCCCCATTAGGTGTGTATGGTTTACCACACTGTCCTGGAGAGAGTTCCCACATATGCAACTGGATAAGAAAGATGTTAAATTTGGGTGCTTACAGTAGTCCAATTCAACAGCAGTAAGTATTACCCGTACTGAGACACATTAAGATACCGTTGAATCTTGTTCATTTCATAAATTGTCTATATCTCCTAGTGAAATATGAATAGGTTGCTCAGTGTCATGTATTGTCCAGTTATAAGAATGAAATGATAAAAACCACATCCTGATAAGGGGAATAATTGAAATAACTATCATAACATCTTTCTTCGGTTTCTGTATACAAGTTGTTCTGCTATAATGCATGTTTTGTTAATGTGAATTCACTATGACTTGATGAATTGGGCACACTGTTTCTATAGTATGAACGTCTAAACTGTGTACTTGTTTTAACAATTCTGACCCCGTTAGTTTAAATGGTGCTGCTATTATGTGATTTTCTTATAACACGGGATTGTATGAGAACGGAACAGTTATAACAACTGACTGTAATAATTTCAGGAAGGAACATTGTGGTTGCTAACTCGTGTATTTGAACTGACTGCTGTAATGTTTGGGGAAATAGAGCTGACATGATGCACATTAACTCAAAGGCCTTTGACCATATATTTGTGTAAAGCATTTGGAGAAGATTGAGGATTGATTTTGAAGGTTGGGGAGTCTGAGGAGGAAATCTGTTTTTTACAAACTGATCAGAGAGGAGGTAATAGGTGAGAGCAGTTTCTCAAAATAATTAAACTTGGCAGTGCCACCCCACAAGGTTTTATCCTAAAACTACTTCTATTTGCTATGTATCAATGATAGATCTAGTTTAAATTTGAAGATATTAAATTATGAGACATAGTAAAAACATAAAGACACAAAACTGCAAGTAGCAAATGGAATTTGATGCACTAAGTGTAAGGTGATACTTTGTTTTAAAAAGATTATAATTTGCATGCAAGAAAAGTAATGGGAGATTGAAGATGTTTACAGGTTGTGTTTCACATGACAACCAAGTTTTTTTTTAACTGGAGGTCTTAGGTATTATTGGAAAAGAATTACATGAAAGTTGAGACCATTAAAGAATCTTTTTTAAAAAAAGCACATCACTGTCCAGTTTTGGGCTCCACACTGAGGCAGAGAAAAGGTACAGTGCAAATTCACGAAGGAGTTGTCTGGTATGAGAAAAAACAACAGGATTGAAAGGTGAGTTGGAAAAAATGGTTGTTTCATTAAAGCAGACATGATTTGGAGGTGTTGGTGTTGGACTATGGTGTACCAAGTTAAAAATCACACAACACCACCAGGTTATAGTCCAACAGGTTTATTTGGAGCTTTGCTCCTTCATCAGGTGGTGGTGGACTATAAAATTGTAAGACACAGAATTGAGAGCAAAAGTTTACAGTGTAATGTAACTGAAATTATATATTGAAAAAGACCTGGATTGTTTGTTAGGTCTCTCATCTTTTAGAATGACCATGTTAGTTTCAGTTCTTTCATATGTAACTTTTAAAAAATATTTTGTGATTTACATATAAAAAGAACTGAAGTCAATATGGTCATTTTAAAAGATAAGAGACTTAACAAACACTCCAGGTCTTTTTCAATTACATTACACTGTAAACCTTTGCTCTCAATTCTGTGTTTTACAATCTTATAGTCCACCACCACCTAATGAAAGAGCAGAGCCCTGAAAATTAGTGCTTCCAAATAAACCTGTTGGACTATAACCTGGTGTTGTGTGATCATTAAGATGAAAACTTTACAACAAGGATTCTTAACTGAGGGTGTTGGAGTGGATGTAAATTCGAACGTTAGCAAGGAATTTCTTCAGTGAGATGGTTTGTGAAGTGCATTATTTGGATTAGTGATTAGCTAATTTGATGAGTGAGGAGAAAGTGAGGTCTGCAGATGCTGGAGTATCAGAGCTGAAAATGTGTTGCTGGAAAAGCGTAGCAGGTCAGGCAGCGTCCAAGGAGCAGGAAATTTGACATTTCTGGCATAAGCCCTTCATCAGGAATGAGGAAAGTGTGTCCAGAAGGCCAAGATAAAAGGTAGGGAGGAGGGATTTGGGGGAGGGGCGATGGTGATGTGATAGGTGGAAGGAGGTCAAGGTGAGGGTGATAGGCCGGACTGGGGTGGGGGTGGAGAGGTCAGGAAGAAGATTGCAGGTTAGGAAGGCGGTGTTGAGTTCGAGGGATTCGACTGAGACAAGGTGGGGGGAGGGGAAATGAGGAAACTGGAGAAATCTGAGTTCATCCCTTGTGGTTGGAGGATTCCCAGGCGGAAGATGAGGCGCTCTTCCTCCAACCGTCGTGTTGTTATGTTCTGGCGATGGAGGAGTCCAAGGACCTGCATGTCCTTGGTGGAGTGGGAGGGAGAGTTGAAGTGTTGAGCCACGAGGTGGTTGGGTTGGTTGGTCCGGGTGTCCCAGAGGTGTTATCTGAAACGTTCCGCAAGTAGGCGGCCTGTCTCCCCAATATAGAGGAGGCCACACTGGGTGCAGTGGATGCAATAGATGATGTGTGTGGAGGTGCAGGTGAATTTGTGGCGGATATGGAAGGATCCCTTGGGGCCTTGGAGAGAGGTAAGGGAGGAGGTATGGGCGCAAGTTTTGCATTTGTTGCGGTTGCAGGGGAAGGTGCCGGGAGTGGAGGTTGAGTTGGTGAGGGGTGTGGACCTGACAAGGGAGTCACGGAGGGAGTGGTCTTTTCGGAACGCTAAGATATGGGGACAGGATGGGGAGTGGATTTGGGAATCTTATTGAAGTGGAGAAAAACAAAATCAGTGCAAACTATGTGGGCAAATAGCCTGCTGTAATTAAATGTAAAGTCTTTAAAAACACATTTAACATTTTTTGTTTGAGATGTTAAAAACCCTACACTTAGGTGCTTGAGTGGTACTTGCTGTATGCTTTTGACTTCCTTTAAACTTTCAAGTTCAGTTTAGATTTTGCCCAGGACTTTCTAAAGAAAGTACAGAAGAACAACTACAGAAGAGTACTTGGGACTACGTTATGGCCGCAAAATCAGAGACATGAGTTTCACAGGGGCAGGAATGGTTGCTAGATGTTCTAGGGTTTAGATCATTTAGAAAGAACAAGAGGGTGAAAAAAAAAGAGGAGGAGGTGTAGCATTGCTAATCAGAGAGTACGTCACAGCTACAGAACAAAGGTTGTTGAGGAAGGACTGTCTACTGAGTCAGTATAGATGGAAGTTAGGAACAGCAAGGGAGCAGCTACCTCAATGGGGGGTTTTCTACAGATCCCCTAATAGCAATTGAAGAATCACAAGCCAGCAGATTTTGGAAAAATGCAGATATAGCAGGGTTGTTGTTATGGGCGACTTCAACTTTCCCAATATTGACTGGAAACTCCTTAGTGTAGATGGTTTGGATGGAGCCATTTTTTTGACAGGTGTGTTCTGGAGGGTTTCCTTACTTAGTATATAGACAGGCCAACGAGGGGAGAGGCCATATTGGATTTGGTGCTTGGCAATGAGCCAGGACAGGTATTAGATCTCGTGGTGGGAGAACAGTTTGGTGACCGTGACCACAACTGCCTCACATTTACGTTAGCCTTGGAGAGGGAAAGGAGCAGTTACTAAGGGAAGATATTTAATAAGGGAAAAGGAAATTATGATGCTATCAGACATGAGTTGGGAAGTACAGCTTGGGAGCAATTGTTCCACAGAAAGGGCACAACAGACATGTGGAGACTGTTTAAGGAGTAGTTGTTGCAAGTGATGCACAAATTTGTTCGTCTGAGACAGGTAAAAAGGGGTAAGTTTAAGGAACTTTGGATGACGAGAATAGAGGAGCTTCTCATAAAAAGGAAGAAGGCAGCTTACGTAAGGTGGAGGAAGCAAGGATCTAATACAGCTTTAGAGGATTACAGGCTTACTAGAAAGGAGCTCAGAAATGGACTGAGGAGACCTGGGAGGGGGCACGAAAAAGGCTTGGCAGAAAGGATTACGGAGAACCCAAAGGCATTTTACTCATAGGTGAGGAATAAGAGAATGATCAGGGAGAAAGTAGGACCAGTCAGGGATAACATGGGGAACTTGTGCATGGAGTCTGAGCAGATAGGGGAATCCATAAATGAGTCTTTTGCTTTGGTTTTCACTAAGGAAAGGGACCTTGTTGTGAATGAGAACTTTGAGGAGCTGGGAAACAGGCTTGAACAGATCATGATTGATGAAGTTGATGTGCTGGAAAGTTTGGTAAATGTTGAGATTGAGAAGTCTCCAAGGCCAGACTAAATTTATCCTAGGTTGCTCTGGGAAGCGAGAAAGGTTGATAAGCTGCTGGCGAAGATCTTTGTTTCCTCACTCTCCACGGGAGTCATACCAGAGGATTGGAGGGAGGTGAATGTTGTTCCTCTTTTCAAAAAAAGGGAATAGGGAAATCCCTGGCAATTACAGACCAGTCAGTCTTATGTCTGTAGTCAGCAAGGTTTTGGAACGAATTCTGAGGGATAGGATTTATGATTATTTTGAAAAGCATAGCATGATTAAAGGCAGTCAGCATGGTTTTGTGAGGGAAAGGTCGTGCCTCACAAATCTTATTGAATTCTTTGAGGAGGTGACGAGCAGTGGATGTTGTATATGTGGACTTCAGCAAGGTATTTGATAAAGTTCCCCATGGGAGGGTCATTCATAAATTCAGGAGGTGTGGGATATAGGGAGCTTTGGCTGTCTGGATTCAGAATTGGTTGGCTGACAGAAGGCAGAGAATGGTTGTACATGGAAAGTATTCTGCCTGGAGGTCAGTGGTGAGTAGTGTCCCGCAGGGCTCTGTTCATGGGTCTCAGCTCTTTTATAGTTCTTACAAATGACGTGGATGAGAAGATTGAGGGGTGGGTTCGTAAATTTACAGATGACACAAAGGTTGGAGGTGTCGGCAATAGCATCGAGGGCTATTGCAGGCTGCAGCGCGACAGACAGGATGCAGAGCTGGGCTGAGAAATGACGGATGGAGTTCAACCTGGATAAATGCGAAGTGATGAAGTTTGGAAGGTCGAACGTGAATGCTGAATATAGGATTAAAGATAGGATTCTTGACAATGTGGAGGAACAGAGGGATCTTGGTGTTTAAGTGCATAGATCCCTCAAAGTTGCCACTCAAGTAGATAGGGTTGTTAAGAAAGCATATGGTGTTTTGGCTTTCATTAACCAGGGGATCGAGTTTAAGAGCTGCGAGGTTTTGCTGCAGCTCTGCAAGACCCTGGTGAGACCACACTTGGAATATTGTGTCCAGTTTTGGTCAACCTACTATAGGAAAAATACGGAGGCTTTGGAGAAGGTGCAAAGAAGGTTTACTAGGCTGCTGCCTGGACTGGAGGGCTTGTCTTATGAAGAGAGATTGACTAAGCTTGGACATTTCTCTCTGGAGAGAAGGAGGAAGAGAGGTGACCTGATCGAGGTATACAAGGTAATGAGAGGCATGGATAGAGTCAATAGCCAGAGACCTTTCCCCAGGGCAGGATTGACTGGCACAAAGGGTCATTGTTTTAAGATATTAGGAGAAAGGTATAGAGGAGACATCAGAGAAAGGTTCTTTATGCAGAGAGATGCGAATGCATGGAATGCATTGCCAGCGGCAGTGGTGGAAGCAGAATCATTAGGGACATTTAAGCGACTGCTGGACATGCACGTGGACAGCAGTGAGTTGAGGGGTGCCAAGGTTATTTTAGATTGGGAATAATCCTCAGCACAACATCGTGGGCTGAAGGGCCTGTTCTGTGCTGTACTTTTCTATGTTCTAAGAGAGCATTAGATGATCTTATTACAAAATGTAATTTCACTTTGGGAAGTTGGGGAGGAAGGCAAGTGACCAGATCAGTAAATGGAGAGTTGTCTTTTTTTTTGGAGTTTTTAAATTTTTAATGGAATACTTTGGTTTAACTCCTTGTGTCACAATGTTTTGTGATCCACAACAGCATCAATATGCATAAACTCATTTCAGATTTTATTTTTGTTCAACAAACACACTTTGTAAATACAAACCAAATTTAATCACTTTGAATATATAGATGCCAAAGGGGTGAGTTAATCTTGTTTATTGTTACTGAAACATAATGATTACTGGAGAATTAGATGAGAACAAAAGCAATCTGCTTGGTTTTTGCATCATGAATCTGAATGTGAAATTGAATTGAGGAAACTTGCATTTTCTACTCGGGTACTCTCAAAGATTCTCAAATCTGTTGTAAACATTTGACTGTCTGTATACTAAACAATTCCCATTTTGAACAACCTCAAGGCTTGCCTTGGCATGGGTAGAAAGCAGTGTCACCAACATTTTTGTAATAATGAACGTGGTACCCACCTTGTCCTCTGTAAACTTGCCACATTGTGCCTGGTTGACTACTGTGCTCTTTCTTTGTGACTTCTCCAATGAGGTCCATTCATGACATTAACTTCTCAGTCTTCCACCCTCAGTTGCCTTAACCTAACCATAAAAGTTGTAGTGCATTTTAAACTAGTCATTTTTGTAGCTGTTTAAGGCTATCAATTAATTTCACTTATTTATTGTTTTCATGTTAGCTTGGTACAGGCAGAGTACTGGCATGATCCCTTGAATGAAGATCTGTACAGGAACAACAGCATTTTCTTGGCAGAAATTAATCAAGAAAGGGTAGGTACTCCTTGAGCTTAGTGGCTTTAATTTGTGGGAAGTTGTAGGTTGTGAACTCTATCCATCAAATGCCAGATAAACATCAAGAATCCAGCCTTCTATGCCACCCCATCACACTAAACACCATATCCTTTTTGAAAACATAACTTACTGACTTTCTTTCTTTCTGTATTCTTCTGTCTTTATCCTTGTTTATCACTTTTGCTGTTTGTTTTATGGAACAAATTTGTTCTATAATGTAGAACAGTAGTTTCAGTAAAGGTATTACATTCACCATCTTCTGATCTATTAGATTAGAAGATCGGTAATGTAACATATTTACTCAAAAGGGAGGAAGAAGAAAGCAGAAAACACAGGCCAGTTAGCTTAACAGCTAACATTTTCCCTATGAT
Organism: Hemiscyllium ocellatum; assembly: GCF_020745735.1. Taxonomy (NCBI): domain Eukaryota; kingdom Metazoa; phylum Chordata; class Chondrichthyes; order Orectolobiformes; family Hemiscylliidae; genus Hemiscyllium; species Hemiscyllium ocellatum. Next base: position 26,515,768 of record NC_083430.1, read on the forward strand.
TAATTATAACAGGGTAATGGGATAGGTTCAAAGTGTATTAAATAATTGTTATGATTTAAATAATGTACAGGGTTACAATTAAAAGATTAGTTAAAATGCTCAGCCAACGCAGACATGATGGGCTAAATAGTCTCCTACATTGTGAAGTTCAAAATAATCAGCGTTAACAATTGGAGCTCTTCAAGGAAGTAACACATGCTGTGGAAAAGGGAACCAGTGGATGCACTGTACTTAGATTTTCAGAAGGCATTTGATAAAATGTCCAGTCAAAGCTTTATTGAGAAAAATAGGGGGTAGTGTGGATATAAGATTGACTGACTAACAGGAAGCAGAATAAGAATTATTTTTTTCAGGTGACTAACTGTAACAAATGGTGCATTACAGGATTGGTGCTGAGACCCCAAATGTTCATAATTTATATATGTGGCTTAGTGAAGGGATTGATGGTAGGGTAACCAAATTTACTGATGACACAAAGGTAGGTAGGAAAGTTAAGTTGTGAAGAAGATATATAAATAACTTACATGTGTGAGCAAAGATGTGACAAATGGAATATAATATAGGAAAATGTCAAATTGACCAAATTAGCAGAAGAATAAAAATTAAGCTTATTGTCTAAATGGTGAGAGATTACAGCTCAGATATACAGGGATCTAGTGTCCTAGTGTATGTACACAATGTTAGTATGTATTTACAGCTAGTAATTAGGAAAGTTAAAAGAATACTAGAATTGATTGCAAGGGGAATTGAGTACAAAAATATGAAGGATGTAAATATACTAGAGGCAGTTTAGAAAAGGTTTACCAGGCTGGAATGAGAGGATTTCCTTATGAAGAAAGATTGGACTGGATAAGTTTGTATCTGCTGAATTTATAAAATAAAAGTGACTTGGTTGAAACGGACCACCCTCTGAGGAGTCTCGACAGGATGGACGTGGAGAGGATGATTCTTAGGGGAGAAGTTAGAATTAGAGGTCACTGTTCAAAAATCAAGGGTTGCGTATTTTTTTTGAAAAAGATTGTCATTTTTTTTGCTGAGTCAAGAGTCTTTGGAACATGCTTCCTGAAAAGGTGGTGGAAACAAAGTCACTGGATAAGTGTTATGAAGATATAGGTATATCTTTTTAAGAGAGTGAAGGACTTGGCAAGTACACAGAGTGCTGGAGAATTTACAAAGTAACATTTGATTCAGAGTAAACAGCATTCGCTGAGTTGCTATGAGACAAAAACACAAATTCGAATTTGGCCAATCAGTTTAAATTATACCCCCCAAAAAAATTAAACTCCAATCCAATTTGAATTGAGTATATTGACCATCTTAAAAGCCAATGATACAATCCGATGCTTTGGGGTGTAAGACAAGGGAAAACTGAACAGTTGAGATGAGAACTGCCAAGCCCAGCATATAAACAGACTGCTTGAAAAATAGTCTCTCTTAAAAGTACCTTTTCGATCAGTAACCTGTGATGCAGAAATTCCTATGAAAAAGAGAAGACACAGGAAGATCCAAATAGAAGCACAAAAGCTGTCTGGTTTTGAGATAAGAAGTGTGGTTTTGTAAATCTTAATTGGGAGTTTTATCTGACTATTGTTATAGAAGGAAAGGTAAAAGATAGGTTAGAGTAAGGCATGGTAAGTTGTTGTTAGTTAATTATTCTCAGTTATACTTTGAAAAATAAATTAGTTAATTTTTACTTTAAATAGTTCTTAGTCATTCGAATTTTACAGTTTACTGCACAGGATAAATCTTTTGCTGGTTTTAAATTTAGCAGGCGGGTTTACCCCATGTTGTAACATAAGACACTGGTAGATTCTTGCTAAACAAGGGGTGAAAGGTAGGTGGGAATGTGGATTTGAGGTTACTGTCTGATCAGCTATGATCTTATTGAATGGCAGACAGACTTGGGACTGAATGACCTACTCTGAACTGGTATGGTTGTACATAATTGGTGCAAAAAAATTAAAACATCATATTTAAGTCTGGATTTTGAAATGCTAATTTTGAGTGGGATTTCAATACCTATCTCCCTTCTATTGCAGAGAATCAATGAAAGTTACAAGGAGAATCTGATGAAACTAAATAAGTTTGTAATGGTGAAATTCTTGAAAGATTTAACGGTTGACCCAGTTGATTCAGAGGTGAGAATGGATGTTTTCACGCTTCTAATTTAATGCTGCTATGAATATGGTTGCAGCTGTGTCTGCTGTTCTATAAATATCAATCATCAGAATGTTTGGACTATTTTTGCATCTATTTCCTGCCACCTTTTTGTTTTAGCAGATTGCAGGCAGTTTCTAAACGTGAGGAGAAAGTTTAATTAACTCCAGTTGGCGCATTCCCACTGGGAGAAAGTGAGGAGAGCAGATGCTGGAGATCAGAGTCGAGAGTGTGATGCTGGAAAAGCACAGCAGGCCCGGCAGTATCTGAGGAGCAGATGAATTGATGTTTTGGGCATAAGTCCTTCATCAGGAATGAGGCTCGTGGGTGGGGGGGCTGAGAGATAAATGGGAGGGGGTGGGTGGGGCTGAGGGGAAGGTAACTAAAAGTGCAATAGGTAAATAGGAGAGGAGGGTGGAGTGGATAGACAGGAAAGACATTGGACAGATCAAGATGGTGGTGCCGAGTTGGAGGCTTGGTAGTGGGATAAGGTGGGGGGAGGGGAGAAGGGAAAAGGTGAAACTAGTGAAATTCACACTAATCCCATGTGGTTGCAGGGTCCCAAGGTGGAAGATGAGATGTTCTTCCTCCAGGCATCAGATGGTTAGGATTTGAGAATGGAGGAGGCCCAGGACCCACATACCCACACCACCCTTAAAAACTTCTTCCAATTCTCCAAACCAAAGGGGTAGCCATTGGCACCCGCATGGGCCCCAGCAATGCCCGCCTCTTTGTCAGATACGTGGAACAGTCCATCTTCCACATCTACAACAGCATTGTCCCCCAACTTCACCTCAAATTCACCTGGACCCATCTCAGACACCTCCCTCCCCTTTCTGGATCACTCCATTGCCATCTTCAGTGACCGACTAACCACAGACATCTACTGCAAATCCACCGACTCCCACAGCTACCTGGACTATACCTCCTCCCACCCTGCCTCTTGTAAAAATGCCGTCCCTTATTCACAATTCAACTGCTTCTTCCACGTCTGTTTCCAGGGTGACCAATTCCATCATAAAAAGATGGCCGCCTTCTTCAAAGACCATAATTTCCCTTCCCACATGGTCGATGTTGCCCTCCCACATGGTCGACTTCCCACACCTCCGCCCTTGAACCCCACCACTCCCAATGCAACAAGAACAGAACCCGCCCCCCCCACCCCCAGTTCTCACTTTCCTCCCCACCATCCTGTGTATATATCGCACCATCCTCTGCCATATCCGCCACCTCCAAATAGACCCCACCACGCGGGATATATTTCCCTCCCCACCCTTATCAGTGTTTCGGAGAGACCATTCCCTCCCCGACTCCCTTGTCAGATCCACCCCCTATCGGCCCTCACCCCACTCCCAGCACTTTCCCCACGACTGTAGCAAGTGCAAAACCTGCGCCAACACTTCTTTTCTCCCTGCCAACACCTCCTTTCTCCCCTCCCTCACCTCTGACCAAGACCCCAAAGGATCCTTCCTTCGACATCCAACAGAAATTTACCTACATCAGAGAGACAGGACGCCAACTTGTGGATCCTTTCAGAGAACATCTCTGGGACACCCTCACCAACTAACCCCACTGCCCTGTGGCTGAACACTTCAACTTCCCCTCCCACTCCACCGAGGACATGCAGGTCCTGGGCCTCCATGACCAAACCCTGACCACCTGACATCTGGAAGAAGAACGTCTCATCTTCTGCCTTGGGACCATGCAACCACATGGGATTAATGTGGATTTCACCAGTTTCCCCATTCCCCCTCCCCCCGCCTTATCCCCGTCCCAAGCCTCCCACCGCCCTCTTGACCTGTCCATCGTCTTTTCCATTTATTTGCTCCACCTTCCTGTCCGACCGATCACCTTCTCCCACACCTTCATCTACCTATTATATTCCCAGCTGCCTTCCCCCAGCCCCAAACCCCTCTCTCTCTAGCCCCCGGCCCACAAGCCTCATCCCTAATGAGGGGCTTATGTCCAAAATGTCGATTCTTCTACTCTTTGGATGCTGCCTGGCTTGCTGCGCTTTTCCAGCAGCACACATTTGATCATATTCTCACTGGCAGGGGCCTCTAACATTTTTCCTAAACTACACTTTATAGAAATTACAACATGAAAATAAGCTGTGTCTCGACCTAAACACCCACAAAAGCAGTAGTTTCATTTCTTTATCATCTTTTGAAATATTTTACATGCCCTTTCCATCTTTTATTCCAATAATTGTGCAGCTCAAAGACTTTGCTAAGTGAAGGCCATCTATTCAGCAGTCTTACTGTTACCTTCCCTTGATCACGTATCCCTGTATGACATTTTTCTCTTCAATCTCTTTTTCATGCTTTGTCTAATAAATACTATCCTGCTCCCTTGACTGTCTTTACAGTAAATTGCTGAACATCCAACTTCCTTTCCTTGTTTCTGTGCTGGGTGATTTAGTTAATGATTTACCCCCTATCAGGTACTGTCATCCTCTGTTCAAAGACTCCTATAACTCATCCCTCATTTTAAATGAATACCTTTTGAAGGCTCAGCATCTCAGTCTTTCCAATCCAAGGTAATTGAACATGTTCTTATTTGTACCCATTTTTACAATAACCCTCTGAATCTCTCCCTCAACCAAGAGATCTCCATGAAATGACCTGAAAATAAATTACACACTCTTACTACATTTTACTGTAATGTATTTGCTTGTAGCTCAAGTATCTGTTTTTCTCCCCACTTCTGCATGATTCTCTCATGACTGCCCCAAGAATCTGTTCTTGGCTCATTATTTATTGCATTTCAGTGACGTTCTATTCTTGCAAGCCTACATTAGTTCCTAGCTGGAAATGTGTTGCTGGAAAAGCACAGCAGGTCAGGCAGGATCCAAGGAGCAGGAGAATCGATGTTTCAGGCATGAGCCTTCTTCAGGGCTCATGCCCGAAAAGTCGATTCTCCTGCTCCTTGGTTGCTGCCTGACCTGCTGCGCTTTTCCAGCAACACATTTTCAGCTCTGATCTCCAGCATCTGCAGTCCTCACTTTCTCCTACATTAGTTCCTAGTCCACAATGCCTCAAATTTAATATTCTGTTCCTTGTACTTAAATTCTGTTGTGGCTTTGCTTATTAATTTTGTGACCAGCAAACTCTTCCACTGATTCTGGTCTCTTCTACGTCTCATTCGTGATAGCATTGGTAACTGTACCTCTGCTATAACCAAGCCCCCAAACTGCACATGTCCATACCGAAACTGCCACCAATTAACTCTGGTGTCTGATGCAGATTAATGGCATCAATATGGGCTTACGTCCTGTACTGGCTGAGATCACTACGGGACCCTACATCTTCAACCTCCCTTTCTTCTGAGGTGTGGTGACCCTCTGGTTAAACTGACTAAGCTTTTCTAAGAGGGCAGGCTATGGTCTTCTGGGACTATGATGAATGTCTTTTTCTATCTCAGCTGGATTCCCCTTAGAATCCTAGAGATGTACAGCACGGAAACAGACCCTTCGGTCCAACCCATCCATGCCGATCAGATATCCCAACCCAATCTAGTCCCACCAGCCAGCATCCAGCCCATATCCCTCCAAACCCTTCCTATTCATATATGTATCCAAATGCCTTTTAAATGTTGCAATTGTACCAGCCTCCACCACTTCCTCTGACAGCTCATTCCATATACATACCACTCTCTGTGTGAAAAAGTTACCCCTCTCACCCTAAACCTATGCCCTCTAGTTCTGGACTCCCTGACTCTAGGGAAAAGACTTTGCCTATTTACCCTATCCATGCCCCTCATGATTTTGTAAACCTCAATTAGGTCACCCCTCAGCCTCTGACACTCCAGGGAAAACAGCCCCAGTCTGTTCAGCCTCTCCCTGTAGCTCAGATCCTCTAACCCTGGCAGCATCCTTGTAAATCTTTTCTGAACCCTTTCAAGTTTCACAACATCTTTCCGATAGGAAGAAGACCAGAATTGCACGCAATATTCCAACAGTGGCCTAACCAATGTCCTATACAGCCGCAACATGACCTCCCAACTCCTGTACTCAGTACTCTGACCAATAATGGAAAGCATACCAAACGCCTTCTTCACTATTCTATCTATCTGCGACTCCACTTTCAAGGAGCTATGAACCTGCACTCCAAGGTCTCTTTGTTCAGCAAAAATCCCTAGGACCTTACCATTAAGTGTATAAGTCCTGCTAAGATTTGCTTTCCCAAAATGCAGCGCCTTGCATTTATCTAAATTAAACTCCATCTGCCACTTCTCAGCCCATTGACCCATCTGGTCCAGATCCTGTTGTAATCTGAGGTAACCTTCTTCGCTGTCCACTACACTTACAATTTTGGTGTCATCTGCAAACTTAGTAACTGTTCTCTTATGCTCGCATCCAAATCATTTATGTAAATGACAAAAAGCAGTGGACGCTCCACTGGTCACATGCCTCCAGTCTGAAAAACTACCACCCTGTGTCTTCTACCTTTGAGCCAGTTCTGTATCCAAATGGCTAGTTCTTCCTGTATTCCATGAGATCTAACCTTGATAATCAGTCTCCCATGGGGAGCCTTGTTGAACGCCATACTGAATTCCATATAGATCACATCTACTACTCTGTCCTCATCAATCTTCTTTGTTACTTCTTCAAAAAACTCAATCAAGTTTATGAGACATGATTTCCCGCGCACAAAGCCAGGTTGACTATCCAGAATCAGTCCTTGCCTTTACAAATACATGTACATCCTGTCCCTCAGGATTCCCTCCAACAACTTGCCCACCACTGAGGTCAGGCTTACCGGTCTATAGTTTCTTGGCTTGTCTTTACTGCCCTTCTTAAACAGTGGCACCACGTTTGCCAACCTCCAGTCTTCGGGCACCTCACCTGTGACTATTGATGATACAAATATCTCAGCAAGAGGTCCAGCAATCACTTCTCGAGCTTCCCACAGAGTATTCAGGTACACCTGATCAGGTCCTGGGGATTTATCCACCTTTTAACCGTTTCAAGACATCCAGCACTTCCTCCTCTGTAATCTGGACATATTGCAAGATGTCACCATCTATTTCCCTACTGTCTATATCTTCCATTTCCTTTTCTGTAGCAAATACTGATGCAAAATATTCATTTAGTATCTCCCCCATTTTCTGTGGCTCCACATGAAGGCTGCCTTGCTGATCTTTGAGGGGCCCTATTCTCTCCCTAGTTACGCTTTTGTCCTTTAATATATCTGTAAAAACACTTTGGATTCTCCTTAATTCTATCTCATGTCCCCGTTTTGCCCTTCTGATTTCCCTCTTAAGTATACTCCTACTTTCTTTATACTCGTCTAAGGATTCACTCAATCTATCCTGTCTATACCTGACATATGCTTCCTTCTCTTTCTTAACCATACCCTCAATTTCTTTAGTCATCCAGCATTCCCTATCCCTACCAGCCTTCCCTTTCACCCTAACAGGAATATACTTTCTCTGGATTCTTGTTATCTCATTTCTGAAGACTTCCCAATTTCAGCCATCCCTTTACCTGCGAACATATGCCTCCACTCAGCTTTCGAAAGTTCTTGCCTAATACTGTCAAAATTGGCCTTTCTCCAGTTTAGAACTTCAACTTTTAGATTTCGTCTATCCTTTTCCATCACTACTTTAAAACAAATAGAATTATGGTTGCTGGCCCCAAAGTGCTCCCCCACTGACACCTCAGGCAGTCACCTGCCCTGCCTTATTTCCCAAGAGTAGGTCAAGTTTTGCACCTTCTCAAGTAGGTACATCCACATACTGAATCAGAAAACTATCTTGTACACACTTAAGAAATTCCTCTCCATCTAAACCTTTAACACTATGGCAGTCCTAGTCGATGTTTGGAAAGTTAAAATCCCCTACTGGAACTACCCTATTATTCTTACAGATAGCTGAGATCGCCTTACAAGTTTGTTTCTCAATTTCCATCTGACTATTGGGGAGTCTATAATACGATCCCAATAAGGTGATCATCCCTTTCTTATTTCTCAGTTCCACCCAAATAACTTCCCTGGATGTATTTCTGGGAATATCCTCCCTCAGCACAGCTGTAATGCTATCCCTTATCAAACATGCCACTCCCCCTCCTCTCTTGCCTCCCTTTCTATCCTTCCTGTAGCATTTGTATCCTGGAACATTAAGCTGCCAGTCCTGCCCATCCCTGAGCCATGTTTTCATAATTGCTATGATATCCCAGTCCCATGTTCTTAACCATGCCCTGAGTTCATCTGCCTTCCCTGTTAGGCTCCTTGCATTGAAATAAATGCAGTTTAATTTATTAGTCCTACCTTGTCCCTGTCTGCCCTGACTGTTTGTTTGATTCACTACTGTTCTCAGCTGTATCCATCTCAGATCGATCTTTTTCCTCACTATCTCTCTGCCCGCCCACCCCCCCCCCGCCAACCTTACTAGTTTAAATCCTCCCAAGCAGTTCTAGCAAATTTACCTGCCAATATATTAGTCCCCTTCCAATTTAGGTGCAATTCATCCTTCTTGTACAGGTCATTTCTACCCCAAAAGAGATTCCAATGATCCAAAAATGTGAATCCTTCTCCCATACACTAGCTCCTCAGCCATGCAATCATCTGCTCTATCCTCCTATTCCTGCCCTCACTAGCTCGTAGCACTGGGAGTAATCCAGATATTGCTACTCTTGAGGACCTCCTTTTTAAATTTCTGCCTAACTCTCTGTAATCTCCCTTCAGAGTCTCAACCTTTTCCCTTCCAATGTCATTGGTTCCAATGTGGATATGCTGGCTCCTCTCTCTCGTGAGAACATCCTGCACCCTCTCTGAGACATCCTTGATCCTGGCACCAGGGAAACAACACACCATTCTGCTTTTTCTCTGCTGGCTACAGAAACGTCTGTCTGTACCTCGGATTACAGAATCCCCTAACACAATTGGTCTCTTGGAAGCCAATGTACCCCTCGTTGTATTAGAGCCAGTCTCAATACCAGAAACTTGGCTGATTAGCTTTTGCTCAGCTAATGTATCCATAAACTATAGATACAAAGTGGGATATCTGAAGTGTTTTCATCTTGTACTGACACACGGTAAACCTATAGATGAGTGTTCCTTCTTTCAGTTAACTTCAATTAGAAGTTTAACAAGGGATTTTCAAGTGAATCAAACCAATAAAATGACCAAATTCATTCTGCTTTTTGTTCCAGTGGTTTGGTTTCTACAAAGCTGGCCAGGCCAAGGACACTTACAGTTTGCAGGAGAGTGTTCTTTATCAAGAGGTAAGATTTGTTATGATGCTACATTTTTATCTCTCTTATGCCATAGAGAGGGGCAATCCTGGGGAGCTGAATGCTAGTGTTTAATTTGGACTGTAAAATTCCTATGTGAAATTAGGGCTGTGTTAACCAGTTCCAAAATGATGAACCATACAGCAAGAATCAAAATGACAGGTCAGCAATAGAAAGTAAACTGGTGTTGGAAGATCAAATTTAAAAGGGAATGTCTCAAGTAAAGATTTCCCTGAATATTCAGGGATGAGACATCAAATTTGAAACTGAAAGCATTCTATTTGCCAAATGGAACACACACAGAAACTGTTCAGCCAGTCCTGTCGGTGCCAGTGCATAAAGATCAAAATAAAGTAGAAGCTAAAGTATTTTTAAATTCAAAATGTGTGGAATTAACATTTAAAAAATTGAATATCCAACAAATTCATTTTTCCTGAACCTTAAGGCTGTCCACAGTAATAATGAAACTAGTATTCTGTGAAAAACATTAGCTGCATCCCATTAAATGTGCAAGTTGAAAGGTTTTCAACATTGAGATTAATAGTGTAAACCATTAAGATCTTGTCAGTTAAATTAATTCTCATTGTTGATTACAGCATTTGAAGAGCCTGTCTTTGCCAGTGCCCTTAAAAGTTATGAATTTAGTCCTTTTCCCTCTAAACCCTGCAATTATTTTTCTGAAAACAATTTCAAATCTGTTTTGAAAGCTGCAATTGAATCTGCTCCACTGCACTGTCTGAAGGTGATTTTAGAGCCTAATAACACTTTGCTTTTAACAGGCTCTTCCTCATGTCCCTTCTGGTTTTGCCAATCACTTCAAGCAGCCCAGTGGCTCAGTGGTTAGCACTGCTTCTTCAGAGCTCCAAGGACTCTGCTTTAATTCCAGTCTCTGTTAAATGTCTGTGTGGGTTTCCTCCCACAGTCTAAAGATGTGCAGATTGGATGGATTGGCCAAACTAACTTGCACATGGTGTCCAGGGATTTGCACCCTCGGTGGATTAGCCATGGGGAAAGTGGGGTTACAGGGATAGTGTGGGATGCTCTTCAGAGGGTAGGCATGGGCCGAATGGCCTGCTTCCACACTGTAAGGGATCTAGAACTTAGTCTATTTCCTTTGATTCTTCATCTTAAAAATGGGAACAGTTTGATTGTCTTGCTTTGTCTAGGATGAGGTGTTAGGCCGGAACCTCGGGATTCCAGTCTTTGCGAGTTCTTTGGAAGTAGAGACCGCACCAGCTTCTTTAGTTTGAAGCAGAGCACCGTTTATTTTACAGAATCAGAACTGGCAAACTATACAACAAATTCTACAGCATGCAATTCGTTGGAGAAGGCGTTCTGCTTTCCCCTTCGGACTTGGCTCAATTATACTTCGCGCTGCCAGGAGTTCCCGGTCAGTTCTCCCTCGCTCGTCCCCTCATTGGTCAGTACACCTGAGAGCGAGGGGGCGTGCGCCTCTATTGGTCGCATCGAGGTGCCTGTCCAGCTCCCGCTGTGCCGGACAATGGTACAGCCATCCTGGGGTCGGCAGTTCCGACCCTGCAATCAATAGTCCATTGTTCAGAGTATCGATCTCATTACTATGTGTCTGACAGGCTAGGTGTTTTCCGTAACAGAGTCAATGGTTTTCCGCAAGCGAATTAACAATCATTATTATTTATCATGGGTTTCGATGGGACTCTGTTCTAGTAGGTACATTAACAGATGCTTTAGCAATCATGTACTCCGATAGCGCAATTCACACCATTCGACAGTTACCGATTCCTTTATTAGTCATGAGTTCTCAATGGGACAGTCTGATACTGGCTGACATGATCTAATCAGCAAGGAATGTTACTTTAGACAGGTAGCCCTGCAGTTGCTAGGTTCTCCCCCATGGCTGTGATTAACTGTTTGGGGACTGGAACTGGTAATGTCTGCTGTAGCAATAGTGCTACCCTCCCTAGCCCCACTCTAGGCAATCAGATGGTGTATTCTCCCCAACATTCCCTCCCTTGGCCTCTTTTAGAGGCCACACACCCCATGCCGTAAGAAACGCAACACCACGAGGCGACCGGGGTCTGGTGTGCCGGCAGACGCCCCCACAGACGTCCCTTTGTCGTACCCGAGCACGTTGTCTTGACCAGAATCACCGGTTCTAGGGAGACAGTCATGTTGGGATGAAGGGTGCCCTACGCAACACGCCGCAACACAATTTACAAATAGATAATTAAAACTACGTGCAAATCTAAGTTAATAGATAAAACAACTCTGGCAGGCTTCTGTGGAAAGGACAAAAGCACAGAATTAATCAAGCATGGCAAAAAACATGGCAAAAAGACAAACAGAGCACTGTACACGAGTACATAACAGTCGCAAGAGATTTGGAGTGGAGGAATTAAAATAAGTAAGGTGTCCGCAGAACGCAAGTCTGTAGTCCAAAGGGCACCCAAGTGTAAACATGTTCTGTGAATTGTGAAACGGAATAGGATTAGCACACTACCAGCAGCTAGGTACCTGCTAGCGAGCGGAAACCCAGTGAGAAACTGTACTGTGCCCCGGCGTTCCCGCAGATCAGAATGCTCCACAGGCCAGCAGCTCAGTCCAGACGTCCGACACGGAAGACAGAGGCCAGAGATCTTATTAAATCATGACGAACGTGGGCCACCAGTTCTGATGTCATTGCGCGACTGTGCCTGTCTTAGGTTGTCCCTCGCCCGCGGGATCGTACCCGTCATTGGCTAACCAGTCGTACTGCATTGAATTGTAGATACCGACATCCGTTTCACCGCCATCAAGAATGGACACAGGCAGTGGCAACCGGCTCAATAGTGTGTTCAGTGGCCCTCGAGACCAGCTGAAGCCAACCGGGAGTACTGGAGATTATGTAAAAATCGCTTGTGTGAACAGCAGTGTTTCGAGTCCCGGGCACACAGTACATCTCAACCCCCCACTGTATGAAAGGATCAATTCACATATCCCCAGGTCAAATGGGCAAAATAAGTAGTGACTCCTTGGACAACCAGACCACATTCATTGTTTATAAAGGAGAAAAGCTAGTACTGAGTAGCATCAAGAGCAGAACCGTAGCGCACCGCCGTGGACGACGCAATCGGATGAACTTGAAAGAAAGCCATTGAGACCGCTGACATGCACCGGAGAGATAGTATTTAGTACGCCTGCACCCGTAGCCCATTCAGAGGTGGCAGTGCATCATTGGAGAGAATAACCGCCAGATCCCCACTCGCCTGGCCTCCCACCGGGAGACGTGAGTCACTTAATGCAACCGGCCGCACGGAAAACCGGCTCCACGGTTCATGCATGGAAGTCACCTTACAGCATGTATTCCATATGTCCCTCCCCATTTGTAGGAGATCACACGCAGGCTGTCGTGTACTCAGAGTTGGTGGCGGCGCAGGCATCTGTTGAGGAGTGCAGAGCCCAGCGTATGGGGGGTTCGGTTGAAAAGTAATGATACCACATTACATTTAAACCAGGGAGATGGGGCTGCAGAAATGTGGTGAAAAGAGTCCTGCCATCCCCAGGGTGACATTTGGTGAAATCAGCCAGAAAACATCCTACTAGTATGGGAAATAAAAATATTGTATTTAACAACCGCCATTAGCACATTCCTGTGAAGGCAGAGCCATTGGGTGAGCTGATCTCGAAAAGCTTCTTGCTATTAGACTCAACGGACATCACCATGCCAGTACTCCTGGATGTGAAGTCTTTAGTCATCTAGTAAAAGAAAGAGGGGGCCAGTGCGAAATGTCCAATGCATTCACTAAGACTGCCCCCCACCCAGTTGTGCAACAGAACTGGAGAAACCAGACATCAATCAGGGCAATGGTAAAAAAGTGACGGTAGGCTTAACCCCTAACCTTTCTCATAGCTCATGGACCTGTACGAAGCCGTCACCTAAAAAACAGAGTGACCCCAGTGTGAGGTAAAAGGAATGGTCCCGTCTAAAAGGAAGAAATAGTACCTTGTACAAAGGAGGCCAGAGCAGTTTGTGAACTCCAATCAGAGAGAAAAAAGGTCCCTGACCACGGGCTGCCACAAAAGGCAATTGAAACAGGGGGAAATAGACCATCCTGTAGGGGAATTGTTCCTCTTATGTTAAAGAGTCAGAAAAAGTCGAAAAAATGCAACCACCCCACTGATTCAGTGTTGGGAGAGGTAACTGCGGAAAAGCAGTCACGCAAAAGATACCAAGTAGCAGCATTTCTTAATCAGGAAAAGTTAAAAAGCAAACGTGCGTAGGCTGTGGAAGACATTCAGTAGGATAGGCTGCTGCCAATTGGGAAATAGCACTATACAGGGCAGATAAATTTCGGGACAATGATGACAATGCAAGATAGTACGAGTCTCGGTTATAACTTGCTGTGCATCTGCACTAGCAGCTGCAGGTGCAAAAACGTCGTCATGCACATTGGCTATTTAATGTTGAAGAGTAAGAATATCCGGCCTAGAGCTCTATCGAAAATATAGGGTGACCCCCTAGAGGGGTAAAAGGATTGACAACAGTTAAAAGGGGAGAAATAGTACACCGTATAGGGGAAGGCAAACTATGTCTACTGTCACCACAGGTGATTAAAACAGATTGTCGTATGCGCAGGTTACTTCCTTAGGAGGCAAACCAAAAAACAGGTGGAATATAAAGTAGGTAATCACTTCAGATGAGCTGGACATGGGTGAATGCACCACGCATCGCGCAGGAACTGTAACAACTGCAGCGTGTACACTATGTAAATGACAAACCAGAAAGTTGTCGGGTGTGAGATCACGAACATACAGGGTCGGCTCTGCTGCAGTATGGGTGACCCGTGGCAACAGGACAATAGAGCAGCTAAAGTCCCACTGTGTGGTTACGAAAAACATGGCGCAGGGGGCCCCCTAATTTCCCAGGGTGCGCAGCATAACTCGCACGTAGGGGAGAACCCCCGAGCTGTTCGTAAATATTGTTGAGAGGTAATTTAAAAACACAAAGGCAACTCAGAAAGCATGGGTAACATCAGCAAAAAAGGCACCTGCGTATCGCTGAAGCTCCTCTTCAGGCGAATTGTTCCCTGCTCTTCCCAGATATTCATGTACGTCCTGCCTATGTTTTAGCCTGAGGGTCCCCCATGCGTCCAGGGAGAGGGTGGTGGGGAAGCTATCTGGTGGGGACCGCCGTATAAGATTTCAGAAAAGGTCAAACGAGGCCGTCTCGTCTGTCCGTGGTCCTAAATTATCTCCTGGCAGGTTTCTCTCTCAAAAGTCGCTATATGACCAGGGGACCTAATTCTCCTCCCCCACACTAGTGGCGAGGAGAGGCGCTTGGACGGTTGGCCTAGTAGCAACGGCCCCCTTTAGCGGGCTACACCCTTCCTCACAACCCGCAATAATCTCCCCCTCGTCCAGCTGGGAGGTGATGTCAAGAGGGGATTCGAACTCATTACCCTAGGTGGGTTCCCCAGGGCAAAGGTTGAAGACAAATTTAGACAAAATGCACGTAAAACATCAACCACGAGCACAATCTTACTTTTACGACTACCTGCCTGCTCGCAGCGGAATCCATGGTGAACAAGGTGGATCACTCAGGACAAGGGTCAGTGAAGAAGTTAGAGAGCCAAAAGCATTCCCAAAATACCAGCAAAGATATCACAGAACAGACCTCGTTCGGTGTTGACGGACAACAACCCTATCACTACACAGAGACGTAGGGCAAAGCAGGGCTCTGTTACGCCCCCTCATTTCCCACGTCCTTGTCGGGCTCAGTCTCCTGAATTGAATTCAGGGCAACGTTTGGCCTCCCTGACCTGGGGCAATGGGGGAAATGGTGCCAGTTATTGTCATCCTCCCTTCAGACCCTGCACCCAAGTTTTCCATATGTTACCGCAGTCAGGGGCCCACCAGCGGTTGTGAACGGACTTACTGCCTTGGGCAACTCTCACATGCGCTGCCCCATGTGTTTTCAGCCCGTTCAGTAGAAGGGATGATGATGATTATGGAGAGGGGGCCTTTGTCACGGGGACCCTGGTGAGTAATGTAAAACTCTGGGCAATTAGGAGATTTGCGGTGGGACGAAATTGGACTGTTTGCCTGAGGGGACTTGTCCCCCTGAACGAGATACAGAACGAGAGGTGCAAGTATAATCCTTGTGTATGCAAGAATCTGTGTGTGTGAAGGGCCGTGTGTCATAGCCAAAAGAGAGTGCGCAGGTGCTGCGGGCATATCGGACGTCGTATCTGTGTGAAACAGAGAGTGAGAGCCATAAGGGGCTGCTCAGCTAGCAGAGAGGTTAACACTGTTCTAGCTCGAAATCACCTGATTGTTAGTGAGTGGATGTGTGAGTGTTGTCAGCTAGAGCTTGCACCCCCCCTTTTTGACTGTGATATTTATGGATGTGTAACATGATCTTCTCAGGGAAGCTTCTGGTATCCTTGTAGCTTATTTAACGTGATAAAAGCCAGAGAATGAAGGATAATTCAAATGAGTAAGAGTAAAAAATACGTAAGTTGAGATGCATGTAACATCCTATTGAATACTCCCGTAAGAAGGGTATGAATAGAGTGTCCTCATCCGCAGAGGATGTCAGCTCCTATGTGCAGAGACGGAGAGTGGAATACTGAGGGCGCGCAGAACACAAGTCCCTTCCCAGTTCAGGGGCAACCAATTGTACCGAATCTGCCCCCCACAATTTCACCACAAATCTGCGCGACTCACCGTTAATGCTGCCGCTTGGCTGCCCGTGAGTATCCCCGGGTAAGCCGTCCGGGCTGGGTGAAACAAGTGAAGTTTACTAGCGGGTGAAAAGCAGTGTTTCCCCGACCTGCACTCCGATGTGGGGGTAGGTCGCCGGAAAAACACATGTTTTTTGTTTAAATCGTGACGAGGAGTATAGAGAATGATAGAATTTCACAAGAGAGTTTGCTGCATCAACATCCAGCAATCACATGCGGATTACCAATGCAGCGACTGAGTTCCAGAAGGTGGAATATTTCAGGTGAAGTGCAGCTGAAATGGAAAAAGGGAAGTTTGAGGTCATGCTCTGCAGGAAATAGGAAGTATTACCTGGTAGAGGAATACAGTCCGTTGCCTACCGGCCAGAAAAAGAGGAGTAATCATTTAGTTTGGGCACATGGTGAATGACACGGGTAACGAGCTGTGAGTACACTCTATACAGGTCAGGACAGAAATCCTTTGTGTAGCACTGTCCTCTGTGTAAGGCAAAGTTTGTAGGTAGTAAGAGGCCTTAAGAGTTACCCAGGGAAAAGAATCATAAAAGAACCTGGTGACCCTGCCGTTTTCAGCGCGAATCTGCGCCTTGCAGAAGGTATGAACAGGTGAATTGGAAACAACTACTCGCCGTTGAAGAGACTGAAGGATATGGGCAAGAGCTGAGCTTCGATCCCTATGCTGCAGACAAAAGTTGTTACAACGTGTGCATTGCTAGGCTATTCACACTTGGCAGTCAGTCAGGGACAAATGGGTGAGAACAGAGCATGGCCCCCGTGACCGCCTAAGATACAGACAAGTAGGTATAAAATCAAATCTAGCGGTCAGAATGTGGTAGCAGGAAAGCGAAACGACCCAGACGTGCCAGGCCCAGTGAGAGGTTCTATTGTAGGAGCATGAAGGAAAGTGTAAGGACAAGCAGTGACAAGAAGAATAACCGCACAAACCCCCCAGGATCTCACCCTCGTCCTCTGAGGAGGTGGTGTCAGGCGGAGAGGCGGGCTTACACCCCCCTGCACAAGTTCGCCCTGGAGATGGGCTCCCGTGACTATTAGAGTGTCGTGTTATGCTGTGAGGGGGTGTACCCCCGTCGGGGCTTGTGAACTCTGCGGGGCAGCAACAGGGGCCGCGGACAGTAGGGGAATGATAAGGACGAGGGCAAAGCTCTGTACCCCTGTGGGAGGCGATTGTATGTATAGCGCTTTCATGTACAGGTGAAAGCAAAAAAGGGGCGAGTAGTAGTGGCCACTGTGCCACCGTACGGTAATGCTGCACTGCGCATGTTGTTGTTCGGTATTTTCTATTTAAAAGTAAAAAAAAAGGATACAACCTGTCGAATAAGATGTAGTTAGAAGCATGATTCATGTCATCATCATGATAACTTAAGAAGACCTTCCCATCGGATTATCCCCTGGACCAGGACAATCGCGCCTACGTGTCCCTCCGATGTAGTGGTGGCTTAGTGATCGACCTGTTAGGGTCGCAGACCCCTGAAAACGAGTAGCCCCTCCCAGAGCGAGCAATCCCGCCAAGAGTGAGCATTCGCGCCAAAACTTAACGGACCCGCCAATAGTAAGTTGACCCGCCAGAACCAAGCACACCCGCCAGAACTAAGCTGACCCCGGGACACCCCGGGATTTACCGTCTTAGGACGGCACAACCGTAGTGGTCCGACAATGAAATGCTCCACCATCCCTTACTCTGTCACTTCTCTGTACCCGTCTCTACCTTTCCAAATAAAAAAGGAATTAAAAAAATGATCGTGGGGCAGTACACAATGTTGGGAGGACAGAAGTCATCAATCCTAAAAATCAATGTGAGCCTACAGAAAAAAAACCCCAGCCCGTTAAATCCAGGGAACGAAACTCACATACTCACAGAGCTGCAGATCTGCTCTTGTTTGCTGGACAGCTTTCCACGCTCTCTCTCTCTCAGAGGCTGCCGGTGCAGGTCCGCTGCACCCCGATGCCTCGCTGCCGACGCGGTCTAGCAGGTCCAGACCTGGGAGTAAGTGTTCCTGCAACACTCCTGTTCGCCACGTCCGTCAAAATCACAGCACTCTCTCTTTCTCTCTCACTGGGCGGGCCCCACACAGGTTGTCACCCACATACATGCCAAGCCACGCATAATGTCGGTGTCTCTGCATCCCCGTCTCAGCCTGTCGCAGTCCCCTTCCCTCTGTCTTAGTAACATGCTCCGAGGCGTTACAGCCTCGGCGGTCTGAGATCAGGTCCCCCATGTCGGATCTCCCCTGATGGGAACCGTGATAAAAACAGAGCATCTTTCAAAGCCTGACCTTCGCGTGGCAGATCTCTGCTCTTAACAACCGGTCTAAGGCAGACGTCTGTGCGGATAACCCTGTTCAGAAGATGAGATCCGACCTCTGTCCCCGCGGGGTTTGGTAGATGCTAGCAGCAAGTGTGTATAGCAAGATTCGTCGGTCTTAAGTGCTTTGTAACGTGGATCCAAGCAGTCAAGTGCGGTCAGCGCTGCAATAGTTAATCTCAGGGACGTGCTCGGCTCCGAAAGCCACGCGAATTAAACAGACAACAAGGGGCGCGCTCGGCTCTGAAAGCCACGCGGATTAAACAGGCAACAAGGGGCGTGCTCAGCTCCGAAAGCCACGCGGATTAAACAGGCAACAAGGGACGCGCTCAGCTCCGAAAGCAACGCGGATTAAACTGGCAACAAGGGACGCGCTCAGCTCCGAAAGCAATGCGAAATCAAACCAGTTACAAATTAAAAGGTTAGTGGTAGCTTACCAGTCAGGATTCTGCGATGCTGCTGCCAAACTGATCAGTTTTTTGGGTTGGTGAGGGTCAGAGAGCAAACAAGAGACTAACTAAAGAAATGTAACTACTGGAAGCCTTAGGTTTAACAGGCGCTTCCTCACCTTAGAAGGTTTCGGCCGAAGGTTGTCTGCCTCCTGATCCGCCAACGTGGCCAACTTGCCGTGGTCTCTTTCCCTTCCCGCGGCAGGCTCACCAGATGTTAGGCCGGAACCTCGGGATTCCAGTCTTTGCGAGTTCTTTGGAAGGAGAGACCGCACCAGCTTCTTTAGTTTGAAGCAGAGCACCGTTTATTTTACAGAATCACAACTGGCAAACTATACAACGAATTCTACAGCATGCAATTCATTGGAGAAGGCGTTCTGCTTTCCCCTTCGGACTTGGATCAATTATACTTCGCGCTGCCAGGAGTTCCCGGTCAGTTCTCCCTCGCTCGTCCCCTCATTGGTCAGTACACCTGAGAGCGAGGGGGCCTGCGCCTCTATTGGTCGCATCGAGGTGCCTGTCCAGCTCCCGCTGTGCCGGACAATGGTACAGCCATCCTGGGGTCGGCAGTTCCGACCCTGCAATCAATAGTCCATTGTTCAGAGTATCGATCTCATTACTATGTGTCTGACAGGCTAGGTGTTTTCCGTAACAGAGTCAATGGTTTTCCGCAAGCGAATTAACAATCATTATTATTTATCATGGGTTTCGATGGGATTCTGTTCTAGTAGGTACATTAGCAGATGCTTTAGCAATCATGTACTCTGATAGCACAATTCACACCGTTCGACAGTTACCGGTTCCTTTATTAGTCATGAGTTCTCAATGGGACAGTCTGATACTGGCTGACATGATCTAATCAGCAAGGAATGTTACTTTAGACAGGTAGCCCTGCAGTTGCTAGGTTCTCCCCCATGGTTGTGATTAACTGTTTGGGGACTGGAACTGGTAATGTCTGCTGTAGCAATAGTGCTACCCTCCCTAGCCCCACTCTAGGCAATCTGATGGTGTATTCTCCCCAACAGAGGACACAAAATAGTGTAGCCTGTAGAGTCAAATAGAATCACTGCCTCAATGCTAGATTTCCATGTTGAAACATGCATGTTTGGCATATGGTATTTTACAGACCTAGGCACATACTTGTACAAGGAATTTAAAAAGAGGCAGTGCATGGAAATAGATCATAAAATAAGCTGAATATTTGGTTTTGTAACCAGAAGTGCGGGATTCGGAAATAAGGAGGTCATTTTAACTTCTACAAATGAGTCACAGAATGTTATGTACTGTCTTGGAAACATTTTGAAAAAGCATGTAATACATTCAAGGGATGATGCTGGAGTAAAGGGTTAGCTAGAAATGATTAAATTGGTACTTAAGTTGGTTGAGCTCAAAAGATTTAATGGATGTACTGATGTTCTGCAAGGTCAGATAAAGGGCAACAGCGGTTTTCCTTGGCCACAGTTATGTAGGTACAAATTCTGTTGTTTTTAAATAAATATTTCTACCACAGTGTATTAGGAATATTGTAGGTTAACCTTAAAATCATTATAGACACTTGGAGGTACATGTCTTTGATGTTGCATTTTTTATTTTCCAAAAATACCTCCGTAAATGTAAAATATGAAAGCCCCCCATGACCGGTTTCTCACCAGTGGATGGGCCATGTTGAACTTATTTCCTGTTCATTTTCAGGGTAATTTGGTGATAGAAAGCATGTCTTCTTTAAATGCAGACCATGCAAAGATTAGATCTCACTTGGGTGGAATGGGAACCTTTTGAGGCTCAGACATTAATAACGACCAGTTGAGCAAGCTTCAGCATCTGGCAAGAGTAAAACGTTTTTATAGGAAGCCGGAAGGCTGGAAAATAATTAACTTTATTGTATTCATAGGATCGATTAGGACTGAAGGCAATGGATGAAGCGGGAAAATTGGAATTTTTAACTGTGGATGGGGACCACCTTCAATTCTCAAAGGAATGGTTTATTAACAACATAGTTCCTTACCTGAAGTGACCCTTTTGCTGTCAAGTAATTTGCCAACACCGCCATCATTAATCCATTTAAGAACTTATAAAGCTGTGTTTAAAAAAAAACTGGCTCATTAGTCAAGTTTGAAGAAGTTTTATTCCAAGTTTTGATTTTCCACAATGTCATCTACTTTTAAATGAATTCACAGCACTTGTAATGATGGAACTCAATTCATACCTTATGTTGCTTAATTCAAATTGCTAAACAATTCAATTTCTAATGCAGATTTGCGTGCAGGAGAAATTTGGACCTTTCTTTAAAGCTGATGCTAAATAATGGTTTTGAAAGTGGAATCAATTATGCAGGAATAAGCCATACAGAACAAAAAGGAGTTACTTTCTGAGTCATTTGATCAGATATGGCTTCAGTATTTCTATAAACATCATTAACAATCAGCAATTATTGCCAAACTTAATCATTACTCATTGATATCCCCTGCTGAAAAATTACAAATTAGATGAGAGAAGGATCTGGCTTTGTTGGATAATTCCCTTTGCAGAATAGCTTACGGGGACTCTTATGGAGAAGTTTAAGCTAATGCTGAAATGGCACTTGAAACATTTTAAGAGCAAGCACCTTATATTTTGTGATTCCATTTTTTGAGACCGCACACTGAATTTATGGGCATTAATGCTGCTTATCTTTTTAACAATAGATTTTTCTCATTAGGACATATAGCAGACCCATTCCAGAGAGGGATTAATTTTGCTCGTCACATATTTCAAAAATCTGTGGCAACTTAGATTGGATCTTTTATCTTCACATTCATAGAGCATTAATTTGTAATGTTTTTTCAAATAGCACAACGACAAAAAGACTTTAATGTCATTTTTGCATTTAGACTCTATGATCTATCACTAAGGCACTACAGATGCCAAATGAGAGTTATGGTATTGCAGTGTGACCTCCACGCTCTGAAATTACAATAAACCTTATTATCCAGTATTCATGGAACCACCAGTGTGCCGATTGATCAAATAATTCTGGATAGTCAAGATAGCCAACATAATCAACATAAAAACATACAATAAGTAATCATGTAATGCAGGGGTATACATAGCACTGTTATACTTAAAGCATAAATCACCGAAATAAAACTTACTGGCAGAAAGCCTTCTCGCTTGCATGCTCAACTGACTACTTGGACTTGCAGTATTTGAGGAGAAGTTGACTCAAAGTTGAATCATCTGTTAATATTTTCTGTGGCCATTCGATTGAACCGCAAGTATATTTACATTGAGGTAAATAAATCAAAAAACTATAATAACTGAACAGAATAATACAGCAAACATCATGGTAATTTTTGCCACTTTATCAAGGATGCCATTTGATAAAGTGCTGGTTAAGGCTAGGCTGACTATATTATAAATCAATTCTTAAAAAGAAACTAATACCTTTTTTTAAAAAAAACTAATGTTTTAAAATACAGTAGAGAAAATTTTGTGTATTGGCCTGAAAAATGTGCACTAATTTATTTGTGATGAGAAAGCATCGTTTTCACTCTCATCTCTGTTAACTTGTTCAATGTAGTTTTGGACTATTATTGAATAAAATTCTACTGTTTCATTTTGAATTTTGCTTCCTTTTTATTTGTTTCACCATGGGAACCCATTCTAGACTTCCTAGTCCACAACTTGAATGATTGAGTCCAAGGGGGAGAAGAGAAAGTAGCTATCATTGCTCAAATGGGGCAGCATGGTGGCTCAGTGATTAGCACTGCTGCCTCAATGTCAGTGACCCAGGTTCGATTCCAGCCTTGGGTGACTGTGTGGAGATTGCATATGCTCCCAGTGTCTGCGTGGGTTTCCTCTGGGTGCTTTGGTTTCCTCCCACAGCCCAAAGATGTGCAGGTCAGGTGAATTGGCCATTCTAAATTGCCCATTTTTTTAGGTACACCAGTCGGAGGCAAATGGGTTTGGATGGGATACTCTTCGGAAGGTCAGTGTGGACTTGTTGGACTGAAGGGCCTGTCTCCACACTGTAGGGAATCTAATCTAAAAAATGTCTGAGAAAACCACTTGCTCCCTGCTGGAGCGTGCCTCATTTGATCATGAGTGTGGAACATGACCCTCGTGGCATTATGCTTGAGATGCTCCAATTTTGAATGGCATGGTCTTTGCAGCACTGTCACTACCACTTTATTAGGCAAGATTTATTTTCCACACCAAATGGCCAAAGGGTGCATTTAATAATCCAGTAATGATTAGTATGGAGCTACAATGATCTCACACTTTCAAGTTATAATTTATTGTATAAATCATGAATCTGTGTCTAATATTGTTGGTATTTAATTGCATGTTATTCAAATTAACCACCTTAAATTCTTGTCTCTTCTATAAATACCATCATTTTTGTAATGTGTTCTCTTTATTTTGAATTTTTTATTATCTTGCCCATCCATCTGTTTATCCTGAACCTTGCTCCTATACTCAGCTTCTGGACATGTGCAAGAATTGTTCTCTTCAATATTTCCCTACAGGTCAGATAATATACCTCCTGTATCAATAACCACACAAGCACAGAAATATTATAGGACAAAGAAACCAAAGTGTGTGTACACCAGATTTCCAAGTGAACAACCTGCTTGTCTCCAATCTCCTGCCTTCTCTCTGTAATAATTTTATTCACTCTTGGATCCTGCAAATTGAACCTACTTTCACCACGCCAAGGCAATGCATTCCAAATCATAACAGTTTGCTGCGAAGAAACGTTATTTTGTATGTTGCCATTGCTGCTTTTGCAAAGTAACTTATTCTGTGCTAGCTTTTCTGTCCTTTTGTGAGTGGGGAGAGTTTTTTCTATCTACTTATTTTAGACACACCATTATTTTTAAATACTCTTTCAAACCTTCTCTTGGACTTCTCTTCAAGGACACTGTCCTAACTGCTTCAACCTAAGAATTTAGTGGTTCCAGAGAGGAACTTCAATTGAACTAATCTTTTCTGCACAATCTTTTAATGCCTTTGCATCTATCCTAAAGTGTGGTGGCTACAATTTGAAACAGTATTTGTTGTTGTTGTCTGAATTATCCTTAGATTATTTTTAAATAATCTAAGAACTACAGAGTCAGTACAGAAAGATTATTGAAATTAGCTGAAGGTGAATCAAAGGCCCATTATGAAGATACAACTATTGGGTGTCAAGAAATTTCTTTCTTTTTGCAAAGGATCATTCACGTTTGAAGTTGGGAACTTTTGCAATAAGTCCCAGAGTTTATGGAGCTGAGGGGGCGGGGTCCTAATGTTAATAGCTGATAAGATGTTCGTTGTGATGACAACTTGATCATGAATAACGTTGGGAGTCTGATTTTCCAGATTTTGCTCCTCACGCCCTCTTGAACTGGCTTAGGGCTTTAGATGGTGCTGTGGGGAATCAAGTTGTATCGTGGTTGCACGGATCCGGCTGGACCTTCAGTCTTCTAAGATTGTTCAGCTTATGCTTCTGAAAGCTTGATATAGGTGATTTTTTAGGTTTATCTTGATTAGTATGTAGTAGCATGGACTTTATGCTAAAAGGAACACAGTATGCTGGTGACTAAATGCAAAAGCAGCAACTTCCATAAATGAGAGTTTATAGATTACACAAACAGTGAACCATATTTAATTGAAGTGTGGACTGCAAATGACTCATTACATTTGAGAAGTATCGAAATGAATATTCATTTACATGCAATGCAACAACGTTATTCCGGACCCCACACAAACTCTAAGATCATATGACAACCACGGATCATATGACTGAGGAAGATGGCTGCGCAGGGAAGAGGGTGGATGTTGTTGCTTCTGTGCGTCTCCTTCGTCTGGGAAACCGTGTCATGGAAGACCGCCAGCAACGACACGGAGCCAGTCCCGGTGGTCATTTGGCATGGCATGGGTAAGACGGCGGGCAAAACATTATCTCAAAGTGAGCAGACTTTAGAAACGGAGTTAACCGGGCACTGACAGATCGCGGGGGCACAGCGAGTGTTTGTCCCGCTGTCTTGGTCACTGACCGCCAGCGGATCCCTTGTTTAAATTATATGTTTAAATATTTCATTTAGTATTCGAACATGTTTACAGACTGTGAAGATTGTTCGTTTAAAATACGCGAAACGCGCAGTTATTTTCGATGTGCCCTTTAGAGGGTAGGATACACGATAAACACACAATTGGTGTTTTATAGACTTATAAAAATTAACTAACCTCCTCTATAAAGGGTATTCTGTTTAAGCTGCCTCGTGGGATCAAGTCAGGCAAATCCTATTACTGTATAATCAAGCGTGGAGGCGGCGAAGTAAAAGTGAAAGCTGACTTGATTTAAATTAGGACACTCAACATCGAGTCGACGCTTGAGAATGCCCCAACCATTTTGCAATATCTTGAAAATATCTACAGTATTCGAAAGGGGATGTACAGTTTACTTATTTTTATTTTTCCAAGTATAATGCTCTGGTTTAAAAAAAACAACTATTATTTGCATTTGATTCTATCACAACAAACCGGTATACTTCCTCAAACAACAAACCCACTACTCCAGAATGGTTAGAATGAGGAACTTGCTACCACGTACAGTTGAATAAAGTAGAAGTTTCAAAATGCGTTGTGTGAAAACGTAGGGTAGCAGATAAGCTTAGATGAGGAAGGGCAGAGAAGGAACATGACCATAAGATAGGTGAAAGTGAGGACTGCAGATGCTGGAGATCACCATAAGATATAGGAGCAGAATTAGGCCATTTGCCCAATGCAGTACAACATGCCATTCAATAGTGGTTGATATGTTCTCACCCTCATTCTCCTCTTTTGTCCTTGTAACCTTTGATTCCCTAACTAATCAAGAACTTAACTATCTTTGTCTTAAGTACACGCAATGAC